>NW_027437185.1:38225000-38825000 GCF_033239565.1 Halichoeres trimaculatus
ATGATTTCCACTCTGCATCATTCTCTGGGTGCACCCATGGGTGAGCAGTGGTCCGTGGCCCCGCGGGACCAGGACGGGAACCCTCCGGTGCTGGTGACGAACTGGACTGAGAGACCAACAACATATGGTGCACGAGCTTATGGGATTACCCAATTAACAAGGTGACTCAGAGAGCTGCTAATCTGCAAACCGCTCCAGCAGAGAAGGTCCCAGACTGTGACGCATGCACGGGGGGTCTGCATCTTTCCACCATCCACGACCCACTTAGACGCGTCTGAGTGTGGCACACGTGGATCCAGACTCTGGACTCTCATCAAGCCGAGCACAGACCCGCGTGTGGAGCGTCCAGCGGGCTCTGTGCTGTCAGCAGCAGCTTCGTTAGCTGTCATCATGTGCACACGGAGCGCGCCGCAGGCACCAACACCACCTTCCTGCGCGCAAACCCAAACGCGCGCGGCACTGACGCACGAATGGACTGCAAACCCGTGAGTGGACACATTTCCACGCAACGAGACAGAAGCTCAGCTCAGCTCAAACTCCTGCAGCTGATTCCCGCTCATTCATGAGGACTAATCTGTCTCTACAGGCGGAGTTCAGCGCATGGCAACTGGGGGCAGAGCCAACATCCCAGAGTGGGGCATGAACACAGCTCCTCCGTGGGTTCAGATGTTCCCACACCTGAACACAAGTTTCCCACAGCAGGAACTCTGTGTGTGACTCGCCCCCATTCCCCCTGAGACCCGATTCAGTGTGACACAGAGCGAGAGGAAGAGCACTCTTACCTTCTGGGAAAGCGTTGGGCTGCACCACGTAGAGGAAGCCGTGCACCAGGTGGAACAGGATCCCGATAGGACCTGGTTCGTAGTGGGCCAGAGTCTCGTAAACTCCCGCAGGCACGTAACCGAAATCCAACTTTCCCGGCGGTGGAAGTCTCCGCGGCTCCGTCTCCTGCTGGAGTTCGCCGGGCGCCTGGAGCCCCCACAGCAGCAGGAGGACCCCGGACCTCCACATCGCGTCTGAGTGATCAAACACACGGACTGGCCTTCAGAGTGGGGTTAAATCCCCGACCCGGAGATCGCTGGGAGATGACCGCCCGGGCTCTTCTCTCCTGATCAGAGCGGATTCAAAGTGTCCACACGGACGGAGCGCCGCTCTCTAAGTCCTGCTGCCCGCGCACCGCCGGGTCTGGACCATCGCTCCTGACGCACACGGACCGGCTGATCCTCTCCTCCGTGTCCGCTCCTCGACGCCTTCAGCCCCACAGAGATGAGCGCGCCTGTCGCTTCCACTCCAGCATCTGTGCGCACGGGGAGGCGCTGCGTCACGGGAGCGGGCGGGAGTGCGCGCCTCCGTCATCTACGGAGGGAGGACCGGTCCAGAGGGAAGCGCTCCTCCTGCTGGAGACAGAGAGAGGAGGGAGGAGTCAGGAGCAGAGGAACATCTTGTATTTCAGAGTCTCTGTGGGGTCTCTGGGGTCCAAACAGGCTTTTGTAGGAACCACATCCAGGCTGACACTGATCCTTCAGGGAGACTGAGGGATGAAACCAGGAACAGAAGGTGCTGGAGGCTCGGTTTGGCCTCAGATTGAGGTTTTTAGTGGAAAAATGTTGCTGTGATGCTCTTCTTTTTGTTTTTCACAGTGAAAATCCTGCAGAATAATCACTCCCCCATTAAAGAGAAACCCAAAGTGAGTCTAGACTTGAGTTTTTCTTAAAGTGACTGAATTAAAATCACTGTTTATCATCTTTCCTCAGCTCAGTTTGAAATTAAAGCTCCTGTGAAGTGTTTACATTTGGTTTTTAAAGGGATTTGAATAAAAACTGCTGCAAACCAACGAAGAAGACTGACAGGTAAATACACTGCTCAAAACAATAAAGGGAACAATAAAATATCACATCCTGGATCTGAATGAGTGAAATATTCTTGATAAATACTTTGTTCTTTATATTGTTGAATGTGCTGACAACAAACTCACACTAAAATTATCAACGGAAATCAAATGTGTTAACCCATGGAGGTCTGGATTTGGAGTCACACTAAAAGTTAAAGAGGAAAAACTCACTATAGGCTGAGGGATCTCCTTCCAGACCTGGACTAAAGCATCCACCAACTCCTGGACAGTCTGTGGTGCAGCGTGGTGTTGGTGGATGGAGCGAGACATGAGGTCCCAGATTTGCTCAGCTGGATTCAGGTCACACTCCAGCCACATGAACTCTAGCATCGTCTGACATTAGGAGGAACTCAGGTCTCACAAGGGGTCTGAGGATCTCAGCTCGGTTCCTAATGGCCAGGGGCATATTTAGTGGTTTGGGGGCCCAAGGCAAACCCAGTCCATGGGGCCCTCCATGTCCTTGTAAGTCCTCTTCCTCAGAGCTAGACTGGCCTTCCCTGGGTCCACTGTCTCTTTCCCAGAATCAAGGCATGAGACAGTGCTAATCTTGTTCATGCTAACTTAACACAACTAAATGCATTTCCTCAAGTTCTGTACTTTAGTTTGATTTAGAAAAAAGTGAATCCATCATTTAGTCCACTTTGTCCTGGATTTGAAATCTTTTATGGTCCATTGAAGCTTATTTGTCCCACAGTGGGGAATTTACAGAGTAACAGGAACAAACAAGAAAGGATGAAGTGAAAAACATTACAATAGGTAAATACTGAAAAAATAATTTAGTAAAGAAAAAATATGAAAATATCAAGCACAACATCAAACTGGAAAAAAATCTACTGAAAGAGGTGATATTTACAGTTAGCATACTTTTTGGTCCTATTATTTTAAAGTGAATGTGTTTTTATTTGACCCCCTGTCCAGTGAGTTATGTTTCCAAAAAAGAGATTTATACAATAATGTTTATCACCAACTGAAAAAGTTTGATTTAGAGAAAATGATCCTGTTTCCTGGGCTAGATAAAGTCCTTAAAATCCTAAAAGTCTGATATGTTTATCTCAGATCTCAGAGCAACATTGGTTTTATTTCACACTTGGTTTGAAATAAGAAAAAAATGGTAAAAAGTGTTTTTACCACTTTCTTCCTGAATCAAATGTTCAGATGTGTTGTAACATGGAATAGCCCATTGAATAAGAAGGGAGGGGGAGGAGCCAAAACCATCATTACAGATTAAGACTTTGATGGATTTTGAAGCATGTGAAGTAAGATTTAGAAAAAAGAAATGCTTTCAGTTGAAGAGAACTTCATACATCAGTTTTTAGGGAACTGCCTGTGTTTGCCTAACTGTAGCTACGCCCCTGCTGATGGCAGTCAGGATACCTCTGGAGAGCACATTGAGAAAGAAATGCCGCCCCACACCTTTACTGAGCCACTGTCAGAGCGGTCATGCTGGAGGATGTTGCAGCAGCAGAACGTTCACGGCGTCTCCAGACTCTGTCGCGTCTGTCACGTGTGCTCAGTGCTCATGGAGTCTGTTTCTGACCCTTTGAGGAGACATATGCACATTAGTGTGGCCTGCTGGAGCTCATGTTCTGGCTCTGGTAGTGCTCCTCTTGTTCCACCTTGCACAAAGGAAGAGGTAGTGGTCCTGCTACTGGGTCGTTGGCCTCCTACGGCCTCCTCTACGTCTCCTGATGTACTGGCCTGTCTCCTGGTAGCTCCTCCATGCTCTGGACACTACGCTGACCGAAACAGTCTCATGCTACCACTAAAGTGAAATCACCGCCAGCCTTCAGAAGTGACCAAAACATCAGGCAGAAAGCTCAGGAACTGAGAAGTGGTCTGTGGTCTCCACCTGCACAAACACTCCTTTATTAGGGGGTCTTGCTAATTGCTGATAACTTCCACCTGTTGTCTTTTCCATTTGCAGAACAAGTGAAACTGATTGTCAATCAGTGTTTCTTCCTCTGTGGACAGTTTGATTTCACAGAAGTGTGATTGACTCAGAGTTACACTGTGCTGTTGAAGTGCCCCCTTGATTTTTTTGAGCAGTGTATTTAAAGTTGATTCAGTATCAGACAGTGTAGGAATCAAACAGCTATAGCTGCAGAAACAGTCTTAAGATTCACAGGAAACACAGACGAAGCCAGGACAGGACAAGTTTAGCAGAAAGTCTGGAGGTACGGCTTTGCCCGCGGGGATCCCTGAGATCAAAACAAACTCTAAGTGAAGTTTATTACTGTAATCCCAAAGGAAATTTAATCTGCAGCTGGCATCAAACACAGGAAATACATAAAGATACTGAGAATGCAGAGTCTGAGTGAAAACGGCAAACAGAGCAGGACAAAGACAAAAAAGTTTTAGTGTCATTAAAAGTTTTTTTGTAGCTCACAGTAAACTCACTGTTAGTATCATACAGTTTATCCAGCTCTGGTATTCCCTCTGTTGCTGGGTTAGCACAGCTAGCTCGTCCATCTTATTGGAGATAGATCTTACGTTCCCAATAACGATGGATGGAAGGACAGGTCCATGTCGTCACTTCTTAGCTCACACCTGAGAACCAGCACGTCGTCCTCACCTCCTTCTCCTCACCTTGTGGGGAAACATCTGGCCTAGCACCAGTTAGCATTGACATGCTACAGGCTGCTAACAGCTGATTCCACATGTAAACAATGCAGCCATGGTTACATGTAGGATCTCCAGACAAACACAGGAGAAAAAGTAGTAAAAATATCACTGAAGACACAAAAAGTTTGGTGTCCATGACCAACAAATGAGCCAAACAAAGAAATGATCCACTACAAATACAAAGATGACTAAAAAGAGACGAACAAATTACAAGAAACGGACAAAAAAAAAAAAGAGAGCTGCTGCAAAAGGCAGCCATAGCCAACAGGGCGGCGCCTAATCTTCAGAGGAGAGGGGGATCATGGGGTAAATGATGTTTTGGGAGAAGCTCACTTTAAAAAAAGCCCCTAAAAGACTCTGAGTTTTACTTATGAACTATTAATTTTTGTGACACTGCAAAAAAACTAAAATATGATCAAGTGTTTTTGTCTTATTTTGATTTTTTTTTTTAGCTTTTCACAGTAATTCAGACCTCTTTCTTGTCTTTAAATAACTTGAAATCAGACATTTTTCTGGACTGCTCAGGTGAATGTGGCTCAGATTGAGTCTAAAAACACATTTTCTACTGAAAATAAGACAAAAACACTTGATAAGATTTCAGTTTTTTACAGTGTATCATTTCACTTAAGTGTGATATTAAGATGCGATGTTGAGATTAATGACAGATTATTGGCTTGGAAATCCTGATGGAGCTCAGCTAGCCACATTGTTTCCTGTTCTTCGGACAACTGTTTGCTCTCCTCACCCTGATCTGTGATCATTTTTGGTCGTCAAAAGCAAATAAAATATATTTTTCCTTAATACCTTTAAGCTTAATTCAGTTCCATTGTGAGAGTACCTCCAAGATGGCCGAACTTGAGTTGCTGGCATAAAAACCACTCCATTGGTTTTTAAGTTTGATAATTGTTCTGTTTCTAATTGAAGTTTTTTTAAAAAAATATTTTAAAATCCTTTAAAAAATGTTTTTCTTTGTTTTTTTTTTTAAATTTTTTTTATGTTTTTATTTTACATTTTCTTTCCTTTTCTGCAAAGGTGGTGGTTCTTAGCCTTTTATATATTTCTAAATTTTTCCTCACATTTCTCTTTTACTTTTTCTCTTCTATTTCTTTTTACTGTTTGTTTTTATGATGTAAAGCACTTTCTGTTTTTAAAAGTGCTATATAAATAAAGTTTATTATTATTATTATTGTTACTATGTGCAAACAAATAGCTAGTTGTAATTGAAAAGTTCTGTACTATTGCATACTCAAAATCATTATTTTTATTATTATCATTTTATTTTATTTATTTTATTTTTTTCTTTTGTTGGCTGTCTCCATAATGTTATTCTTTTTCTACATTTTCAAAATATACTTTTATTCATTCATTCATTTATATTCAAAATATTTAATCAATAAAAGTATAAGAAAATTTAATAAAAAATAATGAATAAAAGTTCTTATTATTATAACTATGATAATTTTTTTGCAGCATTTTGGAAACATACATTTTTAAAATGTGCTGCATAAATAAAGAGGACTGGGTTGGGTGTATTTAACTTCCTGTTTTATTGTCAGATTTAACTGAATCATTGTTGAACGGTTAAAAACTTCTCCTCAGGTCAAACTTGGAGTCTATGATTTCTTTATCACCAGCAGGAAGACGTTTAATGAGTCTAATCTTTGAATACAATGGTTTCATTAATCTCTCATTAGAGTCTCTGTAGATTCAGTAACGATCTCTCTGATTACTCAGCGACCCCTTCACTCCTCCTGACAGCGCGGTCAGGCTGCGTTAGAGCTGGAGAGATAACGGTAACGTCCTCATCAGTGAATTAATCAGGTTAGAAAGTTTAAAGTGGAGCAAACATTCACAGGTTAAACCTCTTTAATGTGAGGAGGGGTCGCTACACACCTGATGACATCATCATCATTAAACAGAGCAATTAGAGGTTTGTTTCTGAGGAGCTACAGGAGTCAGCTGGTAGTCCTGAGGATGTTCAGACTTTAAAGAAACTCCTTTGTTTTTATCTTTCATCCCTCTTCGTGTTTTCCACCTGTTCAGTCCCCCTGACCTTTGACCCCTGCACCCAGAGGACAGACAGCAGATACCTGAGGCGCAGCCTGTGATTGGTGGAGCAGCAGGTTGGTCTCTGCCTCCTGCACAATGACTCGCTCTGTCCTCTCTGAGGCCCCGGCTCCTGGAGACAAGGGGCCCCTGTTTGGGGGTCTTTGATCAGGGTGAGGGCACCTTTCTGCTCCGATCGCTCCCTCATTACACCTGCAGGGGGGGCAGAGGGGGGAGAACGGCACTTTGATACATACAGGATTTAAAGGAACAGTACGTCAAAATAAAAATCCTCCCTCTGTTAACATTTCTTCCCCTGCTTCATCATCATCTTCCTCCTCACCGTCTGCTGCTGCTACGTAACATTATGACACAACTTCCTGGTTTCTGTAACGGAGCTGCAGCTCATCCCCGTCCTCGGTCTGACAGCGGATTAGCTTTCTAAGAACGTCTGCTGCGGATTTACTCCACCTGATCTCAGCTCCTCCACAAATACACCGCAGCTCAGGCTCCAGTCAGGTGAGGTCAAAGGTCGAGTAAACATTGGTTTACTGTCAGGAGTGAGTTATACTTACTGATCTGCAGCCGGAGACTTGTCCAATCCTGACCCCAGATCAGGAAGCGACTCGTCTGCGGCTCAAAATGAACTCATCCTGTTTCCAAAAAAGAGAAAAACTGACAGAAGAAGAAGAAGAGACCAACAAACCTTCACTGCACAACCCTCAATAAAAACAAGAAACTTAAGAAACAAACTTTTATTGATCCAAAACTTCATCAAACAATCGAGGTAGGAATTAAAAAGTGGAGGAGCGAAGCAGGCAGGGACAGGACCGCCACGACCGTCACGACCGCCACGACCGTCAGGACGGCTTGATCCCATCACGTTTGTCAGCTCCCATCACAATCTGAACAATCAGTCAAACAAACGCTGAAAAGCTTCATTATTTACACATTTCTCCTGCTGGGAGAAAAACATGACGCTCTTTTTAACAAATCTCTGATAAATTAGTCATTAACACCACAGGAAATTCAACTTTAAAGTCAAAAATAAATTAAAAACGCAGCAGACGAAGCTCTCTGAACCCAAACTGTGGATTATCTTAAAACTTATTAAAACATTTTATTCATATAATCATTTCTCTGACTAGTTTCAGCTACAAACCTGTTTATTATTGTTGGACATGAGTTAAATATGAATATTTGGCGTGGCTGCTGTGAAGTAAAACTCTGATAATATTTGTTTTATAATATTATTTATATATTGCTCAGACTCAGTGGAAGCTGTATGATCTGAAGGATGAGTCATTAAATTTATCTTTCTATAGATTTTAACTTAAATCAAACTGTAAACACTCATGCAAAAAGGCAAACTGAGGAAATATTGCTTCTATTTTCTACGATGTAAACATGAACTTTACTCTGAGTCCGATGGGAAACACTTCACATTAAGACAGAATGGTCCATCAGTGCAAACGCTCGGCAGAACTGGGCAGGAAGTTACAGACGGGGATGACTCTGTTAGTTTGATAAACTCAATATTTGATGATTCGTTTGTGTTATTTTCTGTAAAGAAGCGACTGAAAACGTACCCTAAAGAATAAAGCTCTAATATTATTTTAAAGCAGATAAAGTGCAGGTTTTAAACCGCGCAGAGAAGCAGCAGGTTGATCTAGAAGCTTCTGCTCATCTGAACAAATTTATCATTTAAATAAAGGTCTTTAATTTACTGAGGGAAGACGACAGCCTGTAAATCCATTTATCTGTTGGTCTGTAAACAAAAAATCTCTGAATAAAACTCTCATCCAACGTCACATTCACGTCTCCATCAAACACGGCAAAAAACTGAAATCTTATCAAGTGTTTTTGTCTTATCTTCAGGAGAAAATGTCTTTTTAGACTCAATCTGAGCCACATTCACCTGAACAGTCCAGAAAAATGTCTGATTTCAAGTTATTTAAAGACAAATTAAGTCTGAATTGCTGTAACAAAAAGAAAAAGAAAAGAAAATCTGCTATTGAGGTTAGAGAAAAGTTACTTGATGGACACATTTCTTTTTAATAACTTGAAATCAGACATTTTCTGGACTGCTCAGGTGAATGTGGCTCATGTTAAGTCTAAAAAGACATTTTATACTGAAAATAAGAGAAAAACACTTGATAAGATTCAGTTTTTTACACGGTTCCAAAATTCGGACATGGCGGAAAATGTCTGAATCTGGTGTTTTTGTGTTTTTATGTGCTCTACAGCGCGCTCATTATGTGAGAAAAATGCAGATCCCAAGCTATAAAACTTTTGTCTGTTGTTGAATCCAACTTTCTGTTGTACAAGCGAGTTAGCTTAGCCCCTATTGACACAACCAGTATCACCTTACAAAATATCAAATCTCAATGTTGGACGATAACAGACTGGAGTTTACAGAAAACTCCCTTAGAGCAAAAAACTAAATCTTACCAAGTGTTTTTATCTGATTATAAGTAGAAAATGTCTTTTTAGACTCAATCTGAGCCACATTCACCTGAGCAGTCAAGAACAATGCCTGATTTAAGTTATGTAAGAGAAATGTGTCCACCAAGTTTCTTAAAAATAGTAAAGAAACTTTTCTCTAACCCCATAAGCAGGTTTTTTTGGGCTTGTTACAAATAATTTAGACCTAATTTTGTCTCTAAATTACTTGAAATCAGACATTTTTCTGGACTGCTCAGGTGAATGGGGCTCAAACTGACTGAAATTTTTTACTTAAAATAAGACAAAAAACACTTGATAAGATTTCTGTTTTTTTGCAGTGTAGACATTTTGTGAGAGGGACAAACTACCCAAATCTTTTCAAGTGTTTTTGTCCTATTATCAGTCAAAAATGTCTTTTTAGACTCAATCTGAGCCTCATTCACCTGAGCAGTCCAGAAATGTATCCGATTTCAAGTTATTTAAAGAAAAAAATCTTCTTATGGGTTAGAGAATAGTCACTTTGTAATTCTAAGAAACCTGAAGGGCACATTTGTTTTAGATAACTTGAAATCAGACATTTTTCTGGACTGCTCAGGTGAATGTGGCTCAGATTGAGTCTAAAAACATTTTCTACTGAAGATCAGACAAAAACACTTGATAAGATTCAATTTTTTTCCCTCTCACAAAATTTACACACTACAAAAAAACTGAACTCTTATCAAGTGTTTTTGACTTGTTTTAAGTAAAAAATGTGTGATTATAACTAATCTGAGCCACATTCACCTGAGCAGTCCAGAAAAATGTCTGATTTCAAGTTATTTAAAGACAAATTAAGTCTGAATTGCTGTAACAAAAAGAAAAAGAAAAGAAAATCTGCTATTGAGGTTAGAGAAAAGTTACTTGATGGGCACATTTCTTTTTAATAACTTGAAATCAGACATTTTCTGGACTGCTCAGGTGAATGTGGCTCATGTTAAGTCTAAAAATATATTTTCTACTGAAAATAAGAGAAAAACACTTGATAAGATTCAGTTTTTTTACAGTGTTCCAAATTCAGACATGGCGGAAAATGTCTGAATCTGGTGTTTTTGTGTTTTTATGTGCTCCCCAGCGCTCATTATGTGAGAAAAATGCAGATCCCAAGGTATAAAACTTTTGTCTGTTGTTGAATCCAACTTTCTGTTATACAAGCGAGTTAGCTTAGCCCCTATTGACACAACCAGTATCACCTTACAAAATATCAAATCTCAATGTTGGACGATAACAGACTGGAGTTTACAGAAAACTCCCTTAGAGCAAAAAACTAAATCTTACCAAGTGTTTTTATCTGATTATAAGTAGAAAATGTTTTTTTAGACTCAATCTGAGCCACATTCACCTGAGCAGTCCAGAAAAATGTCTGATTTCAAGTTATTCAAGAGAAATGTGTCCACCAAGTTTCTTAAAATTAGTAAAGCAACTTTTCTCTAACCCCATTAGCAGTTTTTTTTTTGGCTTGTTACAAATAATTTAGACCTAATTTTGTCTCTAAATAACTTGAAATCAGACATTTTTCTGGACTGCTCAGGTGAATGGGGCTCAAACTGACTGAAATTTTTTACTTAAAATAAGACAAAAAACACTTGATAAGATTTCTGTTTTTTTGCAGTGTAGACATTTTGTGAGAGGGACAAACTACCCAAATCTTTTCAAGTGTTTTTGTCCTATTATCAGTCAAAAATGTCTTTTTAGACTCAATCTGAGCCACATTCACCTGAGCAGTCCAGAAATGTATCACATTTCAAGTTATTTAAAGAAAAAAAACTTTCTTATTGGTTAGAGAATAGTCACTATGTAATTCTAAGAAACCTGATGGGCACATTTGTTTTAGATAACTTGAAATCAGACATTTTTCTGGACTGCTCAGGTGAATGTGGCTCAGATTGAGTCTAAAAACATTTTCTACTGAAGATCAGACAAAAACACTTGATAAGATTTAATTTTTTTCCCTCTCACAAAATTTACACACTACAAAAAACTGAACTCTTATCAAGTGTTTTTGACTTGTTTTAAGTAAAAAATGTGTGATTATAACTAATCTGAGCCACATTCATCTGACCAGTCCAGCAAAATATCTTATATCAAGTTATTTAAAGAGAAAATGAGGTCTGAATTTCTGTAACAAGTAAAACAATCTGCCAATTAGGGAAGAGAAAAGTCTCTTGTAATAAGCAAAATTTAGAACATTTTTTTCTTCCATTGACAGGTTTTTTTTTTTACTTGTTACAAACAATTCAGACCTCAATTTGTCTTTGAATAACTTGAAATCAGACATTTTTCTGGACTGCTCAGGTGAATGTGGCTCAGATTGAGTCTAAAAAAACATTTTCTACTTATAATCAGAGAAAAACACTTGTTAAGATTTTGTTTTTTCCACTGAGGGAGTTTCCTTTAAACTCCAGTCTGTTGTCGTCCAACATTGAGCTTTGATATTTTGTAAGATGATACTGGTTGTGTCCATAGGGGCTAAGCTAACTCGCTTGTACAACAGATAGTTGGACTCAACAGACAAAAGTTTTCATACCCTGGATGTCTGTGTTTTTCTTACATAATGGGCGCTGTGGAAGACGTATTGGCACAAAAACACAAGATTCAGACATTTTTCACCATGACTGGATTTGGTGCACTGCAAAAAACTGAAATCTTACCAAGTGTTTTTGTCTGATTTTGAATATAAAAATGTTTTATGATACTTAAACTAAGCCTCATTCACCTAATGTCTCGTTTTAAGTTATTGAAAGACAAAATTAGGTCTGAATTGCTGTAACAAGTAAAAAAAAAAAAACAGCCAATGGAACAAGAGAAAATACTTTTTTTTACTCACAACTCAGACCTTATTTTTGTCTTTAAATAACTTGAAATCAGA
The DNA here is from genome assembly GCF_033239565.1 of Halichoeres trimaculatus. Taxonomy (NCBI): domain Eukaryota; kingdom Metazoa; phylum Chordata; class Actinopteri; order Labriformes; family Labridae; genus Halichoeres; species Halichoeres trimaculatus. The sequence continues at coordinate 38,236,910 of NW_027437185.1, forward strand.
CATTTTTCTTGACTGGTCAGGTGAATGTGGCTCAGATTGAGTCTAAAAGACATTTCCTCTGATAATCAGACAAAAACACTTGATAGATTCAGTTTTTTGCGGTGTAAACCAAAGGGAGTCTCTGACGAGCTCTGACGTGTTGTTTCAGCAGCTCGGTGCTGATCATGGAGCTCAGTGAGTGAAATGTGTTGGTTTGTTGGATGATGAAGAATAAAATCAAACTTGAGGTTATGAATCAGTTTTTCTGGGGTAAATGAATCACCTGAGGCTGTCGGAGCTCGTTCAGGAGTTTGGAAGTTTGAGTTTTAATGAGTCGACCCAGAAGTTTCTCTGCTCCTGGTCCCAGTGCTGCTCTGACAGGAAGTGCTTATGTGCCTCACACTCACACACTCACTGTTCACACACACACACAGGTTCACACCTCCTCACACACACACACACTCACACACTCACAGAGGCAGAGTCAGAGCGACAGTTGATCCTGGCGACAGGCCTCACAGTCACTCTGTCTGTCTCTCACTGTTCGTCCCCGCGCTGAAGTTTTCTTTGTCAAACTCTGACTCCAGGCCGTAGCAGCAGCCGGGTTGTCAGCTGCAGAGCGGCGGCGCCCTGAAGACCTCCCTGTTCCAGCGCTGGCGTGGATAAATACTCCGCTCTCTGCTGCCGTCGGCCCGGAGAGCCGGCCTGAGCGGCTCGTTGCTCCCCGTCGTTCCTGAGTGCTGAATGCTACGTCGGCTGCTGCCGCGGCTCAGTCGATGCGGTTCCCACAGATGGTGAAGCGGTCGATCTCCAGCAGGTCTTTCTTTGGAGTCCTGTGCTTCAGCTCCGAGGTCTCCTGGGTCCCACCCTCCTCCTCTTTGGAGAGGGAGACCACGCTCTGCTCAGGCTCGGGGGGCGGCGTGGGAGGACGGCGGGCTGGAGCTGCAGGAGAGGGATCAGCAGGTGGAGGAGGGAACAGGTCCGTCCTGGGGGTGGGCTGTGTGGTCACTGAGGAGGGGTACGAAGGCCTGGAGGGGGGAGCAGGGACGTCCTGGACTTTGGATTCTCCTGGAAAGAAAAACGGTAGAAGATATTCAACGACGATAAGAGAAAAAGGAGGAGTGAAGTTCAGGCTGATGTTTGATCGTCTCCTTGGCAGAGTGTTCACACAGCGGAGGATGTTTTCAGACGCAGTGAAGGTTAGAGCCCAACCAGCACTTTCCTTAATGGACTGAGGAGTAAAAAGAATGAAGAAGGTCAAAGTAAATTCAGTCTGTTGACGTGTTTGTTTTGTTCAAAAACAAAAAGAAAACCAGTCAGAGAAGCTGCCGCAGCTGAAGCAGCTGGGTTAGTTAAAATATGTTCATTTCATTTTTCTTTACAAAGTTAGAAAGCTGCTAAGCGCCGCCCTGTTGCAGCAGCTTTCTCTTTTTTGTCTGTTTCTTATAATTTTTGTCTCTTTTTCGTCATCCTAGCATTTGGAGTGGCTCATTTGTCGGTCGTGGACACCAAACTTTTTGTGTCTTCAGTGATATTTTTACTACTTTTCTCCTGTGTTTGTCTGGAGATCCTACATGTAACCATGGCTGCATTGTTTACATGTGAACTCAGCTGTTGGCAGCCTGTAGCATGTCGATGCTATCTGGTGCTAGGCCAGATGTTTCCCCACAAGGTGAGGAGAAGGAGGTGAGGACGACGTGCTGGTTCTCAGGTGTGAGCTAAGAAGTGAGGACATGGACCTGTCCTTCCATCCATCGTTATTGGAACGTAAGATCTATCTCCAATAAGATGGACGAGCTAGCTGTGCTAACCCAGCAACAGAGGGAATACCAGAGGGCAGAGTAGCATCATGCTATTCACAGACATGGCTAACAGAGAAGAAGAGAAAAATGTATGTTTTTAAATTGTGATTTTTGTTCATTTTTTAAATTTAAATCCTTAATTTAGTCTTTGTTTTGAAGCTAACCTGGAAAAAATGTTAAGATGTCAGATCCCCTGAATAAATCCTAAAAGCTGACTCACATGTGATGAGCATTTTTGAGGAAAATATGGCTCCTGATATAGTCTGTAGGTATCATCATCATCATCATCATAATTTAACTTCTTCACATGGTCTGATGCTAAAATAATCAAACTGAAAATCACAAAAATCAGAAATGTCAAAGAATCACAAAATAAAATTGGCATCCAAAAATCATTAATGAATCGAATTAGCATAAAAGCACTAATTGGTGCATCCCTGAGTGAGGTGGTAACAAAAGGCTCAGTCAGATGTTGGAGTAAAGACATAAAGTCTTCACAAAAAATGGTGAACTATTCCTTTAAAACATATTCTAACGCTCTGTTGAAAAATACAGGACATGTATTGCTGTGTTTTTCAGGAGGAGGAAGCTCCTGCCTGTGGGAGAGACGTGCAGTCTGCAGCATCCACCCTCAGCCTGTTGAGCAGGTGAAGCTGCTCCACTTTGATTGACAGCTGCTGATTCACCCTGCCTGGTCCTCCGGTGGGCCGGCGTACACCCACCTGACCGCTCGGTGTGAAAGCAGCACGGATCCAGAATAACAAAACGTGTCCAGAGCAGAAGGCGGACATACAACAGGAGAAAGCACAGCTGGTTCCTGCCACGGCTTCACCGCGACGTGTGAAGTGTTCACGCTGCAGAGCCTCTGAGAGCAGCGAGCGTTAGATTAAAATAAAACCATCCAAACAGAATAATTCATCATATTAGAGGGAATATTAACGAGGACGTCCATGGAGACCAGCACAGCCCGGGGCTTTCTGCCTTTAACAAACTTTTCATTCTCACTGTAGACGAGCTGAACCGACACGTTACTGTACACGACTTCTGGAGCCCACTGAGCCAACAGAGGAGAGTTAATCAGGCTTTGAAAAGAATTACAAACACCACACAGGCCGAGAAAAATACATCCCAGGTCGACTGAGTGTTAGACAGTGTCAGGATGAGATGTTACCGCTGGTTCTGTCTGAATAATTCAGTGATGACTGGAGAGGAATTCAGAGTAAGGAGAGCTGCTGATGGTCAACAAATAAACCCAAGCTAACGTTAACCAAGTGTGTTATTCACTTTTTACATCAGCTTTACCGTCAGGTGGGAACTGGAGGCAGATTGAATGTCTTTTAAAACACATTATATGATGAGTTAAAAGTGATGTTTCACCAACATGTGACTAACAAGAGGAAGCCAAGTTTTTACTTCCTGTTAAATTTTGATCAGGGATGTTTGATACCACTTTTTTCAGACTGATACAGAGTGAGACTTCTCCCTCTTGAGTACTCATTGATACCACTGGTACTTTTAATCCATAATTAACAGTGACAGATCATTTTGATCAAAGCTCAGACACTCTGACATCAATCAATCAATCAATCAATCTTAATTGGTATCGCACCAAATCATTACAAACTTTATCTCAAGACACTTTACAAAAACATTCACAGGTCTAGACCCGTAAATGTGGATAAAATTTTATTAGCAGAAACCCAACATCAAGACAAGATAAGAAGTCTTATCTCATCTTAATCAAGTCCAAAGTAAAACACAAACAGCTCTCTCTGAGTCTGTGATTTGTTTTTAAAATAAATTAACTTAAGTGGAAAATAAAACTAACAACTCTCAGAGTGATGTGTAAAATAAAAAAGTTAAACTGTTAACTCTCCCTGGTTCATTCATGTCGTCTGAACTGGACCTGATCCATATTTGCAGTAGTGTCAAACCACAGCGATGCAGCACCACCTACTGTTGAGGAGGACTTACTGGATGTAAGATTTTTTTGCCCTGAGTATGAGCAGCCTTCACGAGTATGAAGTAAAGCTGGTATCAGCCTAACACCTGAAACCATAGACTGTAAAAAACGTCAACTTGCTCCCCCTGGTGGCTGGCTGCAGTACAGGTCAAAAAATCCATCTCCCCAGTCATTCCAGATGGGCTGTGGTCAAACTTTAAAAAATTAATCCACCTGGTAGAAATGTTTCTCACGTCTGATTGTTGTGGTGATTTGAAGATATCATTTGGCTGTCTTGTGTCCAAGTCCTCTTTTTTCTGAAAAGTTTTGTTTTCATTAGTTATACGAGGTTAAAAACGAGGTTTTACTTCACGTTTAACGATGATTGACAGATGACGTTCTCGTGTATTTTTTTCAGGGATTGTAAAATATGTCTGGAGGTAGAGTCAGGAAGTGATTAGACTCTCCAAAGAAAAAATAATTATTATTTTATCACCCAGCTCCACTCAGATTCTCCCAGAATCCCTCACAGTCTCTACTGCACAGACTCTGGCTGCCAATGTCTGCAACTGTGACGGGAGAATTTTGGCTTCAAAACTGTAAAATGATAAATGACGGAGCCACGCCGTCCTCTCTATATACAGGCTATGCCTGATACCAATACAAGCACTCCTCCATCCCTAATTTTGACGCTGCAGTTTCTCTACCATTAGGATCTTATTGAGACTCGTTAGAGTCTCAATAAGATCACCACTCGTGGACCCAGAGACTCACTACTAGGGAAAGACCCACTGATTGGCCGATTATCTGCGCCAATATTTGGCATTTTGAGACATATCGGCATCAGCATTTTTCAATCCAACAGCGGATAAAAAAATACATTTGAAACTAGGAATGGCCAGATACCAATACCAGGTATTTGGCTGATACCAGCCTTTTTCTAAGGTATCGGTACTCATGAAGGCTGCTGATACCAGCAGCAGATACTCTGGGCAAAAAAAATCGTACATCGATTGAGTCCTCCTCGCCACTAGATGTTGCTAGTTGCTGCGGTTTAACACCACTGCAAATGTGCACAAGGTCGTTTTCAGACAAAATGAGTGAACCAGGAAGAGTTAACAGTTAAACTTTTTTATTTTGCACTTTAGTTTACTTTAAAAAATACTTTAACTCTGACAGTTGTTCGTTTTATTGTAAACTTTTAATATATATTTTTAATACTGATCAAAAAAGTTCAAAACTCAGAGAGAGCTGTTTGTGTGTTGATGGTTTTTTTTGGGACTTAATGTCAGAGTGACTGTGCTGTCTTTGATCAAAAGGATCGGTCACTGTTAATTGAAATTTTATGTATTATTTTGAAGGACTTTACCTTGGTAATATTGTTTCCATACAAGAAAGGAGTGAAAAAAGTTATTGCAGGCCCTCCTGGCAGCTAGCAAAAAGTCCATCACTAGAAAATGGCTCAATCCTCGACCACCTACAAGAGACGAGTGGTTCGAAACAATCTTAGAAAACTTTAAAATGGAGAAGTTGACCTACAATCTAAGGATTCAGAAAAACAAATTCTATCTCATCTGGAATAAGTGGATTGATTTTGTTTCCTCATTTAGATCAGACTTTGTCTGACCCACTATCAGTTACTCTCCTCCAACCTCCTCAGTGAGAGACAATGTGAATGTAAACTCCCTTTGTTCATTTGTACATAGTTATTCATTCATATGAGTGATGTAACATGTGTGGATATTATATGGAGATTTACACACATTTAAAATGTAAACAGCAACAAGGAGTAAATGTCTAACGGTATATTTTTGAAGAAGACAAACAAAATTCTGCATATGTGTAAATACAAAAGACTGGAAAAGGACTTTGAATAAGAAATGCTTCATTGTTTATCAATGAAAATGTCTTTTCCAACAAAAAATAAAGAATTATAAAAAAAAAGAAATTTTATGTATTAAAAGTAGTATCGGTACTCAAGAAGGAGTACTCATACTTGTATCGGTCTGCATAAAAAGCAGTATCGAACATCCCTGTGTAAAACTGTTATTCTGCCTCTCTGTCTTCAGTCACCACTCTGTCTCCATCATTGTCCCACCCACAGCACCTTCTGATTGGTTACACACAGAGCCATGGCTCAGGGAACAGCCAATCAGCAGTCAAAGCTGTGCATGCACAGTGCTTACACGCTGCAGAGAGGAGAAAATAGAGCAGAAATATGATTTGAAGGCAAGTTAAGGCAGCAAACTCTGCTGAAATTGTATCAAACATCCCCGTCTCTGATTTTTAAGTTGTTGTTTAACTTGATGAGACAGCTGCTGAGCCTGGAGCTGTTTGATAAACACATGCTTCAAGGCGTTTAAATAAAGTGCTGGGTTTATATTATTCAAAATGTTGACGCCAATATTTTCACTTCTACTTCAAACGAATATCATCCCAAGATATCAGTATCGGACTCTTTGACCACTAATAATCGATATCAGCCCATATCAACCATCATCATCCATCATTGATGTTTGTTTCTCCTTTATTTACACCCTGAACTGTCTGGATCATTAACCTGTGTGATGTGACAAACTCACTCCTCAGGGCAGGAGCTGGTAAAGATTTGGAGTAAACTGTTTCTCCGGTAGAAAAGTGAGCCTTAGTTAAAGTGAACGACCATGTCAGGCTGGAAACTCTGACTCAAAGCTTCAGTAAACATTTCTGCCCTCTGGACAGAAACATGCAGTATGGACAGATGGCGTGACCAGCGCAGCGTGAACACAGAGCATTGTAAAGATGAGCATCGTGCAGTTAGAAAGGCGAGCGTGCCATGTGAGGTTGCTGGTTGAATTCCCAGCCGTTAATATGTAGAAAGCAGCAGCAGACTCTCATGAATCTCCCTCAGAGATGCTTCCTCCATACGCAGGGACACGGCGCCTTAAGCCTTGTATCTGCTGCTTTCTCAGAAACCCGATTTGTCTGAGACGTGCGCTGGCAGAAGCTTTGATGTCTGATGTGACATGATGCACCATCAGGATCTTTGTGGTTTTAAAGCTCCTGGCTCAGCGCGGCAGCACAGCAGTACAGCAGCGCAGCAGGCAGGTCTGAGGCACACAGCAGAAAAGATCTGCAGGGATTTGGCTGCGGATGACAGGGAGATACTGCCACCTCCTAATCTGTGTTTCATTGTCTGTGTGCCTCAGATGGAGGGCCTCTTCAAAACGCTCTGCTGAGAAATCTACATGAATGTTAATGGATTTATTCATGTGTGCATGTGGAGATGAGACGAGTGCTGGACCGTGTGTTTGCTTTAGCTGTGATCTGTGTTATCAATGATGCTTCTGACGGCACAACATCAACCTTTGATCAGGCTCAGGTTTCAGACGGTTTTAAGAGTTTTCAGTTAGAGAGCGTAGGGTAAGAAAACTAGATAACATTGAAACTACAACTGTTATAATGACACAATTAAGAGACATGACAAAATGATGCTAACTTGGAAAAATGTGTCTATAAAAGTGAGGGGGAGGCGGGGTCTGATGGAGCCTGTCAATCCAAATCCTGCTCGTAAACTACTGTGGGTGAGAGCGGTGCGCTCTTTGGACGAGAGCTCAGCATAGATATGAGGAGAAGATGTGAGATGACAGAGACACAGAGAGACGCTGCGAGTCAGAAAAGTTCAGGCAGCTTACGCTCCAACTGAGGATGTGTCGAGATAGTTTGGAGGGAAAGAGCGGCGCCATTGTGAGAAAAGACGATGGAGATCATGGAGAGAATCTAAGGATGGAGCGCATGAGACGAATGTGATTAAAAAAAAATTGCGTGTTTTTTGGATCAAAAACAGGAAGAGAGACATGAAAGATGAGAGTCCACTCTTTTTAGGTAGTTTTGAAATCAACACTATTTGTAAGGCTGATAATCAATTAGTAGAAGCAAGGACGACTCATTACTGTGTTAGCTTCTCTTCAGTTTATTTGTCTTCTTCCTCTTTGTCGGATTATTTAGTGGTTGGTAACTAGGTGAAGGTGCATTACCGCCACCTACTGGACTGGAGTGTAGGTTACCTGGGCTGTGGGTCTGAATGTGTCACATGTAAACAGATCAGCGTGGCGGAGGAGAAGCCGGCAGGTGAGGGAAACAAGTAAACACGTGAATAATGTCAGACCTGGAGAAGCTGTTTGTCTAAAAAATCTAGGAGCTACAAAATCCCACATACACTCCTTTAAATGTTGTGAAATGCATGGTTTGTCTTTTAGGACTCATTTAGTCTTTTTACCAAATTGTCATCCCGTTTGAAAACCACGAGGAGTTCATTAAACCAACGTTAGCATTAGCATTAGCTGCTACAGACAGGGATAGGACAGAGGGAGTGAACTGTTTGACCTGCAGGTGAAAAGATGGAGGACACATTTTTATTTATGTGTCTTTTTGGTCCACTAAGTTCTTAATCTGATGACATAACAATATATTTCTGTTGTTTTGCCCAAACTGTTGATTTATATCACTTCTTAAACTTTATAAATGTAGCATCTGGTCAGTTTAATCATGTTCAGATATGTTTTTTTTCTATATATTTTTAAGCAAACAATAGTCATCAACTAAAATATCGACACGTTTGGTTTTGCAAATTTTACTATCATGCATTTCATCCTTTTTTTCCCCTGATATATTGATAAATCGTAAATATAAACATCAGAGAAATCGATTAATAAAATAATCATTAGTTGCAGCCCTAATTACGATTCTACAATAGTTCAGATTTTTGCGATTTTTACTTTGTTTCTTTTACACCTGACCATGTGAAAAAGTTACATGATGAGGATGTTTTTGCTGGAGATCAATGTTTTTGACGCCAGTCTCCAAACGCCAGGAAAGTCACTAGATTTATCAGCAGTCACTTTTTTTCCATTAAAACGGGACGTTTTATCAGTAGGGATGGGTACCTTTCGCATTTGACACAGTACCGATATACAGTACCAATTCCCGGTACCTGGCAATCGGTAACGGTTCTCAACGGTACCAATTTTCGGTACTTTTTCTGCGCTTATGTGAAAAAAAAAAACAATTTCTTCCAAAATAAAATCTCAATTTTTTCAGTTTAACATATTTATTCTTCAATATACAACCCTGCATTGCTGTGTTCATGTCCGGCATGGAAAATTGCCTACTCTTCCAGTCACAAGGATGTGTTTAGATACCTAAACATGGTACCTTTTGATTTTACGTGAATCGGTACCTGGTACTTTTGACAGAGTTGGGTCGGTACCTATAAAAGTACCTAATTCAGTACCCATCCCTATTAATCAGAGCTTGATCACCCTATTAACGTCATTGGCACTGAAACACAAGGCATGTTTTGATACTCGATACAACCAAAGTGTTTTAGTCGGTGCCAAAAAAAAGAACCGTAGCTCAGTACCCAGCCCTACATGTGAGTCAGTTTTAAGGATCTATTCCAGGGATCCAACACCTCAACTTTCTTCCAACCCAGCTCATAAACAAAGACAAAAATTAAGGATTTAAATTTGGGAAAAAAACAAACAAACAGTTTTTGAACAAAAAAAATAAAACACTTTAAAATCATTAAGCCAGAATCCCAATACTACTACGATACGTTTAATTTTTTTCTTGCACTTTGGTCTTGAAAGATGGTTCAACATGCTAAAAATGGCTGGCAGCCAATGTGTTAACATAACTGTTGAAAGACATTTACAGCCAGTCAGTGTGTTCCTGATTTTTATACCCAGGCTGTCTGTTCTGTTTGGGAGTTTCCTCTAACTTCCAGGGTCACCCTAATGAGTTAAAAATAACATTTTCCAGTCAGGAATAAACTCTGTCGTGAACGCAGAGCCTGGATGTGTCTGAAGCTTTGAGCTCCCACCTGCTGATGCACCTGTCTGCATCCGTCTGGATATAAGTTTGAGTTAAATGTGAATGAAAGCCTCAGCTCAACACCTGAAAATCTTTACATACTTTACATAAAGCGGATTCTCTTCAGGTAGGAGCAGCTTCACACGGCTCGCTGGGACCCAAACAGTCCAGAGAAACATCAGCGAAGCCGCAGCGTCTCCACACAGCGTCTCCATGTGATTAAGGATCCAGATTAGAGAGAGGAGAGCAGTGTTTGAGCTGCATGTTTTAATGACGCCTGTGAGAGGCTCCTGTTTTATTATATACAGTATATCAAAGCACGTGTGATCAGTGTGTTCAGTGTGTTCAGCATGTGTGTGTGTGAGGAGGAGGCAGAGAGCAACATGCAGCATTATTCATTAGAAAGATGAAATCCCAGGACGTCTCATTTACAGGAAATTTCTCCCTGAGAACGACGAGGATCCTCTCTCAGGTCTCAGCGCTTTTAAAATCTTACATGTGTCGAATATTTCACAACACGCTCTCTGATTAAAAGCTTTTGTTGAATTCAAAACAAAATAGTTTGTGATTTTTTCAGCAGCATTACTTTTCGAGTTTCTACTTCTTCTTTTTTTTTTAGCTCTGAACTCAAACTGCTGTGTTCAGTCTGCATAATGACCTCCAGCTGAGGGCTCCTACAGGCTCCGAACGCCTCATGCTGAAGATATGAGTGCACAATAACATCTTAGTGTCTGATGTCGGCCTTATTTTAGGATATGGTGGGAAAAAAGTGTCTTTTTAAACTAGCTGGTTAAAAACTTTTGTTAAAACATTTCATAAAACTTGATCAATCAACAAATATGAAGCTTTTCAAACAGAAAAGTTGATTTTTTTTTTACCTGGAGGTGTGGGACACGTGTCTTCAGCTGGCTCAGAGCTCTTCTCAGAGGATGCTGCTGCAGACGGTCTCTTAAACAGTTTGTCCTCCATGTTGGCCCTCTTCACGTAGATGCACGACTTCCCCAGCAGCACGATGCTGTTCAGGACTTTCAGTGAGACCAGCCTGCAGAGGAGAGGCATCAAAACGAGGCGTTGGGGATGAACCGTTAATTAGCATTTTGAAGATACAGTGGGTAAAATAAGTATTGAACACGTCAACTTTTTTCTCTTTCCATTTATTTACAAAGCTGCAATTCAAACAAAACTTCTCCCAGACATTGGTATTAACTCCAATAATCCACACATGAAAAGAAATCACAACGTTCAGGTCCATAAATAATGATTATGGTGAATTAAGTACGATAACACAGGAAAAAAGTATTGAACACACCATGGAAAGGCTGAATACTTTGGACAGGAAATGCTCCATACCACCTGAAATCTGTAGCTAGCAGTTAAATAGCACACACCTCATGATGGGTAAAGGCAAAGAGCTCTCTGAAGACATTCACAACCTGATTGTTGCTCAGCATCAGAATGGAACTGGTTACAGACTTATATCAAAGCACCTGAATATTCCAGTCAGCACCGTTGGGGCCATTATTCACAAGTGGAAGAAGCACCACCTTACCACCAACAGGCCACGCACAGGAGCTCCTTGAAGATTTCTGACCAGGGAGTCAGAAAGATAGTCAGAAGAGGACTCAACCAGCCAAGGACCACCCTGAAAGTGCTCCAGAAAGACTTGGAGGCAGCAGGTACAATTGTTACAGAGAAAACAATAGGCAATGCACTCCACCGCCATGGCCTCTATGGACGCTCAGCCCGCAAGACTCCATTCCTCAAGAAAAGGCATGTTGAAGCTGGTTTAAAGTTTGCTAAACAGCATCTTGACAAGCCTGTAGAATACTGGGAGAATGTTGTCTGGTCAGATGAGACCAAAACTGAACTTTTGGGCTGTCATACTACAGACCATGTTTGGAGGAGAAATGGCTCTGCACATCAGCCAAAAAACACTACACCAACAGTGAAGTTTGGAGGTGAAGCATCATGGCATGGGGTTGTTTCTCATCTCATGGTGTTGGCAAACTTCATATAACTGACGGAGCAATGAATGGAGCCATGTATGGGGAAATTCTTGATCTGAATCTGCTGCCATCCACCAGGATGATGAAGATGAGACGTGGCTGGACCTTCCAGCAGGACAACCATCCAAAGCACACGGCAAAGTTGACTCTCAAATGGTTTCAGAAACAGAAAATCAATCTGTTAGAATGGCCTAGTCCAGGAGTCTGCAACCTTTACTTTCATAGGAGCCGTTTTGCCTTGGCGCACCTGGATTAAAGTCATTCAGGAGCCACAAGATCGACTTTATCTTATAACAATAAAGGCAAAAAAGTAAATAGAATTCTATACATGAAAAAATCACATGTATGATTTATAAAATGAAACATGATCTGTTTTTTTTATGTTTAAGAAATTTACTAAAAAATCAAAAAAGTTGCCAAAATTTGCCAAAACTTCATTAAATTTCACAAAATGTGTGTGGCAAAAATGTGCAAATTTTGTTTTAAAAAAATTGAAATTTTAAAAATTTGAAAAAAAAAAAAAAAAGCGAAAAAAAAAAGATTATTTTAAAAATTTATAATTTTTGTCAAAATATAAAAAATGAAATTTTGGTCATTTGCAAAATTTCCTTTTTTTTAATTAAAAAAAATTGCAACAAAAAATCATGAACTTAAAAAAATCCATTAAAGTAAAATGTAAAAAATGTGCAAAAATTTCAAACAAATTTTGAAAAGTCAAAAAATTAGAAAAAAATTAAATAAACTTAAAATCTAACACATTTTCCTAAATTTAAAAAATTTGAAATACTGCATGAATTGGATAAGGCATGAATTCATTAAGTGTCAGTGTCTGTAATCATCAACAACCTCTGTCAGAACATTTTCTATTTTATTATTTTTAATAATATTTTTTAAAGCTACAAGGAGCCACTGCAAAGGAGTCAAAGAGCCACATGAGGCTCCAGAGCCACAGGTTGAAGACCCTTGGCCTAGTCAATCACCTGACTTTAATCCAACTGAACATTTGTGGAAAGAAGTAAAGAAAAGGGTTCACCAGAGGGCACCAAAGAATATTCCAGATTTAAAGACAATCTGTGCAGAGGAATGGGCCAAAATCACACCTGAGCAGTGTGGGCCGTTAGTTCAAACATACAAGAAGCTTCTGGAAGCTGTCATTGCAAACAAAGGCTTCTCCACTAAGTATTAGATGAGTCTCAGTTAGCATGTTCAATACTTTTTTCCTGTGTTATCGTACTTAATTCACCATAATCATTATTTATGGACATGAATGTTGTGATTTCTTTTCATGTGTGGATTATTTGAGTTAATACCAATGTCTGGGAGAAATTTGGTTTGAATTGGAGCTTTGGAAATAAATGTGATGAGAAAAAAGTTGATTTTCCCCACTGTATTTCACAGAAAATAAAGAGTGTGATCAGAATCTAAGATCAACACAGATAGCAGTGCTGTCTCGAGCTGAGCTGGACTATAATGAATCTCTTCAACCATCTGGTCTCAATCGCCACAGCTCACATCCCACCCTCTGCACTGCGATGCTGATGTGCACCATCCCTCTGTATTTCTGGGCTCTGCTCTGGGGCCGGCCCCTGTCACCGTGACGAGACAGAGATGGACACATTTGGGTCTGTGGAGCACGGCTCGCTGTGACACGGCATATCGGACTGAGAGACTCAGCACAGCTGAATGTTTGCCAAGGCGCAGCGGCCTGTGCGAGCCAGAGCTATTTTTAAAGCAGGGGGTGGGGGAGGCCAGAGATGGCACTGGAGATGACAACATTGTATTCTTCACCCCGAGGGAAACTCTTCAACGGTACAAGACCAATGGGATCTGGCAAATGAGGAGGAGCGAGGCTATCAGCGGCTCTGCGCAGGGAGAATGTGAGGGCACAGTGTTAATGCTTATGTAACTGTGTGTGTCTCTGGGTCTGCGTGTGTGTGCTTATGACAGGCCTTGCATGTGTAAGTGTGCATCCAGTAGACCCTGCAAGCACGTCTGTGGAGAGGATATTAAACACTGAGTTTGACAAAAACTGAACGTAAAGCTTCAGAATAAACTTAAAGAGACTTCTTCTCATTTTTCTCAGAGGATACCAGGAACCAAAACAAGCCAGAGTAATAAAAAGGGCAGTGAACAATAAAATGTAAATAAAGTCACAATAATGTCAAAGACAAGAGGTTTTTCTGCACTGACCCCAGGTAGAAGAGGAACACGCATGTGTAGGAGAGCGCTCCGTGCACCTTCACTGAACTCATCACCACGCGGATCAGCTGTTAAACATTAAGAAGAAGAAGAAACAGGAGTTTAAATATGTGAACTGTTATCACTCAGCTGGTGTTTTGTGTCTGAATGTGTGTTACCAGAGCAGCCAGGGGCAGAGGGATGAAGCCCATCCTTCGAGCCACTGAGTCGCTGTAGTCCGTACAGGCCTACACGGGGATGGACAAACACAGATCAGAACAAACCAGCATTGATTAGCAGCGTGGGCTTAATGCTGTTTCTGAAAGTATAATGGAGTCACTGTGAATGAGAGGCAGCTCACATTCTTCTGTCTGCTGCTGACGAGGTCGAAGGCTAAACTGGCTCTGTACTCGCTGTACACCTGGAGACCAAACAAGAGAAAATCACAGCTCAGGAGAGACGGTATGTTAGCGTGCAGGGTGTAAACTGGGGTTTGTGCTCACCTCGGCGGTGATGTCGTTGAATTTGGTGATAAACGCGTGTTTTATGATGTCGACGACGATTTCAGAGGAAACAACCATGAAGACATCAGGGAACATCACCCACAGGTGGTCTGCAGGAAAAACAACAAGGTGAGCTTTAAAGTTTCACAAAAACTGTTTGAGAGGTAAATTATCCACCAGTACAAACACACCATGGTAACAACCAGCATGATACTGGTTGATACAAGTCAAAATGATTAGCCTGCAGCATTTTTCCATCAATAAACCAATATTTAGCAGAAGTCTAAAAGACACTTCTTGAAGGGAAGTCCTGGAGTTTGGATTTATCAGAGCGGAAAGCTTTGAAAAACTGCTGTTAAAGCAGCAAAACAGAGCAGAGCAACACCAACTTTTAGCCTTTTTGATGCAGAAGGTGAAGAGTGACTAATACACCAAAGGGCTGAGGGCTAACAAGCTACGCTTCAGCTCACACGTTTTACAGTACATCATTTACTTCTTTTGTTATTTTTCTTTGTTTCATTAGTTTCTGGCTCCCTTAAATTACCACACACACACACACACACACACACACACACACACACACACACACACACACACACACAGAAACACACACCCACACTCACACTCACACACAGATATATATATATATATATATATATATATATATATATATATATATATATATATATATATATATGTATATATGTATATATATATATATATATCCAATCCAATCCAGTCCAACTTTATTTGTTAAGAACTTTCAAAAACAACCATAGTTTAAACAAAGTAGTGAGCAGAAGAATAAATAAAATACGAGATAAAAGAATACGAGATAAAACTTAAGAAAAATGAATTTTCAGACACAAGGAACAATAAAAAAAAAAAGCAAATTAAAATAAATAAAAAAGAAAAAAAAGAAAAAAAGACCAGAATAAATATATTATATTGATATAATATGATATTATATATTAATAAAAATAAATTATAAATATTTCTTTTTAATCTCTTAAAAACACATTTTTTTAATCAGTCTAATCAGAGATTTTAGACGTGTTTCAACCTAAATTTTGTTTTATTTTATTTGTATTTTGTATTAGTATGTTGAAATTATGGGCAGAATCGTAAATCCTTTTTCTTTGTTGTATTAATTGTTTAAATCTTTTATTATTTTTATTTTACAGATGTTTCCTTTCCTTTATTTTGCAGACTGCTAGCATTTTGTATTTCAATACTTTGCCTTATTTCTCTTTTACTTCTTTTTTTTCACTGTTTGTACTATTTAAAGCACTTTGTAACATTGTTTATAATAATAATAATAATAATAATGATAGTAATAATAATAATAATTATTATTATTACAACAATTATGTGCAAACAAATAGCTAGATGTAAATTGAAAGTCCTGTACTATTGCATATTTCAAACAAATTAATTAATAAAATAAAAATAAAAAAACAAACAAAAAAAGATGTTTATATATATATATATATATATATATTCTTATATATATATATATATATATATATATATATATATATATATATATATATATATATATATATATATATATATATATATATATATATATATATATATATATATATATATATATATATATATATATATACATTATTTATCTTAATTTATTTTTTTTACTGAGCCATGTTTAACTATTTTTGCCTCTACAGTATGGGAATAAAGACCTGCAGTCACAGCTAATGCAGCATGGAAATGAGTAAATTACTCAGGACTTGTGGGAAGTTTACCTTTTCAGCAACAGGAGGCAGTTATTCTACTGGTATTAGCACATCAGTGTTATGATTTCAGCTGACAGCCACCGTCTGTCATCGACTGTGTGTGTGTGTGTGTGTGTGTGTGTGTGTGTGTGTGTGTGTGTGTGTGTGTGTGTGTGTGTGTGTGTGGTGACTGGCAGGAGGAGATGACTGTTTTCAGAGCGCTGTCATACAGAAACGCCTGCTTTCATCCTTCACACTGCTCTGTTGCATTTCACTGAGGACTGACGGGAGGATTCCCGAGGTAGAGCAGTGGGTCAGCTCAGCAGGAAAGGAGCTGCTCAGCGTTTCTGTGCTCAGTTTCTACCATGACGGGTGATTTTATTATGTCAAACAAAGCTGTGACAGCGTGCCGTCCCTCAGACTTCACTTCCATCATCTGTGACGTGAGGACAAACCATTACCTGGGTTCCAGGCAAACTGCTCCATGTTCCTGAGGCAGACGATGAGCAGCAGGACGTAGCTGGTGAACCGTTCCTTGATATCTGCACAGAAAAGTTTAATGAGAAGACTCAAGATTTAGGGCGAGTCAACAGAAACTCTCTGAAATACATCTGGCTTAATTAAACTGGCTTTTATTTTAACACCATTACACGTGTTAAACTCCCATTTGTGATAATTTGAAGCCATAGCCGTGAATGTGGAGCAGCTCGTCGTCTGTGCTGATAACACCAGGCTCGTTAGTCCCTCTGCTCAGCTTCATAAACAGGAAATCTTCCAAGATGTGCGTTAGCAGTGGGAGGGAAATGGCAGCTGATTAAGGCTTATTCTCTTCTGCTGTCATTAGAAAACAATGAGTGTGACACAGATAAAGCCCACTGCCTCGGGAATCAAAGGGAACATGAACAATACGTCTAATATCTCTGCGTTCAGAGAGCCGAACGGATCGACTCATAAAGGGGTTTACAGGATGTGAAGAGGAGAAGCTCGTGATGCTATTGTCACCTCCAGGTTCAACACTAAACATCTGTACGAGGATTTTCTGCCTCTTTCTTTTGTTTACAACCACAAACACTTTCCTGGAAATCAACAAGTCGACTAATCCGACAGGAAAAAGTACCAGTTTAGTTTTGATCTTTCATTGAACATTTGTTTGTACAAGAAAAGCTCCATAAATACCACACGGCTTTGTGTAATCGTGAATGCAGCGAATGATAATCACAGCTCCTGGAAACAGTGCGACACTTAGTGTCCATGAATATTCATATGAGCATCTAATTTCTGCAAATGTTAATTTCTGTGCTGCCTGACGATGTTAAATCAGGAGGAAACAAGACGTTATTATCTGAACTGTTCTCTAAAATCTTTGATTCCCTTTTCTCTAATTTTCTCATTTGTCACTGAAAACTTACCGCTGTTCGACATTTGGAATAAGTTATTCTTCCCAAATTTCTTGAACACGCTGCCCTTGATCTCCACAAACTGGGAGAGAGGAAACAAAAGGAGGGAAAGAGAAATGTAATCAGCAGCGTTTATGATCCAGAGATGATCAAACAAACTGTTTTGCTGCAGCTGCATCAGTGTAATCCTATAGGAGGACATCTGCATATAAATTATACACCCAACAAGAAAGTCTGTGGAGGTGATTTTCTCAGTGGTGTGTGTGTGTTTGTGTGTGTGTATGTACTGACGTTGTTGGACATCATGATGGTGAGCAGAGACTTGTTGTGTGAGTTGAAGGCGACGTTGAGGGTTGAGGCTTGGACCATGATGAGGATGGAGTGGAGGACTGAACGACGGGGGCTAAGGAAATCAGCTGATCGAAACCTCTCCAAAAACTCAGGGGCGATCTGGTTAATGGTCCAAAGACGTACCGTACTGACCTGAATATAAGACGGCGCTGTTTTATTCTTTCAGGCCAATCTTCAGAAAAAGACTCTGATAACTAAAATTTAATTTTTCTAAAGAAACTATTTCTTTAATGAAATTCGAAGAAAATCATGGGTATAATAAGTAGACTGCTTTAATTTCTGTCTCTAAATCCAATCACTAAGATCTGTGTTTAAATGAAAAAAACTGATAAACGATACATCTGGATTTTTTTGTTTCCCATCCCCTCTCAGGGACCTGGACCCTCTTTTACCTTATTTTAAACCCACAGTTTGAAATCTTGGTGTAAAGATTGACAGTGATTTTAAAACGGATCAACAAATTAATTCAGTCGTTAAATCCAGTTTTTATCACCTCAGGCTTTTATCCAAGATTAAATTGGTTTTATCTTTTAACGACTTACTGTGATGCTCTCTTGGTGTAAATCAGGCTTCTCCCGCACGCTTACAGCGAGTCAAAAATGCAGCTGCTCGTCTTTTAACAGGGTCACCAAAGCATGAACACATCACCCCGATCCTGGAGTCCCTCCACTGGCTTCCCGTTCATTTTAAAGTTGTATATTTTTTTACTCAAAATAAAAAACAAAATAAAAAACAAAATAAAAACATCCCCCAGCCTAACGACTTTTAAATCATGTCTTAAAACTCACTTTTACTCTTTGGCTTTTAACTCAGCATGAGAGTTGTGTGATCCGTGTCCTTTTATGTCTTTAGGGTCTTAACCCCTTTTTTATGACTCTTATTTGTTTTTTATGTATTATTTTAATTGATTTTATTTCAAACTTAACTGAACTGAACTTAAACGTTTTTTAAAATGTGCTATATAAATAAAGTGGATTGGATTGGATTTTGTTTGACAGTACCAAAATGTCTTTTTTTTCTAATTTAAATTCTTCGTTTCAGTCTTTGTTTATTAACTCGATGGGAAAAAACTTCCCACTTTTCTCCAGCAGAGGGCGAAATGAAAAATATGGCTCCTTATACAGTCTGAAGACATCATCATCATCATTTAACTTTTTTCCCCTGGTGTGGTTTTAAAAAAGCAAACTAAAAATCGCAAATATTAAAGAATCGCAATTTAAATTGAATCGACGCCCAAAAATTGAATAATAGAATTGAATCACCAGCTCTAGTAATGGTCAGGCCTTCGTTATGTTTCTCAGTAATGAACTCACACACTCCAGTCAGTCTCTTAGAAATGGACGTTTTGAGGATCACCATTAGTTTTTCTTTCAGTTTGCATTTTTCAGACACACAACTTTCAGACATTTCACTCTGTAAAGTTATATTTCTGTCTAATAGTTGTTAATCGTCTCTGCAGCACTGACCATCGTTGTCTTAGCATTAGCATCATAACTCCGCCTCACTTTTCTGTTAACTTGCCAACTTTTGGTCCACTTTCTTCTGGACAATCACCGCTCCTCTCCTCATCTCATCTCCTATCACTGCGTCTCTGCTGTGATTGACAGATAACCTCAGCCACAGTGAGGTCATTGGCTTTACAAAAAGCTAGCGCCCTCTGCTGTTGGGTTTGTGTAGCAACAACTATAAGCATCTGTTGATGCTTAGACCCCCATTATAAGACCAACTCTCCCCAGTTGTATGAGCTATTTTACTCAGGTTGTTTTTGTTTTTGGTTATGTACACAATCACCACAGGGGGGCGCTTCAGGTAAACTGTCAGGTGAACATGACGAGAAGGGCACACTCCCGTACCCAGACAGGGACTGAAATCAGGCCAGAATAGCCACTACAGCCCTTTTTCCACATTATTTAAAAAAGAAAAACTCGTCTTATATTCAGGTCAGTACGGTAATCTGTTCTGGGCTTTTTTACATGAAAATAACTTTACGTTATAAACACACATCTCACATCTGTAGATCTGAAGGAGAAGGATACAGACATAAAAGACGGCCATGAGGAAGTGAGGGATGACTCCTATGCTGTCTCGTTTCCGCTCTCTGGGCTCCGTGGCCGTCCAGTACAGAGCGTCCAGGATGTCCTGACCAAACGAGGAGAAGAGGCGGTCGGCCACCTTTCAGAGGAACCACAGGAACGATTATTATCATTCAGGAAGGAAGCCAGATTTTTATTTACATACACATATCTCAGTTTTTAAAAAGGCTGGTTACCTCCAACATGTTGTAGATGATGTAGAGCTTGATCACAGACTGTCCTCTGATCAGGTGGTACATCATGGAGTAGTCCACGTAGTGCATCATGGAGAAACACAGCACCAGGATCAGACCCTTCAGCACGTCACACACCTGAGCTGGCTGCAGGAGCCGAGACCCGCTGAGCACACACACACACACACACACACACAAAATACACAAATAAACTGTGAGTTCATCTCTCTGTGAATAAAAACCACACACAATAAGTGTCTTAAAAAAAACTGGCCGCACACTTTCATGCTGGGATGATGCAGTAGATTCATGAGTCGTGTTTCAGCTCAACATGCTCGCCTCATTACGTCAGTGAACTATTCAATGTTTTAACAGATATGATCTAAATGCATGCTGATGAACACAAACAGACAAACAGGATGAATAATGACTTTTACAGCTGACACACAAACATTTCTCTACTCTGGGCATCACTGATACTCAGAGCTACGACGAAGCTAAGACAAACAGCTGACTGCAGCTACTGAAGGGACTGGAGAGGAGTCTGTGCTGGGAGGATAAAACACTCAGGGCAGATTAATTATCTGTTATGAAGGATAAAATAAAACCTCAAGCTTAAGGTAGTATCTCCTTTATACCAACAGGTATCTAATCACACATCTACTCTGTTTTGTTTTTCAGCAAGATTTAATCAGAGTGGGTTTTATCTACTAAACAACCCAGAACAACAAAAGAGTCGCATCAAACTTTTTGAGAAATTAAAGTTTAAGTTTAATGAGGACAAATGGAAGTAGCATACACTGTAAAAAACTGAAATACTATCAGGTGTGGGCTGCACGGTGGTGCAACGGTTAGCGCTGCAGCCTCACAGCAAGAAGGCCACTGGTTCAATTCCCCACCTCGGCCGGTGGGTCTTTCTGTGTGGAGTTTGCATGTTCTCCCCGTGCATGCGTGGGTTCTCTCCGGGTACTCCGGCTTCCTCCCACAGTCCAAAAACATGCTTACCAGGCTAATTGGTCACACCAAATTGTCCCTAGGTGTGAGTGTGTGCGTGCATGGTTGTCTGTCTATGTGTCAGCCCTGCGATTGACTGGCGACCAGTCCAGGGTGTACCCTGCCTCTCGCCCAAAGATTGCTGGGATCGGCTCCAGCCACCTGCGACCCTAAACAGGATAAGCGGTATAGAAAATGGATGGATGGATGGACTATCAGGTGTTTTTGTCTTATTTAAGTAAAAAATGTCTCATTATACTCAATATGAGTATGACAGCATGTTAGGTAGGGGTGTAACGGTACATGTATCTGTGCTGAACCGCTCCATAAGGCCGTTCGGTTCGGTACAGTGCTGTATTAGAACGAGTACAGTAAGTTTACGTTAGCTGCTGCACATGGCTCTTTGATATTCACATGAGTACTCGTCTATGATTGGCTGAGCAGGGAAGGTGTTTTAATATTCATGAGGGAAGTGGTCTGTGATTGGTGCTTTGCGATCATGTGCATATCATGTGGACGTGACGTCTCACGGCGAGCCAATCAGAAGATGAAAATCAAAGAGCATCCAAGAGCTTGTGTCTGGATTGTGCATCATGGCTGCTGCTAACGAAGAGCCTCCCCCCTCGCTGTATAATGGCAAGTTTTTGGTTTAATAAACATGCTAAACAAGCAAATGGTTTTGTGTTGTTCCATACTGCACCGAAAATATACCGAACCGTGACCCTAAAACCAAGGTATGTACCGAACTGTGATTTTTGTGTACCGTTACACCCCGTATTAGGGCCACTAAAGAAATAAAATAAATAAAGAAATAAATTTTCAAGAAAAAAACTCACAATTTTCTAGTGTCTACAGTCGCAAATTTACAACTTTAGAAACTCAAAAATGTACAACTTTATAAAGTGGAAAATTTACGACTTAATAAACTAGTAAATTTGCAAGTTAATGAAGTCACAAATTTACGACCTTGCACAGTTGCAAATTTACTGTTTCATGAAGTCACAAGTCCCGGATGTTAGCTGATGCACAGGGGATGCTACTATTCAGAGATGAAGATGTGATAAGCTGGAAAAAGCTATTAAAAAAAAAATGTCAAATTTAAGGTTGTTTTGTGACAGATATGGTAGATACTAGATGTTTTCATGCGTCTTTTCAACGATCTATTTGTTCATCTGTGATCTACTAAGAAGTCTGAGTGGACTGTAAACTGTAATCGATTGCTCTGGTCTCCGCTGCAGTAGCGTTAGATCACCTGTTTACTTTTTTTCATTCCTTCTGTTAAATGCTCCGGAAGAGGAAAGTTCAACGACTCGCTCTTTCGTTCATGTCCTGTTGAACCACACACCCCATCTGTATGGCTCGGAGATGCGATGACTCTAGGCTAAAACCAGTAGTTTCTCCTTATTGCTGAGACCAACTCCAAAGTACAATCTGATGAGGTTTACAATCTGGTCAATCTCGCAGTGAAGAACATAACAACCTACACATTCAAAGCCACAGATAAATCTTTGAGAAATCAGAATATACTGGTCTATAAAGTCGTAGAATTGTGAGTAAGTTTTTGAGTTCAATGAGTTGTAAACTTGTGACTTTACAAACACTTTAATTTTTTTTATTATTATTATTATTTTTTATTTCTTTAAGTGGCCCTAATAGGCCGTCGTAATATGAGCCACAATCAACTGATCAGTCCAGAAAAAAGTCTCATTTAAAGTTACTAAAGAGACAAATGAGGTCTGAATTGCTTTTAACAGGTAAAAAAATCTGCCAATGGAACAAGAAATATTTGCTCGAAAGTTAGCTTAAACCTAGTATAATGTCATAATACTAATACCTTTTCTTTTGTTCCACTAGCAGATATTTTTTATTTGCTACAGCAACTCAGACCTCATTTTAGTCTTTAAGGTGAAATATTATACTTAAAAGAAATGTAAAAGACTTCAATTGATTTAGAAATTTGGTGTTCTCGACATTTTATGATCATTAATCCAGGGCTGGTGATATCACTGCATTTCTCAGCAGCTGTTTCATCCTCTGGAACAGAATATGCAAATGAGCTTGGGTTTGCTCCGCCCCTTCTGGGAGTAACCGGCAGCCCAAGTGTTCTGTTACCGTGGTAACTTTACTGCATCATGATGGCATCATTCTGTTCTAGAATTAAACAGAACTTTATTTGTCATTGCAACCAGTGCAACGAAATTGCAGATGTGCTGTATTTTCAAAACAGACTGCTTGAGGAGAGATTTTCAGAAAAAGCAAAGAAGAGGGTGGTCGGATCTTTTATGCCAGTGACACGTGTTTCTGTCAGTAAACCATATAAAGAAAAAAGTCCCCTTTGATTAACTTGAAACAAGACATTTTTTTCTGGACTGGTCGGCTGAATGTGGCTCATATCAAGTCTGAAAAGACATTTTCTAGTGAAAACAAGACAAAAACACTTGATAAGATTCCCGTTTATTCAAACCCGAGCGTGTTAAATGGTCAGTGCCATGCTCAAACATGTGCTGCTTCTATAATTAAAGCAATAGTTTGTTGCGGCAGCTTTGGAGACATGTTAAGAGAAGGGTCTGACAAATCCATAGGGCCAGTTATTTACTATGACAGGGATAACCGAGGAGAGCCCGAGAGCTTAACTCCTAAGACGTCCTGCATATTCTACATGTCAGCTGTGCCACGAGTCTTTATTTCTGCAGCCACCAACAGTTTCCTGTAGTCCCTGGTATGAGCCTCAGGCTGACCGTGTGTCCTGGGTTTGTTATTGACCACCACTGATGTTTTTACAGGAGACAGGAGAAATAACGTCTGGAGATGGACACTCAGGAAAATGGGTTACAGGGACTAATACTAGACTGACTGACAGAGCACTACACATGGCAGGGCTATGAACTACTCTAACATCCATCATTACCTTCGCCAGCTGAAGCTGCTGGCGGTAAACAGCATCCTCAACCGTCACTACTCTAAAAGAGAGTTTGTGTTTCAGCGAGGGCGCCTGAAGATGATCACGTCTCAACTCTCTGAGCAGCTGACTCCAAACCAGCGCAGAGAAAACAAGCTGAGTGAGGAAAGATGAGCTTCATGGACTGTATCTGAGCGTCCTCTGAATGTGAGTGCAGCTGGGCTGTAAAGAGCAGACGAGCAGAGGAACATCTGGGTCTTTTATTTCCAAAGCTCTAACTGCTAAAGAGCAGTCAGAGTGTGTGTGTGTGGATGGAAACGCTGAACTACAACATGTTTCAGGTTTACAGGACACACCGACGAGATGCTAACACTTCCTGTTTTCTATCCTAATGATGCAGAAAACACACACTTATGATAAAACAATGACCAGTTTGCTTTCCTGGTGCAACAGCTCCACCCAGTGTTGAAACCTGTGAATGGCTTCAAGATTAAAGGCTACAACAGATGCTGCAGAAAGAAGAAGAGACAGAAATGTGAGACGTTTTTTGTCCAAACCTCAGTGAAATACGGGTTTTAAAGACGAGTGGAGAAGCTCTGCAGTCTCAATGATATACGGCCTGAATATGAGTTGTTTTTAATGCATTTCTTCTCTTTTTTAACCTAATTTTAGTAAGCATGGGTATCTTTCACATTTGAAACGATACGGTATCAATTCACGGTACCTGGCAACTGGTATCGGTACTTTTCTCCTTTTCTGTGGTAAAAAACATCAATTTGTTTGATAATAAGATGTAAATTATTTTCAATTCAACATATTTATTCTTCAATATGTAACCTTGTAATGCTGCGTTCATGTCCCGCATGGAAAAACACCCACTCTTCCACTCCCTCACAGTCATAAGGATGTATTTAGGTACCTAAACATGAATCGGTACCCGGTACTTTTGACAGAATTTGGTCGGTACCTATAAAAGTACCTAATTCTGTACCCATCCCTAAATATTAGGGATGTTTTAATCAGGGACTGAAGCTGTTTTTGCACTTTTTGTAGTTTTGTTTGCACCGTGCAGATGGAGTCACCACATATTTGGCTCCTGTTTAAAGTTAAATTTGAGTTTAAGCAGCAGTCTTTGTCCGTTTCTTGTAATTTTTTCGTCTCTTTTTCTTAATCTTTGTATTTGGAGTGGATCATTACTTTGTATGGTTCATTGTTGGTCATGGACACCAAACTTTTTGTGTCTTCAGTGATATTTTTACTACTTTTTCTCCTGTGTTTGTCTGGAGATCCTACTGTAACCATGGCTGCATTGTTTACATGTAAAATCAGCTGTTAGCAGCCTGTAGCATATCAATGCTAACTGGTGCTAGGCCAGATGTTCCCCACAAGGTGAGGAGAAGGAGGTGAGGACGACGTGCTGGTTCTCAGGTGTGAGCTAAGAAGTGACGACATGGACCTGTCCTTCCATCCATCGTTATTGGGAACGTAAGATCTATCTCCAATAAGATGGACGAGCTAGCTGTGCTAACCCAGCAATAAGTTTGAAGTAGGATTTATCTCTTGGTATTATTTTGTTTGAAAATATTCATGCAGTTATAAGAATTCAGTATTTTTCTTATTTTGCACAAGAAATTAATAACACATAACAAACGTGATAAGAGTTTGCACTATAAAACTGTAGGCTTCTTCCAATACAGGAGAAAGCTGATGATCTCTGCAGTTGGGTGTGTTAAAAAAATATCAGTATATGTAATCGGCAAGTATATTGGCAAAAAGATCCATTATCATGCATCCCTGCCTGAAATCAAAGTGTAACAGTAAAAACCTCTGTTTTCATGTTGGCCTTTCCTGTCTCGAGGGATTTGTCTTCCCACTTGAAGAGACTCCTGCTGCGTTTGTTGCTCCTTTCATCGCTCAGCCTTTGTCACAGTAACCTAAATGAACCGTATTCCTCTGGGTGTTGGTTTTGTCGTCTGCACATCTTTGCTCGGGTAATAAATTAGTCTTCTTTTATTGGCTTTTCGCTTGCATGGGATATGTTGCGCTTGTATTGCAGCGTCGCCTGTTTCTCCTCTGAGCAGCTGTTACGGTAGCCCGGGGTGAAACGCCGTGCTCTACAGATGACAACAAAACCCAGGAGACGTTCAAACTTAGCTGAGCTGAATGAGTGCACATAAATTAGGTAGATAACAAGTAAACAGAGCCATCCTGTGTTTCGCTTTCATCAGGACATGGTGGCGTTCGTCTCGTGAGCGGAGTAAAGCCTGCGCTCGAACAAACAGTGCTCTGCAGAGAGGAGCCAAGACCCAGAGCAGACAAATTGGCTATTTCCTCACCCCTGGAGACGCTGTTTGTGAAGGTTATACAAAAAATAACAGCTGTGTGACACCTGCTAGACCAGGGGTCTGCAACCTTTACTTTCATAGGAGCAATTTTCCATCAGCAAAAGTCAATCCAGAGCCACAAAATCTACTTTACCTTCACAATAAGACTAAAATGTGTCTAAAATTCTCAACAAAGTTAAAAGCTAGTGAATAATTATCTCAACGAGAAGTTTGTGGATTTATAAAATTTTACATGCCATGACTATGTTTTTTTAATTTTCATAAATTTGCAAATATTCTGAAAATGTTCAAAATTTGCACAAGATTTTGATATCAAAAAGTTTTTGCTAAAATTTTTGAAATTAAAAAAATTGCAGAAATTAAAAAAATAATTAAAAAAACTAAATATTTGCAAAAATTTGAAAACATGTAAATTTCAACAATTTGCAAAAATGATAAACATTTAAATTTTAAAAAGTTTGCACATTTTTTTAATTTGAAAAAAGTTCATTTTTTAAAATCTTAAAAAAATAATTAAAATTATTTAAACACAAAAATTTGGAATTTCAAAAAATTGAAAAAAAATTATTTCTTACATATATTTTAAAAGAATTGCCAAAAAATCCAAAAAATAAAAACTTTAAAAATATGCAAAATATTTCACAAAATTTACAAAAGTTAGAAAATTAAAAATTAAAAACGTGCAAAAAATATCTAAAAATGTGAAATTTCATCTTTTTTAAACAATACTTGAATTTTATAACATTTTTTCAAGAATAATGCCCCACTTATCATTTTCTGTTGTTTGCTTATGTCTCACCACATTTTAATCATGTATATTAATCCAGCACGTTGTCAGTTAAATGAATCCATCCACACTGAATTAAAATCTGTATCTTCTTCCAGATTAGTCTTTTTGTAGATGTAGTTATCTTCCCAGGGCTGTAAAACTTGAGGTTAGCCACAGGTGCATGGAAAGTTGGTGGGCTGTTGATGTTATAGGAGGTGAAGTAGAGCGGTGGCAGGCTTTATTGACAGATGGGATGAAGATTTAGTTCAACTAAATGTTAACACAGGATTTTATTTAGTGTCAGTGTCTGTAATCATCAACACCCTCTGGAAGAACAACAACTATTCTTTATTTCAATAATATTTTTAAAGCTACAAGGAGCCACTGCAAAGGAGCCAAAGGGCCCAATCTTATTTCTGTATTTTATTTCTATTTTGAAAAGACTGTTGGAAAACAGCTTCAGCATTCAGGTGCTTCAGGTACCAAAGCATCTTACAACTACAGCGTGTGTGACACACACACAAACACACACACGCTTCCCTGGAGGCACAGAGCTGCTGCGGCCGGCTGCTAGTGTAGCCTGCACAAAGCAGTCCTCTCTCCATTCTACCAGCATTATCTCCATAACACACGCCTGAATATTACATATGTTTGAGAGCAGTCGGCCATGTGCTGAATCTCAAGCAGCCGAGCGATGTGGCGTTCATGCAGTATGAGCCTGAGAGCGAGGAGTCTGGGAACAGAGGCGTGTTAGAGAAGCAGAGGTTGTCAAACAGACGCTGTTCAGCCTCTGCAGAGAAACCGGGTTCTGGACTAGTTTACCTTCCTTAAAAAACGTGGATAGATGAAGCCCTGGCTGATCCAGAGGAGCTGTGCTGTTAAAGCATGAGCAGCTGAATCACTGACAAGCAGCACGGTGATGAGCACGAGCATGCACTCTCAAAAACCTTCCCTGGGTGAACAGGTAACAGCACCAGACTTATGGGTAACCAACGAGTCCGCTCTGGTCTGGAGGAAACAACATGACGCGCTGAGCTGTGTGTGGATGGACAGGATGGAGGTGAAGAGGAAACTGGTGAAGGGGTGTGGAGGCCAGCTCAGGGAAGAAAAAGCATTCATGAAGCCTTGACGGCTTTAAGGAGAGAGTACCTGCTTCTTCTGCAGTAGGGGCATGTGCGTGCCCTGCAGGAGAGGAGAGGAGAGGAGAGGAGGAAGGCAAGGAAGGAGTCAGACAGAGGGAGCGTCCTTCAGAGGGGCTCAGGTACAAAGGTTACTGACTACAGCGCTATCAAAGAGCTGTGCTGCGAAAACAACCCTTTCTGCACATGCTACTGGTAAACTCTACAGGAATGTTAACAGAAGCAGAGGCTTACCGAACGTTTTGATCTATAAAACAAAGAGGAAAACAGACGGTTTGTGAAAACACTCTCAGCTCCTTTAACAGTTTAAATGAGTTGGATACAGCTGCTGTTTTATCCTGTTCAGAGGAAGTGATCACACACATCAATAATGAAATAATTAACAAAAAAGACTGTTTTCAGTTAAATTTTCAAAATCAGAAAAACAAACAGAAGTCAAAGTTTTGCATCACTCTAGGAAACATCATGCTGATATTTCACACAGCAAACAGTGGTATGAAAAAGTATCTGAACCTTTTGGAGTTTCTCACATTTCTGCATAAAATCACCATCAAATGTGATCTGATCTTTGTCAAAATCACACAGATGAAAAAACAGCGTCTGCTTTAACTAAAACCACCCAAACATTTATAGGTTTTCATATTTTAATGAGGCAAACAATGACAGAAGGGGGAGGAATAAGTCACTGAACCATCACATTTAATATTTTGTGGCAGCAATAACTTCAACCAGACGCTTCCTGTAGCTGTAAATCAGGACTAATCTTGGCCTATTCTTCTTTACTAGGCCTGTCACGATAACAAATTTTG
Organism: Halichoeres trimaculatus; assembly: GCF_033239565.1. Lineage (NCBI taxonomy): Eukaryota > Metazoa > Chordata > Actinopteri > Labriformes > Labridae > Halichoeres > Halichoeres trimaculatus. The sequence goes on from NW_027437185.1 coordinate 38,265,880, forward strand.
CTAGACAATAATTTTCCAAAATATTATTGCCAATGAACGATATTATTGTCAAAATTATTTTGATTTTTTTTCCGTTTTTTCATTGATGTAATTATGATAAATGGGATAATAAAGTGAGTACATCATATCAAAAGCAAGAAACGTTCATTTCTTAAGAGTATTTAACTGTAATTAAAAGGTCAGGATATTTTAAATAAAATAAATTAAACAAAAAATATGATAAATTAATAATAAATAAATAATAATAAATAATATAATAAATAAATAAATAATATAATATAATATAATATAATATAATATAATATAATATAATATAATATAATATAATATAATATAATATAATATAATAAATTGAACAAACAATACAGAGAAAAAAATACAATGAAAATGAAATGGACTCTCTTAAAGAAAAAAATACATGTCAATGAAAATAATTAATACTAATCAAAAACAATAAAACATAGACCCTGTCTCTAAAGAAAAAACAAAACTCCAAAAAACCAACAACAATAAAAACTCTAGCCTAAATCAAAGGGAGTTTAAACAGTTCCTGAATTGTTTGTAACATGTCCTTTTTCCCAGTCAATCCGTACTGTCTGTCAAACATTTCTAACATTTCTGGCTTTAACCGTATTGAAGGGCTGCATTTCTTTGGCAATGTAGCTGTCTTTGAGCGCCACCATGTGGAGCTTTTATTTCTATTGTCTTTGCAGAACAAAAGCCTCAGTAAGAGCGGATTGTCAAAGAACAAGGCTCCGCTGCACCTCCCCTTCTTCTTCTTCGTCGCCACTATTTTCAAACAAATGCCACATATCAGCTGGTTGGTGTTCATGAGCTCACACTTTGTTCATTCTGATAAAAACTAAATATTCCCACACTGGGACTGTGGCAGGCGGCTTAAGAACCGTATCTTTGGTGCCATCACTCATATTAGCGTGTGTTTCCTCCTTACCCCTCAGGACGCTGCTTCAGCTCTCTCCGTGTGGACGCGCGAGCAGCCCCGTCTTCACCCCAAAGATCACATTTTTGACAGATGCTCACTCCGCTATAAATCCACTAAATCGGCTATAGAACCTATGCACCCCGATGTTAGGAAAGATAGACGTAGTGAGCCATCTTCTCATTTAGCCTCTTTGGTCCAAAGAGAGGAGGAAAACAAACATGCACGTGTCAGTTTATCCAGGCTGGCAAACTTACCGAGGACGATTTTATTTATCGTTCAGTTAATTGATTTATTGATTATCGTGACAGGCCTAGTTTGAATTGCTCTTTAAGTCTCCTTAGGCAGAGGGTTCAGTTACTTATTCCTCCCCCTTCTGTCATTGTTTGCATGCTATCCTCATTAAAACATGAAAACCTATAAATGTTTGGGTGGTTTTAGTTAAAGCAGACACTGTTTTTTCATCTGTGTGATTTTGACAAAGATCAGATCACATTTGATGGTGATTTTATGCAGAAATGTGAGAAATTCCAAAAGGTTCAGATACTTTTTCATACCACTGTACTTCATCAACGACACAAAAAGATCAGTTTTTCTTTTAACCTGGGAAAAGTAAAACTATTTTCTAATCACTCCCACAGATATTGAAACTTTGCACACAGTTATGGGTCACTGCATGCTCTGTCATTTGCAAGTGCTTGATTATAAAGTTCACTCAGAAAAAACAGGCAAAGACCAGAGTTTCTTGCATCATACGGCAACAAAAGAAAGAAAAAACCAAAACAGAAACAAACATCCAAGCTGCAAAAAAGGACGACTTGGAAATAATAATGAAATTCCTCTTTATAATCCTATTATAAATCAATTTGTTTATTTAGTTTAGCCAGAATTGTGCAAACACGCAGCTGAACGTGTGTGTGAGTGTGTAAACCTCATGCTCATGTGCAGCTGAACATTTCTCTATCTCAGCATTGAACCATCAACCCCGTGTTTCTGTGTGTTTATTAATGTGGCGCCCAGTGTTTCTGCTCTGACCTGAAGCCGCAGCACGGCAGAGTGAGGAGGCGGAGCATGGCCAACAGCACCCTGAGGGGCAGCAGGGTGAAGACGTACAGGAAGGCGTCCACGCACAGGAAGAGGCCGAAGGTCATCAGCTGGGGAAGACACACAACGACACCTTCAAGTCAAACACTGACTGGTACAGTGAAAGGTGTTCAGAGAGACATCAGTACGAACACACATCTGCTCAAATACTTGAAAACTTTTCTGTTTTTTCTCTCTGCAGAAAACTAGATATTAGCTTCTACACTTTAAATAAAGACTGACAGAGACTCACCTTTACTGCTTCACAAATAGAAACGACCACTGCCATGTTATTAAAAAGGTTTAGAGGTGTAAATGAACGGCATGCAGATCTCTTCTCTTACTTCAGCGACGTTAAAGCACGTTTACGGAGGCTCTGTGTGACTTTTTTGGGTCTTGGTCTGGTGAAGCTGGTTAGTGTGCTCGATATAGTAAACTTACTGAGGTCTGTTTTGTTTGCACACATTCCTGTCCCTCCTCCGAGGAAAAACCAACTAAGGGTGGGCTTCATGAGTCTGGGGTTACCTGATCAGATGTGTTTGAGTGTAGAGAGGATCTCAGACCCTCAAAATACAAAACAAAGATCTATACATGCCGTGCAAACCTACAGAATATTAACAATACTCACTTTGTTCGATTTAAATGTAGAGCTCAGGTCATTATCTTTAATATCCAACTCATGTTTTTATTGGAAAGAAAAGGTGTCACCAGATTTCTTGGTTAAACATGTGATTTATTCGCAGGCAGAGCTGCTGCACATTTAAAATCTGTTATAAGAATCCACATTCTATATGCCAACACTGCCCCCTGGTGGTTATAGGGAAGAACAACAAAAACAAACAGCTGACAGTGAGCCACATGGCAAAACATCACTCATGTTTATAATTATTTTGGGAGTAAACATCTGCTAACTCTGGTGCAAGCAGATGTTTTAAATACAATTAAGTGCAGATTTTCTGTAGATTAATAAAAGTGTACTCATCCAAAATTGGAAAACAAGCTGATTTTAGTTCACCAGCATTTCCTACTGCTCTGATAATATACTCAGTATTGATAAGAGGCTGCATATTAAGCCCCAGAGCAGAGGGGTATTGCACAAAAGTAGGATAAATACATCCAGGATAAATGAGCAGGCGCGGCTTGAATAAGCCACATCGGCGCTTTCTCGGATTAACTAGTTGCACGTTTGGCGAGCCAGGATGAAACGACGTGGCTTAGTCAAGCCAGGTGTGGATCATTTGGATACGTGCGCGTTCACAGCCTTCTTAAGAAGACCATGAGATCGATCACAGAAACACAGATTGAAAATGGAATAAGGACGTGCATCTTTCTTCACGCGGGACGAACAGGCAATGCTTCTTCAACTATATGAAGAAGTAAAACATATAATCCACAAGAGAGGCAACACAAGTGTGGTAAAAAACAAAAAAAAAAAAATAGGAGAGAGAAAAAGCCTGGCAGTTAATAATAGACCGGCTTAATGCGTAAGTAGTGCTAACATGTACAATAAAGAAACAGTACTCCACACACTGTCATAATTACAGTATAAAGATGTGGAGCTGATGACTTTTCAAGTCCGCTAATCAATAGAGGTAGACTGATATAACGGCCGGCCGATATTTGGACATTTGTCTCTACCGGCCATCGGCCGTATTTTCTTTTAAAAAGCCGATTTTTGATCCGTTGTATAAAATGACGCAATTTTTGATCAGGCACAAAAAGGATGAGCACCTCAAACTTGTGCAACCACTTGGATACATCACATACTTTTGTTCAAATTATATTAATAAGTTTAAATTTCTTTTTTGACATTTTAAGAAGAGTGTGAATGTTTACTACTGCTTGTTACATTGTGTGTTTACTCAGACAAAATATTTCATTGTTTTGAAAGCTGAATAAATGTTCAGAGGACTGGACACCACTTGTTGTAATAGATTTCTTTTAGTTGCTCAGAAATTGCTGCGTTTCACAAAAATGTGATAAATATATATTTATTTAACAATCGGCCTGAATATCAAATTGGAAAAATTGGCTATGCACATCGGCATCGGCTGCCCAAATTTGGAAAGCATCGGCATCGGCCCCCAAAAAACCCATATCGGTCGACCTCTACTAATCAATACTTATGTTTTTCTTTAATGTGGCCCATAGAAGTGCATGTTACTCAGGTTATTTAAAAGTATAATTAAGTTCAAAGAAAACTTCAACTCTGTGTCCGTGTTATCTATTGAATCCATTGTTCTTATGTCGTGTTCTGTTTCATCCCTCATCTGTCATGAAGAACAAACCTGTCTGGCCAGAAAAGAACCTGGCAGCAGGTGAAAACCAAATATAAAAATATTCTGCAGTCTGGTAAGTTACTCATGCGTAGCCCAAAGAGCAATTATCAAATGAAGTGATACATTTGTTGTCTGCTGGGGATGATTTTCTGTACGATTTTAGCCGTGAAAAAAAAAAGACTCGTCAAACCAGCACAGGGGGTGGCCCACCAAGCCAGGACCTGACCCCAGCAGAGGAGCTGGCACTCGACTCGAATCAATGGATAGAAAGATTGTTTAAGTTAAGTCAGAATGATGTGGGACCCTTTCACTCCTAAAGGTGGAGTCCTAAAACAGGACGATTTTCCTGTTTTCAGGAGACAGTTAAGACAAAGTTATATGCTGTCTGTTACATTGTAGTCCATTTCAGTGGTGTGATATATTTATTTTTCCTTTGTTTCTCCTCTTTCTCATTCTGTAGGTTTAGGGTTGTTGTTTCTTTTTTCATTTTCTTTATAATAATTTTAAACCTTTTATTGTAGGACTTTTATTAATAAAGAAAGGATTCTCAACCGTCTGTGTTAAAAGTTATTTTTGTCTTCATATAATCTGTGAAAAATAAATAATACTAAAGTCAACCAGCAAATGCAATGGCTACATTTGTGAGATTTGGTTGCAGGATGATTAAATGATGTAATGTGTAGAAAAAGCATGGATATGCAGTAAACCACGCTCATTTCTTACATTACAGAGAGCAGAGCCAGCGCAGGATTAATCTGATCCTGGTAGTTAGCCTGGTCTGGAGCAGGCTAGCTGCAGAGAATAAATCACCATGGTAACTAGTCCGGGGTTAAACTTGACCAGCTTTTGTTCAACTAACTTGAGGCTAACTTCATCCAGGATAACCAATGTTTGCCAGCTTAATCCCTTATCCTGGTTTTGTGCAGTAACCACTGGAAGGTCTTGTTTAAGACGGACTCAGACTGCAGCAGTCCAAAGCTCGCTGTGATCTGCTCCGTGGCTGAGGTGTGTTCATGAGGAGCACGGATTCAGCTCAGGACTCGTACCTTCTCCAGCTCCTTTGGGATCCTCATGCACGTGTAAACCCTCTCCCTCCGCTCTGTGTACTTTGCCTCATTGTGTTCGAGGAAGTAGCCTCTGGTGAGCTCTGCTGAAATGAAGCGAGCCAACGACGGATCTGGAAAAACATGGAAGCACCAGTGTTAGCACAAGGCTATTGTCTGTAACAATTACAACCACGGCTACAACACAAAGACAGGAGCGTCTGACTGCAGAGGAAACTTCCCAGAGAACATCACACTCTTTAATTAAAGTGAGGTTACAGTTAATGAACTGTGAAACCGGTTTAAGGATAAATAAAGCAGCAACTAAGCCTCACTTTACGGTTTTCATTTCTGCTAATACCTCTCCTTGATTCATTTTTTATCATTTGCTGCATGAAACATCAGGATGGAGAGAAAAATTTAAAACCCAGGAGAAATCTTTAGATTTTCTTATTTTAACACAAACAAAAAATAAATTTCCTGTTATTAAAACATTACTTTAAAAAGTGTTTTATTTCCCAAGACATTTGCTCTTATCAGTTTTGTTAATGGAAAAAAACTTTTTTTTAATTTGAAAGCATAAAAAAGCCCTGTTAAATTTGAATCTAATTTAATTTTGGATTCATTTTGGAAAAGTTAAGCTCATATTCCTAATCTAAATCTCCACGGACAACCAAAGTTTCTCACTTGATTTCAACTTTTTCAGCATGTCACACATTAAGACTATGTTTTCTTCTTGAAACCAGCTCAACATGCAGCATTTGTCCTGTTGAAGTCACTCATTGAGCGAAGACATCTTTGGTGTTTGATGTTGACATATTAAAAACTTTCACTCAAGTTATTTCCACAAACACTGTGCGGTTAAATTTTCCCTCTGATGCAGAAATCATCTGAGCAGCTCTCATGTTTTTTCCAGTTGCACTTTAGTCTGTTTGATGTTTATTTAGCAGCGTTAACGTAACCTCTGATATCAGCTTTATTTATTCTTCACTCAATCTGCCAGGTCAAATGAGGATTCATGAGAAATGCTGGGGTCTAAATCAGGTGTGGTCTTGTGTCAGTGTTGTTTTGTGACTAGATGTTGAAGTCGCGGTCATATCAGGACTGGTCTCAATTAGTTGATGTGCTTTTTCAATGATATAAGAATTGCTTTTAAATAGGGCTGAACAATTTTAGAAAAAAAATTAATTGTGAATTTTTGGGGCCAATATTGCGTTTGCGATTTAGCATACAAATATATATATATATATATATATATATATATATATATATATATATATATATATATATATATATATATATATATATATATATATATATTGATTTCAATTTCTTTTTATTTATTTTATTCTATTTTATTATTACTATTATTATTTATTTATTTAGTTATTTATGTATTTATTTATTTATTTTGGGGGGGGGGGGGGGGGGGGGGGGTCTTGTGCATTTTTTTACTAAAAACAATTAATAAAATTATTCTATATTAATCTATTGTATGAAGGCCAGGCCTACATGTTATGATGAAATGAAATAGACTGAAGCATGAACTATGTGAAAAAAAATAATAATAATAAATTTTAAAAAAATTTAAATTATTCATATGATATGAATAATAACTCTTTATTTAACTATCACAATCACAGAAAATTGACTGATTGATTTAACTTCAACCCTTGTAGATATATAGTATTTTTTGCCAGAAAAAAACAACATTTTGACTTTTGATGATTTTAAGGCAGAAGGAGCACAAGTTAGTATATCCCCTCCGGGTCTGTGTACATGAAACCTTTTTTTTTTTTTTAAATAAATTGCAGACTCTGTGATTTGAAAATTGCACTCTGTTACATTGCGATGTCGGTTTGAATTTGATTAATTGTTCAGCCCTAATTTTAAATTATTCGGCAGACCCCAAACTTTGGTTCACGGACCCCACTTTGAGAATCACTGGTCTAAATTGCACCAACATGCACCTTTCACAACTGTTAGTTTTACTTTTGTGCCCATTATTAAAACATATAGAGAAATTTATAAGAGCTGAGATCTCGGTAGTTATTATAACTCTTGACTCATTGATTCATTCATCTTCTACATGACTTCTTCTGTCCTGGGTTGTGAGTGGCTGGGGCTTATTCCAGCTGTCTGTAGGTGAGAGTATTGATTTATTAATCCATAAGAAGTTAAAATTAGAAAAAGAAGCCAGAGCATAATGTGGCTGTATCAGACCAACAGTCCAAAATATTTAGATAATCAATTATTTTGGAAAAGGAGGAGTTTAAACCTTTAGATTGGCAACACTGGAATTAATAGCTTAACTAAGCCAAGACAAATATTTATGTTGCCTCTCAACTCTTCTAGTCTTAATCCCAAAATTGCTGATATCATAATAATCAAATGTAAATACCTTAAAAGGTCACTTTGACTTGGCCCCTGTGACATGTCAGCCTGTCAACATATTGACTTGTGTGGTACAATTTCTTTAACCCTGGCAAAAACTCCTAAAAATGTTTAGGAAAAAATAATCAAGTCACTTCACAATGACCGTGGGCCTCTCCAGGACTCAGGAGTTCAACACTCTAGAAGCCTCCTCCACTGCTGCTATGCTGCAAAGTTGTTGCTGAGTGAATTTCCTGATGTTTCTCTATTCACAATGACAACTAAGGAGGTTTGATCATATGTTTGGGCCCCAAAATTACTCAGAAAGGGACAAAAAAGGCCTCATGAGCAAAGAACAGGTAGAGGTTGAGCTTTTTGCTAGTTTGTGATTTCACTGTTTGTGCAAATCTTGTTTCCCTCACCCCCAAGAAACTTCAGCTAAACTTTGCCCACATTTATTGCTGACAGCCAATGTATTAATCCTTTAATAATTTGTCATTTAATAGAAACATCTATCTATGAGGTCAATGTCAGACAGATAAAAATGCCTCACATGTGAAATATAAGGCGTGCAGAGTCTGTTGCTTCTTTAAAGTCCCTTTTAAAGACTCACTTTTACAGACTTGCCTTGATGTGATGCCGTCCATTACTGTCTTTTACCATCTTTTAATGTCTTTTATCTCTATCTTGTTTTGTTTTACTGTTTGTTTTTCTTTACCTTCTTTCACTCCTTTTCGTTAATTTATTAATACTATTATGTCCTATTAATTATGATTTTAACTTTTTAATGGTTCACCTTTTAAAACTCTTTTATAGATAATTTTTAGACTTTTTTTAACTGCCTTAACTCTTGCTCATGTTTATTACTGTATTTTATCATTGCCACTTTTTAAAAAAATATATATTTTGTAATTTTATCATCATTGTTCATTTCATCTTTTTATATTTTCTGACCTGATTTCTGCTTTCATCACTTTTTTTATTGCGTTTCCTATTCTTGCTGATTTTGTGTTTTTTATGTTATATGTGGAACTATACCACGTTACAGGGTGATACTTATTTAATGGGTGCACCGTTTCCTCTGGTGACTCGTAGCAGCCAAAGGGGCAGATTACAGTAGCCATGTTCACTAACTTTGTACAACACAAACCACATAATAAGGGGGAGATATACAAGCAGTTAAAAGTTTAACTGTTCATTTCTAGAGTTGTATTAAGACGCAATTAGCATTTGACTTCCTAGCTACTTTGCTATCTGTGACAGTAACATCAGAGAAGAGACGTTGACAGCTCCTTACAAACTCATTCAGCGGGACTACACTTTTACAACTCCCTAATTTATCATATTAATCGATATAATAAACATTTCTAAGTCCGTGTAGTGATCCTGAAGACGTGCACACAGCTGAATTGTCCTGGTTTAGGTGTTTCACGTTGACTAGCTGACAGCTCAAACGTCAGAGAGGGGGTAACCGTTGGGCACTTACCTGCTGGCTGCTCCCGCTGCTCCCGCCTGACAGCGCTAATATCATAAAAACCCAACGTTTCCGGTAGCTCCGGTGTTATACCGATTTTACCCGACCTGTGCAGGTCCTGCCATGGTCGTTTTTGTCTTTTATTGAGCTCAATATCTGTTTCTTTCTCGTCTGACAGCTGCTCGGTCCCCGATAACTCCGCCATCTTTACTTTGGGCGCCGCGTCGCCCTGTGTAGCGTCATCACCATGTAGGTAAAAAAACAAACGTCACTGACTGAAAGTCCTCAAACATCCGGGTAATATTAAATTGAGCAAATGTTTTTCATTTATTCAAGACTTCAGATACAGAATTTATAATTTAAAAATAACATTTAAAGGTTCTTCGGAGTATATCTGTGTCATATTTATTTTAAAAATGGTGCAGTTTTTCGAAAAAACGACAGGAAACTACAAGCATGTTATGTTGAAGTTAAACAAATAACCGCCACTGTCCTTTCAAATTAGAGTTTTTTTTTTTTTTTTTTTTACTATATTTCAATGTATTCTTTAATTTATTCTTTAATGTATTCAACTGTTTTTCTGTTTTAATGTGCAAGACTGAAGCTGAATTCTCAAGCAATGTAAGCAACCTAGCATGTTTAAATTAAACTGTGTTTGTTTGAGTTTATAATCTGAAATTGGTTTGTAGGGAAAAAAAAAAATCCTAAAGAAATAATTTTAAAAAATCACATTACAAAACAGAGTGTTGTTGCAGTACGCTCGCTGCTCCACTTGGTGTCGCCAAAGCTCCATCAAATCGTCTCGGTTTTTTTTTTTGAAAGTTTGCCCAACAACCGGGCTGAGGGCCACAAGGTCATCTGCAGAACTTTGATAAGAAGAAAACTTGACCTATGAATGAATTCATGTTCAAGATTCTATTTGAATATATCCAGGTAAACAGATACTTGAGTCAGGCTCCTTCATATCTAATAGAGTCAATGAAGTGTTGAGTACAGAGAGGATTAAATACAGGTTAGATTCCCCAGAGCTGATTAACTTAAACTGCATTACAAAATGTAACTGAAGAAAAGTACTGAAAGTATCATCAAATATAGTATATTTTAAACCGAAAGCCATGCACTAAAGAGAAAGCAGTAGCTGCTAGTATCTAGCCGAGGTAAAGCGCCCTCTAACTGATAGTCAAAACCACAAAATTAAATGTAAATAAACTCAGTGAATAAGAACTTCATTAAATCTTCAAATATTTGGGAACGTAGTTGTTTAAAATGGCAAAATATTTATTTTTTCTGCTTCTCACCTCTTGGATTTAGGATAAACTAACCCAGTAAATACTTCTAGAATAGAATAGAATAGAATAGAATAGGATAGAAAAATACTTTATTTATCCCAGAGGGGATATAAATTTATATTATAATTATATTTAATTTATATTTTTAAATAAAGTATTTTCTATTCTATTCTATTCTATTGTATAAAACAAGTAATAAATAAATGGTCAAGTAATAATGATAATAATAATAATAGTAAAATAAAAATAAATAAATAAATAAATACAATAATAATAATAATAATAATAATAATAAAATAAATAAAATAATAATAATAATAATAATAGTAAATCAATTTTAGGTAGTTACAGCTAATAAGAAATAACTGTCTTTACAGTAAAACCTTTGAATTTTGGACAAAAACCTCTTAACTTTCATTCATTTCAATGCATAAAAGTGCTGGTAAATGATATTTAAAATATATGCATGCATGTGTGCAGCTCCTATTTAGAGCTTTAACAGTTGCTGCGTTGCATGCTACTTAATGACGTCTCAGTTTCATCATTTGGTCCTCCTGCGGTATTCTTAGTACGTGTTGGAAGAAGTTGCAGCCCTGCAGAGAAGCTCCTGCTCTTATATTTCAGACAGATGTTGGATTATTTCATAGATCACAGGAAGGTGTAGATATCCAGGTAAAGCGTGGCTACAGACACACACGCTGCACACGCTGCACGTCACCAAACCAAATGAGTCTCCTTTGTAAGCACGGTTTATTGGCACACATAATGGTAAAGCATACATACCAGACATCAGATATGACACTGAACACCTCTGCTATATAATGTACAAATGGTGTCTAATAATACTAGGCTCAAACATATTTAGAAATGTGTTAGCTTCCTTACAAATGCACAAATAAATACCCATAAGATCCAATTGTATAAAGACGTGTGTCGCTGTCTTCTCGCCCATTTTCAAAGAAAAGTCCAACAGAAGAGGATCAGGGATATAATATCAATTCAATTAAAGATTAAAGAACAATCGTGAACACAAACACAGGGATCTCAAACCATTTCTGTGGGGTGGAAGGACTCGATCTGCATGTTTTCTCTTTTTAATGAAATGTTTTATTTCCTCGTACGTCAGGATGTTCAGGACGTGTGATTGTGTGACTTCACTTTGTGGCTTTGGTTCTGCACTAGCTAAAGAGGAAAGATAAGAGGGCGAAGCAGCGTCCGTCCACACCACCCGACAGAAATCTGAACCTCCTGTACAAAACAAAACAGCTGCCATATCCAAACTGCTTCAGTGGCTGATTTACAGTGGACAAAATCGATTCCACCTCTATTTACAGAGCTACAAACCTTGTAACAGTGTTCCCAAACTGATGAACCCAAAACAAACAGATGGTTTTGAAAAAGTACATATATCAAACAAAATCAAATCCTATAAAAATCATGCAGGAAAAGGCTTTAGTATCAGTTTGGGAGTAGGTCGTTAAAGGGAAAGAAGTCCAAATTTCAAGAAGGGATAAGAAAGAAATCAACATCAATGTGTTTCCGTTAAGTTCACATACTGATCGGCAAAATTACGTGATTGCAAAACTGGGCTCTGAGAGCAGCAAAATACCGACTGACTACAAACACAAACTGGTTTGCATGAAATCACAATCTGTGACGACTGTGGAAAAACAATCTCAGAGCATGATTTTTCCCTCGTTTGAATGCAGTCCATTGCAGAAGAGGATTTTATTTCCTCTTAATTGGAAATGGAAATAAACAGCAATGACAGAAACAAACCGACAGCAAACTGAATTTTCAATAAAAACGCCGTTAAACAATGTCTGGTTTGTCTCAAACGCAGCGAGATGCTTCCAGTGTCTGCTAAAAAACACCGTGTGTTCTCCCAGTCCAGCTTTTTGTTGAGACATTATGTTTTTGTTGTTTCTTCTCTCCACTGTCCACGGTCAGCGTGATGACTCGGGACCTGGGGGTCAACCAATCACAGCTGCCGATTCCACCAGACGAGCTGTTTGTATCTGAGTGTCTGAGGAGGAGAATGTGATCCGTGATTTTCCGCTGCATTCTTCCAGAAAAATGCAGATGCCTTTATTTTGTTTTTTTACACGGCGGCTGCTAACGGCTGGTAGCAGTCGCAGTCTCTGACATGTGGGTATTGCTGTGCCAGTCCTCAGTGTCCTCTGAGATGTTAGAGATTCAGAGAGGGAGAGAGTATCCAGAGAGGACATGTTTTGGCTGGACATGCCGGCGGTGGGTTTTCAGACGGGGGTTTCTGATTCAGTACGATGTTATGAGGCCCTCAGGGGGGAGAGGGGAGAGGTTAGAAAGTCCAGTCCTCATGGAGCCCGGGATCTCCTGTTTTTCTTCTGCTGTGGTCTTACTGCGAGGGCTGGGGCGCCGTGCTCTCGGGCTTGCTGTCCTGAGCGGCGGGGGGTTTGCTGCTCCAGGGGGCGTTGTTGCCCAGAGCCGGGGAGCTGTTGAAGTCGTCCTCGTCGTCCAGGCCGTTGGTGGCGTCGTACTGCGTGTTCTCCAGTCGGGTGATCAGACGCTCATCCTCATCCCCAAACTCACCGCCCATTAGGGTCGGCTCGCCCACGACCATCACGTCCTACAGAAAGAAAGAGAGGAAGACAGAGAGAAAGCTTCTTTGAAAAACTGAAAAAAAAAACAAAATAAAGGCTGTTTATTTTTCTGTTTTTGTGATCCTGAGTAATTTCCACACCAAAAATGTAACCTCAGTGATTTAGAGCTGCTATAAAGATCTGTTTTAGTGTGACTGCAGCGCCACCTTCTGGCCCGGAGTCTCACGCACACTGTCGTAAAGATGTGACTTTCAACCAGGAGTGTGTTTGTTTTAGGGATGCATGATACATCAATACCAGTATCTGTAGACTGGTCATTTTTTAACATATCGGTATCGACTGATATTTACTCATGAGCTGCCAGCATTTTAAGAGCATCTTGAACGATCTTTCTCATGATGGCGCCGCGCTTTCTCTCAAAACCACCTCAACACATCATCTCAGATTGGTTTTTTTTGTTTGTTTGTTTTTTTCATCAAAATATCGATATTGATATCGGTAAATATTGGTTATTGGCCATAACGACAATATTAATACCTGGTATCGGTATCAGCCAAAATGTTCATATTGGTGCATCCCCAGTTTGTTTTGGAACAAATTTTCTTTGTTCAAGTCAACTTTTACCAGACACAACACCACGAGGTAAGGTATTTATTAATAGCTACGCAGGGCTACGGTTTGAAACCTGACAACAAGCTAACTTTGTCAGTTTGTAGCGTAGTTTAGCAGCTGCTATATTTCTCTCTCCTCACAGCCCGGTGCTCTGAGACGTGTCTGTAACGTGTAACGTTAGTGAATCCTGGTTCTGTCCTACCAGAGCTCATCTACCAACTCCAACCTCACCAAGCAGAGCTAACGTAACCTGGCTCTTCATTTTATTGATAGACTCTCAAGTTTGAACAGACCACTGCAGAATAACTGCTGACTGTGGGTTGGAGGCTACATTAGCACAAACAGATTAGCCTGGGTTTTAGCCTTTAGCTTGTGTTTGAGCCTTTAGCATATATTTAAGCCTTTGGCTTCTGTTTGAGCCTTTAGCTTGTGTTTTAGCCTTAAGCTTATGTTTTAGCCCTTAGCCTCGTATTCAAGCCCTAGCTCATGTTTAAGCCGTTAGCTTTTTTGGCCTTTCAGACTTGAACTTGTGTTTTAGCCTTTAGCTCGTGTTCATCCTTTCAACATTTAGCTCTTGTTTTAACCTTTAGCTAGTATCTTAGCCTTTCAGCCCTTAGCTCGCTCATGTTTAAGCCTCAGCTTGTGTTTAAAACTTTAGCTTATGTTTTAGCCTTTAGCTTGTGTTTCAGCTTTTCAGCTCTTAGCTTGTGTTTTAGCCTTAATCTTGTGTTTTAGCCTTCTGCCTTCAGCTCCTGTGTTAGCCTTAGCTTATGTTTTAGGCTTTCAGCCTTTGGCTCTTGTTTTAGCCTTAAGCTCTTGTTTTAGCCTTTCAACTTTTAGCTTTTGTTTTAGCCTTTAGCTAGTGTTTTTGCCTCTCAGTCTTTAGCTCTTGTGTTAGCCTTTAGCTTTTGTTTTAGCCTCTCAGCCTTTAGCTCTTGTTTTAGCCTTTAGCTTGTGTTTTAGCCTTTAGCTTGTGCTCTTTCTCTCTCCTGTTTATCTTTCTTCTGCTCTTCTGTCCTTTTTCTGTCTGACAGTTTGGCTCCAGTGTCCACCATCACTACAAAATTAATCACAGAAATTGTTTTTAGCAGAGAAAAACACAGATCTCAGAAGTAGCATTTAGGAATAACCTATATATTTGTGCTGAAAATCTCATGTTAAAGTGTGGATTAGGATCAGGCAGATATCTAGAAGAGAGACTTTTTGTTAAGATCACTCAGAAAGTGGATCAGGAAACCTGTTTAACATCCTCCTCTTCCTCATTTATTATGACACAAGCAGCACAGACTACTCTTCATCTCTGAGGTCGGCTGTATTGATTCCTCTTCTCTCTTATTATCAGTTACTCCTCTTTAAAATCTGACCAGTTTCACACTTTCTGACTCCGTCTCTTTTAAGATGGTACACAAATATAATCCGTTTTCACACGGGCCTCTGTTCTGTGTCAGATGGTCTGTCTTTAGCCTCGGGGTGATCCCAAAATTAACATACTAAACCCAGTAAGAAATTACTAAAGAAGAAATGAAGGCATATCTGTTTCATCTGATGCTGAGACCAAAGCGCCGTCTGAATACCAAGTGAGCGCACATCCACCCAAAAAGACCTGATAACGTTTACTTCAGGAGCATGAATATGCATGGTCTGTTTTACATAATTCAGCCAAAAAATCAACTTTAATCAAACATCAAGGGTTAAAAATAGGACAAGGTCATAAAGAAGAGCTCCTCGGTAGTGCCTGTTTGTGCTCAACACATGTTTCCTGTTTTACAACTGAGCAGCCAGGCGTTCAGACGCAGGAGTTCATGTGTGTGTGTGTTCAGTGAGCTCCTCTCTGCAAATGAAACCTCCCGCTCTGAAAGTGGATTCCCCCTGCTCTCTGTTCCCGCCCCAATCAATACTCATCATGTAAGACATATTTCACAGAGATGGCCCCGGCACAGCGGGTCAGTGAGGGAAGGAGACGGATTTATCCTGAGCTATCCACGACGCTCGTGGCGTGGAGGAATCTGTATGAAGAGCCCTGATTCTCCTCCTCACAATGAATCTGTTGACAAATAATCACTGGAGTGTGATTTGTGTATTCAAACGCTGATCAATAAGCTCAGCTGTGTCTCTCTATGAGTGTGTGTGAGTGTGTGTGTGTGTGTGTGTGTCTGCTCTGGCACCGCCCACAGTAACCTGGGAAGAAGCTGTACAGTTAAATGGAGCGCACGCTTCACTGGCCATGTGTGTCAACGCTGCCCGGCCTGGGAGATCTCGCTCTTCTCAGCTACACACACACGCACGGAGACAAACAAGCACACACACACTCTGACACACAAACCCAGATTAGCTTACTGTACACTCTCACACACACCCAGACAAAAGTGCCTCCATGCAAACGGGGATTACCAAAATGCATCAGCACTCTCACGCTACAACCCCGCGCAGATAAACAAACACACACACACAGATGATCACTTCCAACGCGCTCTCATGTCAACAAACAAACAAACTTAAAACACACACTCAGATGAAGAGCAGGGGAGCACACACAGGCAGTTTATTTATCCCCAAAACCCCCCTAGCGACCACTTCTACACCCCACTATGCCTTAATCAGGCTAATTAATTTAGGTGAGCTTTTCAACTAAATGACAATATCCACACTGATTTGTCAATTTGCATAGCTAATTAAGTCATTAGCTAAAAACGTGCTGATTGCCAACAAGCCTTGCATTCACCATCTGTTCCTGTGAGGAGGCCTGTCAACCTACCTCTGGCCAATTTTAGCCCCCCCCCCTAAAAAAATCCCTCAGACGCTAACAGCTGGTGGCGAGTCTGAGACTGGGGAGCGCTAATTGTGAGCTAATTAATACTGTCTACTCTTCTACTCATCTTGTTAAGAGTTAGCTTTCCTGCTAGCTAAGCAGCGCGGCTTTGAAAGAGGTGATGCAGCTCTGAACGCCTCTCCCTTCATTCACCGAGCTCGGTCATTAGCATCTTTCCTTTTTTTACACAGATTAGCAGCTACGCGCTCAGAGGGTGTTTGGGCCACGGGCCGCAGGGACAACAGGTGGGATTCAGAGAGGAGGTGGAGGATCTCAGGACGACTGAAGTGGAAAAAAAATAAAAGTTTACCTTTTTTTTTAATAATCAAATTCAGGAAAAAGGATCCAGAGAAACAAAGGTTACACTTATTATACCTATTATTTTATTTCATTTTATTTATTTATTTATTCATTTATTTATTTATTTATTTATTTTCATGTATTTATTTTTAATTAATTAATTAATTAATTAATTTTTATTTGTTTATTTTTAATTAATTAATTTTTATTTATTTTTAATTAATTAATTTATTTTTATTTAGTGGTTTCCTATAACAGACAGAAACTTTAGCTCCCTTACAAACAACAAACTGAACATGTTGAGATATGTCAGTAAAGGATTAATACACACTTTCAGTTAAAAAAAAAAAATTAAAAAAAAAAATGGTGTTTTTCTAAACACACACCAATGGTCATGTTTGCATTGACAATTTTTTATTCATTTTTTAAAATATTTTTTTAAATTTATTTATTTAATTTGAATTCACAACAGTACAGATCCTCCAAATCAAAACTAACGATTTGTTTGCACAACATCGTTTATAAACGAAAATTTAAAGAAGCCAAATACTACTGAAACAAACAAAAAGAAGAAGCAAACGACGTTTTCAAACAGGAGTGATCAGAGCAAGTATAGCTCGTTAACTTTCACCCTTTTGGCTCAACCAAAATAACATAAACATATATATGCCCATATAGAGACATGTATGTTGATATACACATACAGTGGTTGATATCTGGACTTTGCTTTAGCTCCTCACGTACATTTTTCCAAAGCTTGAAACCAGAAATTGTTAAACAGAAACTTTTTTAAGGTTTATGACTTTAGAGTTATGTTCTCCTTTTCACTGATAGCTCCCTTCCTGATTTCTAAATAAGTTATTAGAAGTTTTTATTTTATTTTCGAGTAGTTGTCGCGCAATGTTCCTGTCACTTTGGCATGTAAACAGCACTTTAAATTATTTTTCTTATTTGGATTAAAGCTCAAGATAGGCTTTATATGGTTTTAAATTCCCAACAGTTATTCTGATTTTTAGTTCAATATGTATAATAGTTTACTAATGCATCAATGTAGGACAATCATTTATTCATATGACTTTTTTTTTATATGATCAAAGTTCAACTCAGTTTTCTGATTTTACTCTTTTTTTTTCTTCTTCTTTTTTCTTTAAGCTCTGTTTTTACTGCATTTGACCTTGAATTTCCACTTCAACCCTTTTTATTATTTAATCTAAGACTTGCATTTTATTCATTATATTCTTACTAAAAGCTGTATTTTCAACCTTTCACTAATTTTGTTCTCTGGCACAACAATTTCCATTAGGATTAGTAAAACAGATCTAATCTTACCTGATAAATAATTGAACTATAATTAATGATGATTTTCTGATTTTTTTTTGGGATTAATTAATTAATTATTTTTTTCTTTTTTCAATTAATTAATTAATTATTCTTTTTTTTAAATTAACCAATTAATTAATTTTAACGTTGTGAATTGTAATTTTTTTCTTCTTTCTGACATGAAACAGGATTTTTTGTTACCAAATAAAATAACTTCCCTTATCTCTGGATTTTGGAAACACTGCTCCAACATTAATCCACAGAAAAAAATCACATCAACCATGTGACTTGGAGTCCTCTGTGTGTTTAGACACACACACACACACAAAATAAGTTTATTTATAAGTTGGTTTCCAGTTACTCATTTAGTATTGTACTTATTTTTACTCCTATTCTAATGAATCCTTTTAAAAAATGAAATAAAGAATTTATTTAAATCAAACTAAAATACGCTGCCTTTGTTTTTAACACCTACAGAGTTTATCATAGGTGTCTGAATAAAAATCAGCATGTGTCTGTGTGTGTGTGTGTGTGTGTGTGTGTGTGTGTGTGAGGAGGAAAATAATATTTCTACAAGTTTTAATTTATTTTAGGAAGTGTGTGACTCTAACACGTCCATTGTTTTAGCACTGAACCCCCTCTTTAAACTTTGATTTCTCATCACCGTCCTCTTTGATAATCTAACACAGAACTGATCACAGGTTAATTTCTTCATGTTTCTTCGTGTGTTTAATATAAAGTAAGATCAGTGAAACCTGCAGCTTGGAGCCTCCAGGTTTGAATAAAGATGCACTCTAAATTTGGCCACTGGAGGTCAGTGTTGCTCATTCAATGGGAGCCCCCCCCCCACCTCTCTCCCTCCCTCCCCCCTTCACCCCCCTCTCTCCTCAAGCCGCTGGTAACCCCCTCCCCTCACGGAGGGTCCACTCCTTATTGTCATTGGGCTCACGTAGGCTTGTGCTGAGCCGCAAACGAACAACTTCTCAGACAAAGACAGCAGGCACGCAACATATGTAAGCAGCATGTTCGCAGCCACGCTGCCAGTCTTTAAGAGGCGCAGCGACGCAGGACATGAGAGGTGCCCGTGCTCTGTACATCTGTGTGTGTGTGTGTGTGGGAGGAAAGGTGGGGGGGTGGTGATGGTGTAGTGCGTGTGTGTGACAGAGGAAGGAGCTGGGGGTGGACAGTGTATACAGATATCGGTGATAATGAGAGCTGGCACAGAGCCAAACTGCCTTCTAGAGTGAAAACAATTGCACCCCACTGTGTGTGTGTGTGTGTGTGTGTGTGTGTGTGTGTGTGTGTGTGTGTGTGTGTGTGTGTGTGTGAAGTACATTATACATGTGTGAGATGAAGAGACGGAGGTAAAAGACGGAGGAGAGCAGAGCGAGGAGGAACGCATCAGGAGGAAGGAGGACGGGACGACTGACTGGAGGAGAGGAAACTCAGAAAGTGTGTGTTATGAGAGTGTGTGTGACGAGTCCTCCAGCCAAACACACGAAGAGCTCAGACCTGAATCTGGAGAAACTGGTCCAAACTGTCTTTAAATTTTCACCCAAAAACAACCTTTATTCATCCTTACACACTGAATTCATCCTTAACGAGCGACTGGTGTTAATTAAATCCATTCAGAGACCAGGGGCGTCACTAGGATTTAGGGACAGGGGGGCTTCAGCCCTAGGAGATGCAAATGATCAAATGTCAATGAAACACAACAAATAGAGTTAATAACTGCTCAACTTAGAGGCTAATGCCATGACTTCCGCAGACAACACAATAATAGTTTTGTATTTTGGAGTCAGATTGATAAAATTTTGGCACATGAGTAACTAGAAAAGATGTAAAATAGAATTTATGGTTCTTTTATTAGTCTAAAAATCTCTTAATGGTCTTGATCCTCTATTTTATCCAAGGGTTTTATCATTTGAGCCAAGTAGGGCCCTCAGGTCGTCTTTAATGGTTCCTAAAGTGAGAACTAAAACATGGGGAAGCCTCTTTTTATTATTATGGCCCCCATCTAGGGCTGAACAATTTTGGAAAATAATCTAATTGCAATTTTTTTGGACCAATAGTGCGATTGCGATTTAGCATGCAATTTTATTTATTTTATTTTATTTTATTTTATTCTATTTTATTTATTTATTTTATTTTATTTTATTTTATTTTATTTTATTTTATTTTATTTTATTTATTTATTTATTTAATTTAATTTAATTTAATTTAATTTAATTTAATTTTTTTTTTAGGGGGGGGTATCTTTTGCATTATTAACTTAATATTTATTTATTATTTTATGAATTACTAAAACAATTAATAAAATCAGTCTATAGTATGAAGGCTGGGCCTACATGTGTGTACATGAAACTTTTTTAAATTTTATTTTATTTTAATAAATTGCAGACTGTGCGATTTGAAAATTGCACTCTGTTACATTGCGATGTCTGTTTAAATTTGATTAATTGTTCAGCCCTACCCCCGTCTGTGGAGCAGCCTACCTTGAGACCTGAGGGTAGCTCCTACTGTTCATATTTTCAAAAGTAAACTCAAGACCTACCTTTTTAGCTGATTGTATTTAGTATAATTTATTGTTATTGTGTTTATTTAAATCCTCTTAACCTGTTTTATTTCTCCTTTTTAGACTGATGACGCCGCTGTCAGAGACACAGAAAGAAACTACCACCAAACATGACGTCTCAAAACACACCCTCATGTTTTTTCTTCACCGACTTCAGCAAATAAAAACTGAAATGTAACGTCTTGGGGTGAGGTTTAGCAGCTAAGAGCTCAAGGAGGAGACTGATATTTTGGTTTATCACTGAAACAGAAAACATCCTCTGTTTCTAAGATCAAACGTGAAATTATGGAGTTAGCATCCTGCTCTTAAAGCCCGTCCCTGAAGTCACTCCAAAAGTTTCACATAAAGCAAATTAACTGACTTAAACCGGACAGTTAATCCTGTTTCTGTTGGGCATTATCTAACTTTTAGTTTCACTGTAACGACCTGTATCTGCAAACCCCGCAGCTCCATGAGGAGGTGTAGCTTTAACCCAGGATTTGTAATGAGCAGGTAGGAAAGCAAAGCCCCTGCAGAGCAAATAAAACACTCAGAACTGCATTATGTCCTGGAGCGTGGTGTGCAGCATGCGGTGTAACAGTGTGAGAGGCTATTTAACCTCTTAGCGTGTCAAGTGGTCTATTACTGAAACATGCAGCCGAATCATTCAGAGTCTGAAACATACGACGCACATGAGTCACTCAGCTGTTTGTCTCTGTTACTTCCTCTGATAAAGATCTCTGACTGTGGTTGTGATCCTTTGGTTTCTGCCTGTAACATCATCTTTAACAGCTTTGAAATATTTAAATATTTATAATATCTTATATATTTATTCAGACTCAAACAGTCGAGCTGCCTCCTGCAGGAAACATGTTTTTAATGAGTCACTGACAGTTTGTGAAGTTGGGTGATGAGCCTAGATTTCCTTCCTGTGTTTTATATCCCAGAATATGTGACATATTTTAAAATTTTGAATTGTTTGTTTTTATTTTTCTGGGACGTTCTGCTGCAAGTCTCTAAAGAACAATCTAATTAAAATGAATTTATAATCTCACTGAGGTTTTTCCTGGTGATATAAAATTTGAATGAATAAAAAAAATAAAATCATAGTCAAAACATCTCTGATCTGGTGCAAAGTGCTATGTCAGCAGTAATCCCCATTTTAGCATCAAATCACTTCTGAAAGTTTAACTTAAAAAAACAACAACCAAAAAACTAGGGATGGGAATTGGTAAGATTTTGTCAATATTGGTACAAAAAGTATCTTTACAGGTTTTCTGTGTCAACAACATTTAATTGAGTTTATACTGTAAGTGAATAAAATGTAATTGGTCCCTGAGTCTGGATATTTCTGGGCATAATTAAACAGAAACAGGTCAAAATTTCACACAATGTGACGTTGATGTTCTGTGTTGTAATATATTAATAATTCAAGTAGGCCATCTAGTGTCTCAAAGTGGTTATAGCAATGGTTTAAGTTGTTTGGAACCTTTCCGTCAGCCATTAGCCTTTTATTAGCCTGTTAGCTTTTAGCATTTGAAATTCTCAGTATTTTTTACAAAGAGTTGATGTGATAAGTTTCTGTGATGAAAGCTGAAATTATATTCTGAAGCTGAAGTTATACTGATGTATGCTAACTGCTAGCATATCAATGCAGTTTTCCATATACGTTAGCATCAAGCTTGAGCTATTTTGTTATTCTGGTGAATAAGGTGAATTATACCATGTTGAATGAACTGAATATGAATCTCCTGAGAGAGAGTGATGAACATTTCTTTATGAAGTCAGTTCTTCAGGAAAACTTCAAGCTGAAAATCCTGAATCAGAGTTTTCTTGGGAAACGTTAGCTAACTGCTAAGCTAGCTGCAGCAGACTAGTCAACGTAAGGCCCGGTGGCTCCGACACAATGTAAAGAGTTAATAAGGGAATCGTTAAGCACAAAGGTTAATGATAACCTCTAAATATATATATATATATATATATATATATATATATATATATATATATATTTGGCATAATTACTTTTATCACAATGACAAAAACGTTCGAAATAAAGCATTCATACATATGTGTGAGTGACTGTTGACTGTGGGTTGTGTGCAGAGGATTTTTTTTTTTTTTAACTGGACTGTAAAAAACTTTGTGTTTCACCTTTTTGTATAAAAAGTTCTTTATAAATAAAGTTTGATTTGATTTGACTTTTGTAATTTTAGTCAAAGGCTTTCCCTAGTTTTCCAGATAGGGTTGAGGTCTGGACTTTAAGGGCCCAGTCCGTAATTTTCAGCGTTTCTTTTATAAAGAAAATGACAAAAATCTCCTTATGATGGATCTACTATGTGGTATGTTAAGCATTATGGTGACTTTATAGATATGTCATTTGTTTTGTGGGTATTTACCCAGCAGCAACACCCAGTCTAAGAATATGAGACAATGCTTAAGTGCTAAAATCTGCTGTTTCTCCAGCGTCCTCTTGAGGCTGGCTCTGGAAGTACAGGAAGTCACAAACACACCAAGCCAAAAAAAAAAAAAAGCTGTTTTCAAAGCAGAAATTAACCTTTTTACAGCCTGGTTCAAAAAACGTCTCCTTTCTGAGTCGGTAATTTTACTATCCAGGGCAAAATTTTATTCTAACTCGGCCGTTCAGAGGATATTAAGATCTCGACCTCCCCCAATCAGAGGCACAGCTGAGGGTCACGTGACCAACAGGTGCCCTATGGCTGTAGGCAAAGGCCTTACCACTACCAATATGGCCGCTATAGCTGATCTGCTTCGTTTTCCGTTTCAGAAACAGACGGGTGACGTCAGGGAGTCTGCGTCCATGTTTTCTATGGTAGTCTTTGGTATTTAAACAGCTAATTCAACAAAACTGAAACCTCTTAGATTTGCCAAGTTTTTCTAATTTTGGACACCACTGAAAACAAGAGAAAGCACAAACAACAATCGACAGACTTTCAGAAATGGTTCGCCCTAAACATCATGAAATAAATATCATGTATCAGACTAATGTGGACTCAAGCTAATATTTACTGAAAGGCCACTTTAAAGAATTTAAAGATCAGCTAAACCGTCTGAAGTCTCACTTTCATCACCACCAATGATCAAACTCTGCACAGAAAGCTTCTCCCTGTTGTTTCTGCTTCCCTCTCGTCCTCAGCAGCTTTACATCCAGACGTCCGCAGACGAGCAGAGCTCCTCCGTAGCAGCGCACCGCTCTTCAGTCCTGTGGGCAGCTGCGAGTTCAGCGACTTGGTCAAGGGCATTTTCAACAGTGGCGTCTGAGAGAGGGCCCAGAGTCACTTTCCCCTCCCACATTTTCCCATTTGGTCCTAAGATTCAAACCTTTCTTTCTCCAACCCTCCAGGCTACGGCCACTCGGCTGAGCAGGCGGGTCGGCTGGGTCTCTGCAAACTTACATATTCTGAAGTGCATGAAGTGAAGTCAGAGAAACGGAGCTGAGGAGAAGAAGAAGAAGAAGCTGCACATGATGAAACCTGCAGCAAAGGCTCCTCTCTTTCACCTTCACGTGTTTGTTACCTCGCCTGTTCCTGTGCTCGTTTGTGCTTTGATGGTTTTTAATGTGCTTTGTGTCACTTTTCATCATACCTGGCGTGTTTTCTCTTTGTCTTTTTGGGCGAGATGTTTGCACACAAATCCCTGGAGCTTTCTCAGTCTCACTTCCTGAGTTTCTTTTGTACCGTCTCCTTCTGGAGTTTTTTTTTCTTTTGTTAAAACAAATTAAACTTAATGGCTGTAATACCATCAGGAATATCTGTATCTGTGGAGCCCAGAGGAAAGAGGAAAAGAGGAGGCAAATGGAGCTGATGCTTACAGGTACCTGACTGGAGAGGCTGAAGTTGGTGGCGGGGCTGCGTTTCTTCCCCGCCGTGGTTCCCACGCTGCTGTTGGCGCTGCTGGCCGAGTTCTTCCGTTTCCTCCTCTTCGTGGTTGTCTGTCGGGCAGGCTCAGCTTTGGCGCGACCAGCAAAGAGAAACAGAGGCAATGCCAAGAACATAATGCATACAGATGGAGGCAAGGTGTAGGGTATGTGCTGTGTGGGTGTGTGCGATACTATAGAAGAGACAACGTCGTATATGGAGGTGCAAAGCAAGCAGGGAAAACGCCTGTATACAGATATATGTGTGCATGCAGAGACGGCTCATAAACACAGAGGAAGACAGAGACAGAGGTGTCTGAACATCATGCACCAGTTAGAGACAGAGCTCCTGAGTCATTTGCACTAACTCTCCACAACGGACCAAGAAGCTCGATGATTTCAGCACCAGCTCCTCAGCACTGTGAGCCAGATTAAAAAAGCTCTGCTGAGGCAGAAAACACAACGTGTGTGTTCAACTGGACAAATTCTGCAGAGCTAAGACACAGATTTTTGATTTTTTTGAGAATCAGTGCAACTGTTACACTGCAAAACATGAAATCTCATCAAGTGTTTTTATCACATTTAAAGCAAAAAGTGTCTTTTTATACTTGATATGAGCCACGTTCACCTGAGCCGTCCAGAAAAATGTCTCATTTCAAGTTGTTTAAAGAGAAAAATGACGTCTGAATTGCTGTTACAAGTACAAAAAAAACTTGCCAATGTTTGTCACTTTAACTACTCTGACATTAAACTAATGATGCAAAGAAATGATTTGGTGAAAGATGACGTGAGTTAGCGTAACCGATGAATGTTGATCGGTGTGACCAAAATTACTCATAAAAATATGATTTAGTATTAAAAAAAAGTTACGATAAATATGTTTTTATCAGTTTACTACACTTTAAAAAGTTAGAGTTGAAATAATTTTAAAGCTGACCTAAAAATAGAGGGAAAGATTTGAAGTTCACACATACAGTAGAGTCGCTCTTTGGCGCCATCTACTGCAGTGGAGGTGCAGAAGCTGTATTTTACGTCCAACTCTGTTAAAATATGAATTTTCCAGAGGTTCACGATATATCGCCCTATTGACGTTTTGTTTTTACATTTCTACAATCGCAGAAAAATCGGTAACACTTTACTTTAGAGGTCTGCAAATTTCATTACACTTAGGAAATAATTAGACAAAGTTTTTTTCTTATTTCTTTGAAAACCTACTGTGGAAGAATGGATTGACATTATCAATGATATTTTTAAAGTGGAGAGGATTATCTTTGCTTTGAGACTGCAACAAGGGATTTTTTGGGAAAGATGGATATTATATTTAACGCCAATAAGATCATCATTTCTTTACAGTAGATCTTTTTTGTCCCTTTTTTTGTTTTATTTTATATTTCCTCTTTAGAGGGCTTTATGTGTCTTTGAGGTTTACCCCAGCATTTTATATATGTGTGTTTTTGGATGTTTAAAGTCCCTGCTCTACTTTTGCTGTATTTAAAAAAAAAGGTTATATAAATATCTCACTGAATCCCTTATTGGTCCTTACATGCTATTTTACAGCTAGCTAAGTCTGGGATTTTTTTTTTATTATTATTATTATTTTTCTGTTGAATACAATAGTTTATTGACAGGTGGATAATTGAGAAGTATCATTTGTGTTTTTAATCTATTGTATGGACCTGAAAAATCATAATAAAAAAAAGAATATTAAAAAAAAAGGTCCAAATGTATTGTCCCAAGTCACAATTGGTAGGTTACTGTTTTTTTTCCCAATTTCTTTGCAATTTACTCCAAATATCAAGGTAAGAAGGTGACGATTAGCAAATAATTTATTAGAAATAAAATCCCAACCCAGCACCAAATGTTTTTAGCAGTATCCTGACGTTTCTGCTGTTTCCAGAGAAGCAGGTGATAAAAAGCTGCTTACTTCTTGAAAACAGAAGTTAGCTTCATCGTTTCCTCTGATAATTACCTTTGACATGTTCAGAGAATTATTCAGTTTCCCAATAAGCAGTTGATAGTTAGCTATTTGTTTTTTTATGTCACCAAGTTCTTTAGTTCCCAGTTTTAGAGCCAGACCGATTAATTGGTTGGGCCGATAAATCGGGCTGATCATAGCCTGTGTTTTGCTCTACAGTTACACTACAGTTCTTATGTTGACAGTTTTATAATTAAAGGTCCCATATTCAGCAAAAATCACTTTATTAAGTCTTTTAGTGAAATGTGTGGGTCTTTGTCTTTCCTCCCAGCCCACAAAATGTGATATTTAATGACCAAACCTGTTCTTAGTAGAGCTTGTGAGTGTAAAATCCTGACCTAAAACCAGCTGTTTGGATTTGGGGATTTGCTGACGTCAGAGATTCCCTTTTTTGACCAATCAGGAGCAAGTCTGACCTGATTGGTCCACCAGAGCAGATACTCCAGAGCCCCCTACGAGAATGCCAGAGTTGAAGAGCCATCACTGCTCTGTTTTTGGCTGTAAACAGCCACATAGCTCCATGCTCAAGCTTCCCATGTCTGAAGAAGACAGACTAAGTGTCTAGAGTTCATTTATCAGGAAATGTTCCAGCTACACTCAGTAAAACTGAGCATGTGTGTGCTGGTCACTTCACGGCCGACTGCTTTTCCAACTTTGGACAGTCCAACAGAGGGCTAGCCAATAGACTGGTCCTGAATCCAGGCGCATTACCAACCATCCTCCAACAAACCTGGGACCCTGGAAATGTGAGTATTTTAAATGCTGTGTGCTGTGGAGCAGATGGAAGAGCTTTTCCTCAGTGTCCCCCCTGTCTCTGTGTTAGCTTCAGGATGCTAACTTTAGCTGCTGTTAGCCTGTTGTTTTAGCCTGTAATGTTACGGTAAACGAGCTTCTCTGTTTTCTAAACATTGTGCACTCGGAGCTCGTGGCGCCGCTCTCAGTGACGTGGAAGAGCGGGGCGGTATCAGCGGTGGCTCATTTACATATGAAGGCCACGCCCACTAAATCAGAGCGTTCTGAACAGAGGGGCTATGAGAGCCTGGAAACAATGCTGCTGTGCTTGATTTATTGGCTTTTTGGACCAAAACATGTTACTACCATTTCATGAACTTCATATACAGTATACATCCTGTGTATATTATTGAATTTATTATATATATCAGCTGATATATTGGATATCGGCCTTTTTTTGCCCCCAGTATCAGCATCGGCTCCAAAAATCCCATATCGGTCAGGCTATACCTACTTTGTTGATCTGACTAATTGAGATCAGATGTAAAATAATAAACTTTATGATTAGGCCGATAACGTTTGACATGATACATACAGAAATTTGCCGACCTCTAGAGTAAAATGTTACAGAAAAGTTTGCTTTAAATAACTTCAAACATTTCCTGGGCTGCTCAGGAGAATGTGGCTCAGATAATCTTGATAAGCGTCTGCTCCATGCGTTAATCTGGATTATGTAATCCGTCTAAAGTGTCTGTTAGTTCATGCAGCTGCTGTGCTTCATTCGCAGACGGAGCTACAACATGCGAGGCTTCATGCAGACGACACAGCGTGGGAGAGAAGATACCTTTTTTGTGATTTGTGGGAAATATTTCCGTTTTGAAGTTCTGCGGGTGTCCGGCTGAAAGTGGGGCCAAAACTTTGGTTTAATTCAAACATTGAATAAACTTTATGAACAGTGTGAGACAGAAGGAGAACAGAGAGGGAGGAAGTGAACAATCAACGCCACACAGGAGCTGGAAACTTGGAGAAAAGATGTTTTCCAATTAGGAGTTATGCATAATTCCTGAAGGTGCAATTAAATCACAGGTGAACACCTCGTTATTAGGAGAGATTAAGAGCTGAGGCAGGTTGAACAGATCGAGGTGTTTCTACTGTTTACAAAATAATTCATGTCCTGCATAATTTATGAAGACGTGATTCTGTAAGCACGGCGAACGTTTGTTAGAAAACGCTGCTGCTTTAATCTCCAGAGAGGCGAGAAAACACAGCTGTGATCTTCAGACAGACGCCTGGAAGTTGGTACTAATCACACCCAGGGAGATGCTTTCATATCCAGTTACAACCAGCAGAAAGTCCCAACCAACAAACTCCAACTGGAAACCAGAGGAGGAACAATGAGGGGGATTTTATGGCTATCTCAGCGGCGTTTGATTCCTGACTTTGACAGACGTGTGAGCAGAAACAGACAGAAAAAAAAAACAGGCCTATTGTCAGAAACAATCATTTCTCTTATCCGACTGGTTTCCTTCGATGCTGAGCCGCTGACGCACTCAAATCACTTCCATTTCCACCAAAAAGACTTATCAGAGCATAAATGTGCCCGTGGCTTCCTTCCTGGCTCAATCCCAACCCGGTGCCACGCTGGAGAAGAATCGCAGGAAAGGGGGAAAAACAGCAGCAATAAGAAAAAACACAATTCAAGCAAAACTGCAAAGATCCGGCAAAGTCGGTGTCAATATGTGTGAGTCGGACGGGGAGGAAAACACTTTGTTTGAGCTGTAAACACGCAGCAGAAACAGCTTCAGGCTGAAAGAGGAAGGAGTGGGTATAGATCTGAAACGTGTAGAGAAGAAGCAAAGGCCAAAGCTGAAACTGAGCGCGCTCCGTGCACAATTAATCACCAATACACGACGAGCTTTCCTCTCCCCTCAGACTTTATATTCATAAAATGCTCTCCGTGTTTTTTTCTTTTCTTTGAAGAGCGACGTCGACGCTGGGGAGCCGCTGGCCGGGGAGCTGGATCTAGCAGGCTGATTACGCCCGGCACTCTTAATTAAAGTTACACAGGTCTGAGTCAAAGGCTTTTTGACTGCTGTTGGTTTTTAAAGACATCTCGTCACGCCTCGCTTAGCATTGCTGTAATTTGCAGCCACTCCGATGTGTCCAGAAAAAAAAAAAGAAAAGAAAAGAAAAGAAAAAACTCATCGGCGTACTCTGACTCTGTCTCCAGCCAATTTAAGCCACGACTTTTCTGAAACCGCCCCTAAAACATCAGTCAAAGTGAGCGGCACGCCACAGAGCGGCGAGGTGGAGGTTCAGGAGGCAGCGCCGCGTTCTGATTAATTTCACACACCTGACAGGAAAAACATGTTTCAGGGATTAACACATATTAGGGTAAATTTACGAACATAAATGACCCAATAAAAACAGTCTGAGGAATAAAATGTGAAAAGTGAAAAGCTGCTTCCTAAAGAGACAGGAAGTCACGTCAGCCTCAGAGGGAGGAACGTGTTCACAGGTTTCTCTAGAGTTACCTGAAGATTACTTTGGAGAGAAAACCACAAAAGTGTTTTTATTTCCCAGATTTTTAACCCTGCTCTAGAGAATGATCTGTTCATCCCAGCAAAGCACAAAACGTTAGGCACCGCAGACAGCTACAACGTCTGCAAAAACTGAATCTAACAAGTGTTTTTGTCTTATTTCCAGAAGAAAATATCTTTTTAGACTCAATCTGAGCCACGTTCACCTGAACAGTCCAGAAAAATGTCTGTTTCAAGTTATTTAAAGAGAAAATGAGGTCTGAGTTATTTGTAACAAGTCAAAAAAAATCTGCCAATGGAAGAAGAGAAAAGTTTCTGTATTCAGACATTTTTCTAGTTTCATTGTTAATTTTTTTAAACTATTATTTTGGCTCAGATTGAGAATAACAAGACATTTTAACTTAAAATAAGACAAAAACACTTGATAAGATTTCAGTTTT
The DNA here is from genome assembly GCF_033239565.1 of Halichoeres trimaculatus. Taxonomy (NCBI): domain Eukaryota; kingdom Metazoa; phylum Chordata; class Actinopteri; order Labriformes; family Labridae; genus Halichoeres; species Halichoeres trimaculatus. The sequence continues at coordinate 38,296,099 of NW_027437185.1, forward strand.
TTGCAGTGTTAGCCATGTTTCCACCAAGCGGTTTAGTTCAGTTCGTCTTCGTATGTCACGCATTTTTTTTTTCTTTGACTAAAGCTGCCCCACTGTTTGGTTCCCATCTACTGCACTGCAGAAAACTGAAATCTCATTAAGCATTTTTGTCTTTTTTTAACTAAAAATTGTCTTATTATACTTGATCTGAGCCACATTCTCCTGAGCAGTCCAGAAAAATGTCTTAATTCAAGTTATCTAAAGAGAAAAAAGAGGTCTGAATGCTTGAAACAGGTAAAAAAAAAATAATCTGCCAATGAAATAAGAAAAGTTTGCTAGAAAATTTGCTTTCAACTGGAATAATGTCATTAACTAGTAACTTTTATCTTGTTCCATTGGCAGATATTTCTTTACTTGTTTCGGCATTTCAAACCTTTGTCTTTAAATAACTTAAATCAGACATTTTTCTGGCCTGGTCAGGTGAATGTGGCTCAGATTGAGTCTAAAAAGACATTTTCTACTGAAAACAAGAAAAAAACACTTGATTTTTGAACATTTTGTTGCGTTTTCTTTGACTAAAACCAGAACAGGTCCCAAATTACTGACTCCTAAGGTCCCACTGCTTGGTTCCTTTACATTGCACTGCAGAAAACTGAACTCTACTTAAGTGTTTTTATCTTTTTCTGAGTGAAAAATTGTATTATCATATTTTATATAAGTCACATTCCCCTGAGCAGTCCAGAAAAATGTCTTAATTTCAGTTATTCAGAGACAAAAATGAGGTCTGAATTGCCTGAAACTTTTAACAAGTCAAAAAAAAATCTACCAATGGAACAAAAAAAGTTTGCTAGAAAATTTGCTTGAACTACAATAATGTCTAAATACAAAAACATTTGTATTTTGAACCTCTTGCTCCATTGGCAGATTTTTTCAAAAAGTTGTTACAGTAATTCAGATCTCATTTAGTCTCTAAATGACTTAAACATGTTTTCTGGCCTGGTCAGGTGAATGTGGCTCAGATTAAGTATAAAAAGACATTTTCTACTGAAAATAAGAAAAAAAACACTTAATAAGCTTCAGTTTTTATGCAGTGTGAGCCAAGTTTCCATCAAGTGAATCAGTTTGGTTCTTCTTTCTACAACTCAAACCGGGACAGATCCCAAATTACCGATCCGTACCGTCCCACTATTTGGTTGCCTTCCATTGCACAGCAGAAAACGGAAATCTAATCAAGTGTTTTTGTCTTGTTTTGAGTAAAACATGTCTACGCTCAGTTTAAGTCTGTTTTCAAGTTTTTTTAAGACAAAATGAGGTCTGAATTATTTGTAACAAGTCAAAAAATCTGCCAATGGAAGAAGAGAAAAGTTTCTGGTGTTAAGACATTTTTCTAGTTTCAGGCAAAACTTTCAAGCAAACTTTTTGTTTCATTGTTAGATTTTTTTAAATTATTTTTTGTCTCTAAATAACTTGAAACAAGACAGCTCAGGTGAATGTGGCTCAGACTGAGAATAACACGACAATTTTTACTTAAAATAAGACAAAAACACTTGATTGGATTAGATCTGTTTCCACCAAGCAGTTCAGTTCATTTCGTCTCAGTACGTCACACAGTTTGTGGTGTTTTCTTTGACTAAAACCAGGACAGGTCCTTAAATAACTGACCCGTACCGTTCCACTTTTATGGTTCCCTTTCATTGCACTGCAGAAAACTGAAATCTGATCAAGTGTTTTTGTGTTTTTTAAGTAAAAAATTGTCTGTTATATTCGATACAAGCCACATTTAACGGACCAGTCCAGAAAAACGTCTGATTTTAAGTTATTTAGAGACTAAATGAGGTCTGAATTACTGTAACAAGCTAAACAAATCAGCCAATGGAAGAAGAGAAAAGTTTCTTGTATTAAGACATTATTCTAGTTTTAAGCAAGTTTCTCTTGTTGCAACAGCAGATTTTTTTAAGCTTTTCACATCAATTCAGACCTCATTTGTGCCTTGAAATAACTTGAAATCAGACATTTTTCTGGACTGCTCAGGTGAATGTGGATCAGATTGAGTCTAAAAAGACATTTTCTACTGGAAATAAGACAAAAACACCTGATAAGATTCAGTTTTTTGCAGTGTAAACCCAGTTAAGTTCAGTTCGTCTCAGTACGTCACACATTTTGTGGCAACCAGGACAGGTCCCAAATTACCGACTCCTAAGGTCCCACTTTTTGGTTGCCTTCCACTGCTCTACAGAAAACTGAAATCTGATCAAGTGTTTTTGTCTTTTTTAAGTAAAAATGGTATTATTACACTCTGTATAAGTCTGATTTCAGGTTATTTAAAGATTGACCTAATTTTCTCTTTAAATAACTTGAAATCAGACATTTTTCTGGACTGGTCTGTTAAATGTGGCTCATGTTGAGTCTAAAAAGATATTTTCTACTGAAAATAAGACAAAAACACTTGACAAGTTTTAGTTTTTCCAGTGTACTGATCTGACCCCAGCAGGTGGCGCTAGAAACACTGCAGCCTATTGATCCACTGCTTGGTGAGAACTTTCTGTTTGTTTGGAAAAGGGCGTCACCTAATCTGCTAGCTCTTTGTTTACTGCGTCACATTTTTCTTCTTCGCTGGTTGTATTAGCGGGGTACACTGTGTTGCGCTGCTATGGCGTCCCGCTAATCTGTAGCTAATGTAGCTATCAGCATCCAGCTTACACACCGCCGACCAAAAAACAGGATCAGGTTTTACTGATCCGTACCGGACCACTTGGTGGAAACAGGGTTGTTGTTACAAAGAAACATCAAGCTTTGTTTCAGAGAAGGCTGTGAGCCACTAGGAGGTGCTGTCACACAGGAAGTGACCATTCTTTCCACCAATCAACAGACTGCAGTGTTTCTAGCTCCACCTTCTGGGGTCTAATAATTTAGTCAGGGGCTGTGTCTGAAATGGCATACTAACGTACTACTCATACTAAGTGTGACATCAAAAATAGTATGTAGTGCGTTCACATTAAATAGTATGAAAAGATTGTGTGTGCGAGAAATACCCGGATGTAAACTATATCGGTATAAATTGTAAGTATGGGAGGTGGGCATACTAGTCGTACTGACACGCCCCATAATGCATTGCGAGCCCTGTATTTATAAACGTAAATACAGAATGAGATGACAAGATGAGAAGCAACTAAAATGGACTTAGCTCTACAGGGAAACCTAAACGTAAGTACAAAGAAATAAAGTGCCTGAGGCGACGGACGGATCGTCTTCGGTGTCTGCGAGCAGTAAACATTTTTTATTTTTTGAAGAGTGATGAATTCGTCTTGAGACCGGTGTTAGCTAAAAATCATCCACTAGCGAACTTCCTGTTTTCAAAATAAAAGCACCTGTTTATCTCCTTTAAATTCTTTAACGCTTTTGTAAACTGGGCTCTTGTTTTGGAGCGGACCGGAAGTTTCTTCGATAGCATATTGGCGCTCTTAACAGAATGTCCGAAATGTCGAAATTAAATTTGTATCCGTGCGTTTTGTGGCCCAAATGACCACATTTTGGTTTTCTACGTGATGACTTTCTCGCCTAAAATGTTCTTAAAACTTTCAAATGTGGAGAATCAACAGAGATATTTGATAGCCTGGTGTGCTTCCAATTTTTGTCGTCGGAGGTTTAGAAATGCATCATGGGAAACTGAGTAGTATACTACAGTGTAAACGGTTGGCACTCTAATCATACTTATAGTATGTAGTATACAGTATATACACAACGACCATGTAGTATGTAGTATGTTAGTATGCCATTTCGGACACAGCCAGGGACTCCAACAGAGGGGAACCAGAAAGTGGGACGGTACGGGTCGGTGATCTGGGGATCTGTCCTGGTTTGAGTCAAAGGAAACGCCATAAAACACGAGCTGTACTGAGACAAACTGGTGGAAACTGGGTTTTTGTGTTCCAGGGGTGCTGCCTCTAAAACTCCTCCATGGCCCTGGACGCCCTCTGACTACGGAAGCTTTTTAAGGACATAATAGGTGGTTACCTGGTGGGGCTACCATTCTCTGCCACTTCTGGAAAAGGCATGTCTTCAGACAGTCCCGGGGGCTGAGGTTGTAGGTCTTGTGCCTTGACATGAGCTCCTGCATGGGCTCCAGGATGACACACAGCTGCAGACACAAGAGGGACAAACAGCACTTTGAGTTGGAGCAGATTTATGCTTCCTGTGATGAGCGGCGAGCTCCGACGGCGTCCACTGCTGCAGCCTCAAATCACGCCAAGCCAAACAAGGACGCTGAAAACGGCCTTTGTTGGCGCATTAATCACTGCGGACAGACTTTGAGTGATTCATTGTGCAGTAAATCTTCTTTTTATGGAGGCTATAAATAAAGTACCTGTTAAAAACAGGTTTACTGTGAGGAGCAGTGAGGAGCAGTGAGGAGCAGAGAGAGCGACAGGCGGGAGACGACATGTTTACAACAAAGTGTGTGACACGCTCACATGTGAAAACACACACGTTTATCAGACTGCTCCCTCAGAGCCGTCCCTCAGACTGGACTCTGCAGACTGGACTCTGCAGACTGGACTCTGCAGACTCGGAGCTGGACGCTGAGTCTGAAAGTGTAAATCTGTGGCGAGCGGCGGCGAGAGGATCCAGAGGTCAGCCTGTGTCTCAGATACGTACGGCTCAGCTTATCCTGATAACATCTGGATAACATTACAGCAGCTTTAATAACTCCAACCGTCTCAGGCCTGTTGGTCAGTCAGAGCACTGTGATTGGACGGTTGGGAGGCTGTCTCTGGATGAACCAATCACAGAGTAACAAAGAGATCAAACTCCAGGCGACCTCGCCTCTCCTGGATTTCTCCCTGATTTCTCAGTCGGTGAAACATGGTTTAAATATTTATCTGGAATGTTCTCTGTCATGTCTCATCAGATGAAGTTTCTACAAACTCAAAGACAAAGTCTGTGGACTCACGACAGACTCTTTGTTTTTCTGACTCTGGCAACCTTTACCAAATTAACTGTAATTAACTGTAATGTTCTCTTTAACCCACAGCAACACTCTGACTATGATATATTTTCATTAACCATTTGATTCATTTGAAGACCCCAAACTGCCCCTGTTAGATTGCTATAAAACCAAATCACCCAGATTTTTTCCCTGTGTTAACAAATCTTTGGATTTATCTTGTCTTTCTTTGAATCGATAGTTATTTGTTTTGTTTGTTCTTTGTTGTGTTTCTATTTTATTTCAACTTCCTGTCCCTGTTTCTCTTCTCTTCTCTTCTCTTTAATTGCACTGATCAGCATCACCTTTGTCTCCTGTCACACCTGTGCTGATTCTTTGTCTAATCAGGCCATAATAATAATAATAAAAATAAAATAAATAAAAAAATAAAAGAAATCATTAAAAATATTAATAAAATAAAAATAATAAAATAAATAAAAATAATAAAATAAATAAAAATAATAAAATAAATAAACAATGAAAACAATAATAATAATAATAATAATAATAATAATAATAATAATAATAATAATAATAATAATAATAAAGAAATATTAACAATAATACATTTTATTTATATAGCACTTTTCAAAACTGAGTTACAAAGTGCTTTACATCATAAAACAAACATTAAAAAAAAGAAAAAAAAGAAGAAAAACAGAGGTAAAAGAGAAATGTGAGGAAAAACATAAAAATATGTAAAAAGGCTAAGAATCACTGCTAAATAAAGGAAAGAAAAACATCTGTAAAAATAAAAAATATTAAGAGATTAAAACAATTAAAACAACAAAGGACAAAGGATTTAAAATACTGCCCATGATACTGTCAAAGACAAAAATTAAAAATAAAATAAAAATTAATTAAAATCAACAATTTGACAATTAAAACACGCTCAGGTAAAATCTCCAATAAAAGCACATCTTAAAAAAATGTGAATTTAAAAGAGATTTAAAAGTGGCCGAGAGTTTTTCAAAAATGAACTGTGTTTCTTTAAGATGTGACCAGAAGTTGCTGATCGCTGCTGCTCCTTTAATCCACTCAGGACTGAGATTCAACCAACAGAGATTAAAGTTGGGATTTTGCCTCTTTTGTTCCTAAAGATCTGTCAGGAAAAGGTGAGACGAGACCTGCTCAGGATTCAAACCCACAACCCTACCTGCTCACTATACACCCACACTCAAACCCAACTTTATTTATAAACCAGTTTTTATACAGTCGAGCATAAAGTCCAGTTCCCTTCAGAAAAGATCAGAGAGACAGGAAGTTACAGAAATGGGTGAAATATTAAAAGTTTAAAGAATCAAATAAAATAAGAAAAGGAGGTAAAGTAAAGTAAAGTAAAATAAAAATCAGGTGAAGCTAAAAGATAGAGATGCTGGTATTAGCTTCATGAAGCTATGACAGTAGCAGCGATGCTAACTACTGTCAGTGTTATCGTCACGTTACTGTATTTCCACACAGAAGAACAAAGACATGCTAACTTTTCACCTGAAAAATATCACATCACATCTAGTCTGTTAAACCATTAAAGACTGAATAATCCTGATTTTTTTGTCTTTATCACACCCTGAGCTCTAAAAACTAAGCGGAAAGTACAGATTAGCTCAATGCTACAACTCTGCAATAACATGGTCACCAAATTAGATTTTAAAAACAGCAACTTGACATTTTCTCACAAACACACGGAGGATCTGAGTAAACTCTTAAAGATAAAAGTTTCTCTGATCGTTCTGTACTCTGACGCTCTCTGGTGTGACGTGGTCCAGGTTTTCTAATCTGATACCGTCAACTTTTGGGCTGACTGGACAAGAAGATGAAACATTTTCTGAGCGATAAAAAGTCAAAAACGACTGGAGTCAAAGTGGGCGTGGGTTCACTAACTTGCTCAAGGGCAGCTTGTCGGTCATTCCCGACAGAAAGGAGACTTTTAATCATTCATGCTCAAATAATCTGGTCTGATTTCCATCTTTCAGCCAACCTTAAATTTCTAGTGTCACTTCTCATCAGCGTGATCATCCCGTCTCTGAGCGGACGACGAGCTCTGAAGGAGACTGCATCAGGAGCTGCACCTTAAAAAGCTCCAGAGGCTCTGACTCAGACCCCGGACAGCACCGAGGATCCTCACAGAGCGGTTTAACGTGATGGAGATCCACCAGGCCCAGGCCTCAAACTAGACTTTCTAACAGGTCCATGGACCGGCTGCTTAGGCCAAATTAGGCTCCATAAACAGAGTAATGTCTGCTGCTGCTCGCTGTGTTTGGACGCCACGCAGCTCGAGGTAAAGTGAACATCCCTGTAGCAGACTAATCCCTTGTTCTCCTCTGATAGTTCCCTCCTGACACAGTAATATCCCTCCACAGCTCAGCCAACAAGCCCTGGCTCTCCGCCTGAAAACAAGGGCTATTTTCAGGCTGAATAGTAGGAAGCCAGCAGCTCCAGTACATGGGAAGGCTTAAATACTCCAAATGAAAAAAGAGGAGTGTGTGCGTGTGTTTGTGAGGGTTGGAGAAAGGCCGGCAGTGACCTCTGAGCCAGGAAACGTCACTCTCTTTTGGAGGGACTGATAAACGCTGGGAAAGCTCTTTTCCACCGACACGTCACGGCCGGTTTCATGTGAGGAAAGAGTGTTTTTAACACCCACATCCTCGGACAACAGAGAGGAAAATATCATTGGTGTAGTGTGTGACTTGGGGAATAAAAACCACGGCTCTGCCGGGGAGTCAGACTCCTGGAGGAGCTGGGAGAGGATTTTTATTTTTCAATAACCAAAAAAAAAAGATGAAGTTTTCTGCTCTTGTTTTTTACATTTTGAATTTTTTATTATCTTTAAACCTCAAAATAATATCAAAATTAAGGACTCTTGATTTAATTTATTTTTTATTTAATTTATTTTTTAATTTTTTAATTATATTTTTTATTTTTTATTTGGGTTGTAATATACTGATTTCTTTTTTGTAATCTGTATTATTTGTATTATTTTTTTCTATCCGCTGTGACTTACCTTATATTTACATTTTGAGAATAAAGTAAATAAATAAATGAAAAGTTAAATAAAATAAATTTTACAAAAATAAAAAAAACACTTTAATAAAAGAACAAATAAATAAATAATTAAAAAGATAGATAAATGAATAAATGATTTCTTTACAAATGAATTTTTGTGTCTTTAAGAGTCGCAAGAGGAGAGTCAGACTCCTGGAGGTGATGTGAGATGATTTTTATTTTAATAACAAAAAAAAAAAAAAAAGATGTAGTTTCTGATTCTTCTTTTTTTACATTTTAATTTCTTTTTTTTTATATATCTTTAAACCTCAAAATGATATCAAATTAAAGTGCTTTTTATTTTCATTTCAACTTTTTTTACTTGGGTTGTGATTTATTAATTTCCTTTTAAAAAACTGTATAAATAAATAAATAAATAAATAAATAAATAAATAAAACAAATTAATAAATAAATAAATCCTTAAATGAATAAATACATATACAAATAAATAAAACAAAAAACAAATAAATAAATAAATAAATAAATAAATGAAATAGATAAATAGATAAATGAAGAAAAAACCTGTTTTAAAAATAATATTTAACCAGATAAAAGCCAATTTTGACCTAGATCTCTTCTGCAAAAGTGACCTGGCCAAGAGGGCTGCTAATAAAATAAATGAATAAATGAATAAATAAATAAATAAATAAATAAATAAATAAATAAATAAATAAATAAATAAATAAATAAGACTTACAAGAAGAATAATAAAATAGGAAAATTGCTCTAACCACACAGTTACCAGTGTTTCATCAGGATATCTGCATCTAAGCCTCTAATTTTCCCTCCTGTCCACTTTTTTAACCAATCTCTTCAAAATTCACACACTGCAGATGCAAACTTGAATTACCATGCATCACTGATCTCAAACCTGGGAAAAAGGTTGAATCCTTTCAGATTTCTTCAGCATTTTGAATAAAACCACACTGCACTCTGGGAAAGTCACCTAACGTCTGATTTAGGAGCATTTTAAACTCAGAGTCGTTCAAACTGTGGATTATCAGACCACAAACAACGCGACCTCTTCACTAACTGATGCTGTCAGCACAGAGGGAAACAAACAGCACCGTCTCTGTTTTTATTGTTTGCTAGTGAAAAACTGACCATCAGAAACAGAAGCACGGGTACGGACTAAAATCTTTTAATTACAGACTCTCAAATTTCCTCTTTCAGCGGCTTTCTGAGAATAAAATCATTGTCAAGGAAAAACAAAAACATGCACCCTGCACCCTCTCCCCATCCCTCCTTCCCTCCTTCCCTCCTTCCCTCCTTCCCTCTGTGTCTTTCTTCACTCAGTTATTATAAGCAGCGGAGGTGCCGTTCCCTGATTTGTGTGCCATTTCACAATTATGAGTCTCAACAGGGAGCGTTCATTAATGTTATGCTAATTTTCTGTATCCAATTAATTCTTCCCTCTCCTGCTCGCTCTTGTTCTCCCATTTGGAAACGGTAGCTGTCAGTCAACTGTGGCGCCGGGAAACACAAACAAAACCCTGTGAAATAACCACTAATGTATTCCACAGGCTGATACTTCTTATTCCTCTAAATTATATTGCAGCGGGCGGGAAGAAAAGCTCGGAGAGCGCGGATATACAGAGAGTAAAAAAGGAATAAGTGCTGTTTTTTTCTGTTTTGATGCCATAAAATTACACACTCAGGTTTCAAACGTCCTAGTGTCATGAAACGTGTTCAGCACATAAACAGGACGAGCTCCCAGCTCTGTGGGAAGAGTGAAAACATGTACGTTTACAGTCACGATGCAGCCTCGAGTTAACAAAGACCCAGTGGAGGAATGTAGGAATGAGACTTTGACATTCAGACGCTGGAAATACTTTAAAACTGCACTGAAAGCAGCGTTACCACATCACTGTTTCAATCAGAAGTGTAATATCTACGGTTTTCAACAACAGAGTGAGTTTTATAACATTATGAGAGCTGCGTACAGCTCAACGCAAAGAAATCTGTCTCTAATGTATATCAAACTCCTCAGATGGCTAAAAATGACTCTTTGCTCATTAAAAAAGGAAAACGAAGCAGGGATAAGGATCTCAGAGGAAGTTTGGGAAGAAATGTGAAGTTTTCAGTGTTCCTCAACAAACTCCAGACGCCACATCAAGAAAAATACAAGAACCCACGTCCAACGCGTTGGAGACGGCGTGGTTCAGGGTGGCAAATCATTGTCCTGTCTTCTTGGTCTCAAACTGGCACAGTTGAGGAGAATAAAAACTATTCAACACTGAATCACTTCAAATACTACTAAAACTTGAAGGTCTTTATCGAGATCTAGGGGTCCCAAACTTTACCAAGCCAAGGCTGCCAAACAGCATTGGCTTCTAGGCCGGGACCCCTTACTTTTCTTCACTTTTTCATTAACTATTACATGTGTTTAGAACAACAAATTTTTAACAAACGAAAGCCAGAGTCACACCAACAAGTTGCTACAAAAGGGAGAAGGCGTTCAGGGCTCTGACAGCCAAGGTGGGACACTTCTTTTCTCATATGTAGCCAGCATAGACTGTATACGGAGTGGACAGCGTGGCTCCGCCTTTTACGGTTTTGAAGCCAAAGTTCCGCCCTCAAAAGTGCCGCCATTGCAGCCAGAGTCTGTGCAGAAGAGACTGTGAGGGATTCTGGGAGAATCTGAGTGGAGCTGGGTGACAAAAATAATAATTATTTTTTCTTTTAAGAGTCTGATCACTTCTTGACTCTACCTCCAGACATATTTTACAATCCCTGCAAAAAATACACGAGAACATCAGCTGTCAATCATCATTAAACGTGACTTAAAACCTCATTTTTAACCTTGAATAACTAATGAAAAAGAAACTTTTTAGAAAAAAGAGGACTTGGATACAAGACAGCCAAATGATATCTTCAAACCACCACAACAATCAGACGTGAGAAACATTTCAACCAGGTGTTTTTATTTTTTAAAGTTTGACCACAGCCCATCTGGAATGACTGGGGAGATGGATTTTTTTGACCTATACTGCAGCCAGCCACCAGGGGGAGCAGTTTTTGTGGCAACCTCACTTCAAGCCGAGCAAGATGACGTCCATTTTTTTTACAGAGAAGACAGCTTAATAACAGGTGCAAACCACCAGGTCGACACAGATCATGACGTCATCAAGCTGAACCAAGGTGCGGTTAGGTACGGTCGGAAACGTGAAACCTGACGATTACAGCGCTTCATGTGTTGTATTTTCAGGACAAACGGTTATAAAAATTTAAAAAATGAAACAAAATAAAATAAATAAAAAATAAAATACTACTACTACTTCTACTACTACTAGGCAAGGGAAGTGTATTTATATAGCACAATTCAGCATGGCAATTCAGAGTGCATTACAGACAGAACAAATTAAAAGAAAACAATTAAAATTCAATTAAAAAGCAGATTAAAAATAATAAGATGCATTAAAACAATAAGATTAAAAAAAGTTAAAATAGATTTTAAAATAGATTTTAAAACTGATTTTAAGATAAGAGTGGCAGGGCTTCTCCATGTTTGGTTCTGACTGGGGACTGAAAGCAGACCTGATCCAGATGACCTTAGTGGTCTATATGGTTCATAGTGGATCCACTATGATATATTGATATATTTTGATATATTGATATATTTTGGCCCTATCCATTCAGGGCTTTGTAAACCAACAGGAGTGTTTTAAAGTCTATCCTCTGACAAACAGAGGGTAAACTACTACTTCTACTACTACTACTAATAAAAATACTAATAATGATAATAATAATAAAGATAATAACAATAAGATGCTGTTTTTCCTGTCCCCCCAATTTTCTGAGGTCCCCCCTGTTGTCCCCTGGCGGCCCCCAAAGGGGCAGTGGACCCCACTTTGAAAACCACTGATCTAGGTAACATTGTTTCCATAAAAGAAAGCAGAGACTAAAAGTTACTGCAGACTTTCCTGGCAGCTAGCAAAAAGTCCATCACTCAAAAATGGCTCAATCCTCCACCACCGACAATACAAGGGACGACTGGTTGGAAATAATCTTAAAAATCTTCAAAACAAAGAAGTTCACCTAAAATCTGAGGATTCAAAAAGACGATGTTAACATATGTGGATATTATATGAAGATATATGCACAACAGTATATATCTAAAAAGCAACAGAAGATGCACAAAATTCTACATATGCGTAAATATAATGACCGGTAAAGGACTTTGTATAAGAAATATGTAATTGTAGATAAATGAAAAGTCTTTTCTAAAAAAAAAATAAGAATTATAAAAAAAAATAAAGCAGCGCTACCAAATGACTCCTGCTCCAAATCACATTAAACAGGACTGACCATTAATATTCAGCATGATACAAACATATTTATTCTGTCACCACACATCAGTTTAAAAATATGAATAATATGAATAACAAATGAAAAGAGCTGGGATTGTTCCTCAGTGTGCAGCAGACTGTGAGGGGACAAAAAGCAGAATGACAGTCACAGACATTGTCCCATACACACACACACTCACACACTCACACACACACAGTCCTTACCCTGAGGTAGTTGAGGGTGAAGTTGGTCAAACCCATGCGAGTGATGTTTTTGGACAGTTGTTCCAGCACCTGAGGGTCTTGTGCCTAAAGCCAGCGGCGGCAGCAGCAGGGACAGAAAAATGCAAACATAAGCTTTCCACGTTTAACACCACATTTCTTTATTTTGTTATGTTTGCATTTAACTGCTGACAAATACACTAATTATCTGCAGACAATTAGACTCATTTGCATTCATCAGATGTGCACAATCAACATGTTCACACCCTCCAGTCATAAATGCAACACTTAACACTGTTAGTGTGGTTGTGCCGTGAAGCTGAGTGAAGTCAAACTGTGGGCTAATTAATTGATATCACTTTGTCATTTCATTTCACTTTACACATCTTTTTAATTTTCATTTCTGGGCTGGATTTGATGGTGTTCTAACCCCTTATGACATCATCAGCTCTGCGGTTTCCATGGTGATGGAAGCAAAGCTGAACATGACAGGAGTCCTACTTGTCACCTCTGTTCGGAACCCTTACCCTAAACCATTATGACATCATCAGCTGTGTGGTTTCCATGGTGATAGAAGCAAAGCTGAGTCCTATTTGGAACCTCTGTTCGGAACCCTTACCCTAACTCAGGGGTGTTCAACCTGTGGCTCTGGAGCTTCATGAGGCTCTTTGACTCCTTTACAGTGGCTCCTTGTAGCTTTGAAATATTATTAAAATACAGTTTTGTTTTGTTTTTCTTACAAAGGGTATTAATGAAAACAACATAGACACTAAGTAAAATCATGATTTTACATTTTGTACTAAAAATGCATCAGCCCTTGAAATAAAGCTTTTAATTTTTTTTTTTTTTTCAGTTTTTTTTTTAGATTTTTGCAGATTTAGAAAAAGAATTCCCCATTTTATTTGGAGATTAAACACATTTTTGATTTTTTTTTTCATGTAAAGATCTTTTTTTTTTTTTGCAATTTAAGAAAGTTTTACAATTTTTAAGCAAAATTTTTAAATTGGAATATTCAGGGTTATTTTTCTTTTTGCAAATTTATGATATTTCAGCACATTTTTTGAAATAGCAAAATTTTGCACATTTTATTTTCATTTCTTTATTTTCCAATTTTTTGATTTTTTTTTCAAATTTTAACTAATTGAATTTTCATAAATTTTGCATACTAATTAAATCTATAGCATTACAAATTTCTTTTTTTCATTAAGTTTGTAAATTTATTGAACATTTAAAAAAACTGAAAAAATTACATTTACAATTTTATTGACTCAAAAGCTTCTGTAATTATTTCACAGGTTATAAACTTTTTTGTCTTAATGTGAAGATAAAGTAGATTCTGAGGCTCCAGAATGACTTTCATCCACGTGAGCTGAGGCAAAACAGCTTTTTCGAAAGTAAAGGTTGCAGACCCCTGCCCTAACTCATTGTGACATCATCAGCTGTGAAGTAACCATGGTGACGGTTCATCTCCATTCATTTTAATGGGCCAAACTGTTTCAGAAAATGTTGAATATTTCAAAAAGTACACAGGTTAGAAATATGAAAAGTATACAGACTCTTCTCCTGAACATGCTCAACATTTTGATATTTGAATGAGGAGAATTGGTGAAAGTTTGTTGGAGGAGAAGTGAGTCAAAAAAGTTGAAAATGAATCCTTTAACCTTGCTTGTGATTTTTCCCCATCCTTCTTTTTCATCAGCTTAATTATTTATTGCTACTTCCCTCATCTTTCAATCATCTTATGTGCATAAATTTATAAAAACTAATAATTTTGCTGAAAACTTAGGATCATTTCCTGATTCATAAACCAGGTTTTCTGCAACAGTTATTGCACAGGGTTTTATTTTGAGCTGATTTTGTCTGTTGGGTAGATTCAGGGTGATGTGTGTCAGCTGACCAACACAGGAGAACAAAGCAGTGTAGTATATTCAAATGTGTTTGAATCATCGCTGCATACATTGATTGTAAATGTATGGAAACGAGTGATTGTACAGTTTGCGTGGGAGTAAAAAAAAGTGTTTTAAATAAGAATCAACACAAAGAGAGACGGCAATCACAGGATGACTCTGATTGGAAGAAACGTCCTGATTATTCACTGAGCTGTTTTTTTTTTCTTGCTTCAGGTAAAAAGAGTCCAACCTGAGGAGAAAAAACTGTGCAGGTATTGACAGAGCAGAAACACGGCTCAGACTGAGGAGGAGCAGTGAGCACACTTGCATTCACTGCCTCATGAAAAATGCATAATCCTATCTCCAGTGGCATCTCTGTGTGCAGAAAGTGAGGAGGGGGGGCGCGAGGCGGCTCTTCTGTACCGTCAGCAGAGCGGCGTGAGTGACGGCAGGATTGAATTAGTCTGCTTATTATTGGCAGGCCGTCAGAATCCAAAGTACTTTACTCATCAGGTGGAATTAGGCTAAACGTACTGTACAGGAATTTGTTTTGGCAGCCCTGGTTCAGCCGTGGATCCAGGACTGGAGGAGCAGCGTGAATAAACAGGGGAACACGCTCAGTTCAAGAGGCCGGAAACAGACAAACAAACACCATCACAACTTAGATCGTCATCACACGAGGTGAAGAGATGACATCCACAGGACGCCGGAGTCCTCTGACGGTCCCAGAATCATTAATCATCACAGAGGAGTGTTATTGTGCTTCGACTCGTGGTTTAATGTAGTTTCTACCTGCAGCAGAGTGGGATCACCTCACCTTACCTCACACGTCTCACGCTGAGACTCTGTGAGCTCCGTTCGCTTCCTGCTTTCAGTGTTTAAGTGCTTACACACTAAACTCCTCCTCTCACAGAAAATGTTTCTGCAAACTGTGAAGTCAGTGTCAGGAAAAAAACACTCAATACTAACTGTTAGATTAAACCAGTCCTCATGTTAAATTAACAATTCAACTAAACACTCTGCTCATATAATATCCTTTTATTTCAGAGTTTTCAGGCTCCTTCACCACCAGCCTGTACACGCTGCACCTTCACTCCAGACAAACCAGACAGAAACACACAGTCTACAGTGATTCAGCATCATTTTAACATTAGCTCCACTTCTTAACTTGCATTGAATCATCTGTACAGAACAAAGACTGTTTGCAGTTGTTTAATTCCTGAGGTTTGATGTTTTACATCTACTCTCCTACCTGACATAAGACGCTGTTTGAAAAAACCTCAGACAAAAATGTAACTTCTGATTTAAATGTCTCTTTTTTAGTTTGCATTTGTTTTTTCCTGTTGCACTTGAAGCTGCATGTGTGTTTATTTCACTGTCACTGTCCTTTTAATGTTTCTGAGATGAGATGAAACTGAAATGTAATTTTGTTGCTCTGAAACAAGTGATGAATAAAACTACCATCATCATCATCATCATGAGAGGTGTACTATAGATTCAGCTGAGAGGAGTCAGAATTGAAAATAAAGCTAAATGATGCTTTAAAGATTAAAAACATTTCTTCTTTTATTGTAAAATGATTTAAAATGTTTGCGTCTCATTATCTTGGTCCTTTCTATGATTCAACAAAGTGGATTTATGGGTTTAGTTTAAGATGACAGGCTTCGCAAAAATACTACTACTACTACAACTACTACTACTACTAATAATAATAATAATAAATTATAATAACAAAAACAATAATAAAAATAAAATAATAAAATGATAATAATAATAATATTAAAATTGTAATAAGGATAATAATAATAACAACAACAATAATAATAATAATAAAAAATAAAAATAATAATAAATAATAAATAATCATAATAATTAAATAAAAAATAATAATAATAATATATAAATCATCATCACTAAATAACTGTTTCTTCTGTGTAGCACTCAACCCTTTAACTTTCAATTTTTAAACCTTTTAAATTTATCTTTTTTTTTAACCTTTTTTCAACATTACATCAAATAAAAAATAAAAAAAATAAAAAGTTTTAGAGATGGTTCAGTCAGGTTTTACTAATTTTAGCATAGTATTAATGAAGTATAATGACTCCAAAAATTCTCTATTAAACAGTTAGGCAGCAAGTTAACAGGTTAAAAACTTTATTAAATACTTTCCATAAAAAAATACAACAAATTGCAAAAAGAAAAAATAAAGAAACACAAAGAAAGTTAATAGTGGTGTGTGAGATGGATATAAAATAATAAAATCTGATGAGTAAAATACGATCAACTTAGAGCCCAATTATGACAGACTGCTCAGCATTCCTTGTAGTTCAATAAAAATACTGAAACAGCAAAGCTATCCTTGACAACATAAACATAATTTCTTCTAAAGATGTTTCTGCTGTCACAAACTGTTCCTCTGTCTCTCTGTAGACAGAATCATTTTTACTCTTTCATTAATGAGATTAACAGCTGTTACATCTCTGCCGTGTTGATTATTTGTAATAGTCTGTAAATATTTGAGCGCCTCCACCTTCTGCCTGTGTGATGAATGTTGTTGGTGTGGGAGGGAGGAGGTGCAGCAGATGTTTGGGAGGAGAGACGTCGCACACTTCACCTGAGACCATGAGAGTTTTATCTGTGAGCAGCTTTAACTGTTCACTTCTCTTGTTCTGCCGGCGTCACCTGTGTTTGCAGAAACACACGCAGGTGTAGCTTTTAGAGGGACTGGGGCTTTTAGACTCCTCCTCCCCTCCCCCTCAGTGAGTCAGTTTAAGTAAAAAGGTGGTAAATATCTAAATCATGAAATAAAATATAATATGATGTCCTCCACCAAGCCTCCCTAATAATAAAACATGTCAGATCAGATCGTTCTGCATGAAAAAAAGCGTCAGAGTATTTTTAGACGGTGATATCGTCTCTTTTTTCTCAATAACAGGATAAATTCTCTTCCATCAGAGTGTTTTTAAAACGATAAAGTCATCTGAACTTTAAACAAACACTTTTATTTTGAAGAGACTAAATGAAGGTTAAAGATGGCTGCCATCCCCAGGAGCAAAAACAGTAGTGGGTGTTAAATTTAGCCGCCTGTCAATCAAACCAACACGCTCCGGCTTCCTTTGGCTCTTTGTTATGAAACGAGGACATTTAAAACAGTCATCAAGACTTTTAAGGATAAGTCTGTTTACAAAAGAAAAGAAAAAAAGTGATCCAAGTGTGTTATTGATGACAGTTTGGAATCAGACTTCTGAGGTCAGCACCTAGTGGCCATAACAGGAACTGCAGATCTGACTGGCCTCATCAATCATAAGTGATGGTTTTGGATTTCAACAGAGTTGAGGAGAGCTAATTTTGGACCTGAATAATATTTTTATTTTTTATGTTTCTACTTATTTAAAATTTTCAAACTTTCAAACCCTGGAAAGAAGTATGTATTATTATTATTATTATTATTATTATTATTATTATTATTATTATTTTTTTTTTTTTTTTTTTATTATTATTATTTATGTCTATAATATATTTATTTTTTATTTTTCTATTAATTTAAAATTTTCAAACTTTCAAACCTTTAAAAATTAATTAATTATTATTATTATTATCATTGATATTATTATTATTGTCATTATAATAATAATAATAATAATAATAATAATAATAATAATAATAATAATAATAATAATAATAATTATTATTATTATTATTATTATTATTATTATTATTATTATTATTATTATTAATATTATTATTATTATTAATATTATTATTATTATTATTATTTATTTTTTTATTTTTTTATTCCTATAATATTTTAATTTTTTATTTTTTTCTTTATTTAAAATTTTCAAACTTTTTAAACTCCTGTGGAAAAAAAAGGTTTTGGGTTTTCAGTTAGTCAGAAATATTACAAATAAAAGTTAAGGTGAAGAAAACTTGGAAACTTAAGCTATTTAATTCACAAACAAGCATCAGCCCTGAATGTGTTGAAATTTCTTCCTTTATATATGCAACAGCATTTCTAAGAGTGTCGAAACCTTTAGGCGACTTATGTTTGACTTAAAAGACAAACTGAGACTCTGAAGCTCAGGATCTGTGAATTTAAGGCTAATGTGAGGAGTTTTAGTGAAATAAATACAGCAACCTGAGTGTTTTTGTTTTTTACGCCTATAAAACAAAACAGGAAACATTTACACGGCTATGTATGCTGCTGCAGGGTCGGTGTCAGAGAAACTGATCATTTCAGTACTGTAATAACAGTGAAAAACTCTAACAGCTACTTTTTCCTGTAGAGAACTGGCTCAAAAAGGAGATGAGAGGCACAGCTTCGCCAAAGGGGGCGCCAAAACCAACACTTGTTTGGATTCCAGGAAGAGCGTCTCTCTGCACTGTGTTTATGCTTTTTATTGAGCTTGAATTATTTTTTCATACTCTTTAAATCACCGGCTTCACACCTTCAGTTTTTCCACATTTCCTTCTTTTTTTTTTTCTCATGGGCGACTCTAACGAAGAGCAGAAACTCTTCTCCTTCCATCTCTCATCAAAAACCTCCCTCCCTCCCTCCACGGTATCTACATCTGTGCCGTATCTGCAGTTTCAACTTTTCTCTCCTGACTCCCGCGTGTCGGTTTCTGCTTTCATTAGTCCAGGCAGCGATCAAAAGACTGAACTCACGTAAGATCTGTCCAGGACCCACGATATCCCACAATACACTGCTCTCCAGGAATTAGCAGGAAAGCCCAGAGGGGCCAATTTACCAGTGAGGGGAATTCATATGAAGATTTGGCCAAAAAAGGAGCTGGCTGGAGCCGCGGAGCTGCCTCTGATGAACACCTTTAGGTCCATGGGGGTAAATAGAAAACACTGGGAAAGGATCTGTGTGTGTGTGTGTGTGTGTGTGTGTGTGTGTGTGTGTTTAATCAAGCACCTGCAGGAAACAGAAACACGTCTCAGTGTTTTCAAACTTTCAGTCTTTTATAGATTGTGGCTTTTTCTGTCTGTTACAGTGACGGTTTAATGTCGGGAAGTTATCCTCGATTCACATTTTCATTACAACTCTTTCACACACACTTTAATGGAAAATAGCTAATAATTAGCATCATGGCTAACAACGTGTGTATCATCACAGGTGACACAACAACGGCTGAATGAGACGTTTGGTTTTATGGAGAAAGAGAGAAACATTTACCTTCTTTTTCCAACCTGATGAGGAAATCTACTTCCTGTTTAACAAGTAACAAGTCTGGAAGTTCAATATGTGAAATATAAAAGGAGGCGACTCTGTCTCTCTGATTTTTCTAAAGTGTTTTACTTCCACTTCTCTGATTTCAGAGGTTTACCAAATCATGGGAAGAAGCTTTCAGAGACGTTAAATTTGTCTGATTTGATCCATTTTAGCTCCAGAGATGATCTTTTTTTCCTGTTATTTAACTTTGTGCTGACGAGGGAATGTCACACTGCAAAAAACTGAAATCTTATCAAGTGTTTTTGTCTTATTTTCAGTAGAAAATGTCTTTTTAGACTCAATCTGAACCACATTCACATGACAAGTCCAGAAAAATGTTTTGTTTTAAGTTATTTAAAGAGAAAATAAGGTCTGAATTGCTGTAACAAATAAAAAACAATCTGCCAATGGAAGAAGAAAAATTTGCCCGAAAATTTGCCTGAAACTAGGATAATGTCTTAATACAAGTAACTTTTCTCTTTATCTCAATTTTGTCTTAAAATAAGTTGAAATCAGACATTTTTCTGGACTGGTCAGGTGAATGTGACTCAGATTAAGTCTAAAAAGACATTTTCTACACTTGATAAGATTTCAGTTTTTTGCAGGGCAGCAGGTCTGACCTCTTCAGCCTGTTGCTTATTCAGACATTGGACCAATAAGTGAAACTGCTGTCAACATGATGTGAAGAAGTAAAAGTCTAAACGAAGATTAAAAGAGTGTTTTAACCTTTGTACCCTCACATCAGATCAAAACATCTCTGTGTAGCTTTGTAGAGAGATTTTACCGTTGAAAGATTGCATTAACTTTAATTACAATTTATTAAATCAGCTGATTTAAAGTAAATATATGAGGTTAGTGGAAAGCAAAAGTTTCATTTTTAACTCAAACAAACTTATAATAACTGTCTTCAGCTAACCTCATATCTTTAAATGGGACCAGAAGACAATTTCACTTTATGAAACTTTTCTTCTGTAAAAATTTTAGGCTCACTACTCCTCCAACAAACTTTCACCAATTTTCACCATTCTGGTTTTTTAATATTGAGCATGTTCAGGAGAAGAGTGTGTGTACTTTTCACGTTTCTAACTCGTGTACTTTTCAAAATATTCAATATTTTTCAAAAATGTTTGCCCCATTAAAATGAATGGAGATGAAGCGTCACTATGGTTACCACACAGCTGATGATGTCATAATGGAGTAGCAGTAAGGGTTCCAAGCAGAGGTTATAAATAGTGTAAATAGTGTTTTGCTTTGCTTCCATCACCATGGAAACCGCAGAGCTGATGATGTCATAAGGGTTCTAAATGGTTCTGAATAAGACTGCTGTGGTTAGGGCTCAGCATTTCAACACGTGTTTCACTTTGCTGAGTGTATTATGTCCACTTCCTGTTTGAATACACTGAGTCATGTTTATCATTCTGACAGATTTGTTGTCGTTTTTGATCGCTGCGCTTCAGAGCAAACACAGCACCTCTGAATAAATCCCCTGAAACTTTTTTTTCCTCTCCTTTGTGCAGTTTTAGTTCAGTACGGTCTGATAAAAGCAGACCTTTCTCCTGTCCCAGCCTCACTCCACAGCTCCAGTGACTAACTGTGTGTTACACTTAGTGGAATTAAGCAGATTATTCATTCGACCTTTTTTTTTTTTTTCTCCCTCTCTCCTTTTTCAGACAAGGGCTTTTTTTTATCCTCAGCGGCCTTTGATGTCTGCAAATAAATTGCTTCGCAAAAATCCCTCCAAACTGCTTTGTTGGCATTAAAATTTCATCTGCTCATGAGCAGCTCCTTGAAAGTGTCTCAGGAGAGAGCAGGGACCTGTCTGGGTGTGAAAACAGTGACACCTGAAACAGGTAGACGCACAGAGAGGCGCGTGGTTATGATGTCACACTCACGTGCATTGCCAGGATGCTGCGGGGGATGAGTTCTCGGTACTGCCGGATGGTAAAGTGCCACGTCTTGATCCTCATCAGATCATCAAAGGCGAACTCCAGTATCAAACGTCCCTCTGTACAAACCTGGACACAGATCAGAGAGCGGCGTTACTTCACCTTCCTCCTCGGCTCATATCACTTTCAGCCATCTTTCACCGCCGCGCAGGCGAGCGTCAGCTGATTTGGATACAGACGAAACAGAAAGGAGTGTTTATAGGCCAGGCGTGATTCTGATAAAAACACTGGAAGGGTTTCGTCTCCGACTTGGAATTTGTTCAAGGATTTTTTAAGCACCAATCGAGCGATTATGCTCCAAATATTTACGATTCCTGCTCCTCTCGTCGGGAGCGCCTGTCCTTGGGCCTCTCCAACCATCCAGCTATTTCTAAAATGTGAAAATAAATGTAATCTGGAGAAGGGTGTGTTTACACCAGAGACAAAAGAACTTCAGGTCAGAGAGAGTTGCCAATTAGGAGGAGAAAGAGAGGGAAACACACACACTCACACTCACACACACACACACACACACACACATTTTCGCCCCTTTAGCTGAATTCAGCGCTTGCCGGGGCCCTCGCGCTTCTCCCGTATTTTGTTGCTGTGACAACCAGCGAGAGAGGAGGGAGAGAAATGGAGAGACAGACAGAGAGACGGGGGAAAAAAATCAGCTGATTAGTTGGCATGGCAACGGCAAAGATGTAATCCCACCAGACACACTCTAATCAATGCCCCCAGCGCAGATGGTCTCCTGAGGATCAGCAAGAAAGAGGCTAGCGGCCATGCTGCACCCCCACCCCACCCTCACCCACATCATCCCCCACTTCCAACCCGGCAATCTCCCCCTGCTGGTCACGTGCTCCTCCACCAACTCCAACACTCTCCACAACACGCTCAGAAAATAAGGAAAAGACAATAAACAGAAGCTCAGCCGCTCCAAGAAAAGGAAAGTCTGCTTCTCCTCGCTGGAAATGTTCATCCAGTTTTTGGGCCAAGGTGTTTTTTTTATCATTCAACCAACTCAGATTGAAATAAAGACTTTTCCCTGCAATGTCTTTGTTTGTCTTTTACCAAACCTAACAAACAGGAGAGGACAACAACTTTTTAACAGCTTTACTGCAACATTAGGCCCTGGGTCAATCATCAATAAATCAATTAATCATACAATAAATGAAATAAAGGTGGTAATTTTGCTGGATGATAAAGTAAACACAAAGGAAACAGCACAAAGAGTCCAGTTGTCTCGGTTTGGAGCGCTCAGAATAACTCCGACCCGGGTAATGTTATTTATTTTTTAGGATATTTGAAAGTTAAAAGTGACATTCCAATTACAATAGTCAAAAATTCACATAAGAAATAAAGTTTATTACATTTGAAGGGTGTATTGCATTATTATTTTTACATTAGTGCTCAATATTGTAACTTTTTGATCTCTTTTTCGTTATTTTTGCATTTGGAGTGGGTCATTACTATATGTGATTCATTTGTTGGACACCAAACTGGTTTTGACTTCAGTGATATTTTTACTACTTTTCTCCTGTGTTTGTCTGGAGATCCTACATGTAACCATGGCTGCATTGTTTACATGTGAAATCAGCTGTTACCAGCCTTTAGCATGTCAATGCTAACTGGTGCTACGCCAGATGTTTCCCCACAAAGTGAGGAGAAGGAGGTGAGGACGACGTGCTGGTTCTCAGGTGTGAGCTAAGAAGTGACGACATGGACCTGTCCTTCCATCCATCGTTATTGGGAACGTAAGATCTATCTCCGATATCGATAAGATGGACGAGCTAGCATCATGCTATTCACAGACATGGCTAACAGAGCTAACACCAGATATTTCTATACACTTTTTTTACTTTTGTTTTCTTGATTGCTGCTGTGACTCCTCCCTAATTTCCCCTCAGGGACAAATAAAATATTTTCTTTTCTACATTATATAATTCACGTACGACACTGATTTTTTATTTGGTGTGGCAGTTACAAGTAGATTAATATACAACATGAGCATCTTTCTGAGTTATCACCAGTATTTTATTTGCTACTTTTAGAAAAAGGTGAGAAAACTACACAAACTGAGGCCACTTCCACACAAAGTCGGTATCTGGGAAACCTCTTATATTTGTGAAGATTTTGGAAAATTACGGTTTCATGGTTTCACGTAGACGCCGGGTTAAGGGAGTTTTTATTTTACAAACATCACAGCTGAATGACAGGGCTCATTCTGGAAACACTGACACCTATGGGTTTGAAATGTCTCGATCCCTGGATCTGCATATGGGGGGGGTATTCGTTACTATGGCTACGTGTAGACAAGGTTTATCTAAATCATGTTTTTAACATGATGACCTCATCTCAAACTATTTCTCGTCTCATTAATTCAGCGCTTTACGTTTCTAATTGTTCGATCTTTATGCCTAACTCCTCAGTGAGGAACTTGGAGGTTTAAATAAGTCGTTTTCTTCCAGCTGGGTATTTTAAAAGTGAGTATTTAATGACTGACACAGTTTCGAGCAGATACAGTTTTTTTTTTTTGTTAAGTGAAAACACATCAGGGATCTGTCAGCAGGATAATGGGCTTGTCTGAGCTAGATAAGTGTGGATTAGACTAAAGCAATGTTTTGGAATAATCCTCAGTGTCTAATGGAGAATAAATGTTGATTTATTTATTTTTTATTCACTTAAATTCCTGAAGCAGTTTTTCCTGCAGCTGACCTCAGAGTTCATCACACAGGCGCAAGTTTTAACACCTTAGTTTCTCTTCTTCTGCTCTTTGTTTTTCTTCTTTGCTGTTAAGGTTCGGAACAATTTAAAACATGTCGTATCATTTTCAGAAGGTTGAATACAGGGCTGTTTTTCTTGTTTTCCTGCATATTAATTAAAAAATGAACACGGTAAGATTAAAAACAAGAAACATTTTCCGTGTATTGCAAACCTTTGCATGCATAATATTAAAGTTTGACTCCCGAACTATCATCCCTGCAGCCCTCAGGCGCTCTGCACACGTTGGACTCCACTGCAAGAAGAGAAAGGTTTTAATTAATCCACTTTCACTTAAAGTGCAATTGAAAAGTGAGGAATAAAACAACTGTAGTGGAGTTTTTTTCTCTGTTTTTGAAAGTGAATGCATCATGGTCATTATGTGTGTGGATGAGCTCGGTGCCCTCTGGGCGGCTGAAAACTATTAAACCTCAGAAAACTTTGGCGTGTACACGAGGAGAAGTCATTTTTGACACTGTTCCTGGAGATTTCAGTTTTTCACCCTGAGCCTGTGTCACCCCTCTCTGTTGCTCTTATGTCTCTCCACAAACTTTATCCTCTTTGTAATTGATTAATAAATCAGAAACCCGTCAGAACAGACCCAGATTAAGAATCACTTGTAATCCCAGGAGGCAGGGATCTGTCTTTGTGAGCATACAGCGGACATATTTCACCAACAAAAACCAGCGAGGCTCCGCTTTCCCACACATTCCAGTGTGGATTCAATCACGCAGAGCAATTTATTTCTCTATTTTAGGAGAGAGCTGCTGAAAGTCTAATATTTTCCACCATAGCTGCAACCAATTTGGTTTTAGCTAAATAGTGCTCCCTCCTGAAAAAGAAAGAGGAAAGTCCCCCGTGAATTAAAAAGTGCTCCATTAAACGGCACAGCCCCTTCGCAGAGAGTCCCCATTGATTTAAGAGCCGGGTCATAAATCTTCCACACAACGGGGCCGAGATCAGGGGATCTCCGGCTGCAAGGAGTGAGGAAGAATAACAGCGTCCTGCTGCTGCTCCTGCTGCTGCTGCGGAGACGCTGCTCGATACTGTACCCCAAACATGACAATCAATTAACAAGAGAGGAGCTGGAGGTCGTTAAATCCATGATTATGAGCGCTCAACATCGCAGCTGCTGAATATTAATGGCAGCAAAGTTGAGCAAATATGATCGATTACGGCAACAAGCTGCTGACACACTTTAATATACTGTTACTGAACGCAGGCGTCAGTTAGTGTTAGGCTATGGATCAGAGCTGAAATATTAAAGGTTAAAGAATTAACTGGGAGGATTTCTTTATGGAGGCTTCAGGAGGAGCCGGTCAGACCTGCAATACATCATCAGCTGAAAAATAAACCCCAAAATATCTGATTTTATAATCTAATATAAATATCTGGACATTTGTTTGATTTTCTTTGAAATTGTCCTTTAAGATACTGAAAGTTTCAATATTTATTAATACAGCAATTAACTAATCATCAGATATAATCATTAGGTCCAGTCTGATATGACCCCAGATTAAATGCAATTAGCTCAAGTGTGGACCCAGTGTGAGCGTTTTAACTCATTACTGTGTTCATATTCATTCATACATCCATAACTGTCCACACCTCCCCACTTTCAAAACATTCACCAAAACCTACCTTTTAAAAAACACTTTGAACGTACGACTGTCTTTGAATACACTTAAATTTTCCTGTTCTGATTCTTTTCATTCATGTTTTGATAATGTGTGTTGTTTTATATGTCATTTTTCATCCATTGCCTTTGAGTGCTCAGAAAAGTATTTTATAAATAAATGTATCATTATTATTATTATTTATTTATTATTATTGTTATTAATATTTTTTGTTATTTATTTTTTCATTTTTACATTTTTTAAACTGGATTTTTACTTTAAAAAAAAAAAAAAAATTAATACTATTTTTAAATAGTATAACTCTTATTATTTTTTAGATATAATTTTTTCTTTTATCATCATCATTATTATTATAATTATTATTATAATTATAATAATAATAATAATTATTATTATAATTATAATTATAATAATAATTATTATTATTATTTTATTTTTACATTTTTTTATTTTTACATTTTTTTATTTAATTTGTTATTATTTTTAAATAGTATTATTCATATTACTTTTATATTCATAATTTTTCTTTTATCATCATCATTATTATTATTATCATTAACTTTTCCTTATTTTTATTTTTACTTTTTTTTTTTCATTTTTTATGATTATTTTTAAATATTATTATTATTAATATTATTTGATATATATTTTTCTTTTGTCATTATAATAATTACAATAATAATATTAATAATAATAATAAAAGTAGTAGTAGTAATAATAATAATAATAATGATAATCATAATAATAATAATAAAATAATAATAATAATAATTATTATTATTTTTATTATCTTTCCAGTTTCACCCTTTTCATCAAAATTCAGACATCTACACACACACTTATCACAGTGTTAGTGGTGAGATTGCAATATCTGTTACAAGACTCTTTTACAACAGTTTTATTTTCTTTGTAGGTAAAAAATGTTTAATTTTCAAATAGATACATGATATTTATGACTAACTGTCCAAAAATGTTATTTCCTCCTGAGACCCAATAATACATTTTTGTCCTAAAAAAAGAAGAAGGAAAAAGTTTGTAAGAATAAAACCTGTGATCTCTGATTTTTCAGATTTTATCCAATGAAACAAAATATTTGTCTTTCCCAAATGGCCTCTGTGTTTAAGCATGAGAGTAGAAAGTTATCATATTTAGGTACGTGCTGCTTATAAAGGTAAACACTGGCTGGTTCTTATAGTTAGAAAAGTTTTGATTTCAAATTTGTTTTTTTTTTACTTACTTTAAAAAACCTGCTAGATCTGTTTTTTTTTCTTCATGAGAAATTCATACACACACACACACACACACACACACACAATCAAAGTAAATTTTTTTCTAGATTTGATGACATGTTTACACCTGGAAAAGAGAGGACAAACAAGCTACAGCTGTAACAAGCTAACTGTTCGATAGTGAATGATTTTGTTTTGTTTTAATCAGAAAAAACTGCTGATTCCTCCTTTAAAACTGTAGAAAAAGACGACAGAAGAAAGACCCTTTAGTATAAGGAAGTGTTGCTGTCCTCTGCTAAAGACATTTGATTTAAAAAAAACACTAAACTCAGATCCTTTAAGGAGGAAAAGCATCGAGGAAGAAGCAGCGTCAAACTGTCTGAATCAGTTGATCAGGAAAGGAGTCAAAGCTCATAAACGTAAACCTGAATCATACAGAATCAGCGCACGTCGTCCTGATCCTCAGCTTTAAAGAGGCGTCAGCAGCTTGTTGCTCTGGTTGATCACGGCTATCTTTGATCCCATCGCTGCGTGTTCACCAGCAGGATCACGTCACATCACGTTAAACTGAACTAAAACCTCTCAGCTCGTTTGTTTCCCGTCATGTTAGGGAAAACTATCCAATCAGCTTCATGTTCTTCACAGACGCAGAAAGACGCTTAAAGAGGAGTTTAACACACAGCGCTGAGGTTTAAAGAAACCCTGCTCCTCGCTCTGACAGAGGCTAAAAAAAGAACCGTGTTGACGAGTCAACGAGTCAATTTCTTAACAAAAAAACCCACTCAGGGAATCAAACCCACTCTCACTGAGATCACCGTGTCAAGAACTCTCCTCTCGCTTCCTGCTCACCTCCCAGCATGCACAGCCCCCCCAGCTGGGCGCCGGTAACAAGGGCCGTGCCCTCGGAGCTCGCTCCCACTGGTCGGGGACAGCAAAGCCTGCTGGGTAGTGAATGGAGGTGCTGGGATAAGGGGGCCAGCTGGGAGGTTGGGGGCTTTTGGTCAAATTGGCACCCTGCGTCACCTTGTCATCACCTTGCTGCCCTGTGAACCTGCACACATTGTTCACCGACACCTGGGAAGCACCACCCGCGCTCAGCGGCGTGTTAACTCCACCCACTCGTTAGTCTGCGGGCCAGACGTGACGACGGAGACGACGGAGAGGATCAGACTGACTGAGCTCAGCTCTCCACCTCTGGGCTTTTCTCTGTCCAAACCACACAGAAACTGCAGTGATTTATGGGAAATGAAGTCTTTTTTAAGCTTTTTAAGGACACATTATTTAACAGATAAAAAAAAACTTTGAAGCTAAAAATCTGGGTTTGATTTATTACAACTTGAGTTTATGTTCATGAAAGAAAAATCTGCAGACATGGAGGTAATGAAGCACCTGGATGCTTCCAACTTCACCTCAGGAGGATTTTGAGCAGGAAAACTGTTTCTATTTTTAATTTAACATATTTAATTTTTACTATCAGCAATAACAGCAACTTCACACCTTCATTGTGCTAATTGGAGTCTGAACGAACAGCAGTAACGACTGTCAATCAGCTGAGCTGAGCTTCTGATTGGACAAACTCAGAATC
Source organism: Halichoeres trimaculatus (assembly GCF_033239565.1). Taxonomy (NCBI): domain Eukaryota; kingdom Metazoa; phylum Chordata; class Actinopteri; order Labriformes; family Labridae; genus Halichoeres; species Halichoeres trimaculatus. The sequence goes on from NW_027437185.1 coordinate 38,324,859, forward strand.
TTAAAATCTCCTAAACCGCTGAGTTAGAGTTAAAGTTGTAAACAGGTTATAAACTTGTTTATTCCTGCTGTAAAAAACACCTTTTTGCTCGGTGTGTGTGTGCTTTCTTCTCTTTCTGCACATTTCCACACTGCTTCATATTTTAAGACCAGTTGTTGGGCTTAGTTTGGCGTTAATAATGCTTTACTCAACAATTCTGAAATGTTGATAGACTGAAAATGCTGTAGTATGCATGACAGGCCTGTAGTAGGCGATATAACTATAGCAGGAGATACTCATTTTGTTAAAGACAGTCAGCAGATTCAGCAGATTGAGCTGCACACAGTCGTCCTCCATTGCTTCTGTTGTTGCCCAGCTTATGAACGGCAACTCAAGTTGCAACCCCGGTTCCTCCGAAGACAACCGGCTTCCTGTTTACACAGCAACAGTGGTGGTAGCGTTTCTTCTCTGGAGGTCGTTTTCAAAAGTTTCCGTATTAGGGCGGCTAAAACGTTGTTTCCATGGAAACGAGGCAGAAACGCAACAATACTTTAGCGTTTCTTCCTAAAACTGTTGTCGGAAACTGGAAAAAACTGAAATCTTATCAAGTCTTATTTTCAGTAGAAAATGTCTTTTTAGACTCAGTATGAGCCACCTTCACCTGACCTGTCCAGAAAAATGTCTTATTTAAACTTATTTAAAGACAAAAATGATATTTAAATGATTTTAGTACCCGACACACATTGACAATGAAAATCTACAAATGGATTTTTGCTACGTCATGAAAACCTTAGTAGCTGTCTTGTATATTGTTGGATCAGGACCAAAATGCAAACAGAGGTTCAGCGTCACAGCCTCAGTGCATTTACATCACTGGCTGTGCTAACATAATGCTCCAGAGCGCCACCCAGGGGCTAAAATCTGCATCCACATTTTGCTCCTCATGTGAGAGCTAGGACATGCTACGATTGGCGCCGGGCCGGGGCTTGCACATTGCTGCTTGCAGCTTTAATTCTTTTTATTTATTTTAATTTTATCCTCTTGGATTTCTTATTTTTTATTTACTTTTTGCTGTGTTTTATTTTTATTTTGTCCTTCTTTTCTTTTTCTTTCCTTCTCTTTCTTTCCCTTTTTTTTTTTGTTGTTTCCTCGGGGGTTAGGATGTGGGTCAGAAAGAAAAACCGTACAGGTCATCTGATATTGTATCAGGATAGACATTTCTGTTGTCTCATATTTCACTTTATTGGAAAAAAAAAATGTTTTCCCCCAAAATTAGAAAAAAAAAAGCTATATTAAGGTCTGAAAAAATAATCTGCCAATGGAACAAGAAAAAAGCTTATTGTATAAAGACATTATTCCAGTTCTGAGCAAATTTTTCTTGTTACTTTTTTTTTTTACTTGTTACAACAATTCAGAGCTCGTTTTTATCTTTTAAATAACTTCAAATCAGACATTTTTTGATTGTTGTGGCTCATATTGAGTTTAGGGAGACAGTTTTTACTTAAAACTTTACAAAAACTGCTAAGATTTCAGTTTATCACAGTGTAAACAGCCCCTAAATCAGCACCTCTGTGGTAAACAGCACAGATCAGATCACTGCATTCAGCAATGTGTGGTTTCTATGCAGACGTGTAGCTCTCTGTCAGCTCTTGTAGTGCAGTACATTATTAAATCATTTGTCTTAAACTGAAGTTAATTTCAGATTAATCATAATCCTTACTGTGTTTACTTACTGTGCTATTTTACACCCATCATGTTGGTCTCCAGTACGCAGTTTTTAAAGTTACCAGTTGGCATTTTAGCATGGAGTGTTTCTGTATTTTTATTTTATTTTATTATTGTTTATTTGATGCAAACTTAACAATTACATTGGACAAACCAGATGTTTTGTTTTGAGTGATTTAGCACAGATGCTAATTTACAACAATTGTCCACAGGAGGCTAAAGTAATAAATGAAGAAAGGAGAGAAAAAGTTCAATGTACAATAAAATATGACAGTTAAAAAGAAGCAGTTTTCCAAATTAAATACATACATAAAATGTAACGCCAAGGCAACATGATCAGTCATCAACCAATTAAAATTATTTATTCATTAGTACTTAAGTATCAAAGAAACTTGTTTTTCATTTTCTTTAATTTAGTATTTTAGTATTTTAAACAGTTCGCTAAATATAATGTGCAATACTGAACTTTAAGCTGTTTGTTTGTCCACAGTTGTTTACATTGTTTACTGCTCTCTGGGATGAATGTATTCTGAATTAAATCCCACTGTCTTCTTAATGATAATTATCAAATCAGGAGAAATCAGAGGAAAATGTAAATGATGCCTCAGGATTCAGTAACAAACACGATTTAAACGATGACCTGATGGTTTGATTTCTGCAGCATCTTCAGGGTGAAACATCGTAAAACGGTGTCAAACCTCAGGATCCAGATCACTTCTTATGACAGGGTTAAAAAGTGAAGCTTATTCTCTGGATTTTGCAGCATGTTGGTTTATTTTTGATGCTTCAGTTTGTTAATATCTGAATTTCCTCTGATGTTTCTGTTCGTTACGTTACAGCGTCAACAATTAACTCAGTGACGAGGAATCGGTTATTTCAGTCAGAGACGACGACTAAAACTGAGAGAAATCTAAAACTAAAGCAGCGTTATTCAAGCCGACTGTGCCAATAATAAACCAAATGTGAATGAGAAATTTGGATGGAGGGAGAGACGGAGGGAGAGACGGAGGGAGAGACGGAGGGAGAGACGGAGGGAGAGGAAGAGAGGAGCGGAGAAAGAGATAGAAACAGGCAGAGAGAGCAGGAGAGCGGCTGGGAGCTGGGGATGATTTCTCTAGGGATGAAGGATGTGCATGTGTGTGTGCGTGTGTGTGTGTGTGTGTGTGTGTGTGTGTGTGTGTGTGTGTGTGTGTGTGTGTGTGTGTGTGTGTGTGTGTGTGTGTGTGTGTGTGTGAGGGTGCAGGGTTGGTGGTGGAGGGGGGTTGAGGTTGAGGAGAAGAAGAGGGGGGATGAGAGAGAGCGGTGGAGTAGAGACGAGGGGGGAAGGAGCGAGGAGGAGGAGGGTGGGGGGGGGGTGCAGAGTGGAGGGGGAGGAGGTGGGGGAGGAGGAGGTGGGGGGGTAAGGAAAGCGAGGCGAGGCAGAGCTGATTGAGATTCGGGCCTCCAGAGCTGCAGGCTCGCTGCTGCTGCTGCTGCTGCGGCTGCTGCTGATGCTGCGGCTGCTGCTGGGAGCTCGGGGAGAACACGCTCCGTTATTGGAAATTTTTTTTCTAATGAATTAATTCTTCTCATCCAATTTAGGGGAAGATGAAAAGAGCAGCGCTGCGAGCATCAAATTTAGCTTTTTGTTGACCGGCCTGGGCCGTTCTGTTTCTGTTTTGTCCTGTTAATATCGGACACTCATAATGTTTTTCCTCCTCCTCCTTTTGGGAAAGCGTGTTTACTGAAAAACAAACAAAGCAACATAAAAAGACTCCTCTCTCTCTCTCTCTCTCTCTCTCTGTGTGTTATTGTGGAGTTTTCATACTCATTTACTGAGCAGATATCACAAAGAACACACACTCAGCACCTCCTCCCTCCGTCCACACACACGTCCGACCCTCGCCACCCACAAACCGCCGCCTGAATACCAAATCATCTCCCCGCTAAACGCACAGAAAATGTGGTGTGACCCCGTGAACCCCCATCGGCATGAACCTGCATGTGTGCAGTCACGCGTGTAACTATACACTAACACACACACACACACACAAACACTCACACACACAGTGTGACTGAGGTAAACACCTGTCAGATCTAAAGAGGGGCAGGATTTGACTTTGTGCGCTGAATATAGGTCCTGTCCGCCGACACTGCTCCAAACTTTTCCAGGAGAAAATGATGAAAAAATCAATTTTAGATTAAAAACCTGAGTTTTTTTAAAAAGTCTTGAGGAAAATGTGCAGAATTTAAAAAATAAAGGTTGGTATGTTCAAATAAAAAGGAGAGGACGCCATTTTTGATGAATTTACGCTTTTCTTTTCATCACAGACAGCAACAAATAACTGTTGGTATAAAAAAAAAATCTGCTTTAAACTTGTTCAAACAACATGTTACACTGCAAAAAACTGAAATTTAATTAAGTGTTTTTGTCTAATCTGAGCAAAAAATTGTCTTTTAAGACTCAATCTGAGCCACATTCACCTGAGCAGTCCAGAAAATGTCTGATTTCAAGTTGTTAAAACACAAAAATGAAGTCTGAATTTGTTTCATTCAGACCAAATTCAGACCTCATTTTGTTTTTAAATAACTTGAAATCAGACATTTTTCTGGACTGCTCAGGTGAACGTGGCTCAGATTGAGTCTAAAAAGACATTTTCTGCTCAAAATCAGACAAAAACACTTGATAAGATTTCAGTTTTTTGCAGTGTATATGTTTGACTAAACGTGTAATTTGCTTTTCTGTTGGTATAATAATATTTTATTTCACGTTTCTTCCATTTTAACCAATTAAAGAATCAGTCTCATTAAACTACCAAATGGTGAAACCACCTTACTGGAAGTTATTTAGCTGTGCTGATGATAAAAAGTTATTAGTTATGAAAATCATCTTAAAGTTGATCTAAAATATTTCATTTCTAAACTTGATAATCTGGTTTAGTTGAACTGAGTGAGTCAGTGTATCGTAGATATCAGCGTTTTCGCTCTGTTTTTGTCTCAGTTGGTTTAAAATTAATTCAATAGAAGTGAAGTTTCTAGAAAAAGAATCTCCAAAACAACTTAAAGACCATTATGAAAAAAAGTTAAGACCATCCCTAAGTGAGGAGGGAAATTTAGTCATTGATACTTTAGTTAAAGCATACAGAGAGGATAGCATGACAATTATTTCAATGCTTTACCGGAGTTTCAGACACAGAAAGGGAACAACACAGATTGTATTAAATGAAACTGGGAAAAAATAAACGTAATCTGGAAACACCAGGGGAGGAAAGTGGTGGAGAAAGTTTGGATTTTTATAACACCACACTTTAAAAGCCGACAATCCCGATCACATCAACACTGCTGGAGACATGTAGACATGTTGACGCTAATCACTCCCACGTCTTTGGGAAGAGTCTGAAAACTCAGACATTTAGGTTAAAGTTTGTGATCACCTTACGATGTAAAATTCCTGTATTTTGGTTTGAAAAGTGAAAATCTAGTTTTGCTAAAAGACTTTTATCTCTGTAAGATCCTGCTCCCAGCCTCTACAATATGTCCAACAGAGAGACAGTTTTAAACGTTAGCTCCCAAATCTAAACCAATGGATGGACACAGACAATGAAAAAATGACTTTTTTTGAGACTTACAGCAGCATCTTTTGCTAAGCCGTGGGAAAGATGGACGAACTTTGTCCAAAAGAGGAAGGCCACTGTCCCCCTGTGACTTAACTGAACTCTGTTTACCTCTTTTTTCTGTCTTTCATTCTCTATAAATGTAAAATTGACCAAAAAAGTATGTTAAAAAATCATGTTAGATGTCATTTTTTTTACAGTGTAGTAGACTAATAAAATCAGATTCATAAAAACTTTTTTTGCGTGTAATCTGATTTTTTATGAGACACTTTGAATTTGCAGATTGACATTTCTCAGTTTCACAAACTCACCGAGTCTTTCTACCATAAAATCAAACACTATGACAAGAGCACGTGAATGAGAATCTCTCTGATAAAAAAATTTCCAACTTTAGGAAAAATTTGTGTCATCTGAAATAAAATATGAGGTCAAAGGAAAATTTAACAACAAGAATAAACCATTTAAGAAGCATTTTGTTCATTATTTAAGAGAAGTGGGGGATGAACTGTTTCTGTCGTATGTGTTGGGATGATTTTAACATTTACTTCACTGTTATTGACTCAGGTATTCCTCTGAACTAGGGCTGAATGATTTTGGGAAATAATCGAATTGCAATTTTTTTTTTTTTTTTTTTTTTTTTTTTTTTTTATACCAATTTTGCGATTGGGATTTAGCATACAATTTTATTTATTTATTTTTTATGGGGGGGGGGGGGGGGGTATTTTTTGCATTATTTAATTATTATGTATTTATTATTTTATTAATTATGGAAGTGTATTGCATTCACTTGAAGAAAAAAAAACAACTCAGGTTTTTCAGAGTAATTTATTCTTCGGTTTGTGTTTTGTGGAAATTAATTTTGTTTTTTTTGGTTAATATTTTTTTATTGTTTTGTTTTTTGTTATAATTATTTCTGTTTTTGTAAGTAATTTTTTTGTGGTAATAAATTTTGTTTTATTTTATTAATTTTTTTTATTGTTTTTTTTGGTTGTTAAAATTATTATATCGGTTTGTTTTTTGTTATATTTTTTTCTGTTTTTATGAGTAATTTTTTGTGGTAATTAATTTTGTTTTTCTGATTAATATTCTTTTATTGGTTTGTTTTTTATTTTAATTATTTTTGTTTTCAGATGACTTTTTTCCTGTTTTTCGTTAGAAAAATTTACCACGAAAAAAAGCAGGTTGAGGTTCTCGCGGGATTTCTAAGTATCTTGATACTTCAGGAAAAAAATTACTTATAAAAACAGAAATAATTATAACAAAAAACAAACCAATAAAAAAATATTAATCAGAAAAACAAAATTAATTTCCACAAAAAACAAACCGAAGAATAAATGACTCTGAAAAACCTGAGTTGTTTTTTTTTCTTGAAGTGAATGCAATACGCTTCCATAATTAATTACTACAACAATTAATAAAATGATTTTATAGTATGAAGGCTAGGCCTACATGCTGTGATGAAATGAAATAGACTGAAGGTTTGTGTACATGAAACTTTTTTAAAATTGTATTTTAATAAATTGCAGACTGAAAATTGCACTCTGTTACATTGAAATGTCAGTTTAAATTTCATTAATTGTACAGGATTAAGAAAAAAAGAGACTTCAAGAAATCCTTGAATTAAAACAAACTGTAGTGAAATGTGAGAAATTAAATCTCATATTTCATTTATTTTTAAAATCAAAAATCGAAGGTTGAAGTAAAAAAAAAGGATTTGTTGCTTAAAAAGGAGATTTTCTTTTCTCTGATATTTCTCTGCTCAGTCTCTCTCAGTCTGTGGCAGGTCAGCCAAGAAGTTAATTTCAGACCTTACACACACTCTCACACACACACACTCTCACACACACAGAAGAGTGAGTGCATACTGTCGAGCCCTGAAAACAAGAGGGCGTCGAGCTGTTTAATGTCAGAACAATCCGGTCCGGCTCTGGAGCCGAGGGTTCATGGTACAGGGAACAAGGAATCCCTTCAGCTCGCCTGCTCCGCGCTGACAAGGTATCTGCCCCCAGATTCATTTAGACCGTCAGCGTCAGAGCGCTGAGCGTCAGCTAGCCATCTGGATCAGACAGTGGAGGAGCAGATCTTCAGCGGGGCTCACGGGGGGATTGGATCCCCAAAGACAGCAGCAGATGAGCTCAGCTTTAGTGCTTTACCAAGACCTCGGTGTCAGGTTTGGATTATCTCACCTGTGCAATTTGTGTTTCCTCGGCTGTTTCTGCTGCAAACTGCACCACGCTCTTCAAAGACCTCGTTCAGGTCCCCCCAGCACCGCCTTTGGAGCACCCCAGGGCTCAGGAGTCGGGCTCCACCGTGAGAAACGCCGGTGGGTTTCAGCCAAAACACCGATAAGTGGAGAGGGTAAATACGACGCTGACATTTCCCTACATCAGGCCCAAACCAGCCATGATCTGTCAGTTTCATTCAATAATCACTTTATTTATCGTTAAAAAAATCCAAAGACTGGCCAATTCCCAATCCCTGCTCCAGAAAAACAACATTAACCGTCTGTTTGAACACGAGGAGTGAGGAATGTTGGTGTTGGAGAAAAATACGTCTTAACCGTTTTGAATATCAGGTGTGACTTCATAACGTGGACGAAATGAGCCTGAGAGCGTGACAGGATCTGATCTTTAACCAGCTAAACGCAGCGCCTGCTCCATCACCGTGGCGTGAGATCAATTATTCATGGCGGCGGGCGCTCAGGTCAGGCCTTACCTTTGTAAACATTGGCTTCCCGTGCTGGGTGACCATGGTGCACTGATCACAGTCCAGGGTGATGCAGGAGTTGTGGAAGGACTCCTTGGAGTGTTTCAGGATGTAGTGGAGCTCGCTGACCCCGCCCTCGAACACCGTGCTGAAGTAACGGGGGATCAGCGTCCGGCCGATCGCTGCGGGACACAGAGAGAGGACAGAGGCGTTAGACGCAGACAGGTACTGGGTGACCACGAGCTTTAAGAAGGCTGACGTTAACGCACAGCATCATTAACAGAGATTACTGACGCTGTTTGTTTTCTTGAATCCACTCTGACGACTTTTACTGTTTCTGTTACAAGCCTCCAAATCAGTCTGAGTCGTTAAATAATGGCGCCAATAAAAAGAGAAACGTGACGAAATATCTCTGAAACAAAAATATGTAAAGTTTTTCACTCAATGAAAAATCAGTTATCTTCACCTCCTGACTCTGGTTTGACGTTTCACACTAAGACAAGCGAGGTGTGCCATTGCTGGGATGAATATAAACTCTTCATTTTGATTTGAAAACATCATCATTCATGTTTTTATATTGTTAGCGCTTCAACAACACAATATTTACCGCCAAAAAAAAAGAGATCTGACATTTTCTGTGCCAAATGTTGAGACCTGATCATGTTCAGTCGTTCGTGCAGTCGGTTGATATTGCTGACACCAAAACAATAACTTGGTTTAATATTCAACTCTATAATATTAACCCTGATTTCTTAGGTCAAAGTCTCAGGACTGATCCTTCCTGTTGAAGCTGAAGTTCTGTCGCTTCTGTAGCAACACGTTGTAAATCATTTAGTGTTTGATATTAAACTCTTCAATTTAGAAATATTGAGTTTGTTACTTCATTCATTGCCATTGATTTTTTAAAACTACAACTACAAAAAGAACTTAATGTGAATTTGTTATGACATTTACTATATTTGACAGATCACTGTGCTCCAGGAAGTTACTTTTTCAGTATTCTGATCTCAAAAAAAGTATTTTCTTTTTGTGTTAACACTTGGGATTTCATATCAAGGTGCATTTATTTCTGGTGTTTCTTTTTTAAGTCTGTCAAGAAAAATTAACTTCATGTAGAGAGGGAACATTTTACACATTATAAGAAATGTCCTCATCAAATACATTTTTTTTTTTCTTTTTTTTTTTTACTTATTTTTACAGAAAAGCTTTAATTTTGTGATTCTATCTTATTTTTACTTTATTTAATTTGTTTTGCTTCTCTTGATTTTTTTTTCTTTTTTTGGTTGCTTATTTGATTTTGTTTTATTTTTATTGTCTGCTGTTCATTTTTACCTTTTTTACTGTTAATTGTAAAATACTTTACTTTTATTAAAAGTGCTATTTTAATGTTATTATTATTACTGTTTGTATTATAAATAAAATTACTTTATATTTTATTACTATTTACATTATTATAATTATTATTACTATCATTTAAATGATAATAAACGAATCATTTTAATAATAAAAATAATAATTATTAATATTATCATTATATTTATTATTATTATTATTATTATTATTATTATTATTATTATTATTATTATTATTATTATTATTGTTTATAAAATTATTTTTTATTTTAATAAAATTTAAAGAATTACTATCAATATTATAATTTATAAAATTATGTTTAATGGTAATAAATAAATTTTTTATAAAAACAACAACAATAATAAATATAACAATACAAATAATAATTGTTATAATTAATAGATAAATAAATTTAAATTCATTTATTAATTATTTTTTTCTTGGACATGGGGTCCTTTGTTGCAGTATGTAAAACAGTCATATGTCACAGGAGTAATGTCATGTATTATGTCTGACACTGAATGTTAAAAAATGAGATATTTAAGGAAAATATTTTTTTTTTAAAGATGAAAATAATTCGTAGCAAACAGAAAAAAAGGAGGGTGTGCTGAGGGAGCCTAACAGCAGATGAACTGCCTGACAATGACATCTGCTGTAGATTCATTAATCAGGATAAACATTTTATTGGCGGTCTGAAGCTCCTTGGAGGAAGCCGGATCTGATCAGATGTTCAAATGAAAGGAATTGATTAAACATTTGAGAGTAAATATGCTCTGCCGTTCCTATCTGACCCGTCTCTATCACACAGAATCATTGTAGGAGCACGGGACGGGCTGTTAACGCCTGCTGTTATTGATCTGACTCTAATCTCAGCACTCATTACGGCTGCTGGTGGTGATACAGACGATGGAGGAGTGTCTGCTGAACCCTGAGGGTTCCTGTCTGTCCACCAAAAACTAAAACACCCTGAAAATGTTTATCCTGAAACACGGAGCGCGCTCATGCTAACAGCTGATCTCAGGTGAGTCATTCACAGAAATCCTTTGGTATTCAGGAGAGCTGTGGATGAATGTGCTGCTAACTATTGTCGTATCGATTATTCCTTTTTGTGATCAGCTCAACTTTCAGAGCAGCGAGCACGTTATGGATTCACTGGACCTATCGGATTGTCCTGGACTTCCTGCTCCACTGAGCACCAAACTCTGGACGGCCTTCAGGGAGCCTGATCAAACCCCCTGACACGTTTCTTTCCCCGTCAAAGCATCCGTGTACCCAACTCTCTCCTGGAATCAAAGATGGTCTTCAAACAGCTGTTAAATCAGCCCGAGCAGCAGAGAGCAGAGTCATTTCCAGCTTTTCTCCAGAATAATACGATTCTACCACTAAGTTTAGCATTAAACTGAATTATTGAGACGGACAACTTGTGCTGTGCAAACTTTTTACAGCAGCCTGAAGAGACGATGAGCCGGCCGTGATGAAAACTGGAGGAGGAGGAGTCAGGGAGGGGGAAAGTGTCTTCAGTGTTTTTTACAGCCCTCGGGCTTTGTCTGGTTTCTATCTCCTCTGTGTTCACTGGCTTCCAGCTGAAGAAAGATGATACAGAGGGAGAGGCTCACAGTCCCCTTACATTACAGAGAGATGGCGTGCTACATACATATTTCTCAACACTCCACCGTTTTTACGTCATGATATCAGGCCCTGAAATGCCTCTCGTCCTCCTCTGTTTTGATTGAGAGCATTCAGTAAAGCATTCATCGTATTTTCACAGACGTTTGTCAGATTAACTCTTCATTTAGTTAAAGAAACCTGGTTTCACTCAGGATCCTTAAATCTTTGACAACGCTGCTTCTCACAGCAACACCAGCTCACCTTAACTCCAGCTTTACTCCTGCTTTTGTCTTTCTGAGTCGACCTGAGTGGAGATCCCACTCCACCTCCTGAATAAGACCTTAAAATCCTTCAACACATCCTCAGTCCACCAGCCGCAGAGAGAGAGGAGTCAAGGTTTCAATATCACAGAGCTGCACCTCAAATAAGAGCTGCACAAAACTCAAAACCAGAAGTTTCTTCAGGTATTATGAGCGGTAAATTGATCTCATTGATTCATTTGTGTTTCTTCTGGTGTACTTCCTTTTAAAGGACACAAACAACATGGCTGCCAGAGTTTGTTCTTAAAAAAAGTCAGTCTCCCCGGTTGTTTGGATTAACGGTCTGCTACAAAGTTTGTTCATAGGCGGCTAAAACTGGAAGAAGCAATTCAACAATTTCCCAGTTGGAATAAAGTAATTCTAGTCTTTTCTATTCTATTCTATTCTATTCTATGACTGACTTATCCTAACATCATAAACAGAAGCATTTGGCCGAATAGAGGAAGTGTGAAAAGCAGCTAAAGCCCGTTTCTACCAAGTGGTCCAGTGTGGATCAGTCCAGTATGGCACTAGAGATGGGAACCAAAAACTGGTTCCTGTTAAGAGTCGACCATTTCTTGTCATTGTTTTGTTAAAACTACGATTATAAAAAGAACTTAATGAGAATTTGTTATGATATTCAGTATTCAGTTTCACAGATTATTGTGCTTCAGAAAGTTTTTTTTTTTTAAAGTATCCTAATCTGAGTTAAAAAACATTTTCTTCTTGTTTTAACATTTGGGAATACACATCAAGGTCCACTTAATTCTTGATTTTACATTCTTATTCAAGTCTTATTCAAGTCTGAAAATTAACTTCCTGTAGAGAGTGAAAATTTAACAAGTAATTAGAAATGTTCTTGTCCGATGCAGTGTTTTTTTTTAATTATTATTATTTTTTAAACTATCTTTTCTTTTTTTTTTCTACCAGAAAAGCTTTTATTTTGTGATTTTGTCTTATTTTTTCTTGATTTAATTGATTTTGCTTCTCTTGATTTATTTCATTTCTTGGTTGCCTATTTTTTTTTTTATTATTTATTTATTTTTACATTTTTAATATTATTATATTTACCCATTTTTACTGTTTATTGTTGAAAAGTGCTATATGATAATATTATTGTCATTATAATAATAATAATAATTATTATTATTACTAATAATAATAATAATAATAATAATAATAATAATAATAATAATAATTATTATTATTATTATTATTATTATTATTATTATTATTATTATTATTATTATTATTATTATTATTATTAATAATAATAATAATAATAATAATAATAATAATAATAATAATAATAACAGTAATAATAATAAAAATAATAGTAATAATAATAATAATAATAATAATAATAATAATAATAATAATAATAATAATAATAATAATAATAACAAAAGGGTTATCCAAGGTTTCAATCTATGGATATCTTTGCCTTCATCCTTAATGATTCCCTTATTGATTCTTTACAATATGCCAAAGCTGCTGGACCTTACATGGAGTAGTCTACTGCAGCTATCTTAGCTTAGCAGTTAGCTAACAGTTTCCCAAGAAAACTCTGATTCAGGATTTTTAGCTTGAAGTTTTCCTGAAGAACTGAACTCACAAAGAAATGTACATCACTCTTTCACATGAGATCCCTATTCAACACATTCAACATGGAATAAATCTCCTTATTCACCAAAAACGATATAAACAAAATAGCGCTAGCTTGATGCTAATGTGTATGGGGAGTTGCATTGAAATGCTAGCAGTTAGCATACTGGTTATAACTTTAGCTTCAGGCTAGAAATTCAACTTTCATCACAGAAACATGTCACAGTTAGTCTTTTTAACAAATCATGAAAACTACAAATGTCTAAGTACTGATGTCACACAGGAAGTGATGATTCTTTCCACCAATCAACAGCCTGCAGTGTTTCTAGCTCCACCTGCTGGGGTACCCAACAGAAGGGAACCAGAAAGTGGGACGGTACAGGTTGGCAATTTGGGAACCTGTCCCGGTTTTAGTCAAAGGAAACGCCACATTAGAGGATTTGCTCTCACCTGGCAAACTGTACGACGAGACTCAGGGTGACAAACATGATTGACTAGATATCAGCTATTATCTGAAGGCTGAACTTTATTTATGACAACATATTTAGCTCATACTTACAGGGAAACATGTACGTTTTAAATTCTGTGAAAACAGAAGCAGAATCTTTTACCGGGTGGACACACATCGTATGACGAGTAAGAACCAACGTTTTGCAGAGAATATGTCTGTTTTTAAAAAATAATGCAGAGCCTGAGAATAAATCAAATGTTAATGTGAAGGATTTTCTCTGAATGTAAAAGAGAAACGTCTCCTCTGCTCATCTTCATCATCCTCATCATCGAGAGGATGATGCCTCAAACCGCCTCCTCTCAGAGAAAAATCACAGCCCCTCCATGAAACTGCAGAGCTGGATGTTTCAGCAGTTTGCAGGAGACCAGCAGCAGGTCTCAGCAGCTCATCCTCCTGAACAGACAGCCCCTGGTTTCCTGGCTATAGGCTTTCTGCTGAACACAGATAGTCATCCTCAGCACCGCCCTGCTTCACACTCCTGCTCACAAACATGCCTGAGAGCTGCACTGCGGCCACGGGCGCCGTCCAAACATCACCGGGCAGTTCCACATGAGCAGCTCCTCTTGCTCAAGGGCAAACCGCTGGTTACTGAAGGGGAAAGTGCTACTCATTCACTCTGATGCACAGGGGATCTGAACCAGCAACTGCTCGGTCTTGGATTAACTTCACAGAGCTGGCTGCAAACTTTTAACGCCGCTCGTTTTCTGAGTATCCAGATCCTGCTTCAGTGTTTTTTTTGTGACGATGTGTGTTGCTGAAATCCTGTGAGACTACGATCTGACGTCTCTGTCACTGTATGTGTCGACAAACAGGCTGCAGTCACTGAATCAGAGTCAGTTTATCACTCATGAGGAAACCTGTCCTGTAGTTTGGGTGATCACAGTTACATTTCTGCAACATTTGCAAAAGTTAACGTTAAAAAAAATTTAAAAACATCACCTTTACTGTACGTCTGCAGCGCCTCATCAGATGCTGATATCGTTCGTTTAGCAACTTTCTGCCTGAGTGACCAAGAATCCTTCATTTCTCCTGTTTTGGCATCTTACAGCATCGACTGAGCGGCTTCATTAAAATGAATGAGGGGGGCTGAGGGTTTGTGCAGGGGGCAGATGTCAGACCCCGTCTCAACCAGGGATGTTTGCACCCCTGGGAGCACTTAAGGTCAGTCCTGGGGGTAAACACAAAAACTGTGGGACAGCTTGCTAATTATAAGGAATAATTTATTATTAATAACTGGATTCAGCTGAAAAAAAAAATAAAAAAATAGGATTATCTTAAATAAAAAGTAACAATAAATAAAGAAAATGTGATCTGTTTAGTGCTGGGTTTATTTACTGGTGCCAGTTTTTGTTTGATACCACACGAGTCTGAAATGTACATGTTGATACCCGACATCATTAACTATGAGCCTGCTGTTGTGAAAAACAGAACCAGGGGTGAAACAGTTCACAATGTGAATATTTCTGTGTCTACGTACGCTTTTTTGTCGCTGTTGTAAATAATGCTGCTGATAAAGACGGTTAACGATGCCGACACACAGCCGTACAGGAAGAAGAGGAATATATGGAGTGATGTGTGTGTGTTGTGAGGAAATAAATTCATTTCCAGTGAGGCGACTGGTCTAAAGGTAAGGACGCACTCAATGGGTTTGATGAGCGTAGCTAGCATTAGCAAAGCTAGCATCACAATCACCAGACAACAGCCTACATTCAGCTTTGTCATAATTTTCCAAATTTAAGAAGAGCAAAGCTCTGAGACGCCGTCAGTCATCTGTGCCTGTTTACATCCGGATAGTAAAGCTCTGCAGACTTAGCATCCTGAGGCCCAAACTCTGTCCGGTGTACATTTTTAGTTTTTTCTTTTTTTTAATTATTATTATTATTATTATTATTATTTTTTAAGTTTTCTTATTGAGTTAGTTGGTGTTAGTGTTGTGGTTTATGAAAACACTATTTATTTATTTATTTATTATATTTATTCAATAAATGTATTTATTTATTAAGTTATTAATATATTCATTTATTTATTTAATATATATATATATATATATATATATATATATATATATATATATATATATATATATATATATATATATATATATATATATATATATATATATATATATATATATATATATATATTCATTTAATGTATATATTTATTTATTGAATATATTTATTTATTTTACATAAAACAAGTAAGTTAAACTGAATGCTAAACTGAATGTCAAAAATGGATCCGGATATGGACAAAGCCTTCCATCTGTGTTTCAGCTAACGGATATGGGCCTAAATGTAGCAGTACCACCAGAAACCACAGGGGGCAGTGTTGCTGCTACTACCCAATGTGTAGCTGCAGTGAGACATAAAAAACTTCGGCCTCTGTTTTTGTCTTTTATGCAAGGGGTACATTAGCAAAACTTCTTCCACAGACGCCATGTTTGTTTTTTGAGTTTGTTGTTGTTGTAAGCTTTTGACTCTGGACTGCGCCCCCTGGTGGATGAATTGGTTCAGAATCAGAATCAGGTTTTATTACCAAGTAGTTTTGCACCGAAAAGGAATTTGACTTGGTGTAATGGTGCAATCAATAAACAAGGAGCAAGGGAATAACATGAGACTATATATATTTTTTTTTTTATTTTTTTATTTGGTATCTTATTTTACTTTACTTCACTTATGTTTGCACCTCACACTGTTTTGCACTGACTGAAAGGCTTTTGCAATTTTGTTGTACTTGTTGAAATGACAATTAAGTTCTATTCTATTCTATTCTATTCTATTCTATTCTATTCTATTCTATTCTATTCTATATTATAATACAGAATTCGAGCTATACACTCTATAAAATAGATAAAAGAAAAAGTTAAGATATTAAATATAAAAAACAAATTATTATCATCATTATAATTAATTTGTTTATTAACATTATTATTAATAAAACAACAACAACAACAATAATAATAATAAACGAAATAATATTTTGCTTATTATTATTATTTTTTATTATTTTTTTTATCATTATTATTATAATTATAAAATTATCTAACTTAATTTTATTTTACAAGATTATTGCTAATGTTAAGTTAGCTTAAGTGCGCAGTGCTTGTGTGTACTATATTTCAGTGTACTGCTCTTACTTCTCCCTTGTTGTATGCTGCAAAAAAATCATTTCCCCCCTTGGGATCAATTCATTTTTATCTTGTCTTGATTAAAGAATATTTATAGAAAAAGAATTAAAATAATAATGAAAACAAAGGATACAAGGTGCAACGTGGAGCTGCATAATTCAACAATACCAACGTAAAGGACACGTTGAAGTATGAGATCAGAAACGGTAAAATAGTTTGAAAAGGACTGAGACATTTTCCTACAAACCGAATATCCATTTCTATACACTAAAAGTTAACGTGTGTGAATCATCTTTAACCCATTGAAATGAATGTAGAGCTTGGTATTGGTGCCTGTGAGGGACAAAAACAAACCCCGAGTATATTTAATGTGCCTGTGTTAATTTCCCAGTGTTGGCTGTGGTTGGAAACAGCTTCGTAATCCCACCAAGTGTCAGTGACCCAGTCTACGCTCTGAGCAACGCCAGGCTGTTAAATAAGAGCAAAATTTAAAAGAATGAGAATAAAAACCATAAATCCTGACTTTGGGATTATGTGGGCGAGCACGCTGGGATTTCCTTCAGCCTCTCATTCCTCGCCGACTGGAACAAGTCTCTGTGCTCCTCTACGTTTTGCTGCCCGTCAAATCTCCATCATTAGAAGAGCGGCGGGGAAAAAACGGGACAGCCACATTATCCAGCAGCACATGGCCCCTGATTTCAAGCAGAAATAATCCATCTTAGAGTCAACACTCTGCTGCCTGGAATTATGCTCTTTCTCCCCTTCCCCCAGGGTGGGTGGGTGGTCAGGAGGTGTGTGTGTGAGTGTGTGTGTGTGTGAGTGTGTGTGTGTGAGGAGGGAGGAAGGGGGAGTTGAAGCTCGGGAATAAAACTTCATTTAGAAGTGAAATGTCCCTGAAGACAGTGTCTCAAGAGGCTCTCGAGGTCAGATCTAGATGGTGGAGTCTGGAAACGGGAGAGACGGAGAGATGAGGGTGAGGGAGTGAGAGATGTGGATGGAGGAGGTGAGGAAGGGGGGAGGAGAGGGAGGAGGAGGGGGGAGCACCCGTGACTGGCATGTTTTTCAAATTCGATAAAGTCAGGCATGACTAAATAACACATAAAATGTTTGGCATCGTGAGCAGTGGCTGAGAGGAGAGGAGAGGGGGAGGAGGGGGGAGGCGAGAGGGGGGAGCTTCAGGGTCCACTCGGCCTGGATGACTGTGTAAATGATGCTCTCTCTCCCCTCTCTCCTCTCTCCTCTCTGTATCTCGCCTCCTCCCTCGCTCAGCCTCCACCACGGTTGAAAAACAAAGTACGTCGAGGAGTGGAGCTGACTGCTAATGCGGAGGAGCTCTGAGGAGACGAGGGGGAGGAAGGGAGGCAGGGTTGGTGAGGAGGAGGAGAGGGGGAGGGAGGGGGGGGATTGGGACTGAAAAAAAATGAGTGAGGGATGAAAGAGCGCTGGAAACAGAGAGACAGAGAGAAGAAACTGGGAGGGAAGATGAAAAAATAAGAGCTCTGCGATGAGGGAGAGGAGGCTCACAGAGGGTGAGACAGCGAGGAGGGAGGCAGGGGAGGAGGAGGGAGGAGGGGGCTCAGGTGATACGCAGATCTGCTTCTTGCTCACCTCACCAAACCATGCAGGAGTTTTTGGTTGTGTCTCCTCAAGCAAAACTGTCCTAATAAAAGGCAGCGTGCGTGGCCGGGGTGACAGAGTGATAGATAAGCATGTAATGCTAGTCATGCTAGCAGGTTTTGGACCATTTCAAGCGCAGTAGTCTTGTGTTTCTCTTCAAATATCTCCCAGGCTCACTCACTCAGTGTTTGCATTGTGTGGAAACACTTCGGCAGAGGGAGTGCAGAGCTCGTCTGACTGAAGGCACTCTTTAAAGGACGTCTGACTGTAAAATAATGAGACGGCAGATATCTCAGGTACACCTTTCCATCCAGCGTATGAGCCCGCAGCATCCAGGAATAATGTGAGACAGAAATAAAACAGCAGGTTGGTTAATACTGCCACTAAAGTAATCATCTTAACTAATCTTTAACAATGAGAAAACACAGCAATGCTCTCAACTTTCACTTCTTCACGATATAAATAAAAGCTGCATGGCTACACTCATCTCTCTGCACTTTGTTGTGTTTGTAACTCGTTAAACAATCAAGCTGTTGCTATGCAGAGCTGACACAGGTTGCATGCACTCTTTGTCTCAACAGTGTTTGATCTGATCTCAAAACAGCTTCAAACACGAACCACAAACCAGTCAGGAACCAGTTTGTCTCCAGTTCTGCAGTTATCAGCCCAAAGTGGTGGGAGCACATTACACGACACACAAGCTCCCACAAGAGTGAAGGCAAAACCTGCAACATGCATTCAAAACTCTGTTTTTTGCATGAAAAAATGTTGATCAGGATGCAATTCAAGTAATTCTGCAACTCTAATTCAGGCTGCTTCTGCTCCTGGTGCAGCAAATCTATTAACGAGCAGTGCTGCTAAATGAATTAAATAATAAACACACTTTTTGGTTCACCTGGGTAGAAGTCCTCAGCTTCAGCCTGCTCCTTTTTCAGCTGCAGGTAGTGATTTAATTAATTAATTTATTTATTTTTATTTTATTTTTTGTGAAGAAAATATTTGCATGCATAACGATTTTGTTTGATTTATTTATTAATTTAATTATAAAGTGATTGCACGTGAGTTGTATTCTGTACTGGAGATTGTGACCAAATAATATACTCATACTCATAAACGAAAGGCATTATCACAAAAAAAGATTTAAAAAAAAAAAAAACAATTATTTTTTTGTATTTACTTATTTTTGTATTTATTAATTGATTTTTTTATGTATCTATTAATTAATTAATTAATTTATATTTTATTTTTTGTGAAAAAAATGAATGCATATCCACTTTTGCTTTTCTTTCTTTCTGTCTTTATGTATATATATTTTTATTCATTTATTAAGTTAATTGTTTTTAGAAGAGAATATTGGCATGCATAAACATTTATTTATTTATTTATAACACATGAGTTATATTCTGTACTGGCGATTGTGACCGATATAATATACTCATACTCCAAAACGACAGGCATTATCTCAAAAAAGATTTAAAACAAAAAGAAGAAAAAATAACTTTTATTTAGTTATACATTTATTTATTAATTTATTAATTAATATATATTTTTATTTTTTGTGAAAAAAATGAATGCATATTCATGTTCGCCTTTCTTTCTGTTTTTCTTTTTGTATATGTATTTATATTCATTTTTTTAATTTTTTTTTAGAAGAAAATATTTGCATGCATATACATTTTTGATTTCTTTCTTTCTTTTTTCTTTCTTTCTTTCTTTCTTTATATTATTCATTTATAAAGTGTTTGCACATGAGTCATATTCTGTACTGAAGATTGTGACTATAATAAAATACTCATTTTCATAAATGCAAGGCATCTTAAAATAAATATAAAAAATAGACAAAAATAGAAAAAATAAATAAACCTAATTTTTATTTATCTATTCATTTTTTTATTTATTGAATTTTTTTTATTTTTTCTCGAAGAAAATATTTGCATGCATATACATTTTTTTATTTATTTAATTAAATTATTTATATTATTTATTTGTTAAGTGATTGCACATGAGTCATATTCTGTGAGATTGTGACCAATATAAGATACTCATTCTCATAAATACAAATCAGCATCTCTAAACAAATAAACAAATAAATCAAATGAAAAAAAAAAAAAATACTAAAAGAAAGAAAACAATCCCAAAACCAGTGGCATCAAAAAGCTCAGACCACAACAAGACACGGAGAAAAAGTCAATACTGATTATGATAAGTGAAAAACTTTGGTTTTGAAAGGCTGCTTTGAAAAAACTGAGTTCAAAGAGCTTCACCAAACACAAACCAGGATCACATTATTTTTCAAAAATGGAAAAGAGTTCAACCAAAACAGGACAAAAGCAGCTCCCTGCAGCGCCGAGAGAGACGCAGTCGTTCACCGTGTTGCCAGAAAGAAGAGCCTCATCAACATCATGTTGAAAATACTATCATTCATCTTTTAATAAGCAGATTACGCTCTCACCAACAGCGCACCAGCCAAACAAACTTCAGACAAAAAACAAAATATAAAAACTCTTGGAGTCCAGATGAGATGAAAATATTTGTTATTTTCTTTTCTCTCTCTGTCGCTGAGCTCGTGTCGTTCTTCTTCCTTTTTGTTTCTCTTGCAGCGTGCTGATTGGCCCGTCTTCAGACACAGGGCACTCCAGAGATACAGATTAGTTGGCACTTGTTTGGGCGAACACGACAAGCAGCATATGCCTCTCAAGTAACGTGTACCCAAACATGCAATTTACAAATAATTAACGTGGTGTTAATTAGTCACATTAATTCATGCCACTTTGTTCGGGTTGTTTCCCCCGCCGGTCCCCAGGACTCCTGCCAGCGCCGCCAGCCAGCACGACGGCGAGAGCGAGTTTCCCTGCTCCTCAGTGAGAGCGGGGCGTCAGATGAAAGACAGATAGAGGGACGGTTTACACACACACACACACACACACACACACACACACACACGCTCGAAGGACGGGAACACACAGGTAGCTCCACAGTAAATGAGATGCTCAGTACATGCAGAGTCTGACCAATATTCACGGTCATGACCGTCACATACCAAACCAAAAACCGCCGTGTGAGGCGACACAGGAAGTGCAGAATGTAAGGGTAAAACGCGGCTGTTCTCACTGAACAGCTGATGAAAACAAATCAGTGTTAGTGTTCCCTTCTTCCTGTTTCTGGGTGACAGAAAAGACACGTGGTTTTCTGTGTCAGTAACATTTTATGGAGTTTATAAGTGAATAAAAACAAATTTGGTCTCTGGATCTGGATATCTCTGGACGAAAATAAATAAAGATAAGTAAAAATCACATGTCACGTGGCGCTGACGTACTGTTTTTTATGTGTTATGGACTGGAGTAGGCCATCTACTGTCTCGAAGTGGTTATAGCAGTTGTTTCAGTCGTTTGGAACCTAGCCGTAGTTATGAGGCCTCCATGAGCCTGCAGTAACTTTTCTTCCATTTACCTGTGAGTATTTTAACATTTGGAGTTTTCAGTATTGTTTACAAAGACTATGATATGTTTCTGTGATGATAGCTGAAGTTATATCGATGCTGCATATCAATACAATTTCCCATATACATAGCATCAAGCTAGCGCTATTTTGTTTGTATCATTTTTGGTTAAATAAGGAGATTGTTACCATGTTGAATGTATTAAATATGAATCTCCTGTTAGAGAGTGATGTTCACTTCTTTGAGTTCAGTTCTTCAGTAAAACTTTAAGCAGAAAATCCTGAATCACATGACGTCAGTGACCAATCAGGTGCAAGTCTGACCTGCATGGTCCACCAGAGCAGATACCCCGAGCCCCCCCCGAGAATGCTGAAGTTGAAGAGCCATCACTGCTCTGTTTTTGGCTGTAAACAGCCACATAGCTCCATGCTCAAGCTTCCCATCTCAGAAGAAGACAGACTAAGTGTCTAGAGTTCATTTATCAGGAAATGTTCCAGCTACACTCAGTAAAACTGTGCATGTGTGTGCTAGTCACTTCACGGCCGACTGCTTTTCCAACTTTGGACAGTCCAACAGAGGGCTAGCCAATAGACTGGTCCTGAATCCAGGCGCATTACCAACCATCCTCCAACAAACCTGGGACCCTGGAAATGTGAGTATTTTAAATGCTGTGTGCTGTGGAGCAGATGGAAGAGCTTTCCCTCAGTGTCCCCCCTGTCTCTGTGTTAGCTTCAGGATGCTAACTTTAGCTGCAGTTAGCCTGTTGTTTTAGCCTGTAATGTTACGGTAAACGAGCTACTCTGTTTTCTAAACATTGTGCACTCGGAGCTCGTGGCGCCGCTCTCAGTGACGTGGAAGAGCGGGGCGGTATCAGCGGTGGCTCATTTACATATGAAGGCCACGCCCACTAAATCAGAGCGTTCTGAACAGAGGGGCTATGAGAGCCTGGAGATTAAACTGCAGACAAGGAGCAGGATATGGGACCTTTGATAAACTAGCAGCAAAGCAGTGTTGGTGTTAGAAGGAGCTACACCTCTGCACATAAACTCCACATTGCTGAGTGTGATGAAGGTTTTCATGCTGGATCACAGTTTCAACCAGTCCCCCTTTTAAAACCATCAACAGATTGACCACTGTGTATATTTATGGTACTTATGTTCTGGTATAAAAAGTTTGAAGCTGTGATATTTTAATTGAATTTCTCGAGGATACTTGAGCGTGGAGAGGATGTCATAACTTTACTCCACGTCCTTCTTTTAGAAAAAAATCAACATATTTGTGATAAAACTTTTGATAAACTCCCATGTGAGTGAAAAGTCAAACAGAAATGACACCAGTTTTTGAAATGGGTTTAAAAAGGTTGGAAAGTCAGCAAGCAAATGCTGTGTTTTATTTTTCAACACCACACGTCTGTATGCATGAAGGGTCTTATATTAGTCTACCTATGGATCCCCCCATACATCCTCCTGTGTGATCCCAGGTGTGTGTGTGTGTGTGTGTGTGTGTGTGTGTGTTTCTCCCATAGTGTGGTCTCAGCTTCACGATGATCCTCCGTGTGTTTGTAACGGCCTCATACGAGCTGACATCCACGCTGCGCAGGAGAGCACGGTGGTTATATGTAGCGTGTTGGCAGATTGTGTTGTCCGTTTTGACACTCACACACACTCACACACACTCACACACACACTCACAGAGCCTATACATGTACAGTAATGATGCACCTAGGGAGTACAGAGGCAGCTAGGTAAACAATATGCACACCCACACGCAGGAGCAAAAATAAATATGTAAACATGCAGCGACGCGGCAGGAAACATAAGTGAGCGATCAGATATTCAGTCTCTAAAGAGGAACGAGCCGCTGGTTTCCATGAATACAGATTTCACACAGAGATGGTAATGGATAAGAAGTTTAAAAACAAGGTTTATTTTGTTTTATACTTTTACAAATACATTTTTATCTTACTACTATAACTTCTTTGGTTAATATTTCACTCCAATCACTGAGCTAATGACGATCAGTCAGCTGGATCAGCCGTCGTTTAGCATCAACAAGCGCTGATAGTTTCTTGTAGCGGTCGAGTTTAGCAGTAATCTTATCAAACAATGGAGATTAAGATTATTCAGGCTGTGATTGGTTAATGTAGCTAGGCGCCGCCCTGTTGGCTATGGCTGCCTGTTGCAGCAGCTCTCTCTTCTTCGTCTGTTTTGTGTAGTTTTTTCATCTCTTTTTCGTAATCTTTGTATTTGGAGTGGATCATCACTTTGTATGGTTCATTTGTTGGTCATGGACACCAAACTTTTTGTGTCTTCAGTGATATTTTTGCTACTTTTCTCCTGTGTTTGTCTGGAGATCCTACATGTAACCATGGCTGCATTGTTTACATGTGAAATCAGCTGTTAGCAGCCTGTAGCATGTCAATGCTAACTGGTGCTAGGCCGGATGTTTCCCATAAGGTGAGGAGGAGGAGGTGAGGATGACGTGCTGGTTCTCAGGTGTGAGCTAAGAAGTGACGACATGGACCTGTCCTTCCATCCATCGTTATTGGGAACGTAAGATCTATCTCCAATAAGATGGACGAGCTAGCTGTGCTAACCCAGCAACAGAGGGAATACCAGAGGGCAGAGTAGCATCATGCTATTCACAGACATGGCTAACAGAGCTAACACCAGACAAGCTGTCAGCATCTATTTTCTCATGGAGCTTTTTGCACTTTCTTACTTTTGTTTTCTTGATTGCTGCTGTGACTTCATTTCCGTTGTACTTGTTACAATGACAATAAAGTTCTATTCTATTCTATTTTATTCTATTCTATTCTAACACTTTGTTTACTGTGTATATGAGCAGCATATGAGATAATTAATCTGCAGCAGGGGGGTGGGGGCTAGCTCTGCTAAGGTTAGCCAGGCACACAGTAAACCTACTGCAGTATTATGTAAGTCGACCAAACATCGAACATTGGAGAGACGTGCAGATCACGTCAGTATTGGGTCGTCCGAAGAAACCATACCTAGACGTCAGAGCAACGTGGGAACAAATTTTGACATCTAAATCTGACCCTTTTTGGACGTTGTACTGGCGTTCAGCATTTGGACGTCACTTGCAGACCAAAACTAGACGTCAATGAGACGTTTAAAATGGATCCATACATTCAGACGTCATAAGTATACCTTTTTGGGAAAGTGAAGCCAAGCTTTTCACTTTGACCTCTTCAACATTTGTTTTAGAAATTATGCTGCTGCCTGACGTGTGGCACGTCATGTGGCGCGGACGTAGGGTCCTGCCGCTTCAGGGTATCGTAAAGAATCAATGAAGGACTCGTTTAGCATAAACTGATGATCGAAGATGGCTCGAGCAAATTGTCACAACACAACCTGAAACAAATCCATCTCCTGGAAGTCATCAGGTAAAGTTAATCACCAAGCATCCACAAACAGTTACAAGCTACAGAGTTTAAACAACCAGAGATTCAGAGATTAAAGCTGATGGAGCATGACTCCTGTCTGATTTTGGCTTTTTATTTTTTTTAAAGAGAAAGAGTTTTCTTCTCTGTCCTAATTCAGATTTAAAGTAAACCTCGACTCCTCAGGACTGTCAGAACCGTCTGTGTCAGGGTTTGATGATTAAACTGGTCAAATCAAACAGGAGTGTGTGGAGAGAAAAGGAAAGAGCGGCGAGCAGAGTCAGAGGCTCTGGGCGAGCAGCGCCCTGCTCTCTGCAGTGCAGGAGAAAAGATGGAAATGAGACGGAGTGGGGACAGAAACGTGGATGATCAACCCGGCGTCTACAGCTCACAAATACACGTTTGGCTCAGAGCACCACGCCACGGCGGGGTTAGGGGTTCAACACACACACAGGAAGAGGATTGGCTCTTTGTGTCTTTCTGGAAAACTCTGATGCTAAATCCATATCGTGAATTAGGATCCGTCCCAGCGCTCAGCCTTTCTTAAACACTTATTTAGTCTGGGAGTGGGTAAAGTGAATAAAACGACACGATGGGAATCATTTATCCTACAACCTTTGCTTTTGGGCTATACAAATCAAATTACCTTGACAATTTTTGGACACTTTGCTTTGGGAGGAGCTGAGCTTTAAAAGAAAAATGGTTAAGTATCTGCTCTCTGGATTTAAGCATCATAAATCTCCCTCCATCAGACAAACAGCCGGCGTGACAAAGGAGGAGGGAAACCAACACACACACACACACTGAGATCTCAGGATGGAAACACACATTTTCAGACACGTGATGACCTCACTGACGAGTTTTCACAAATCCTGATTAATTATAAGGTTAAAATGACGTTATGATGTCATATCTGTGCGTCTAACAAATATAAAGGTCCTCCAAACAAGCTGAGCGGATGTTTTCATGTTATTCTGATCAACGTGTGTTTGCACCAGTGGCGTCATCAGGCCTAATTTACCCTTAAAATATCATTAAATACGGAAGTGTATTGCATTCACTTAAAAAAAAAAAAACAACTCAGGTTTTTCAGAGTAATTTATTCTTTGGTTTGTTTTTTGTGGTAATTAACTTCGTTTTTCTGATTAATATTTTTTTATTGGTTTGTTTTTTGTTATAATTATTTCTGTTTTTAGGAGTAATTTTTTGTGGTAATTAATTTTGTTTTTCTGATTAATATTTTTTTATGGGTTTCTTTTTGTTATTATTATAATGGTTTGTTTTTTGTTATAATTATTTTTGATTTTAGGAGTAATTTTATGTGGTAATTAATTTTGTTTTTCTGATTAATATTTTTTTTATGGGTTTGTTTTTTTGTTTATTATTATTATATTGGTTTGTTTTTTGTTATAATTATTTCTGTTTTTAGGAGTAATTTTTTGTGGTAATTAATTTTGTTTTTTTGATTAATAAAATTTTGTTAAGTAATTAACATTTTTTTTATTAAATTACTCCTAAAAACAGGAGGAAAGTAATCTGAAAACAGAAAAAAAATTACTCATAAAAACAGAAATAATTATAACAAAAAACAAACCAATAAAATAATTATAACAAAGAACAAACCAATAAAAAAATAATCAGAAAAACAAAATTAATTACCACAAAAAAATAAACTGATGAATAAATTACTCTGAAAAACCTGAGTTGTTTTTCTTTTCTTCAAGTGAATGCAATATACATCCGTAATTAAGCCCCTCTAAATAAGTTGAGGTAATTTCATTCGACATACTGCACCAGCTGTGGTTTTCGCGGGAGATGTGAAATCGCGAACGAGTCGAGTCTTTTGAACAGCTTTTTTAAATGAGCGGTGAGAATCGATTCACAGTTATGAGTGAGCTGCTCGCTCTGAAATGTGCAGGAAATTTGTATTCAGTAATGGCCTGCAAACAAAGGGCTGACACAGAACAGTGAACCGGTTCTTTTTGTTCACTGAAAAGAGCTGTTCAAAAGAGTCGACTCATTCATGAATGTCCCATCTCTCGTGAAAACCATCGTGGTACTAGGACAATAAAAGTTACGAAACAAAGCCTCTGTTTAGTAGTGGAAGAAGATAATACTTTGATAGTAAAAGCACCGTCATGCCCATGGTCCCACCTTGTCCTTCCCCACTACCCCTCTCACGTCAGCTAGCTGCTCAGCTACTGAAGCATCATGGAGCCAGAGAAGACCCAAACCAGGAAGCTGTTACTGTTACCCTCCACAGGGAAGGGAAGAAAACGAAAAAGTGTGAAGGAAAAGGCTGAAGCAAGGAAGAATTATCTGCTGCTCTGTTTAAAAAGCTGAACTTGTTGTCCATTTATGATATTAATATTCTTCAATCTTGTATATTTATTTATAAATACATTCACCTACCACATTTGCTCCCAGAATCTTTTATGTATTTTTTTTTTTTTTTTTACAATTAACTCTCAGATTCATTCGCACAATACAACACATGCCATCAAACTTCAGACTCCCTTTTGCCGTACTTCTCACTGTCAGTTTTCCTTTACTTACAGAGCTTCATTAATTTGGAATTTATATTATAATTTAACAAAAACATCTACATCTCTGACCAATTTTAAGTTCAGACTAAAGTCGTTTATAATCCATCAAGATCCTAAAGCTTCTTTTTGTTCTCATTCATAATTCATTAATTTGCTTGTTGTCTGTTTGTTGTTGAATTATTATGAGTTTGTTTCATTGCATTGGATCTTATTTCTTTTTCTTCCTATATTTTTATTATTAACTCTATTTGGGGAGGTATCTTTGATAAGCCCACTTTGTTTTTGTTTTTTTTTACCTCTCCTGCACTATCTTGTATTTTCTTTTCAATGCCAATGTTATTGTTTCTAATTTATGGTGCAACTAAATAAAATAAAATAAATAAAATAAATACAATAAAATACAATAAAATACAATAAAATACAATAAAATAAAATAAATAAAATAAATAAAATAAATAAAATAAAATTAAATGAATAAAATAAAATAAATAAAAATAAATAAATAAAAGTTATTAGCTCTATTTGTTGTTGTTACGTTTGTTACACATTTGATCATTTGCTTCTCCTGGGGCTGAAGCCCCTCCTGTCCCTAAATCCTAGTGACGCCCCTGGTTTGCGTTTTATGTCACCACACGTCGAGCTGAATCTGAAGCGACGTCTCTATCACAGGAAGACGATAACGTAGAGACTGAACCTTATTATCTGAAACATATGTTTTCCCCAGAGGACGTCTTTAACTCCGCTCTCGTGCTCTTCAGTCTGATGTTTTAAGACGTTCAGTCCTCCGTGGTTACGGTGACAGATCAGGGACTTCCTCCCTCTGATAATCTCTGACTCTCCCCTTTCTGAGTGGTCTGTGTAACCTCCTCTGCCTGGTAACCCGTACATAAGGTTAGGCTAAAGCAAACAGATTACTGGAGCTGAAATACTGAGCGGATCAACAGATAGGTAGCATTGATTTTCTTTTCATCCTCTGACGTGTGTACAAACCAGCGCCTCCTCAGACCCAGAGCATGTTTTCTGATCGATAAGCTAAGCTAAAAATACTATTAAAATCAATTATTAGCCCTCGGTATGAGCTAGTGTTAATAATCAGCGCGAGCAGAGATGCATGGATGAAATCGAGCCGACGTATTGATCTGTGAGCTGAGTCGATAGTTGAGAGAGTCTGCAGTACTCAGCAAACAATTATCTGTCTATATCAACTCATATCTCTGTCTCAACGCCATCAGGAGCGGCCGATACTGAAGAGATCAGTGGATCAGTGGGAGACTGATTAGATTGATCAATCCTGGGACTAACAGGAGCGTCGACAAGTGTCAGGCAAAGGGACGAAAACACTTGATAAGATTTCAGTTTTTAGCAGTGTATAACTCTGGATATTTTGGCTGGGGGGTATGTTTATCTCTACATTATTCACTGACCACAAGCAGTTAATCATTCTGTAGTTTGACCAACACAACAAAGGACACAGTCAACATACAAACAAGTTTTCTCTAGGCCAGGCCTACATGTTTTGATGAAACAAGATAAACTAACGCAGGACTTGATACAGATACAGATCAGTTTAATCTGGATCATTGATGTCTTCATGAAATGGTAGTAACATGTTTTGGTCCAAAAAGCCAATAAATCAAGCACAGCAGCATTGTTTCCAGGCTCTCATAGCCCCTCTGTTCAGAACGCTCTGATTTAGTGGGCGTGGCCTTCATATGTAAATGAGCCACCGCTGATACCGCCCCGCTCTTCCACGTCACTGAGAGCGGCGCCACGAGCTCCGAGTGCACAATGTTTAGAAAACAGAGAAGCTCGTTTACCGTAACATTACAGGCTAAAACAACAGGCTAACTGCAGCTAAAGTTAGCATCCTGAAGCTAACACAGAGACAGGGGGGACACTGAGGAAAAGCTCTTCCATCTGCTCCACAGCACACAGCATTTAAAATACTCACATTTCCAGGGTCCCAGGTTTGTTGGAGGATGGTTGGTAATGCGCCTGGATTCAGGACCAGTCTATTGGCTAGCCCTCTGTTGGACTGTCCAAAGTTGGAAAAGCAGTCGGCCGTGAAGTGACTAGCACACACATGCTCAGTTTTACTGAGTGTAGCTGGAACATTTCCTGATAAATGAACTCTAGACACTTAGTCTGTCTTCTTCTGAGATGGGAAGCTTGAGCATGGAGCTATGTGGCTGTTTACAGCCAAAAACAGAGCAGTGATGGCTCTGGGAGTGGACTGGGAGGGGGTTCAGGGGTATCTGCTCTGGTGGACCAATCAGGTCAGACTTGCTCCTGATTGGTCAAAAAAGGAAATCCCTGACGTCGGCAAATCCCCAAAATCCAAACAGCTGGTTTCAGGTCAGGATTTTACATTAACAAGCTCTACTAAGAACAGGTTTGGTCATTAAATATCACATTTTGTGGGCTGGGAGGAAAGACAAAGACCCACACATTTCACTAAAAGACTTAATAAAGAGATTTTTGCTGAATATGGGACCTTTAACTTCTACAATCACAGTCGAATACTGAACGATTGATAAAGCTTCAAGCTTTGTAGACGTGAAATAAAATAAATTATTAACCTAAAATAAAATCAGAGAAAGGAACAACAGGCCTCATATGAACAATAACATAAAAAATAAACATGAATCATCTCTTCTTTGAATCTCAGACTAAATAAAGTGTAGACACACTGGAGTATGTCAATATGTGGAATCATTACATTGCGATGTTGGTTTAAATTCAATTACTTGTTCAGCCCTAGTCGTCTGATGTTTTTTTTTAACACTCACATTTTCTCTTCTTTCTAAGACGTCAGCAGAAGAGTTGGTGAGTTTCTGCAGAATGCTCAGAGCTTTAGTCCACGTGGAGTTCAGTGAGACCTGACAGATAGACTTTGGTTTTCTTTGAGACCTTGACAGAGATTCATTTCAGAGATATAGGGCCCGTTTACACTGCAACAATTTTAGGGCGAAACGCTCAAGTTTTGTTGCATTTCAGCCTCATTTTTACACCGAAACAGCGTTTTATCCGACCTAAAACGGCCTCCAGAGTGGGATTTTTCTGAAACGCTGCCGACACCGTTACCGTGTAAACAGTAAGCTGTGTTTTCATCTGTTGCTCCACTTCTGCTCTTAGCATTCACCAACACACCAGGTGATCAGCCCAACTCTACTTCAGAGGAGATTTACCAAAAGCTGCTTCTGGACAAGACAGTTATAGCTCCACCTACAGGCCTGGCATGCTTACTGCAGCGTTTTTTTTTTTTCACAGCGTTTTAGCGTTTTTGGATGAAACGTTGTCGTGAGTTTTATGAGAGTGGACCCTGGGTCTGACTTGTACGTGTTTTCACCCACAAACGTCAAGCTCTGCAAATCCTCTACGTATAGCTCTTAGCTTCTCTATAAAAGAAAATATACACACACATTATTTTCTTGTCCAAGTCTGTGATGATATGATTTTTCACGTTGCCTAACCTAGAAATCAGGATCCTGGAGGAGGGATGACGTAGATGTAGGGAGCGTAGAGAGGACAAAACAAGGCAGAGGTTAGCAAAACTAAACTCTACCTCCCAGATCTGTTACAGAAATGTTGATTTTATTTTCAATTTAGAAGATTAATCCAACATAAGCCAAGTCTGACATGGGTTACAATCAACAAACCACCCAACAATCCATCCTCGGATCAAGTACCTGATATTTTGCTGCAGAACTTCAGAGTTATGGTTTTAGATCCAGCTTTAGCTAAACCTTGAATATCATGAAATAAAGGAGAGTTTCTCTGGGTTTCTGTCCCCCATTTTTCAGGCTGCAGCTACTCGGGAAAGGATCTCATGTTCGACGCAGAGAACAGAAACGATTTCAGCTCCCACCCACTCTCTGAACGTACACCAGCTCCAAAACAACAACCTATACACGGCCCAGCGTGTCCCAGAAACTGAGCAGAGGGTTAAAAACACCCAGCGTATATTCCAGGGGCACAAACTCACATCGCAATACGCCGGCCCACGCAGCCTGCACACTGTACACACGCATGCATGCACACACGCTCAGACACACACACACACACGCTCAGACACACACACAGCAGAATGTGGGAATCACTGCCCAGGACATGAAATATTCATCAGTCATAAAACTTTAATTCAGCCCCTCTCTCTCTCTCCCTCCTGTCATTTTGGGGGCGGCTGTTTTCGACTGGGTGAGGTAAACATTTCCCCTACCACCCCCAAACAAAACTATCAGAGATTTCATTAAAACCTCTTCTGCACAATCGTCCAAACGCACGAGTCATTACGACGACGTAGAGAAGCTGTTCAACGTCACATTTCCGAGGAGAGGAGGAGAGGAGGAGAGGAGGAGAGGAGGAGAGGAGGAGAGGAGGCGTCTGCGTTTAGGGCTCCCCTGTTCTCCAGGTTATTGTAACTCACAGAGACCAGAGAGGTATACTCCAACTGCTGCTTTAATAAAGCCCAGTCCATAAAAAGAAATTAATTTAGTGCCGTGCATTCTTTAAACTCTGTTACTGCGCTGACCAGAAGGTAAAACCGTGACGAACCAAGACCTGAGGATGTGAAAAGTTCAGTCCTGTTTCTGCCCCACGTGACATATTTTAGAGATATCCTGTGTTTACATCTGCAGATTGTTAAATAATACATGTGTTTTAGTAAAAGTGTATTTATCTGCAAAGCAATATTTGGATTCAGCTGCACTTCCAAACCACGACTACACAATATTTATTTTTATTTTTTTATACAGAATCAGAAAAGGAAATATTTTCCTCTTGAGGTTTTGTTTTGTTTGTTTCTTTGTTTTGCTTTAACAAGTTTCTGTTTGTTCCTCGATTCTCAATTGGTGGATTGGAAAGAGTTTTTTTTAAACTTTGGGGTGAAGGATGATGGGAACTATAGTTTGACAAAGTTGGCCTACTCCAGCTGAGTCGTCAGGCGCTAATTGAACCAGAAACTGTGCAACTTTATCTTTATTTCATGGATCAAAATTGAGGATCCAGTCCTGGTATCAGGTTGATCCACTATGGACTCAAAAAGTTAGACTGGGCAGTCGGGCTGGGCCAGGGGTCTTCAACCTGCGGCTCTGGAGCCTCATGTGGCTCTTTGACTCCTTTGCACTGGCTCCTTGTAGCTTTCAAAAAAATTAGTAGGCTTTAGAATAAAGAATTTTTGTTTTTGTTACAGAGGTACATTAACTAAAATCATGCATTGGCATTTTTTACCTGGATATGCAACAACTTTCAAATTCTTAAAAAAAAAAAAAAAGTGCAATTTTTAGATTTTTTTTCAAACATTTTTCTTTAATTTATAAAATTTTTGATGTTACATTTTCAAATCTTTTCTTTAAATTTCATGCAATTTTGATTAATTTTTATAATTAGCAACAACTCATGCAATGAAGCTTTCAAATTTTGAGATTTTTTTTTAATTTAAGCAATTTTTTTAATTTGAATTTTATGACCTTTTTTTATTAAAAAGAAAACAAAATTTTTGAATTTTTCAAATTCTTAAAAGAATAGAAGTTGCAGATTTTAGGGTTTTTTTTATCATTTTTTTATCTATAAAATTTTTTGATATAACATTTTCAAATTTTTTTTTTTAAATGTATGCTTTTTTTAAATGTTTCGCAAACTTGCACATTTTTTAGATTTATTTTTTTTAATATTTGAATGTTTGATGTTTCCAATTTTTTGAAAAACTGTTCAACTTATTAATTAAAACTTCATGAATTTTACAAACTTATAAGATTTATATCATTAAGAATTTTTCCAACATTCTTAAATCTATAAAATTAAAAAACTTAGGCATCACATGTTCAATTTTATTACAACAAAAAAACTTTCATACAAAATTTCGTACACTTTTTTGTTGTTATTGTGAAGACACAGTAGATTTTGTGTCTCCTAAATAACTTTAATCCAGGTGAGCTGAGGCCAAATGGCTCCTTTGAAAGTAAAGGTTGCAGACCCCTGGGCTGGGGGATATGGCCTAAAACTAAAATATCAGATTTTGGATTTCTTTGGATTTTCGTTCCTATCTTTTAAAAGAAAACAATAATTAAAAAGAGAAACTCAAAAAGGTTTTGTTTTAATTTGATCAAAAACTAAACTAAAGTAACTCCTATTTCTCTCCTGGATTCAAAGTTTCAGCTGCTCTTTTGTTTTAAAAACTACAGTCAGTGGTTTTCACATTGAAAGCTGCACCATTTCCAAAAACATTAATAAGAAATTCTCTTAATACTGAGTCTGGGAAAAAAAAAAGACATTGTCGTTATCCATAGCTTCAACTTAGCAACTTAGCAAAGAACTTGCGGCTAGTTAGCACATACCTGGGGTCCGTGGCAGAGCCATGGCAGCTGTTACAATAAACATATGGGTTTAAATGAAGTTGAGTGTTGGAGTTTGAATTATTCAAAATTTTGACGCCAATATTTTCACTTTTACTGCAAACAAATATCGCTCCAGATATGAGTATCAGCGTTTTTGATTACTAATAATCAGTATCAGCCCTGAAAACAACATATCAGTCTGTCTCTAGTGCACACCACTGCCTGTGATGTTAATGAAACGTGTACTTCTTAACATATTCACTGTTGCATCATGAAAACAGAGGTAAAAAAACTGGTAAAACTGCATTTTTGCTCTCCAACGATCTCTGACATGAAACTCAAAAACAGAATGATAGTCATGTTGTTTGTCAGATTTCTATAAAAAACAGTTTGTTGCGTTGAAAGAGGAATAAACCACCCAGCTGTAACAAGCTGGACCACAGACACAGTCCTCTCAGGAGCTGAAGAGTGGAGATCCGGGGACGCAGCGCTGGAAAAATCCAGCAGTAAACGTCTCTGTGTGGACGACTATTCAGCAGAACGTGGTTCATACATTACTGAGACTCTGAGACTCCGTCATTCACAGCTTCAGAGCCTTCAGTCTCTGTAAGCTTTGTTTGAAAGGAATTTTAATATAAACGTTAATTTTCTTTGTTGGTACATAAAAACTACTCTGAGTGTTGATCTACAGGACGTGGCTGGAAGCTCACAGAGTCTCTTCAGGTTGAGAAATGGTTGGAACAGAGAAAGAATATCCAGATACTGAACGTCTCAGTCTCTTTCCAACATCTGCAGACCAGTTTCGGCTGAGCGGACCTCTATCATTTTACCCTCCCCAGCAGAAATCTGTGAGGAGAGGAAGAGGGAGAGGAAGAGGCAGATAAGGAGGAAAGTGCAACAAGAGAGGAAGAAAAACAGCAGAAAGAGCGAGGAAGGAGAGAGGACAGAGACACGTCTCCAGTCACCCTCGTCCAACCTCACGCCACGCGTGGATGGCGACTGTTTGGGCAGAGAGGGAAGTGGGGGGTGGGGGTGGGGGTGGGGGCTGGTTTGGGGGGCAGGAAGTGTTGGGGATGTATGGGGGTATGTCCCCCTGAGGCCAGCCCACATCCCCTCTTCACCTCCATCCATAATTCAACAGGGGCCGTCCCTCCCCGGCCACATCGGCCCCGAGGGCGCAGGTCCACAAGGAGGACGCAGCACGCAGAGGAGGAGGAGCAGAGGAGGAGGAGCAGAGGAGGAAGAGCAGAGGAGGAGGAGCAGAGGAGGAAGAGCAGAGGAGGAAGAGCAGAGGAGGAGGAGCAGAGGAGGAGGAGCAGAGGAGGAGGAGAGGAGGAGGAGGAGCAGGGAGGAAGAGCAGAGGACGAGGAGCAGAGGAGGAAGAGCAGAGGAGGAAGAGCAGAGGAGGAAGAGCAGAGGCAGACACCTCCCCCTCAGAACACCAACATCACCAACATCACCAACATCACCTCGGTGGGAGAACGCCAGAGCTCAGCTGAGAGGATCATCGAGTCTGGTCCAAATGACTGCTTCACAAACTGGAACGTGGTGAAAACTAAATATCTTCCCTTTCTTATAATCAGAGGTCAAAGGTAAACTCGTTAAACACTGGTTAGATTTCACTGAGCCTTAAAAGTAGGGGTCTGCAACCTTTCATTAGAGACATTTTTCCTCAATTCACCTGGATTAAAGTCATTCAGGAGCCACAAAATCTTCTTTATCTGCATAATAAAAAATACATATAAAAATATCTATATATATATAATAAAGAATTCTAAACATAGTAAAGATCTAGTAAAAAATAATCATAACGGAAAATATTTCTGAGTTCATGAAATTGTACATGTGAAGGCCTATTGTTTTGTTTTTTAATTATTATTCTTATTTTTGATAAATTTGCAAAGAAATCTAAAAATGTGAAATTTGTAAAAAAAAATAAAAAAAAAGGGAAAAATTTAAAAACTGCAAAAATGGAAAAAAGAAATATTAAAAAATTGCAAAAATTGCAAAAATTTGATATTTCAAAGATAACAAAAAATTTGAAAGGATTTTAAAAAATGCAAAAAATAAGAAATTAATTTGTTTTGAAAAATTGTGAAATTTAGAAAACCACAATTATTTTATAACAGCAAAAATGGGAAAAAAAATTTTAAAAAATTGAAATTTCAATAATTAAAAAACACTTTTAAATATTTTAAGAACTGCAATTATAAAAAAATGAAATTAAAAAACTGCATTGTGAAATAATCTAAAATAAAAAAAAATGCTGAATTGAAAAAAAATGCAATTGTTTTGAAATTTTAAGTTTGTAAAAGTGTCAAAATTTTGAATTTTTCCAAATTTGCACAAAATTTTTCAAATGTTTTAAATCTGCAAAAATTTCAAAATGTTTTAAAAAGTTGATAACATATATTAATAATATTGCTTAATGCATCAGTATTTGTTGTTTGATAAAGGCTTTCCACATACCAAGCATGTGTACTAATCCGGCTCGTTGTCAGTTAAATGAATCCATCCTCACAGAATTAAAATCTGTATTTTCCTCCAGATGAGTCTTTTTGTAGATGTAGTTATCTTCCCAGGGCTGTAAAACTTGAGGTTATCCACAGGTGCATGGAAAGTTGGTGGGCTGTTGATGTTGTAGGAGGTGAAGTAGAGCGGTGGCAGACTTTATTGACAGATGGGATGAAGATTTAGTTCAACTAAATGTTAACACAGGATTTTATTTAGTGTCAGTGTCTTTAATCATCAATACAACAATTCTTTTTTCAATAATATTTTTTGAAGCTACAAGGAGCCACTGCAGAGGAGTCAAAGAGCTACAGGTTGAGGACCGTAGCTTTAAAGCATCTGTTGTCTCAGCATCAGTGTGTGTACCATGTGAACAGACCTGGTATCACAAACCAGAGTGTGTTGATCTCTGAGCGATTCACTCTTCAACAACACGCGCACAAAGACCGAGCTGAAAACATTTCAAAGTTCTTCTTCTTCTCCACTCCTGATTTATGAATCTCTGACACGACTTTAGAGGCTGTTACTACTACTGTGAGTGTGTGAGTGTGTGTGAGAGTGTGTGTGTGTGTGTGTGGGTGGGAGGAAGGGTTATTGAGGGATGAAAACCAGCACATAAACATTTAATACCTTAAGTAAAGCAGTGCAGGCTCTTTCAAAGACTATGGAGACTGATGGGTCTCCCCCACACTCTATTATATATAAATATGGATTTCTTCATGTGTCAATAACTGAGCTCTCTGAACGTGCACTTCATCCAGAGAGTGTGTGTGTGTGTGTGTGTGTGTGTGTGTGTGTGTGTGTGTGTGTGTGTGTGTGTGTGTGTGTGTGTGTGTGTGTGCACGTTTCTGTTCATAGGCTGAAACTTTTCAACCTTTTCTTTGAAAGACCAGGTGTACTGTTGCTGTGTGTGTGTGTGTGAGAGAGAGTGTGTGTGTTTGCAGATGTTAACAAGCCGTCTTCAGCCTTAACTCACTGTGTGATTAGAGTGTGTATAAGAGTGTGTGTGCGCAGGTGCAGGTGTGTGAGTGTGTGTTTGTGCAGGCCCTGCTCCTCCTCTCCAGTGTTTGGATGAAAACCTTATTCATTATTAATAAACACCCTCCTCCTCCTCCTCCTCTCCTGTTGACCTTTCTGGAATATTCTTCTGTTAAAAGCTGCTGTTGCACTTTGCTCGTCATTTTTTCATGAACTGCGTGTTTGTCGTCAGGACTCGTAGCAAACATTCACAAATCCTGTTTCAGCAAAACAAAACGGAGAAGCATCGGGGAGAGACCTCATGGAGAGACTTTCCCAGGAAACTTAAAGGATAATTTCACCTTTTTTTTAAATACAACACAAAGTGGGTTCACAGGTCAGGTTGGGGAATAAGCAGCAGATATTCACACCACCTCAGAGTAAATCAAACAGCCCTCTTTAAAGCTTTTATCCAAAGTTTTGTTCAATATCAACAAATTATTTCTGCACATTGTCACTTTCGTTGTTTGAATCACTTCCTGAAACACTTTTTAACAGATTAACTTTTATATGATGTTGTCTCCTTAGTGCTTTCTTAAAGCCATTTGACCTATTTCTGCTTCTTCATTATGATACTTATTTTTGCTTTTTTTACTTGCCTATTTTTTTTCTTCTATATTTAATGGCTCTGTTTTAACTTATATTTTTATTTATATTTATAATCTTTTTCTTGTCATTTTTACTTTATTTTTAAGCTTTTTACTTTTGACTAAATGTTTGGCTTCATAATAACTTTTCTTTTTCTATTTATTCATTTATCTTCTGTCTTATTTTTGCTGTTTTTTCTTTCCTGCCATTTATAACTTTTTTTTTTTTTATGTACCTGTTCCTACCTCTGGTTTTCGTGCTGCCTGGTTTTCTCCACTCGCTGTTTTTTTTTTTTATGTATTTGCTGAATTTTGAAGCTATACTCATAGATTTGGTTTTACCATTGCAATTTTAAATTTTTGTATTTTTATTTTATTTTTATTTCTATTTTATTCTTATTTTATTTTTATTTTATTGGATTTGTTCAAGGACTGCTGCTGTTAAGCACTTTTTAATCTGTTATTTTAAAAAAGTTATTATTATTATTATTATCATTATTATTATTATTATTATTACATTATTATTATAATTATTACATTATTTTATTATGAAATTATTCATAATTACCTAACCCAAAGATCACCTTTTCTATTATTCTCAATATATTGTACAAAAATGAATAAATAAAAATAAACAAAATAAATAATAATTAAAAAAAAAAAAAGTAAATTACCTTGGTTATAAGATGGAAATCAAAATCTTAAAAACAACTAAATTAATTAATAAAAGCGAATATTGTGTTTTTTTTCTTCTGGGCAGAAAGGAAATTTTGATGTGTTAAATATATAAATGCAGAATAATATGCCTACATCCTCTTCCTTTATGAGGAATCAAAACATCCCCACCATGAATCATACTGCAAATTTGCAACTCACGACCCGTCAAAACTTTATCTCCAACAGTTGAACTGACAGCCCTCGAACTGAAATGTAAAGAAAAACAGAGATGAGACCAAAGCAAACTGACGTGTATTTCTGATATAAAACAAACTCCAGTGAAAAGGGGTCAGCAGTTTCCCTCAACATCATGTTTTTCCTGTTACAGCCTGATCCGAGTCAGGAAAGACGCGTGTTCGAAAAGATAAAGAAATGAAGACGGAAGAAGAGCACGGGAGGAAAAACCCAGGTGAGAAAAGACAGAAGTGGAAAAAAGTGATGATGTCAGAGAGAAAAAGATGGAGGGATGGTGAAAACAGGGATGGACGGCGGCGGCGTTGGAAACAGCGGAGGGAAGTTTGAGACATCTATTGTTTCTCAAACTGGAAGGGGAAGCGGGTTTTGTTTTGCTGCGGGGCGCACAGAGTGGTCAGAAACAGGAAGCCAGAGGACCTGCCCATCCTCACGGACAGCTGGTGCCCTTCGATAGCTGTTCCCCACTTCCTGTTAGCCACACAATGGTTCCCACCCCGATCCGGGCACCTGGAAACTGATCCAAGCGTCCACGCAGCACTCGGACTTTATATCAGCCTGTGACGGCTTCACAAACTGACGATGACTGCAGATAAAGAGAGATCTGCGTCTGTAAAACTGATGTTTCACAGTCTGAAGGATACACACACCAAAGCTCAGATTATCTTATGTCTCAAACTCTGATCTCAGCCCCGCGCAGAGAAAGTTTCAGTAATTAGTCATGTGTTGTTAAAACAGTCCAGCTCACTCATTGGGACATTTTTCATGGTTAATTATGAGCCTCCTGCTCGCGGCACAGCGTCAGAGCTCACTGCTTCACTGTCAGGCCCATAATCCCAATGAGGAAAGGAGCGATCGGACGGTACAGGGACAGAAACTGGGTCGAGTTCAGTCCCTTTCTGGTTCCTGTAAACCAGCGGTGGGCAACAGGGCCCGGTGAGATAATCTGTTTCCTGACAGAGTTGAAAATTATAATGACCCAGTACATGTTTCATATTCAGGATCTTAGTATCCAGAATATTTCCAGGATCTGGATCCTACTCAAACATCTGTCAGAAATGATGATGACTTTGTCTTTTATTGTTTAGAAAAGCAACCCGACCATTTATGGTGGAGTTATATTCACATATAGTGAAAACAGCCCTATCTCACAATCATAAAGAATCCTTTAAAAAAAGTCCTGGATCCAGACAGAGATCCAGATCACCTCCAAAATGTAATCACTTCTTCCTCATTCCTGTTTGAATATTTCCTGAAAATTTCATCAAGATACGTTCGTTACTTTTTGAGTTATGTTGACAAACAAACAAACAAAGAAACTCTCCTTAGTGGAGGTAACAAATCGAAATCATGATGATAATCAATGTGCAAATCCGTCACCACAGGTCTCTTGGGAGTTCAGTCTGCTAGCTATCAATGCATCAATTTATGGGCGTTACCATGGTAACCAAACCAAGCTCCAGTCGTTCTTTCCAAACTTCATTGGACAAAGCAGCGTGGATTTATCACGAGAGGAGACTGACGATATGCAATATGATCCCTTTGCTGTGAAAGTTTGGTATGTTAGGAAATCAAGTTTACGGCTCTTTTTGCGACCAAACTTAAGAGCTGAGCCTGATAAATCGGAAAAACAGCGTTAGCAAAGTTTGCTCAACAGTAGAGGTGTGACAAATTGCTGAAACAGCAAAATATCCTAATACTTTGACATGTGTTAAAATCTCAATATTTCAACTCTTAATATCAATATTTTTATCAAAATAAAAATTTATATTTTAGGTGAGTTGAAAATACAATATGTCTCCTGCACCTCCACTGCAGTAGATGGCGCCAAAGAGCTACTCCACTGTATGTTGCCAGTAAATCGTACAATTAATATAATCTCAAAATATATTTAAAATATTTTATTCTTTAACTTAAACAAAAAATTCTCTCTGTTCTTGGGTCAATTAGTTTAAAATCATTAGAAGTTTGATTTTTTTACAGTGTAGTAGACGACTGACTCTCAAATGGGGGTACCTGTATCCCTTGGGTTTACGCAAGATTCAAAGATGTTTATTCAAAAAATAGCAACCAAGCAAAATTCCTTTATCACCATTTATTTAATCAATTTTTAAATCCAATATAAGTTTAAATTCATAAATTTGATATTATTACCAAAAGACACTAAGAGTACAGTGCTACGTTCATTTTTTTTTTTTCCATCCAAAACTGTTAACTGCTTTGTGCTTGTCAGGGGGTACTTGGTAGAATAAAAACACATGATAGGGGGTACAACACTGAAAAAAGTTTGAGAACCGCCGTAGCAGACTGATAAAATAATAACCATAGTCATGTTTTGTGCGATATTAGATTTTTTATGAGTAGGGATGGGCACTGAATTAGGAACTTTAAAGGTACTGACCAAATTCTACCAAAAGTACCGATTCATGTAAAAATCAGACAGTACCATGTTTAGGTACCTAAATGCATCTTTGTGACTGTGAGGGAGTGGAAGAGTAGGAGATTTTCCAACTGGACATGAATGCAGCATTACAAGGATATATATTGGAGAATAAATATGTTAAATTGTAAAGAATTTACATTTTATTATTAAACAAATTGATATTTTTTACCACATAGACTCACAAAAGTACTGAAAATTGGTACCGTTAAGTACCAATACCAATTGCCAGGAACTGGGCATTGGTATCGTATCATTTCAAATGTGACATTTATCAGTTTTACCAACTCACCGCGTCTTTCATCAATCATTTCTTTGCAATATTAGTTTAATGTCACAGCAGATTAAGTGACAAACTTGATGCTCTTTATGTTTTTAAGTTAAGGGTCTGAAACTCTGGATCTGACTTTCTTTATTTCAAACACAATAAAATAGAAAAGTTGTTTTAATCCGATAGTTAAATGTGTAGAATATCTCTGTTTTTATCATATCCTTAGCGTAGCCAAGCATGGAAACCGGTTCGCTGATGGGGAATACATAAAGGAGACTTTCCTATTTCCTTTTCCTATTCCTATTTCATTTGATGGACTGCTGAATAAAGATAAATTACGTCCATAATCAAAGAGATGCTCCTTTCATTAGGAGCTGTAGAAACGTGTCACTGCAGCAAACTTCTGCTCTCAAAGATGCTCCTGAATCTAACGCGTCTGTGGATGAGAGCGTGAACATGTTTATATACTGATAAAATACAGTAAAACAGATCATTTACTGATGATTTCCTGAAAGAAGTGAGTGTGTGCGCTGGCCTGCCCCTGGTGTAAACTAACAGCGTGTTTTACAAACTGCACAGACTCTGCCTTCACTCCACCAACATGCAAACAAAGTCAGACGGCAGCTTAAAAACTGTGAAAGCCGTTCACTCCAGGTTTTATTCGCCCCTCACGTCCTCCGT
The DNA here is from genome assembly GCF_033239565.1 of Halichoeres trimaculatus. NCBI lineage: Eukaryota > Metazoa > Chordata > Actinopteri > Labriformes > Labridae > Halichoeres > Halichoeres trimaculatus. Next base: position 38,367,124 of record NW_027437185.1, read on the forward strand.
CGTCTCAATTTATTTGAAAGCACTCAATAAAAAAATGTCTGGGTGCAAGTGAAGTAATGGCACACAAGAAAGTAGTAATGGCACACAATAATATTTCTGAGCACAGACTCCTCTCTTTTGCTTTGTTAAAAATGAATTGTAGGTACCTCCTAATGTGCTTTGCTTTCATGCCAGCAGGCTTTTTGTGCAAGAGTAGGCGTCAATTATTTTAGATATTGGATATTGTTTTAGAACAAAAAGGCTGCGATTCCCGGCAGCCTCAGAAGAACCCCATTATGTCTTTAAAAGGCCGATCCCTTTCTTCTCTGGTCAAACAGTCCAACAAAACCACAGCTCACGTCTGCTGCTGTGTATTTTCATCAGACTCTCAGATAAAACGCACGCTGTGCTGACGCCCACGGATTCACACATACTGCATTAAAAAAAAAAAAAAACGAGGAGCGCAACAGAAATCAAAACTGGATCCACATCAAGTCAAGCCTCTTATTGATTGACATGAGGTTGATTTAAAGACGGGGATAACGAGCCACAGAGTTTCTCTCTTTAGCGTTTTAATCCAACAGTTTCAGCCGCAGCACGTATAGCTCTCTGACGCTACACGTGTCACAGGAAATAATGAAGATTCAGTCGGTAATGAAGAGCAGCAAACACCCGCGTTGTGTTTTCAATCATGCTTAATTAACACACTCTTCACATGATTCAGTCAAACTCCAAACGACGCCACGTTTCCTCGGCGTAGAGACACAAAGCCCAAAGCGAGGAGGAAAGTCACACAACGGGAACATGTCTCCTTTCTTCTGCCGCGCCAAAACATGAACGGCGAGTCACAGGGAGCTTCAGGAAGCTACAGCCCCTTGTTATGGGAACGGAGCGGCGGCCTCCCGTAATTGTTGGTATCTATAAAATGACCCGGCTTGATCTGCTTCACTCACAAACCGCCAGGACACAGTAAACATTGATTAATCATTTCCAACCCTGGGACTCTGAAGCGCCTACGATGAAATAACCATCATTTGCTACTTTCTGATTGATAACGTGAAGCAGCCGTCGCCGCGCTCGCCGTGCTCGCCGTACACAGCCCCGGCTCAGACTGCTGCTGTCGGATCTGATTGGCTGTGCACACAGAGCGGAGAGGAGGTTAGTTACAGAGGAAACATTGACAGGCTTTTGGCAGGCTGGAAAAACAAACAAAAACAGTTCGAGTCAAACTATTCAGCTCTGGCACCGGCTGAGCAAACTTCTGGTTTAACTCCAGGTCTTTGTAGCCGCACAACACAAGTCTGTAACAAGGGGGTCCGGAAACTTCTACAAGTCTCTGAAACTGATTCTCTTTATGATTAAAAACTGAACTTCTAAAGTTTTAATCACCAATTTAGAAATAAAAACAACTGGGCCGTTGGAGGACCAGGATTTAAAATGGACCACCAAACTAAGGGTCTTCAACCTGTGGCTCCGGAGCCTCATGTGGCCCTTTGACTCCTCTGCAGTGGCTCCTTGTAGCTTTAAAAAATATTATTGAAACAGAGAATTTTTGTTTTTCCTACAGAGGCTATTGATGATTAAAGACACTGACACTAAATAAAATCCTGTGTTAACTGAGAACGTGCTACACATACATAACTGATATGTGGCAAAACATAAGCTAACAATTAAAAATAATCACTTAAGCGATAATGTCAGTGTGTGTAATAAAATTCAAGTATTATTTAAAAAAGAAATTGAAATTTTGGCAACTAATAAAATGTCACTTTTTTTTTTAATTTGGTAAATTTTGGAAATCTCAAAAAATACATTTTTTTTGTCTTTTTTTATTTTTGTAAATTTTCCACATTTTTTATTATTATTTTTGTGCAATGTTCTTTACATTTTGATTTTTAAAATTTTTGCAAATTTTGAAATTTCTTTCTTTCTTTCTTTCTTTTTTTTTTTTTTTTTTTTTTTTACAACTTATTAAGTTTCACTTTTTTTATCTTTTGAAAATTTTGGAAATCTTGAAAAAGACATTTTGTCGTCTTTTTTTTAGTTTTTCAAAATTGCAATTTTTTTGCAATATTTTATACATTTTTGTTTCGCAAATGTTTGAAATTTCATTTTTTTCTAATTTTTGCCACTTATTTAATTTCACTTGATTTTAAATTTTTCAAATTTTGGAAATCTTAAAAAACTACATTTTGTCATTTTAAAAAAAAAAAATCAAATTTTTTAGATTTTCTTTTTTTATGTTTTGAAAATTTTCATTTTATTTCAATATATTTTAAATTATATTTTCAAAATTTTTTGAAATTTCAAATTCTTAAAAAATAAAATAAAATTCTTATTTACTGAATTAAAAAACAAAGGCATCACATCTACAGTTCCATGAGTTAAAAAAAAAAAAAAAAAAAAACGTCATGTTTAGATAATTATTCACTGGGTTTTAATTATTTGTTGAATTTCTATACACATTTTGTCTTTATCGTGAAGTTAAAGTAGATTTAGTGGCTCCTGAATGACTTTAATCCAGCTGAGCTGAGGAAAAATGGCTCCTATGAAAGTAAAGATTGCAGACCCCTGCACTGTTTTATTTTTGTGTGCAGGATTTTAGATTTATACTCATGAGCAGGTGGTTTTTAAGTTTGCTAATCCTTAGCCCAGAGGAAGAAAAGCTGACTAGTTTGAAAATATCACTTTTTATTTCTGTTATTTCAAGGATAATCTGTTTTTTCATATCTCTGCTTGTTATGTGTTAAAGTTTTGTACTTGTGAAGAAATCAAGGTGTTAAAGGTGTTTTAAAACTGTGAAGCTCCCAAAATCTTAGAGCTTTATAAATACTCCTTTTTAAGGTTGGTGTAATTTTAAAATGTGGACAGTTTTCTTAAACTATTTACTTGGAATGTCTTCTGAAAAAAAAAAGGCTGAACATATTTTTTTTTAGCAAGTAGAGAAGTTATATATTCATCATCTGTACTGTAGTTGGTGGTGTTAGATGATGAAGCTGTAAAGCTCCTCTCTCTATCCCTCAAATCAAACCTCAGTACAAAAAATCCTCATGTTCTTTAAACATTCCTAACCTCAAATAACCTTTAGTCTCATCCAAAGCTTCTCATCACTGTCCTAATGATAAGACTGTGATACCTGTTAAAGGCACAGCGAGGACTATCTGGAATCAGAAGTGTTTATTCCAAAATAAAGACTTCATTTCCCATGAGCACCGTCTGTCATCAGGACATGACTCTTACTGAGCAAATGGACAGAGAGCATCTTTTCTTTTTAACACTCCTTTTCTTTATTTTTTGCCAGATGCAAAGTGTCATACAAATTTTATTATTCGAATATATCAAATATTGAAATATACAAAACATTTAAAAAAAATGAAAAATTGCAAAAATTAAAAGAGAAATTTGAAAAAATTGCAAAATTAAAAAAAAAAAAACATTTAGATTTCCACAATTTTCCAAATTTTAAAACAAGTGACATTTAATTACTTGCTAAAATTTCAAAAAAAAAATTGAAATTTCAAAAATTTTGTAAATTGAAATGTAAAAAAAAATAATCAAAAAAAAGGTTTGTGCCCTTTATTTATTTATTTATTCATTCAATTTTGCTAATTTGGCCTTCAAATAGTCAGAGATTATGCCCAGGAATCTAACCCTTCTCTTGTCTCAGAAACTGTTGTTTTTTTTCCTCTTGCCCAAATAGTTGAAGAGTTACGGTAATGACAAACTGCTTGCATCTATCTTCTGTCTGTGACTGCACACAGATTCCTGTGCAGTACTTTAAAACCTCTGGTTTCTCTATGTAAAGCTTGTCTTTAAGAAGCCGTTTGAATTTCCTCGCTAACCTAAACGTTTGTGGAGTTACGGTAATTTAGAGAGCACTTCCAAAAAAAACACCCAGTGGCTTTTAAAGTGTTGTTAAGTTGACCTTATCTGTAGGTGGTTTGTTATATCATAATCAAAGTTAAGAGAAGCTAACGTTTACATCTTTAAAGAGTGATAAATCCATTTTTAAAGTCCCACTTTAAAGTCATCACTTATCTGTTTTCTGATTTTCATGAGTCCATTAAAAAAATAAAGGAGAGTCTGATCAGGGTCTTAGATTTTAACCACGCAGAGTGGAAACTTCACAGAAATCTATCACAGTAAAGATTCATCATGAATAATTTGGTGATGTGCAGAACGCAGAGAGTTTACTGATTTTTTTATTCAACATATTTTTTTAACCATTTTACAGACTTTAAATAATCTACGCAGCAGTAAAGCTAACACAGAGGATGAGTGTGTTTTAGCTGTTAAACAATATGTTTTGACCTGGTGATCAGGTTTTAAACAGCCTGTCTACATTTCGCCCTCTGTGTGACTCATGTTGATGTTGCACCGTCGTCTCTTTTCTCCATGAAGCTCGGTGAGGATATCTGCAGCTGTCAGAAACAGACTGAAGCAGCACAGGCTCCGTTTACAATAGATGGCAGTGTGGACCCGTGCAGGAGCAGGCTATACGTTGATGTTATGGCTGCATGTTTTATATTTCCTCCTCTTCCTCCGTCTCTCTCTTCGTCTCTCTCTGTTTCAGCCCATCCAGTGCAGTTGTTCCCGGCTCGGCTCGACTGTCAATCAGCGGCAGCAGCCGACATCTCCGTGCTGCAGCTGAGCCAGGGCCGCATCATCCCGCCTGCCAATCACCGCGCTACACCTTCAATCCATCCTATCCATCTCTCTGTAAAGCAGCTCCGCACAGCGTCCCCGCTCTGCACCCCTCCTCCTCCTCCTCCTCTCAAAACACCACCACCACCACCACCACTCTGCCGGAGCACTGCGATCCCCCTTTAACTCCACACACACACACACACACACACACACACACACACACAGCCACTTACACATTCACACACAAACACTGGCCATCGCTCAAACAGAGAAAACACACTCACAAAAAGATACAGATAGGGAGGCAGAGATAAAACACACACACTGCACCACTCCCACACCTTCATTTGGGACTCCACCTCTGCTTCTCCTCATTCCACCACCCGATTCAATAATACAGCCCCTACAACACGCTGTCCCGGCCCTGCTGTCAATCTTTTATTCAGCAGAAAGGAGCAGAAAGGAGTCAGATCACAGCTCCAGACTTATCCTCCATCTCAGACCTCCTTTACACAAACACGGCGTTCATCCTGTCTGTAAACAGCTGCACGCCGTGTGGAGGGCCAAAGCGCTGCCGGTCTGACACTAAGAGGCTGCTAACATGATTAAAATATGAGCAGGTCTTAGAGCAGTCTGTGCATTTACATAATCAATCAGATCTGAAAGGACAGAGGTTCATAAAAACTATCAGACGTCTGACGGAGTTTCTTTTCTTTGGTTTGTTTTTAACTGATGTTTACTCTTCATGTGCATCTTTTACATGACGCTCCATCAGCCGGCTAACAAACAAACAAACAAAGTTTCTGACTGTTAACGTCCTCTACAACCAGCTTTCCAGAAGTTAAACCAGCAGCCAGTAGAGTCTCCAAGATTCAGTTTCCCAAGATAAAAACAGATCAAAGCAGAAAAGTCAGGACATGTAATCAAGTTTCCTGTTGTGCATGTGTGATATTTAGCCATACATGCTAACGTAGCTAACTTCCTCAATCTATAATGAGCCATTTGTCTGAAAACTGCAGATGAAGCGTTCACAGAGCCTCGCTGTAACTCAGGTCACAGTGCACGAGGACAGCACGATGCTAATGGCTAATTACACCTGTAAGGCAGGTGAGGAAGGAGACGTCTGTTCAAAAACAGTTAAAGGCACAGTGAGAACTATGTGAAATCAGAAGTGTTTATTCCAAAATAAAGACTTCATTTCCCATGAGCACCGTCTGTCATCAGGACATGACTCTTACCCAGCAAATGAACAGAGAGCATCTTTTCTTTTTAACACTCCTATTCATTATTTTTAGCTGGATGCAAAGTGTCATACAAATTTGAATATTCAATATATATCAAATATTACAATAAAAAACATTACAACAAAATGAAAAATTGCAAAAAATAAAAGAGAAATTTGAAAAAATTGCAAATTTAAAGAAAAAAAAAATTGATTTTGACAATTTTCCAAATTTTAAAACAAGTGAAATTTAATTATTTGCAAAAATTTCAAAAATATTTTGAAATTTGCAAAAATTTGCAAAAATTTTGAAAATTAAATTAAAAAAAAAAAAAAAAAAAAAAATTAAAAGTTACAAAAAAATTTAAAAAAAGAAAATTGGAAAATAACAAAATAACTTATACATAAAATAAGCATGAGAGGTCAGTACGGTCTCTGCTGTTTCTACAGCTCACAGCTACGATCTTCATTCAGTGTTTTGTTCCTGTCTGTTTTGGAGTTACAGTTTGAGCAGTGACTAAAAACACTCATGTTCAAGAATCAGCATCATCATGAGTGCAGCGTCTGGATGGATATTATGTTTTGCTTTACTCCAGTTGTGTTCTATTCTAGTCGTAATGGAAACACCAGCAAGGAGAAGTTGTTCTTGATCGAAACTTCAAAACTACCGCTTTTATTTTGCCAAAAAGTGTCATGGAAACGCCGCTTCTGACTCACATGATGTGCATTTTATGGAAAAATATGGCTCCTGATATCATCTGTAGACATCATCATCATCATTTAACTTTTACACATGGTCTGGTGTTAAAAAGCAAACTACCGTAAAATACCAAATAAACGCCGGGTGTAGCAGCACGTTTAGCAAAATAGACGCCGGGTTCCAAATAAACGCCGGGGGTATGGTAAGTTACTCGGCGCAGCCTACGAGCTGCTGTCAATTGCTTTTGTTTTTTTTTCATTCCACGGTCGTAGTTACAGAACACACAGGCAAACGCTGAGCTCACAACTGACAGTTGACTCTTGAAAACTGATTTTTGTAAAAGAAACATTATCAGACTGCACCTTATTAGTAGTGGTGCAACGGATCATGATTGATCTGTGATCCGTTCGGATCGACGTAATCGGTTCGGCACACACATGACCCTACAGCAGTGTTTTTGTGCAGCAGAAGCCCAGAGCGCTCGCACCAAACACCCCCTCCCTGCTCCTCTGCTCGTCTGCCCCGTCTGAGTGCAGACTCGGATGGGGCAGATAAACAAATAAACAGACTCCCACTAAAAAAATCTGATATCGGTCTGCATTCATGCTTTATTTAGAGAATTTTCAGCGCGTTACTTTCACACAAAAACACCTCTAAATAAGGCTCTAGTTCTCATCGTGTCGTAAAACGGCGCTACCTCCACTGCAGAGCCACAGCTGGCTACGAGGCGCTCACTGCTTAGTGTATCAGTCCGTGCGCGGCGTGCCAGATATAAACAAACACAGGTAGTCTGCCAGGACGAATTATGAAATAACAACGTACAGATGAGGAGGCTTCGAAGAGTCAAAGAAGAAGACGTTACCACTTCCGCTGAATGTTATTTTCTGGGAAAGAAATAAACGCCTGCTCCAAATAAACGCCTGGTCTGCTCAGTGATTGAAACAAATAAACGCCCCGGCTACTATTTGGTATTTAACGGTAATCAAAAATCGTTAATATCAAAGGATCGCAATTTAAATCGAATCGGCACTCTAAAAATCATAACAGAATCAAATTGCGAGAATAGCGTATCCCCCCAGCTCTATTGGTTAGTACCCATCCATTGATCAGATATGGGAGACAAGGAGCCAATCCATTCAACTCAGTTCAAATACTATAAAAGTATTTTTCTAGTCCTGGTATTGGTTCAGTATCACAGACACCAAAGACCAGGTCTGACTTTTGGCACAGGAGCCTAAAAAGTGGATTTGGTGTTTCCCTAAGTGGATTTGGTGTTTCCCTGGATAGAAGTCACAATTACCACCAAGAGTTAACCTCTTCTCTGTCTGTTCTTAAAACTCTTCTTTAAACACACAGAAGTCATTGATTTTATTTAATTATTCTAATAATTTATTTATTTGACTGCTCCTCTGCCTTGAATTATGTTTTAATTATGTTTAAAAATTGTTTTTTATATTCTACATTTAATATTCTTTTTTCTCATTTTATCTGCCATGTATCTTACTGTATTTTATTTATTTCTCTGTAAAGCACTTTGGGTAACAGTGTCTGTTTTTAAACAGGAAGTGCAGAAATGAGCTCAGCTCGCCTTTTTCTGAATAAACTCAGTTTATCACACAATCAGTTTAGGAACGTGCGTTAAAAGAAGGCTAATAAGTCATTTTTATTTTGGGATTCTTTTTTATTTTTATCTTTTTTTATCTTGATGTTGGTTTTTTTTGCTTCCATTGATTTATTTTTTTACTTGTCTTATTTTCTTTTTAATGTTTTTTACTGTCTGCTGTTCATTATTATCAGTTTTTATCTGGTTTTTATTTTCCTGACGTGTTCCATTGTGGCTTTCATTTAATCTGCTTTTATTTCTTATTTTACAATTTATTTTATCTGGAAAGCACTTTGGTCACTTCGAGTGTTGGAAAGTGCTCTTTAAATAAATTTTGATTGATTGATTGATTATCATTATCACTCATGTGACGCAGCTTTGACTTCCTGATTACTGTCATGACGCTGATATTTATAAAAAGACACAAACTTCCCCCTGAGCGTCGGTCACGCGTTTATCGATTAAAAACTTTGAGGTTTCGCTTCACGCTGCTCGTCAGGATCCTTGTTAAGCTTCCTCCAAAGCAGAGGTTGTTTGGTTCATCCCTTCACCATCACCAAAGCTGTTTCCCTGTGTTTTCATCCACCTCATTATGTCCTCATGCTTGCTTAAAGATTATTAGCTGCGGTCATTTTATTGCTGCAATTATTGCGTGCTTCAATGCAAGAGGAAGGAGCTGAGCGGTGGATGTGTTGTGAATCGCTCGCACACTTCGCCCTGAATCAGCCCACTAAACATGCAGACTTTTCCCTCTCTTGTTTGAACTACTTGGAAAATGAGACTTGCTCTTTGATTGCATCATGGAGAGCAGCTTTCATCAGATGCCTCAAAGATTGCAGAGCCAGACAAGGTTCTGGGGCGAATGTTAAGGCCACGCCAATTGGGGGTATAATTAGAGTGAGTTCCTGAATATCCGGTGCAGAAAACAATAATTGGCCTGCCACGATGGAGACTTTTTTACACTCTCACAGGGGAACAAACATCAGCAACCAAAGCCTCCTGAAGACGGAGCACACATTAAAACATAAACTCTTATCAAAGCAGCGTAGCGCCATAACGATACAAGGTTTTAATAAGTTTCATTTCCAAAGACGCCATTAAACATTACGACATATTAGAGACTGGAAACTCTCAGGGCTCACATCTGGAGCAGATCTGTGAGGAAACAATCTGTGGATGAGCTGCTCATGTTGTCTGATTGTTACTGATACATGTCCACAGTTAAACACAGCAGAGGACGCGGTGAAGTTTTACTCCTTCAGCTCCTGAGGATGTCACACCTCAGCCCTGTCAGGTGAGGGGATGAACGCCAAAAACCAGATTACTCTGGGTTTACAGGATGGAGGAGACTGGAGCAGCAGCTTATTATCTCTCTCACCTGGTAATTCTGCTTTGATTAATCAAACTCTCTAATCAGACGCTGTTTTTGGTAAATACTGGCACAATGACGGTGCTCAGTCCACAACGAAACCAAACAGAGGAGCTGTGAATCTCCACGTCTCGTTTCACAGAGACAGCTCTCTGTGGGTCTGGGTTTGAAATCTGCTTAAAAAAATGAGTAAAATGATCATAAATATAAGTTTTGATGCATTACTCAGAAGAAAAGAGCATAGCTGACTTTTTTAAATGTAGATTTTATTACAGTGTATTGTTGTTGTTTATCCCTTTGATGCCTGTTGTCACAAATCTGCGTCTTACCCTGACAGGTCTTGAAGCAGCTCAAATGACCTTTTTATCTCATTATAACCTGTTGATTCATAATCTACACAAACCAAAGACCAGATCAGATCCACTGTGTCACAATATATTGGTCAGTATCAGTATCTCTTTGTTTACTGTGTCGCGTTTTTCTGCTTCGTTGGATTTATTAGCGGGGTACAGTGTGTAGCGCTGCTATGGCGTCATGCTGTTACTGACGCAGCTATTAGCATCCGGCTTCGCCAAAAAGGGTGGTTGGCTGTGGAAACAAAAAAACAGGATCAGGCTTCACTTGGTGGAAACTGTTTAACGTCATTTTTCCTTAAAGATGCTATAAGGAGGATCTGTTTTGATTGCTCTCCCTCGCCACCTTGTGGCCTCGAGTCTTCGCACACTGTCGTAAATTTCTTTAAGCGAGGCGTGAGTTTGTTTTGGGATTAAATGGAGATCAGATCAAAACAAGTTTTCTTTGTTCAAGAAAAATTTTCACTGGATATAACGCGCAGAGGTAAGGGACTTATCAGGACAGTTATGTAGCGACATGGTTTAAAACATGACAACAAGCTAACATTGTAGCAGCCAGCTATATGTTAGCCCGGTGCTCCGACGTATCTGTCAGCTAACGTGACAACAAGTAAACACTGTCAGTTTGTAAGTTGTTTAGTAGCTGTTTATATGTAGCGCTATCGGCGCTACATAGCTAACCAGCTCATCTACCAACTCCAACCTCACCAAGCAGAGCTAACGTAACCTGGCTCTTCATTTTATTGATAGACTCTCAAGTTTGAACAGACCACTGCAGAATAACTGCTGACTGTGGGTTGGAGGAAACATTAGCACTAACACATTAGCCCCTGTGTTATAGAGTGATACAGCCCGAGCCAAAGGCTAATTAGCGGTGTCAGAGAGCACATGCTCAGTAGCGCAGTACAGAGAAGTTTCTGGAAACTGCACAGAGAAAAATCTGGAAAAAAACAAACTTTTAGCATCTATTGGTGAGGTCTCCAAAGTCTTTCAGCTCTACTTTTATCACTTCAGCAACCGTGAGTGAGGAGGGGACACGCTGGACACTGATATGCTGTTGCACAGGCTGTCTGTGCTCCACATGGCACGGACTGTGTTAGACCAGTGATGTTAACAGCCAATTTTAAAATGGAGAAAAAGATAAACTGACTTTCTTTTTTTGTTTGTTAGCTTTAAAAATCACCTCTGGGTCAGCCGACACGTGAGTCTGACATCCTCACTCATGGTTCAAGAAGTTTGGATTAAATAATTTCAGTTTCCTTTTCTCAATTTAGCTCTAAAGTGAACTCAAAAAGTAGATTTAAATCATTAGTTATATTTACTGACCTTTTTTTTATTTTTTTAGTGTGATCAGTTTTCTAGATTTTTTTAAGTCAGCTCAACCGCTCACATTTTACAGTGTAAGTTTATACTTCCTCCTTTTTCTTCATGTAAACTGAAAACATTAAGAAGTTAGTTTCTTGTTATACTTTTATTTCTTCTGATTATCACTTTTTTTCATCCACATGATGCAAAGATTCTTTCATCAGTGTGTTTTCTGAATAACTGAAATTAAAGCACATAATCCATTTTTGTTTTTCTACACTTTAGGTTGAGATTTTTACAGGAATTCTCCCAAACGTAGCAGAATTATTTATAACAACAAATGTTGCTAACACGGTCGGAAACCCGTTTTATTTTTCCTGGTTAGTCAGAAACGTTTCACGGCTGCGTCTGACGAGTGGCCACACAGACTAATCCATATGTTATTCACAATGTGAACAAATCATTTTCCCTCTATCACCTAATTAATCAGCCCGAGTTAATGACCAGAAACGAGTTAAAAGTAAGAAATTGGAGGAAAGAAAAGCAGCCACGGCGGTGGAGTGGGCTCAGGGAGGGCGTGAATGTATTACCATTAGTCCTCCAACAATTAACACACAGGCATTTTCAATATGATCTATTTCCTCTGAGAAGCCGTAATAAACAGCAGCTGGAGACAGGTTACAAACACCTTTACACGCGTCCGCGCACTGAGGAAAACAGATTAGGTAAATTGGCTTTTCTAATTTTTCCCGGGCTGAGCGTTATGAAATTAGAGCACGTCAGACTGGAGTGAAATGATTCGTTTCCTGCTAATTATCATATAAGCTGCTGTTTGACTGGAAACCTATAATTCAACAAGAAATAGAGTCTCTCCACTTTAACATCCATACATTACGCAGGCTTAGTGAAATCATGGTTAAAAACGTCGATGGAGTGAAAAAGCAGATTTTAACCTGAGAGTTTCTCTTTCCGTGTGTTGTTTTGATCTTTGAAACAGAAAAATGTTCGTTAGTGGAGCAGAAATAATCCCTGACACATGTTTTTAACGCTGTAAGGTTCATTTCAGAGATATAACATCATTTATCATCTTAATAAAACTTCCTCTACAGAAAGATGCTCCAACCTCCTGAGTTTGTGTAACTCATCTATTGTTTATGAGCTCTTTGAACCACCAGCACAGACTCTCCACCTCCTACACCTCGTGTCTCTGTGGGTCAGCCTTGACCTGCACGCTGCCAACTACACGTGTGCTGTCTGAGAGTACGGCCGCTCACAGTCAGGTTTACATTTTATATGTTGGAGCAGTGGAAGCAGACGTCGTTATTTTCCTCTTTAAGAAATCAACAATTCAAACACAGCTCATCAAATTACTCGTCTTAAAACACTGAGCTGCAGATCTGTGTGTTTTCATACATTATTCTTTTTATTGGCTCGTTTCTCATCCTGCAGTCAACGTTTTAGCCTCAGTATAAATAAACATCTCGAGCAGAGTGAAAGATGCTATGAGGAGGATCTGTTTTAATGTGACTGCAGCGCCACCTTCTGGCCTGGAGTATCACGCACACTGTCATAAAGATGTGACTTTTAACCAGGCGTGTCTTTGTTTGGAACTAAATTCCCTTTGTTCAAGGCAACTTTTTACCAGATGCAATGCCACAAGGTCAGGGATTTATCAGGACAATAAGCCTCTAGCTCATGTTTTAGCCTTTAGCTTGTGTTTTAGCCTTTAGCTTGTGTTTTAGCCTTTTGCTAATGTTTAAGCCTTTAGGTCATGTTTTGGCCTTTAGGTTGTGTTTTAGCTATTAGCTTATTATTTTGGCTGTAAACTTGTGATTTAGCCTTTCGGTCAAGTTCTAGCCTTAAGCTTGTGTTTTGGCCTTTAGGTCATGTTTCAGCCTTTAGCTTGTGTTTTAGCTTTTAAGTAATGTTTCAGCCTTTAGCTTTATGGTTTTGCCTTTAGCTTATGCTTTGGCCTTTAGCTTATGCTTTAGCCTTTAGCTTGTGTTTAGCCTTTAGCTTATGTTTTTGCCTTTAGCTTATATTTTAGCCTTTGGCTTATGCTTTAGCCTTTAGCTTATGTTTTAGCCTTAAGCTATTTTTTTAGCCTTTAGGTCATGATTTTGGCCTTTTGCTTGTGTTCTAGCCTTAAGATCATGTTTCTGCTTTTAGCTTGTGTTTTAGCCTTTAGCTTGCATCTTAGCCTTTAGCTTATGTTTTTACCTTATGCTTATGAATAAGTCTTTAGCTCATGTTTTCCACCTTGGCTTGTGTTATAGCTTGTGTTTAGCCTTTAGCCTTAGCTTATGTTTAAGCCTTTAGCTTGTCTTTAAGCGCCTCGCTTGTGTTATAGCCTTTAGCTTGTATTTTAGCCTTTATCTAATGTTTAAGCCTTTGGCTTATGTTCTAGCCTTTGCTTGTGTTTTAGCCTTTAGCTCCTATTTTAGGCTTTAGCTTGTGTTTTAGCCTTTAGCTTGTGCTCTATCTCTCTCCTGTTTCTCTTTCTTCTGCTCTTCTGTCCTTTTGCTGTCTGACAGTTTGGCTCCAGTGTCCAAGCTACTAAGTCACATTTTGAAATAACCTGTAATCTGTGATATTGTTGCTGATAATCTGATTTGAAAGTGTGGATGAAGATCAGGCAGATATCTAGAAGAGACTTTTTCTAGATCACTTAGAAACTCCTCATAGGGACTTTAAAGGCTGTGACTGATTTCTTACACATTTGCTCCAATTAATTCAGTTCAAAACGACTTTTAAGTTATTTTCTGATTTTATTTGAAGAACTCTGATTTTGAAACTGCATCATGTTGATAAAGAGATGATGAAGAAGTAAAATCTGCTTATTCTGGTTTGGGTTATGGGAAATGTACCTACATGATAAATAAAACCAACAATGCTGATTATTTTTTTCACTCATCAATAAAAGAAAACTCAACATTTCAGGGTTTTTAAGTTTCCAGAAGAATCAAACCGACGGGAAAAAGCAGCCCTGGGCTTTTGGAAGTTAGACTTTCATCTGTAACTCTACTTTCTGTTTGTTGATCATTTTTATTGAAAGGCAGAATAATCAATACTGAAAATATGTTTTTTTGTTTGTTTCCATTTAGATAAGAAAGTTTTGAAAAGGATTCAGTGCTTCAGGTTTGTGTCGGTGAAAAGAGAGTTTGACACGAAGAGTTCACATTAAACTAAAAATAAAACTTCTCGCCCTGACGCCAGCTGGTAGGCAGCTACTACACAAACTGTAAAGGCAAAAATGTGTCAGAGCAGGAGCCTGGATTATAATTTTCATTTCCCAAAGACTTTAGAGCAGACACACACACACACACACACACACACCGACCTGTATTTAATGATACACAGCGCTGATAACAAAGGAGCAGATAAATCATCAACATGTGGATGTTTGAATCTGTTGTGTTGTTGAAGCAAATCCTCAGCTGTAGGTTCATGAGTAGAGGTTTTTTTTTCCTGAATAATGTTTTTTGTGTGTGTGTGTGTGTGTGTGTGCAACTTAGCACACCTGAATGTGAATCGAGGAACGCTTGCGACTGACGGTGAGTCATCATCGCCATGGTGTTAAGCCGCCCGTTCCCGAGGGAACAGGGTTACCGTCTCTACACCGCTGGGGATTTTTATTTTTACATTTGAAAAGCAAACCAGAGCCCAGCGCACAACAATCCTCCACTGCTCTCCCTCCTCTGTCTGTGTTTCTGCTCCATGACTGAGCTGAATCACACACACACACACTCACACACACACACACATCTGCTCATTTCAGAGCACCACGTTCTTATCTGTGTCTCTGTGATATTCAATATGTTTCAGATATCAAAACATGGACCTATGCAGATGAGATGAAAGGGACGAAGCACAAACTGGATAACAGCGTCTGCGCCGTCGTTTTCTGCCCAGGAGCTCGTACCCGAGCTGCAGACCTGCTGGTCCGGACTCCAGCTGATCCAGGTCCAGGAGGAGCCACGACAACACAAAGCACCAACATCACGTTTCACACAAACGCAGACGTTCGTCAAGTGTCTCAATGACGATCAACACAATCCTTTCACCGTCTCTGCTCAGGTCTTTACGCTTCCTGGAAATCCTCGATGGCCTCGGATGATTTTTCAGAAAAACCTCAACAGCACCATGTATATGTGTGTGTGTGTGTGTGTGTGTGTGTGTGTGTGTTTCACCATTGTTATCATGTAAAAAGAGACGACCACTGTTGGAGACGCCAATTCTCCCACAGACAAACAGAGAAACAGAGAAACACTGGAGTACAATGCAGAGAGGTTTGACTCAGAGGAAGAGATGTTTTTATCTCGTCAGGTTAACACGTTTTCTCTCTGAGCTGTTTAAAGAGTGTTTCAGGAGGAAATGTCAGAAATGGATATATTTAACTGGGAGTGGAAAAAGCAGGTTGTAGCAAAGTGGAAAAACCAACTACTGAGAATCTGTTTAAGATCTGAAAAACACAGACTGAGGGACGTGACTGTGAAGGAGTTTAAGGGCATATTGCAGGTTAAATTTTTTTCTAGATTAACACCTAACATGGTCAAATAAAGGCAGTAGATTAAGTCAATCACTGATTTTGTTTGATATTCAACAAAAAAAGGCACAAATTTAGAGGAAGAAGTGGCTGTTTTCAGTAAAGCTGTTTAAAACACTCTTTTTTTTCAGCATCGCGTCATTTGACGTCACAAAAGGGACTCGCGTTCCTTTACTCCGCTTTGAGATAAAGTGAATAACAGGTTGTCATGAGTGAAATCAGGCATTTTGGGTCGTGTTTATTGTGTTTTTTCCTCAGTTTTATTTAATTTGATCATCCGTTGAGATGAATCAGATGTGTTTGGATGGATGGATGCAGAAATATTAACTTTTTCAGACCCTCTGAGTTAGCTTTCCTGCTCGGATTCGTTTCTGCGCAGCTGACAAGTCGGGACTTTATTTCTGCATCGGTCTCAAAAAACGCAGTGGTCCGTGGTGCCTGTTTCTCAACAGGAAGATTGATATGATGGAGTCTATTTTACAAAGTCTATGGATGGAGTTCAGGATGGGATACCGAGCCAGGTCCGGGTCAGACTGATGCGACTACTTTCCCGTTAGATAACTCCAGCTTCACAGGCAGCAGCGGCCTCTAACCCAGCTGCCGGTGACAGACGTAAACAAGGATTGTCAGAGATTCAAATTAAATTTTTCAGAGGATATTAATGATAATGGCAGAGACACTAAGTAAAATCATAATAAAACATTTTGTACTAAAAATGCATCACCTCTTGAAATAAAGCTTTTTAATTAATGTGATTTTTTTGGCATTTTTGGATTATTTTTAATTTTCAATTTTTTGACATTTTTGCAAATTAAGAAAAAGAATTCCACATTTTTTGAACATTTAGCAAAGTTTTTGAATTTTTTTATATAAATCTCCCTCTTTTTTTTTTTTTTTTTTTTTTACAGTTCTTGGAAATCAAGCAAAATTTTGAAATTGCATTATTTAGGTTTTTTTTTTTTTTTTTTGCAGATTTATGACATTTCAGCATTTTTTTTGAAATTTTGCACATCTTTTAATTTAATCTTTTTTTAATTTTGCATTTTTTTTAAATTTCCAACTTATTGAAATTTCATAATTTTTTCTTATTTATAAAATACATGACATTACAATTCTTTTCTTTTAAATTTGCAAATTTATTAAAAATAAAAACCAAGAAATCACACCTACAGTTTTTTAAACAAAAAAACTTCTCATTTAGATAATTATTTTCTAGATTATACACTTTTTTGTCTTAATATAAGGATAAAGTAGATTTTGTGGCTCCTGAATGACTTTCATCCAGGTGGGCTGAGGAAAAACGGCTCTTTGAAAAGTAAAGGTTCAGACCCCTGATCTGATCCATGTTTATTTAAACTGAGGCAGACGCAGAGGGACTCCCGACTGTGACGTCACGTTCAAATGCCTGTTTTTAATATGGAAGTACAAAAACTCGTACTAAACCGTCTCCAGGAGACCCTGTGGTTTATTAATTTAGGGATTTCTTTCAGGATGTTGTCTTTAAGTTATTTTCCTGTCAGTTTCTTAACAGTTGTCTTTAACCTGCAATATGCCCTTTAAGAAAACTTTAGATACTAAAATGAACGACAGCTGTGTTGAAAGCCAGCAGGAAATATATAAAAATAAAAATAAAATAAAACTGCTTTGTTTGGAATACGACTTGAATCTGAACTCACTGTATCTCTTTGGTCCGTCTTCCAGGCAGAAGGAGAGCGTGAGCGTGGCGTCCTCCTCAAAAAACTCTGTGGCGAAGGCGTCCCACCACAAACTGTCACTTTCCTGTGAAAAGAAAGAAATCCATCAATGATTTTTACACAGAAAATGATTTTTTTAAACCATTTTAAAACACTGTGGGTTGTTCCTTTCAGAATATAAACTCTCTGTTTCCTTTTTATTTCAAATGCTGGTGAATTTTCACCACTAAGGTTTGTTCTCTTGTTCTTTTGTATTTATCTACAAAAATTCAACATTAAATTATACTGATGACCTGCTTCAGATATTGTGGTGTTTGTGAATCTGTGCTTGATTAGTCTCCCTGACGGGCACAAGATGATATAATGGTTGTGGCGCTTTGAATTGAAATTGAATTCTTTATTTTTAAATTTAAAGTATAAAAAATAGTTGAGTTTTCATAGTTAATGTACAATTTTAAATTCAATAATAATAATAATAAATAAATAAATAAAAAAAGTACATATCAAAACATTAAATTCCATTACACATTATGCTTTTCAAATTCAGTTTCTGGTGGCACAAATTTAACCTCATAGGTTTGACTTTGACTGAACAGGTATGAAGCGTCAAACAGGCCCTGAAAAGACGTCACAGTAAGAACGGACAGATAAAGACAAAGGGGAACCCTACACAAAGAAATTAAAGCAGGAGTCTATGAATCTGGATCCAGTCTATGATCTCAGTCCTCCTGCTGCTGGTCAACACTAAACCTGATCCTGAGATCAGACTTCAGCTCCTACGAGCTCCAGCTACAAGCTGAGGTTCAGCACCTTCATAATCCAGGTCTGCATCGACTTTATACGACACGTGAGGAAAGTTTTAAGCTGAATCTCTAAAAGTTATGAGATTTTAATGACTGTAAAAAAAAACATCCAAACTCAAATGAAAGTTATTAAGACGACCTGATATCAAGAAGTCACTGTGAATGAAAGATAATGAATACGGTGCCTATTATATTTTTCTGTATTCAGCTGCAGTCACAGCATTAACTTTGGTTGAAACTTTTTAATTTAATTTTTATTTTTATTATTGTTTTTTATTATTGTTTTTTATTATTACTATTATTATTTTTATTTTATTTTATTTTTATATTTTTATTTCTATTTTATTTTATTTTATTTTTATTTTTTTATTTTTATATTTTTATTTTATTTTACTTTGAAAGTCACTGGATATCTGAATGTTGTTTCAGAGCATGACTTCCTGTTCTGCTCAGAATCTAAATCAGAAAAACTTTATTAATCCCAGTGAGGAATTTTAAGTTACCATCACTCATCAGACAGTTACAGGAGTTAGAAATGAAACAGAAATAAGGTTAATAATGTAAAAAATTACTAGGACCCGCCCTGTTGGCTATGGCGTCCTGTTGCAGCAGCTCTCTTTTTTTTGTCCGTTTCTTGTACTTTTTTGGTCTCTTTTTCGTCATCTTTGTATCTGGAGTGGATCATTACTTTGTTTGGCTCATTTGTTGGTCATGGACACCAAACTTTTTGTGTCTTCAGTGATATTTTTACTACTTTTCTCCTGTGTTTGTCTGGAGATCCTACATGTAACCATGGCTGCATTGTTTACATGTGAAATCAGCTGTTAGCAGCCTGTAGCATGTCAATGCTAACTGGTGCTAGGCCGGATGTTTCCCACAAGGTGAGGAGAAGGAGGTGAGGATGACGTGCTGGTTCTCAGGTGTGAGCTAAGAAGTGACGACATGGACCTGTCCTTCCATCCATCGTTATTGGGAACGTAAGATCTATCTCCAATAAGATGGACGAGCTAGCTGTGCTAACCCAGCAACAGAGGGGATACCAGAAGGTAGAGTAGCATCATGCTATTCACAGACATGGCTAACAGAGCTAACAGCAGACACCAAGGCCACATTGGAAGAGCTTCAGCGATGCTTGGTGTGTCTGGAAATCAGGGCTGGGACAGTTTGCTTTTCTCCAGGTTTGATCTTTTTATGATTATTGGGGCGCTAATTCAATTTAAATTGGGATTCCTTAATATTTCCCCATTTTGGGGATTTTTGATTAGCTTTTTTAACTCCAGACCAAATGAAAAAGTTATATGATGATGTCCACAGACTTTATCTGGAGCCATATCTTCCCAAAAACTTTAAATCACATGTGAGTCAGTTTTCAAGATTTATCCAGGGATCTGACATCTTAACTTTTTACCGACCCAGCTCACAAACAAAAACTTAAACAAAGGACTCAAACTTGAAAAAAAGGAGTGACAATTTTTGTGAAAGAAACATCAAAGTGACACTATTTACACTAGTTTAACCAGGAGTCACAGGTAAAGAGGAAATATCAGCAAGTTGTATGTTTGCTGGTCGTTAGGAGCAACAGGAGCTATGGTCGCCTCCTCCTGTCCTCCTGTCCTCCTGTCCTCCTGTCCTCCTGTCCTCCTGTCCTCCTGTCCTCCTGTCCTTGGTCTCTGTCCTGACGTGACTCCAGCCTCACCCTCTCCCCCTCCTCACTAAAACCCCGACCATGGCAGGACCCCTCCACCCCCTGATGAGTGGATGATGCTGATTTCCTGTGACACGTTATGACAGATCACTGACTCTCATCGAGCAGGGCTGAGGGACGGCGTGCACTTCCCAGATGTTGACAATTAGCGTTGTCACCACTGAGCAGCGTCAAGACCAACAAGCGGGACTGGGGAGCCCCAGCTGGTCCGCTTTTATCAGGACCAGGGAGGAGACGGACACTCAAGGAGAGAGGAGGCGCAAGTCTGAGGCAAGGAGTGAAGTGAGACCTGGGCCCTGTTCTGTGAGGAGTTCAGGGTCAAAACGAGACTGAGACGGCCAGTGTTTCTGGAGTCAGTGCAGCTCATCATCATCATCAGCTGTAGGACGGTGTTTTTAGCTCTATGGAGCGTGACCCAAGACAAGAGCCTTTTGTTCAGGGCCCAACGTCTCGCTCTGAACTCCTGCAAGAAGTGAGCCACTGTATGACGAGGGAAACACGGGAAACACGGGTCAGGTCTGGATCCAGAGCTGGCTGTGTTGGAGTGTGGACAGTACGGCGTGTCAGACACTAAAACACGACTAAAGCCGTCACTGACAGACAAAGGCAGTTTTAATGGAGCTCCTCTGACCTGGCTCCTTTCTCTGCTGTCAGCACAAACCATCCACACGAACCAGCCCCACACTTTCACCGCCTCAAGACCCTCAGACAGACGGACGGACGGACGGACGGACGGATGGACGGACTGATTCCTCTTTTCTTCCATACTATATATAATATATACATAAACAGAGCAGCCATCAGGAGGGTATGACCGTGTGACAGAAAATGAAAACCTCGAGGTGATTTTGTCTCTAATAGCCAGTGGTCTGAAACTTTTGATCAGCTGATCAACAACCTGTTTCAATTTTTTTTTTGATGACAAGTTCCAACTGTTTTTTGTCACACTGCCCCTTCTTGTTACAGCATATTGTAGCTCTACTTCAAACCTCATTTAGGTCTAAATGTGCAAAATTCTGGTATATTCTAGCACTTTTTCAACTGGTCTTAAGTTTTATATATATATACACATTAGAGCCCGACCGATTAATTGGTCGGGCCGATTAATCAGGCCAATTAATTGGTCGGGCCGATTAATCAGGCCAATTAATTGGTCGGGCCGATTAATCGGGTCCGATTATGCCTGTCACCGATTAATTAACATCGGCCAAAATGTAGCTGATTATAAAAATGTTTGCTGTGCAGAGATTCTGTTGCTCCTGTTTCTGTGTGTCTGTGTGTTGGGCTGCACGCTGCCTGAGTGCCCACCCTCTCACTCCACCATTATCTAATGTAAGACCATAGAACAAGGTTTTAACCTTGTGTAAGTTGCTTTTTTGAGAGATAAACAGAGATTTATGCTACTGTTAATTCACACGTCCACCATTATCTAATGTAAGACTGTAATACAGCGCTTTAACGTTGTGTAAGTTGCTCATTGTGTGTTTACAGTTTGACTTTTTTTATACTTACTGTGTTTAAAGTTTGACTTCTTTATTTATTATTGTGTTTACAGCTTGTTCTTATTTATCATTGGTTTACACAACAGTTCTTATGTTGACAGTTTTATAGTTAAAGTTCCTTGTTTCAGTTTAGTAGTGTTCTGTCTCTGTCTTGAACCATATGGATATTATGATGATTTGTGTTTATATACAGTATATATCCTGTGTATATCAATGAATTTATTATATATATCAGCCGATATATTGGATATCGGCTTTTTTTGCCCCCAGTATCAGTATCGGCATCAGCCCCAAAAATCCCATATCGGTTATGCTCTAATATATATATATATATATATATATATATATATATATATATATATATATATATATATATATATATATGAAAAAATATTAATAAAGCAGTAAATCATGATGCTTTGACCTCTGATACAGTATCAGTACTCACCAGTACTCAACAGTAGTAAGTTTTGGTGCTTTTTGTGTTTATGTGCTAAAATAATATCCATTTGTCTATTAATCAAATCTCTTTGTTTTTCAATTTAACATATTTAATGTTTTTTTTCTTCTATATATAAACTTGTAGTGCTGTGTTCATGTCCAGCATGGAAAATCTCCTACTCTTCTACTCCCTCACTGTCACAAGGATGCGCTGAGGAACCTAAACTTGGCACCTTTTGCTTTAACCTGAATTGGTACCCAGTACTTCCAGTACTGTTTGGTCGGTACGAGACATGTACCGATGGATTGGCCAGCTGATCGATCGGTGCCGATTTCCATCATTTTGGGGTATTGGTGGTCAGGGATGGGTGATGGCCCATCCTTAAACTGAAACTGATCTTTAACCCCTCTGGGAAGGTTTTTTTGCTCTGAGACCTAAAACTCAAGACACTTTATTGGTTGTTTAAGTTAAAACACAACGATTTTATTGTTTCACAGGTTTTGTTCAATGATTTCCAATAAAATAAGATTGGAAAATTGAAGGTATATGCCCTCGGTTAAAACAAATAAAAACTAACAATCGTCTTTTTAAAGATCGGTGAGAGGCCAGAAAATTGTAATCTGTCCACCTCTGGTCCGTATCTATAGAGGAACCTAATTCCGAACCCATCCCTATTTACACCAACTGACATTTACCAGTCACACCATAAAAATTAGATTACAATCATAGGAGGAATATTTAAGCGAGGAGTGAAATAAAATGTTAGGAAAGAAAACAAAAAACAGTAAAAAAAATAAACAAAAAAGAAAAGCTAGTGCAGACAGACTCACACACACACACTCATGGGGGTGGGGGCTCAAACAGGTGATGTGTTTTCAGTCGTAGTGTTTTGATAGTTCACAGAATGAGCTGGATGTTCGTCAGTCTAACTTCGAACTATAAAGATCCCTGACAAACCTCATAAAACCATCCTTCCTGTCTGCAGAGCGCCGTTTACACCGTGTCAGATCTTCTCCAACTGAAGACTCAACATAACTCAACGGATGAGGTTAGGATGGGTGGATTCATTCACTAAACGTACGCTGACTGTCTTTCCTACGTTTTGTCTAAAAGTAACAGGACCAGGTGTTTGTGATGAACTCTGTCCTCTCTTCAACCGACGATCGCTTTCATCTCAAACTGATCTTTTCCTCAGTGCATCTGCTCTGGTTTCTAAAAAGGAGGAAAGTGCAATTACTTAAGTGGCACATTCCCAAATTCTCACATTTGAGAGTGTAAAATATTTCTCTAACGGCAGCAGAGGTGCTGCAGCGACGGCCTTTCAACGTCTGAAATATTTGCCCTTCGAATCCTCCGACGGTTTACTCTGAAATTTATAAATCAAACACAGAGCCAAACGTGTCACAGCAGCTGAACTAAATAAATCCAACGTTTAGGAGTTAACTAATAATGATGATAATCTCCAGTCAGGTCAATCAGTGAAATGATCAAACAACAGGTCTTAAAACACGCCGTCCAGGCCTCCAACAGATGGATCTGTGAACGTCATCCAGCTTTAACCGCACAAAAACCAGTCTCAAAAACGCAGAAACCAGAATAATTTCTGTGTTTAGCTTCAGACGATGACGCCGGCTCTGTCCTATTTTTCAGACTATCAACAAACGCCCTCCAGAGACCTGCAGACACTGCTCCAGTCCATCTCTCAATCAGTCAATTTTATCTTTACAGAGCCATAAAACAAAACAGGACTTTTCTCCTGGGACCGAACGAGCAGCGCAGCATAAAGCCTCTTTCTTTACACCATCAGATAAAAAACACCCAAAACACCCTCAGGTGGGTAAAGACAGAGCTCAAACCTGAAGCAGCCACAAAGAAAGGGACGTGTAATTAATCTGAGACACAGAATAATCTCAGGAATATCAGAGAAAACGTTTAAAAACATGGTGTTAACGTCGCTGTGAAGGAAAGGATCGATGGATAAATGACGCTGAGGCTTGAAGAGTCTGAGGTTTCTTTACAACCATCGATGAGCTAAATTATTTCCATTATTTATTCTCAGGAAACTAAAGAAGTCGTTTCTGTAACGGGCTGATTTGACTCTTCACCAAAACTGAGAATAAAAAGTTTAATTAAAAACACCATCATCTGTTGGAGCTGTAGAATAAAGACTGAAATCCTCCAAAATAAAGTTTTTCTAACAGATAAATTCACATTTCTGGAGTTTGTTGTGATGTTTGCAGCAGCGTCAGTCTGTGTGAGAGGAGCCGAGCCATCGTCAGGTTTCCTACAGACTCATCTTAACGAAGCAGAAAAGCTCGTTATGCTTCAGGATCCTCAGCTGAAAACTGTCTGCCTCTCTAACTTTTCAGTTATAACCTGAGCTGAACATCCTGATACCAAACAAACTGATCAAATCCAAAGTAAATCCTCCACCTTACCATCGGTAAAGTCACAAACCTCACAGCATCCTGCTTCATGAACACAAAGTTTGATCATATTTAGTTGAAAAAATAAACTTCTGTGCACAAAATTCTGTCACTTTTCTCATGAAGAAATAACCCAGGAAATTCACGGTGTTACTGAAGCGTCGTCATATCAGAAAACACAACATTTCCCCCAAACGTCCTCTGAGCTGTGTGCTCCTCTGAGCTGCGTCACCCTTTCAAAATAAAAGCCACAGGAAAAATAAAACAGGACGGAGACAGTGACAGACTTTTGCAACAAGAGTTTTTTACATTAAATCACGTTAAAATCCTGAAACACCTGTTCCTACTTTTAAAACATTTTTGTTTTGCGTTTAATGGCGTTACTGTGCCAATTAGTCTTTATTTAACCAATATCATTGACTCATTTATTTTTTCCTTTCCTGTTTTTGTTTGTAAAAACCCTCTGTAAATATGTGTAGAAAAGATGAGCTGCTCCACACGGTCGTCTATGAGCCAAAGAAATAAAATCTATCTTTAAAACCAATAACATGTCATTTATTTTTCATATTAAGTTAAAATGGGACATTAAGAGTTTCTCTGTTTCCTAAATACAGACAGAAATGAGCAGTCTGTATATGGTTCAAACCAAAACTTTTAACAAACCGTCTCAATTATAAAAACAAGTTATGATGCAGAGTCATCTGTGAAGTTTAATTACAACAAAAGTCAGAGATCATGACGTGTTTTATTGTGTAACTCTGGTGAACCTGAAAATGAGATTAATTTCATGTTTTACAGTCTGATTTATGAGGACCTCAGGGATTTACACTTTTGGTTTTGTGTTTTTTGGTTTGATGACTGAAAAACTTGAGTTTTGTTTCCAAAAAGGTTTTTTTTCTGTAGCAGATTTTATCTGCAACACGTGGGAGAAAAAGAAGAGTGTTTTATTTAATATTGAGCTGGAAAAAAGATTTGTCAGCTCTGTAACTGTTACGATTTTCTATTTTCTAAACACAACAACTGGATCTCGGGTTGCACACTTTTTGCACATGACATGTAAATAAAGAAAAACAATAAATCAACATGAATAAATGTTTTTTATGATTACTTTTAATATCATATCTAATTTAGCTTCTTACTTCCACTCTTGTACATATTCAGAGCTCGCACATATCTTAAGCTGAAACATAAACTGTCATATGTTCAATGTCAATCTGAAGTAGATTAAATTGGTCAAATTTCTATCACCTGTAATTTTATTCTGTGTAGCACCAGCACATTACAAATTACAAGAAGTAAATGCATTATTTTAAAACCCCACTTATTATTTCACCTTTATTTACTGTTTATTTACTGTGATGTCTAATATTCATATACAGCTTTGCCACTGTAGTTCTATACATCTCTATTGTTTGAAGGTTGAGGTAAATTGTTGCAGCAGTTAATTGTAGTGAGTTGGTTAGATTATTCGGCATTATTTAAAATAAACAAATAAACAAATAAAAGCTCTAATGGCAGCACCTGCCAAATAACATGAAGCACTTTTTCCCACCAAGGTTTTCCTTCCGTCTAAATTTTTGCTCATGTTGTCTGTCGCTTTGGACAAAAGCATCTGCTAAATGAAACTCTAGATCTATTTGATGAAATTAAGATATTATTTCAATTCAAGTGTGTAACTTAAGGCTGCAACTACGAATCCATAAAATCGATAAAAAACGATTAGTAAAAGCGTCACCGACATTTTTTCCATAATGGATGTTCTGTGCTGCATCATGACTGTGTTAGTTTCTCTTCAGTTTATTTGTCTTCTTCCTCTTTGTCGGATTATTTAGTGGTTGGTAACTAGGTGAGGCTGCATTACCGCCCCCTACTGGACTGGAGTGTAATTACCTGGGCTGTGAGGCTGTATGCGTCACATGGAAACAGCTCAGCGTGGAGGAGGAGAAGCCGAGCCGGCATGTGAGGGAAACAAGTTAAAACGTGAATAATAAAAGCTCACAGCGTGTCAAGTGACAAAAATGACCCTGGATGGCACAGCAGCACGACTGCAGTGATCCAGCTCCTGAAACACAAACATGTTGGGCTCATTGACGAGATGGGAGCTCAACAGCGAGGGGAGGAGCCAACGTCGATGTTAAACCAACGTTAGCGTTAGCATTAGCTGCTACAGATAGCGGCAGGGCAGAGGGGGTGAACTGTTTGACCTGCAGGTGAAAAGATAGAGGATACATTTTTATTGATTTGTCTTTTTGGTCCACTAAGTTCTTAATCTGATGATAAAACAAGATATTTTCTGTTGTTTTGTCCAAACTGTTGATTCATTTCACTTTTATACTTTATAAATTTAGCATCTGCTCAGTTTAATTATGTTGAAATATGTGGTTTCCTTGTATATATCATTAAGCAAACAATTAGGGCTGCAGCTATCGAATATTTTCGTATTCGAGTATTCTACTGAAAACCTCATCGAGTAATCGAGTAATCGGATAAAATACAGTTTTGTTTGGTTAAAGAGCAGTTATTTTTCAAATTAAATTTTTTCTCTTTAAGAAATATAATTTTCTAGTACAGCATGTCAATAAGAGCACTTGCTTTGGTAGCTCCAACATCTGTAAACACACTTTGACACATTTTTTGTGCCTTGTTCATCTCATCAAATGTTGCGGACCCAAATATCACCTGTTTCAGAGAATAACCCATTAGTCTCCAAACTCAAGAAAAGAAGCTAGCTTTGTTGCTAATTGCTATTTTGTATAAGAGGTAGCTTGAGGGGTCTGAAAACTCTCTTAATATCAGCTCTATTTGAAATACCACTCTTTGATCTTTGTTGAAATTAAACGATTCCTCGAGGCGGAGAAAATTACTCGAGTATTTTTTGTAATCGAGTACCTCGAATCATTCAAGGAATCGTTTCAGCTCTACAAACAATATTTATGAATTTTACTATTATGGATTCTCATCCTTTTTACCGATTAATCGATGTATCGTAAGTCGTCAGAGTAATCAATTACTAGAATAATCGTTAGCTGCAGCCCTCGTTTGACTCCAAATAGAGTCAATGCATGTCATTTACGTACTGCTCCTTTAGTGTTGTGTTTCTGTTGAGCCAGTTTCAGCCTTAAAGCAGTGATTAAACTTATGGTCTGGATGCAGATGTTGTAGTTTTCTGGTGGAAACAGCAGGAAACAGTTCCTCTGCTCTCATCGTTTCGTCCTCAGCGTTTCTGTCCTCGTCCTGTTGCCCGGCTAAAAAAAAAAAACAGTTTTTACTAATTGACTGTGTTGAACTTCCTCAGCTGCTGGAACAGGTAAGAGGATTTCATGAAGGAGTGTGATCCCCGTTTGACACAAACCGCGCTGGATTTGGAGCTGGAGAGGACTTTTGGAGAGCTGTCATCCTGAGGGCTCCCATCGCCGAGTTTCACCGACGCCGCGTTCATTAAGCTTCCTCTTTCTCTTTTAATGAAAAGTGTTTTAGCTAAGCTCTCACTTCTCTGTTTTTCTCTTCCTCCTCCTCTGTTTCACAGCCGAGCGTTAACCTCCAGCTCGTTTTGATCGGAGCGGCGTATCAGTGAATTCACTTGTTTCCAAATTTCTTTGTTTGACTCCTGATTCATTTCATCCTTCCTTCCTGAAACTGTTTTTTACAGAGTGGCGTGTTCGGCTGAAGCTCTGAAAGTTCATTTTGGCAGCTCGCAACAAACAAACATGTATTTTACACGAGCGGAGCTGACGGCGAGCGCCAACAGTTGTTGATACTGTTTAGTTTTTGTCCACCCCTGGAAATAACGAGCACATTTCACGTGACATGAGCAGCTGTTAGCGTCAGCTTTCACAACAATTAAAAAAGAAGAGGATGGAAGTTTTGGTGCTTTCTCCAAATCACTTTCATTGTGAATCATTCACAGATGAAACAGTCGGAGCTAATAAAGCTAAATATTACTCAGGAAGCTTCCAGGAACAGTCGATTTAGAAGCAGCAGCCATTAATCCTTCAAAAATGGAGCTTTTGGGAAGCTTTTGGCCGCCGCCTCGCCAAGTTGTACAACGCGGCTGGCTGAGCTGTGGACCGGCAAGTTTTGGCTCGGATCTAAAGACAGAGGAGAAGCTGGAGCCGAGCCAGGCGGGCTGGAGAACAGCTAAAGCCTGGCCGGTGGACACAAGCCATACGAATCCTCTGGCTGAAGGCGAGCAGGCCCAGCGAGGGCTCGTGGGATGTGGAGGGTTGGATTCTGACGACTGCAGGAAATGTTCAGAGCTCTGAGAGTGAGACGTGTTAAAGAAACACATTTTAATTGTTTTATCTCCAATCAGCCTTTTCCTCTCTGATTCCCCCTCTTCACATCCACGTCTCCGTCTCTAACCCGCTCCCTGACAGACGGCGTCCTGCCTTCATCCACGCCCGCGGACTCTCTGACGAACCACATGGCGTGACGATGTTTGTTGTCAGACGCTACAAATCAGGCAGACTCAGAGGGACCCGAGGTGAACCGACACGGTCGCAGGCGTGACGGCCGTCAGCCGATAAGGCTCTATTGATTCAAACGGATCGCACTTCATCTGGGGGGGATTTATCAATGTGTCAATTGCTCACCAGCCAACCACAAATCAGCAGCAGCAGCCGGGCCCCGGGGATTCAGGGGAAAGCCGGAGGATTGGAGGGACAGCGGAGGGAGGATCCTCAGCAAACAGCAGCAGAGCGGAGGGTTAAATCAGCGCGTACAGAAACGATGTCTCCATGTGGAAACAGCGAACACAAAAGAAGCTTTCCTGTACGTGGAGGGTGTGAATTCCTCCTCCATTATATATGAATCTAATAACAAACTCTTCAGAAAGAGGAGCCAGCATTTCCCCTGCTGTATATCAACCACCAACATGTCTATGTTTAACATGAAGCCTTTTCCCACCAAGCTTTTGTCGGTCCATATTTTTTGCCTGCAGCCTCTTGTGGCAGAAAAGCCTCCAAGAGTGTAGGCGTGTCTGGGGCCCGACCTTGGAGAATTACCAGCGTCTGAAACCCCATTCAGCTCCTGAATAGCAGCGAGCCCAGCAGCCTGCACGGTGGGCCAGGGAAAGTTTTACTGTTGGAGGATTCAGACAGCCTCAGGTTAGAGAGGAGCACAACAACTTAACAGCAGCACAGCCTCTCTGCATGTTTGGATCCTCAGCCGTCCACAGGCTCTGTCTGAGCGGGCCACGAGATGCTTTAAGAGACCTCCTACAAACCAGATCTATTTTCCTATCACTGTCTGAATATATGCATATTCAAATTATTTTATCCTTTAAAAGGACATTTTACATTAATCAAGATATATTTTTTTACTGCTGATTTATAAAATGATGAAACTTCTCTGCAAATCAAAAACAAACAAAATGAAAATGGCTTCAGTAAA
This sequence comes from Halichoeres trimaculatus, assembly GCF_033239565.1. Taxonomy (NCBI): domain Eukaryota; kingdom Metazoa; phylum Chordata; class Actinopteri; order Labriformes; family Labridae; genus Halichoeres; species Halichoeres trimaculatus. The sequence goes on from NW_027437185.1 coordinate 38,396,811, forward strand.
GGTTTTCAATGTGTTGCTATCACACAAAAGACCTGTCCTCTTAGTGTTCCTTCATTTTGTTGTTGTTGTTGTTGTTTTTTCCTTCTGGGTGGGGGAGGGGCTTTTTTTTTTTTTAGTTTTGCTTTTTTTTGTTTGGTTTGTATTTTCTACGTCTATGACAAATAAACATATTTTTTAAAGCTACTGAAATTTCAAAGGATGATAAATTTATCAACAGACTATTGACATATTGCATGACTGAGAGACACCTAATGAAAGCTCCTCCAAAAAATGTGTTCAGCAATTTGAACCTTTGTCCTTTTCAGGTTTTATTTCATAAAAAAATAAAATAAGTAATAAATAAATAAATATTTCGTGATATTCTTTTAAAAGGTTTTAACTTCAATGTGTATATATAATAAAATATATTAAAATATCAATTGTTTGAAAAGCTTTTAACTTAAATCAATATGAATGAATATAAATAAATAATAAAAAATAAATGAATATATTTTGATATTATTTTGAAAACTTTCACTTAAATACATAAAAACAAACAAATCAAAAAATAAATTAAATAAAATTAAAATCAAAATAAAAAAGATATGTGATATTATTTTAGATGTTTATAACTTAAATACAAAAATTAAGAAAAAATAAAAAAATTAAAATAAAAAAATAACAAATATTATGTGATAATATTTTAAAAGCTTTTTTTAAAATACATAAAAGTAAGTAGATAAATAAATAAATGAAATTTAAAGACAGATTTGTGATGTTTTTTAGAAGATTTTAACTAAAATACATAAAAAAATAAATAGATAAAAATATAAATAAATAAATTCAAGAAATTAATAAATAGAATTAAAATCAAAAAATAGATATTATGTGATATTATTTTAAAAGCTTTTAACTCAAATTCTCAGCTTGTTATTCCTTCCTGGAACTGTGACATTTAAGCTTTAAACTTGTTAAAACATCATGTTTTTTTCTTTGGTTTGTTTAAAAATGTAGTTTGCATTTCTGTTAGTGTCAAAGTATTTATACCATTTTTATCAATTAAAGAATCAGTCCCATAAAAATGTCAAATGGTAGACCACAAAAACATGACAAGTATGAAATAATTCACCTTCCTAGAGGTTTTGAGAGTTAACTGATGAAATAAGTTTTTTATTATGAAATATCATCACAAACTTAATTTAAAATATTTATTTTCCAAACTTGATAATCTAGTTTTGTTGTAGTGAATGAGTCATTATGTTGTCGACATCAATGTTTTCTCTGTTTTTGAGTCCATTGGTTTAAAACCACTTTAAATGTCATTTTTTACAGTGTAGTAAAAATGATAAAATCAGATTCAGAGGAACTGTTTTTGCTTAAAGTCATATTTTTTTTTACGAGAAACTTTAGTTAGTTTGACTTTTTTCAGTACAAAATAAACTTGGACTGATTTTGAGGAGTTAAGTGAGTTTATCGATCAATGATTGTAAGAAAAACTCTGAAAAAAAACTTTGGAATATCTGCGTAGAAACGAGTCCACAGCTCAGTAATTGGTCTCATTGTGTCGTCATGACGACACGAAGTGACCAACACTCCCTGATCCCTTCCTCCTGAGCTGCAGAGAGGTTAAAGCAGGAATGAACGGATGAATCTGTGTTTTCCTCATCACTGCAGTTTACCATCTCTGCATTATAAATCTCTCTTAGCTGCACAGGTACTGTTCTGTTTCTATTAAGGTTTCCTAAGGATGACAAAGTGCACAAACGGCGCTCTCAGACTGGATGAACAGCAGCGCTTTAATCACATCAGACTCGCTGCGCGCTAATGTTGCATCAGTGCAGTTTGTCCTCTCGGGCTTTAAGTGTTTTCTGTTTTTTTTTCATGATGCAAACTTCTCATGTTGTGGTGTTGGGCCACCTTGCAGCCACCAGCCCAGCATTATGCAGATGAGGAGGAAATGAATGCAGCGGGGAAAAGTCATTGCCCTTGGAGAGCAGCGAGCACGCTCACCAGGAGCCAACTTTCTCTCCATAAACCAAACGTGCAGAAGGAAAAAAGCTCAGTGTTTAACTTCATATCATCTGATTCACTTTGGCAACGCTCCCACTGTCTCTCTTTATTCCCCGTGTCAGAAGTTACAGCAGAGATCACTACGGGAGTCACTGCGAGGATTCAAGGCCGAGGTTAATGCACAGAAGTGGTTTGTTTGTTGCTTTAATGCAGGAAAACGCAGCTGCACTCACACGGGGCTTAGGGCCAAAAGGTTTCCTGATTGAGCCTCAAACAGAAAAATAAGAGTCCTAACTAATCAGAACAGATCAGAACAGACACTGACTGATGAGAGGAGGCAGAGACTGGAGTCTGCTCCTCTACCTTTAAGATCCTCCTCGTTATATCACTGCTCCTCTAAACCAGTGAAGCTGGAGCTGCTGACAGGTTTCTGCTGAAACTTTCTCTGTCCCACCGTTCAGAAACTGGACCACGCACTGAGGGGTTGTTGGTTACAGAAGAAAATGAGTTTTATGATGTTCAGAGAATGGTTTCAGTAATTTCAGGTCAAAAACTTAGTTTGAAGCCACATATAGGATAAATAAAGAAATGATCTAAATCTATTGGTATTATTTGTAAAACAAGCGATATGTTGAATCAAATTGTATTTCTCACTTATAATTCCATATCGGTCATATTGTGTTAAGTTTTGGGGGAATACATTTATAACATATATCAATCCGATAACTAAACTCCAGAAAAGAGTTATTAAAATCATAAATAAAGCTTCCTGTCATGAAACTACATATAAAATATTCACAGTATTGCACCTTAAAGTTCTAAGATATCATACTATTATTAAATCAAATTAGAATAAAAGTCTTCACAACTGTTTCACTGTACTTTTTTTTTTCTCTGGATTAAGAGAAAAAATAAATTATTTCAGGGATTTGTTGACTTTGACATAGGTGAGAACTAAAGTTAAATTCAGATGTTTCTTTTGTTGGAGTTAAATTATGGAGCAGACTCAGTGATGACTTAAAATCGTGTAAATCTCTGTTTCAAAAGTTTCAGAAAAACATTGGAAAGTGAAATAATAAAGGGTTACAATGAAACTGACTAAATAAATAATGATGAATAAGAATAATAAAGAGTTAGTTTTTTTTTTTTTTTTTTTTTTTTCCTTATTTGTATAAGGATAATATTCTGGGTAATTTTATGGGTTAAACAGGATAAGCAAAAATAAGCCCTGGCTTCAGCCAACTTATTTTTCAGTTCCTGAGATTTGTATTTACTTATTTATATATTCATCTATTTATTCATTTAGTTTTGTAAACAAAAAAAATGCAAGCATGTAAATGCATTTTTTCATTTAATCTTTTTATCTAATTATTCATTTATTTTTGAAAAAAAAACGCTATCATGTATGAACATTTTTAAAATTCTATTTATGTATCTATTTATTTATTTATTTTGTAAAAGAAATGCAAGCATGTAAATACTTTTTTGGTGATTTTATCTTTTTATCTTTTTATTTATTTTTTCATTTTTGTCAAAAAATGCGAGCATGTATATACATTTTTTAATTTATCTATTTATTTATTTATTTATTTTTGTTTAAAAAAATGCGAGCATGTTTATACATTTTTTAATTTATCTATTTATTTTTTATTTTTTTATTTATTTTTGTTTAAAAAATGCGAGCATGTATATACATTTTTTAATTTATCTATCTATTTATTTATTTTTAAATGCAGCATGTATATACATGTTTTTTTAATTTTATCTTTTAATCTATTTCTTTGTTTTTATCTGTTTATTTTGTAAAAAAAATATTGAAAGCATGTGTATACCTTTTTTACATTTCATCTATCTATCTGTCTATCTATCTATCTATCTATCTATCTATCTATCTATCTATCTATCTATCTATCTATCTATCTATCTATCTATCTATCTATCTATATTTGATAAGTTATCTCACAAGATACACATTCTGTTGTGGAGATTATAATCTAAATAAAACACTCCTATCATAACTCTCCGTCTGCTGAGGATGATGATTCCTGAGCTTCAGTTATAAACTCAGTCGTGTTGAGGAGGTGCTGTTCTGCTCCTCCTCCCATCGCCTGCTCCTCTGTCTGCTCCCAAACTCCTCCTTCAGCTGACCCGTTAAAGCTCAGTGTTGGTGTAAACAGTAAACTAAACTACATCATCCATAAATCTGAGCGAGAGCTGTCTGCTTATCACAAAGATCAACTTTTTAATCTTTCATAAAGTGATTTCTGCAAACTTGATTATCCCAAACTGAACACAGATAAATCAAAATTTACAGAACTGATGTGAACACTTTTTGATTTATTGTGTTATTTATCAGGATGAACTCAACTTTACTTCAACAGCTCTTAAAATGTGACCATTTAGATCAAGTGGAATGAGTGAATGAATCTTATTTAACTGAACAAATGTCAGATCTGAAGCTTGCAGCAAACAAACTGTGATGTTTCTCACTCTGTAACTTTTCTATCATCTGGACAAACGTCCTGACCTTGAGTTTGGGAAAAGATTGAATCGAGATATTTTGGCTGTTTCTTCTTTCAGTTTGGAAATCTATGAAACTGACAATATGAGAATATTACAGCAAAATTTTACCCCAAACATCTGTTGACTCTGCTTTCTGTTTCATCATCCTGTTATTGTTACGTGAATTTCCAACTTTCTTGATTTGAACAGGAGCTAAATAAAAAAAGGGGATTCAGTTTTATAAATTTGACAAAGAAAAGAATAAAAGGAGGAAGTTAAGCACCTCCAGTTTCTTTTACTCTTTTTGCAGACAGCTCCATAATTAAAGAAGATATTCCTCCTTTTTAACTGTAAATAAAACGTAAAGACGGCCAAGGATGGCGGTTAGAAAAGTTTCTTTATCTGTACGGCAGCTTTGGCGCTGCACTTCCTGTGACTCGCCGTGTTAACGTCTCCTCGCCGTAAAGCTAAGAGCTCAAACTTTAGAGCAAAATCAGAGTCAAACAGCTGATCAGCAAAATGATGAAACACAGAGAAACCAGCGAAGGAGAGACTCTGTGTTCCTGCTGCAGCTCGCCTGAAGTACAGTCAGTCAGGGCCTCCTCCTCCTCCTCCTTCCTCCTCCTCCTTCCTCCTCCTCACTAATGAAATATAATAGAAGCTGTGTTTATTCTGACTGAGGGACAAAGTGGCTTTCAGAGGGAAATCAGTGTAAAGGACTAGAGAAAATCTTTTTGTTTGTTGAAGGAGTGTGTGAGAGATCACTTCTTTTCACCCAGAGGAGAGGAGTGTATGGATGAAGTAGCTCCGACTGAGAGGAGAGGTCATACATGTTGTAAAGATCTTTCACAGCTCGTGTGAGTGGGTGGATTTTCATGACTGATCCTTGGTCTTCAAAACAAAACAGGAACTTTTTTTATTATTAGAGGGATGAAATCAGAAATGGAACAAAGATGATGAAACAGCAGCCTTGACATCAAACCTCCTTCATCTTTAAATCATTGTGGATATTTACAAAAAAGGGACAAAACGCCAAAAAGTTTCCCTTCATCAAACTTTCATCCTCAGTGGCAACAAAACTTCAGATGCTTCAACAGATTTTCTTTAAACAGTAATGTCCAATAAGCTCCAGGGTTCAACTTAAAGAGAGGCTTTCTCATTTATTTAAGGTAACGATGCTAAATGTTCATTACATATTATCATACAATGATTTCATACTCTGTTTTAAACTGCTGTCTTTGTGAGCAGCTGATGGGGAGGGTGGGGAGTGGGGGTTGTAGACATGGTAGAGCACTGTGTTTTGGGTTACTTTGTGAATTATTGTAATATAAGTTTTATTTATTTATTTACTTATTTATGTTTTTTATTTTGTTTATTTATCATATGTTATTTTTTATTTTATCTATTTATTTATGTATCTTTATTTCATCTATCTATTTTATTGTTTATTTTATTTATTTATCATCTTTGAATTTTCATTTTGCCTATTTATCAAATTATTCTTATTTCATCTATCTATTTATTTGTTTATTTTTATTTCATCTATGTATGTATTTGTTTATTTTAATTATGTATTTATTTAATTATTTTATTTTATCTATCTATTTTTTATTTTATTTATTTAACTATTTATTTGTTTTTTTATTTATTTATTTGTATCTATTTCTATATTATATACTTATTTATTTCATCTATTTATTTTTATTTTATTTATTTATTTATCATCTATTTTTTATTACATATTTATTTATTTCATTTTTTATTTTTATTTTATTTATTTATTTGTTTTCTATTTATATTATATTATCTTTTAACTTATTAATTTTTATTTTATTCATCAATCTATTTATTTATTTACTTATTTTATATCATCTATCTATTTGTTTAATTATTTCATTTTATTCTTTCATTTTCTCTTTATTTTATTTTATCTATACATTTATCTATTCTTATACTATTTATTGATTTATTTATTTATCATGTCTGTGGTGACCCCCTTGGAAAGAAGATGCTGCATCTCCAGGGGTGATCCTTAATAAATTAGTTGATTTTAAAAAAAGTGAAATATATATTTGTGTGATTTTTAAACTTATTTTACATACGTTGAAGAAATCTCAGAATCTGCTAACTCAGAGGTCATCAAAAAAGGATCATGTGACACATCAGAGGAGCAGACCTCAAACACCAAGGTCTCTGCCCCCCCAAACAGGCCTCCAGAGGGCTGGCCAATCAGAGTGAAGGGGGCAGGGAGCCTTAAAGAGACAGCAGCTGGAACAAGGCGTTTCAGACCGAGGCTGAAATAAGAGTTTTCCAAAAGTGAAAGAAAAACAAGGGGGTGTTTTGAGCTGTGAATCATGCAAAACTACGACAGAGAACCAGAGAGACAGAATAAAGTCTCGAAAAAAAAAAAAACACTGGAGCAAGGACTCAACCTGTGACCTCCTCCCCTCAGGACGGGCTATCTGACCACGGCGAGCAGCCGGAGAACAACAGGACATGGACGGACCACGGGCCCGTCCGTCTCCTCTGTTATCTGAGCCACAGAGCAGCCTGGAAGGAACCGCGGGAAAGAGCCAGGAAAAAGGTGGGTCTATTGTCCGGGCATCCTGCTGGACGTGACTGACGCTCATTGTTCGACTGCAGCCTGTTTTTTTTCTCCTTCTTATGGGAACATCCTCTGAGAGCATCTCATGGACAGAGGGACTTCACACCAGCCGCTCAGAGACCAATGAACGGGTATATCATCCTCACGTTTAATGTACAAAACTGATGAAATATGTTTTAGTGACAACATCTTTTACTCTTTTACACCGTCAGTCAGCATGGGGGGGTAACATGTCAGAGTTTGGGTGGACGTTAACATTTCTCACAGCAGCAACTCTGACAAGGAGGCCTGCAGTGTCTGCAGACTGTGATTAGTTTTTTATCATCCTCGTAATCACATGGGTCCGCTGATGAAGATGAAGATGATTTAGATGACGATTTAAAAGGAAAAAAATGGAAAAATAAGGAATCATCTCATTAATTTTATCTTCTTTTATTCTTGTATGCTTTATTTTGTTAGCAGCACTTATGACGGAAGTGTGTAGACCAAGGGTGTTCAACCTGTGGCTCTGGGGCCTCATGCGGCCCTTTGACTCCTCTGCAGTGGCTCCTTGTAGCTTTAACAAAATATAATTGAAATAAAGAATAGTTATTTTTCTTACAGAGAGTATAGATGATTAAAGACACTGACTGTAAATAAAATCATAGGTTAACGTTTCATAAAACTAAAAATGCGTCGCCTCTTGCAATAAAGCTTTCAAATTCTGGGGAGATATTTTGCAATTTTTTTTTTATTTCAATCTTTTTTTTAAATCATTCAAATTTAGAAAAAAAAACTAATTTTTTTAATAGACTTTTTTATCTTTTGCAAAATTATTATTTTTTAATTACTGCATTTTTTGCTAATTATCTAAATTCATTTTCTTAAAATTTACATTTTTTTTGGAAAACTTTTTCACTTTTTGAAATTTTTAAAAGTACTTTTTTTTTTTTTTTCAAATTCATGGAATTTTGGCATTTTTTTACAATCTACATTTTTGAAAAATAATTTAAAAAATTTGAATTTTCAACATTTAGAAAAAATTTCAATTTATTATAATAGTCACAAGATTTGCAAATTTATATTACAAATTTTTCATTTTTTTAATATTTGCAACTTTATTTATTTATTTAAAAACACAAAAAACATTGTGTTTAGAGAATTATTCACGAGATTTTACTATGTTAACAATGTTATATACTTTTTTGTCTTTATTGTGAAGATAAAGTAGATTTTCTGGCTCCTGAATCTTCAATCCAGGTGAGCTAAGGAAAAATAGCTGTGATAAAAGTGAAGGTTGCAGACCCCAAAAAAAGGAAAAACAACAAACATATCTTTAAAAAAAAATAATAATAATATTGTGGTTATTTAACAGTTTCAAGCTCAAATACTTTAACCTAGAGAATCCTGAGTCTTGCTTTAATAAAAAAAATTGATTTCTTTTTGCACATTGACAGTAAAATAAGGGAACAAACCTTTAAACCATGAATTAGCAAAACAAATCTGTATCCTGATCAACGAGTCTGAATCTTAAAGCTGCTCCAGAGAAACTCTGAATTTAGAAATCCCATCAGCACAGGGGAAACTCTGAGTTTTTGATATCTGATGGATCTGGAAAAGATGAGTCTTGTGATTCACTGTGATAAAAAAAAAAAAGTTTTGAGGTAAGAAGCAGAAGGATTGAAGAAGGATTCTTGAAACCACACTCCACTCAGAAGGTCATCCTCTGGTGTGAAATCAGAAAGTGTGAAAAGATTGTGGAGCGAGCGGTTGAGGGCTCAGAGTCACGACACACAGACGGTTAAAAGTCTTTTATGCCACAGATTTGAAACTTCTGATATTTGGACATTTGATGGTTTCTGTCCCTGAGGAACAGAGTCTGTCTCTGACTTCCTGCTTTTTGATTTTCTCTTCTTCTTCTTCTAATTTTCATCGTCACTTTGTGCCTGAAGCATCTTCATTTCTTCCTCATCCCTTCATCTGATCTCGGTGAGCAGGAACAAAACTGCTGCTACACTACAAATTAGGCATCTTTAACCAGTCATGTTAAACAGGTTTAGCCAAATTCTGTCAGTTTTTAGTCTCTATTTACCTTGACGTGGTAAAAATATCCAGAATTAGACTCTTACTGTGCATAAGTAGGAAATAATTGGCTTCGAAACATCTCGACAATCGACTCAGGTCTGATGAAACACTGAGGAACAAAATTCACCAGTTTTAACAGTAAAAAATTTAGAAAAATATAAAGTTAATGCTGCAAATATATACTATCATCATCACCATCCTTTCTTTTCAATCAGTTTCTTTTAAACTTTTATACATACTTTTTTTTTTACTTTTTTTTTTACTTTTCTTGAAGTGTTTTTAAAATGTTTTGTACAACATCTTTGAGTTTTTTTTTTAAGGCGCCTTGAAATAAAATAAACTATTATTATTATTTTATTATTATTATTATTATTATTATTATAAATAATAATAATAATAATTATAATAATAATAATAATATCATTATTATTATTATTATTATTATTATTATTATCAAAGCTGGAATCATATTTTTCTTTAATTAACTTTTTTTAGGGGAAACAATAAAAAAATCACAGGGAAACAAATAAAAAACTAGTTTCTTTTTTTTAAATTAAGACTTTCTTTTTTTTTTTTTTTTTTAAATCTGGCATTTTTTTCTGGACCTGTCTGCTGAATGTGGCTCATGTTTAGTCTACTGAGCCTTTTTTTTCCTCTAAAAATAAGATGTTTACACTTACTTCGATGTCAGTTTTTGAGGTGTATCAGCGCTACTATTCTACAATTTTATTTTGCAAATGCTTTTGTTCAAAGCAGCAGCGACACAATCCAGAATCAGGATCCAGAAAAGCGATAATTAAACACAAGCAAACTGCATCAAACGTATTAATCTCTCCTTCCTGTTTCTTTTCAACACGTCCACATTAAAAATCAGCTTTTAAAGGAATAAAATGATAAACAGAAACCTCCTTTCAGCAGAGCTAACGGTCTGGCCACAGCCTTTAAAGGATCAGTCCGCTCTTTACCGTCTTCCCCCACTCTCAGCCGGCTCACCTTTACAGCTCCTATTCTTTGCTTCCTGTCAGAAAGACTGTGAGTGATAAAAACATCGTGGAGAGTGTCTGCATCCAGAAACAAAAATAATGCTGTTTGGTCGCTGACGTGAGGAACAGATGCTATAGACTTAATAAAGACTCTTTACTCACTCCTCCTGTTTGTTTTGAGTATGTATTGTGTTTGTTTTGTGTGTGTGCTGAGTGGGAGGAAGGTCAAAGATGATTTCTGGTGAATTTGTGTCTGATAGTTTGATGAAAAGCTCGGCCCAGTCACTGTCTGTGTGTTGTTAGCTAATTAAAATATTTACTTTGATGATTTTCTGTCACTCTGGCTGGTTTAGACACATAAAAGCTTTGCTCTGATCGAGGACACGTTGGCGTTTTATTAAACTTTAACATGTTTTAAAGCGCTGCTCTGTCCTGACGGTTTACAGCAGAGGATGAAGGTCCTGTTTGCTCCTCCTGCTCCGTCCACCGTCTAATCCTCTCTGAATTTTTTTCTGGTCCTGATACAGATACAGATACCTGGGCGTTAGGTATCGACTGATACTGATCCTGATCTGATACAAGTGTTAAATAATAACCTGTATGCCCCACTGTGGGATAAGACTGGTAATGTTTTGAATTACTGAGGTTGATATTCCTTGAAACTACACGTGTTTAAATGTTTAACAGCAGTTTGGTTCAAACTAAGCTTTAGAACTTACAGAAATTACTATTCAATTATAAATTGTATACCCTATTTTTTCTTTGGAGAGTTTAATCACTTCCTGACTCTACCTCCAGACATATTTTACAATCCCCGAAAAAAAATACATGAGAACATCAGCTGTCAATCATCGTTAAACGTTACATAAAGCCTCGTTTTTAACCTTGTATAACTAATGAAACAAAACTTTTCAGAAAAAAGAGGACTTGAACACAAGACAGCCAAATGATATCTTCAAATCACCACAACAATCAGACGTGAGAAACATTTCTACCAGGTGGATTAATTTTTTAAAGTTTGACCACAGCCCATCTGGAATGACTGGGGAGATGGATTTTTAACCTATACTGCAGCCAGCCACCAGGGGGAGCAGTTTTTGTGGAGACCTCACTTAGAGCCGAGCAAGATGACGTCCATTTTTTTTACAGTCTATGGCTGATACCAGATACCAGGATCAGATCCATGCATCCCTTCTTTGAATAAAAGCAAAAAAAATAATAATAATTTTTACGTTTTTTTGCAGCAGTCCATCTTTACACTGCAAAAACTGAAATCTTATCAAGTGTTTTTGTTTTATTTTCAGTAGAAAATGTCTTTTTAGACTCAATTTGAGACACACTCGCCTGACCAGTCCAAAAAAATGTCCCATTTCTCATTTTTTTTGTATTAAGACATTATTCTAGTTTTAAGCAAATTTTCAAGCAAATTTCTTTTATTCCATTGACAGAATTTTTTTTTACTAGTTATAATAATTCAGACCTCATTTTTGTCTTTAAATAACTTAAATGAGAAATTTTTCTGAACTGGTCGGGTGAATGTGGCTCAGATTGAGTCTGAAGTAGGGCTGAAAAATTTATCGTTTTCAGATCAAAATCGCAATTTTAGACAATGCAATTTTGAGATCGCCAAAGCAGCAATTTTTTGCAGCACTCCTGACTGACTCAGGATCTGTTGTGTCAAGTATTATACACATTCTGTTTTACAAATTCGTAGACAATCTATGTGTTAAAAGTGCTGGTAAGCAGGTCAACAACACAAAGCCTCTGTTTAGGAGTAGAAGTTGATGATAACAGGTTATTTATCATCACTATTGAGGATTAAAAAATCGTCAATTGCAATATCTGCCAGAAAAGTTAGATCTTTTCCTAAAATCGTTCAGCCCTACATGTGAATATCCCAAAGCTTGATTTGAAAAAAAATCGTGAATTGAATTGAAATCACAATATCTGCCAGAAAAATCACAATTCAATCTTTTCTTAAAATTAGGGCTGTCATTTAAACGCGTTAATTAGATTAATTAATTACACCGCAAATTAACGCTTCATAAAAATTAACGCAGATTAATCTGGATCCAAACCCGCGAGGCGTTCAAAGACGCACTTATTTTCAAATGTCTAGCATTTACAAACCGTTTGTCCTACATGAAAAAAGTGGTGTTCTCGTCAGATTTTCAAATTTCCGACGGTCCCTGAATGTATCACATCTAGCAACATGCTTTGAACAGGGGGGAAGAGAGAGCGCTGTTAAAGAATAAGTTTGGTTTATACAGCTTTTACATTGTTTATAGAATGAAGTAGAACAAAATACTCACCAAGAAGGTTTTCCTGATCCAAGCAGTGTTTCTGGAGATATTTAGATCCAAAATCGTGCAGCGGACGTTCGTATAATGGGATCCATCGGGGCATAGACAGCACCGCTTCTAAAACTGCGCAGCACTCTCTGGAGCACTGACTCCTCTCTTTGAGGGGCAAGCGTAAACAAAGACTTCGTCAGTTCAAAAGGTCAGTACAGCCGCACAGCGCTGTCTGGAGTGACACAGACTGCAGCAGAGGACTAACCCGGAGCGGACCATGATGGAATATTGGTGAAAAACACACGTTTTTGGACGATTAATGCAGTTTTAGGAGCAGCGCTGTCTCTGCCCTGATGGATCCCATCATACGGACGTCCGCTGCACGATTTTGGATCTAAATATCTCCCGAAGCACTGCTTGGATCAGGAAAACCTTCTTGGTGAGTATTTTGTTCTTCTTCATTCTATAAACAATGTAAAAGCTGTATAAACCAAACTTATCCTTTAAGGGGACTGCCGTCCACATCTCGTTTATTCACACATCCTTTTTGAAAATCTACAGAAAATCAACCGTTTACTCAATTCTGTAAAAAACAGGTAATTTTACACTCTTTACTGCATCAAACAAGCCCTGAATTATCGATATATGTCCTGTATTTAAATCTAAAGAATTCTTTGAAATTTTCTTCCATCTTCCTGGTGTCATGTTTCAGCTTGGGGCTGCTCTGCACCAATCAGCAACAGTTTGTGTGTTCAGAGCATGTTAAACTGAGAATACTTCACTTTTCTTTGATTCAAGACTTGAATAAAGTGTTTTGTACATAGTTCTTCACAGTTTTTAGCCTTTAGCCCTGGTTCTCCTGACCTCATAGAAGTATAGAAGTTCATATTGCAGTGAAAATTGAGTCCACATCGAGTAAAAATGTGAACAGAAGGAAAAACCGTCCTAAAAATCAAATCAGCTTACCTTAGGTGCAGGACTGTGTAGATTTTGTAAAGATAGAACCATAAAACTTTTTTCATGTGTTCCTTATGCCTCAGGGTACCTAAACATGTGTTGTATATATTCCCACCTTATTTTAAATGTTTTTAATGTCTTTTAATGTAATTTTAATGTCCTGGAATTCAAATTCTTTATTTTGGGACCTTAAGCAGATATGAGATTAAAATGAGATTAATTAGATTAATTAATTACAAATCCTGTAATTAATTAGATCTTTTTTTTTTAATCGCCTGACAGCACTACTTAAAATCATCCAGCCCTAGTCTGAAAAGACATTTTCTGCTGAAAATAAGACAAAAACTGTTGCTAAGATCTTAGTTTTTTGCAGTGTATAAAACTGATCAGGAGTGGAGTGAAGGAGTGGAGTCCTTTAGTACCTTCAGTATCTCATTGACCCTGATAGATCCAGCAGTAATGGCTCAGATAAAGGTGTTGTGATGTCCAACATGTCTCCAGGAATTACTCTGAGCCAATTACAATTAAACCCACTGTAAAAAATGTCAGCAATCAAAATTCAAACTTCCTTGTGGTTACTGGAAATGTTAAAACCTGCACACCTTGCTCAACTTTACAAGGACCAACCAGTTTTGCACAAATTTCAGAAAAATCACAAACTTCCAAAGATAAAAATCCTTGACTTTAAGACTTAAACTTATCAAAACTGTCAGAGCTCACTTGTAAAAACAACCTCACCAACATCCTCGATGATAAACTTCATGAACAGCTACTTCCTTAGCTCTGATGCTATCCGTCAGCTAGCTTTGTTTCTCAGCATTAATCCACCTGACAGTAGCTGTTGGTTCAGTCGTTCAGTGATGCTGATAATTTGCTGGTGTTTTGCTCAGAGATCGTCTTTTTTGCAGCGAGCAGATCCCATTAAACCAAACGACAAACACACTCATCTGTTTTGTTTTGTCCCTTTGAGATTAGCGCTGATTAAACAGATCCATTCATACAACAAATGTTACGTCCTGATGTTTTAAACATCGGAGAAATCTCCAGATGAATCATCTTTGATATCTGATGTTTGAAGCAGGAAAATAAAAAATATGGAGAGACGTCTGCTTCTCTGTTTTTACACAAACTGATTCGATTTTGGTCAAAATACTAGAATCAAAGATGGAAACCAAACAATCTTTGCTGATCAGAGATTGAGATCACTCTGTGCTCCTCTCACGGCCGACGCTGGTCTTTGAACGCAGCTTGTCACTAAAGGAAACGTGTGTGTGAGTCCGGGGTGTCTCATCTTTAATCCCTCTGTGTGAACCTCGCAGCTCGGCGCCAACTTGACCTCCACATCATAAGCCTATTCATGTCAATCTGACACGTCGCGCTGATGGGAACAGATCCACTTTGCCCCTGACAGGAACAAGGGATTTGGCCATAATGAACACTCCAGTTCCTCCAGCGGCGGGCCGAGCCAGTGAGCCGGGTCTGGGTGTCCGTGGGCCCGTCTGAATAATAAGACCCCGACTAACTGTGCACAACAGACTCAGGAACAGACACAGGACTCTGATGAACGTCTGCCAATCACTGATACTGATTCTGTGTCTGCTGAGGACGAGTGTGACCACGACCCGGCGGCGGCGGAGAGCTTCCTGAACGCAGCCCTGAGGGTGTTATTACGTCTCCTCCATTTACAGCTTTTGTTTTCTCCTGTTTCAGCCTCAGCGTGGTAGTTTTACTTACACTGTTACTCTGTGTCCCTGCTCCCTTCCTCTGAATATTAATGCCTCCTATGCTAATGGCCTCACACCGGCTGAGGTCGACCAAGCTCCTCCTCTGAATGTTAATCCGCTGCCTCATTTGCATACGCCTAAGTGTCAAATTCCCCCACAAATCATTGCAGCTGCCTCCGTAAGAGGAGGGCGCAGAAACAATGTGGCGTCTGCGTATGCAGAGCATCAAATCCACATCAAAGCCTGTTTAGATTGCCAGGTCACTGCAGGTGCACGCTGTGTAAAATGAAGGTAATGGGATAGCAGTCAGCGGCGAGCAGAAACACAGGCGGCCAGGTAATAAGTATGAATGGAGCAGGTAATAAGGTTGGGATAGAAGCAGCCCCGTGTCATGGCAGGAGCAGCGCTGTTTAAGCTGCAGCGCCGTTAGCGGTTCAGAGGTGAGCGCTGATCTCAGACGAGATCCCGGCACTTGTTGTGTCGTTTGGTTTCATCCTGAGAGCGCGCAGGGCGGAGAGGTTGGTGCAAAGTGTCCGTCAGCATCGTTTAAGAGAAGAGTTCACCTAAAAATAAACTTCCTGCTTCCTTCATCAGCATCAGACGCGTTCATCAGCATCAGGATCCGTCTCACAGGGGGTGAGGGTCAGTTTTTCATTTCTTAAATTATCATCACTCTGAAACATGCAGCTGATGAAGCCATTTGGGGAGAGAAGGAAAATATTCAGCAGATATTTTAATAATTAAGATTCTTCTCTAAAGCAAAAAAAAACCTCTAAATTGATGTTTTTTTTGTTTGAGTATCTGCTCATAGTTTAAAATCTTAGCAAGCTCTTTTGTCTCATTTTCAGCAGAAAACATCTTTATAGACTTTTTTCTTCTTTTATTTCTTTTTTTCCCCTCGTTTTCCATTTTTTTCTTATTTTTACTTTTTCCTTTTTTTCCTATTCTTTTTCTTCTTTGTTATTCTTTTTTTCTTTTTATTCTTTTTTCTATTTTATATTTTCTTTTTTCTTCGTTTCTTCATTTTTCTATTTTCTTTTTTTCCTTTTTCTTCTTTTTTCTCCTTTTTTTTCTTTTCTTCTTTTTTTCTATTTTCTTTTTTCCAATTTTTTCATTCTTTTTTTCTTCCTTTTTTTTCTTTTTTCTTATTTTCTTATTTTTTCTGTTTTCTTTTTTTCTGTTTTTTTCTTCGTTTTCTCCAATTTTCATTTTTCTTCTTTTTTGCTATTTTTCTCCTATTTTTTTCATTCTTTTTTCTCCTTTTTTCTTCTTTTCTTCTTTGTTTTATTTTTTCATTTTTTTTCTTCCTTTTTCCTTTTTTCTTCTTTTCTTCTTTTTTCTGTTTTGTTTTTTCTGTTTTTTGTTCTTCTTTTTTCTTCTATTTTCTTTTTTATTCTTTTTCTTTTCTTTTTTTCTTTTTTTCCTATTTTTTATTCTTTTTTTTCTTTTTTTCATCTTTTTCTATTTTCGTTTTTTTTCCTATTTTTTTTCTTCTTTTCTGTTTTTTTTCTTCTTTTTTTCCTTTTTTTCTATTTCTTCTTCTTTTTTCTCCTTTTTTCTTTTTCTTCTTTTCTTCTTTTTTGTTCTCCTTTTTTTCTCCTATTTTCTATTTTCTTTCTTCTTTTTTTTTCTATTTTTCCCCTTTTTTTTCCTATTTCTTTCTTTCTTTCTTTTCTTTAATCACCTTTTTAGACTAAATCTGAGCCACATTCCCCTGACCAGTCCAGAAAAATGAGGTCTGAAGTGTTGTAACATTATTCTAGTCCAGGCAGATTTTTTTAAACTCATTTTTGTTTTTTAAATAGACATGACAAGACATTTTTCAGAACTGGTCAGTTGAATGTGGCTCATATCAAATATAATAAGACACCTTTTTTCTTAAAAAGAGACAAAAACACTTGATAAGATTTACATTTTTTGCAGTGCAGACTAATTAAAGGCCTCACTCTGAGCTCTCTGATTCTCTGATCGTGACACCTTGTTGTAAATTTCCTCCTTTAAGGATGAAAACCATTACAGACAGAATAATCTGCAGATTAAATATTCATCAGTACGGACCTTTTTACGACCATCATGTCTGAACGATCGGGTACGGACCACAGGCTGCGTGACTCATGGACACACGCTCTCAGTGGACTCGTCCAGACATGGCGGCAGATTCCCTGGAAACGCTGACTCAGCTTTTCGTTAATTAGATGAGAAACAGGCAGAGAGGGCGGAGCTGAAACACCCAGCAACACGCCCACCTGTCTGTCAGCTGATCTCTGATGATACAGTTGAAGAGTGAGCCTCTCTGTCCGTCACATGACCACATGATATCTATCATAGAGTCACTTCCTGCACAGTGTGTTAATAAATTAACCACATATCCCAAACTGCTCTGTTCACCAGGCAGTGAAGATGCTGAGTTTTGCTGTAAAAATGAGATTTTTAACATGAGACCTGATGCTGTTTCCTCAGTCCTGGCAGCCTCAAGTGGACGCTTGAGGAACTGCAGTTTTGGCCCAGCCACAGTCACCTTAACTCTTCAGCCCTGGAGCACAAACAGTTTGATTCCTCTTAAAATGAGATTATTTTTGTTTACATTCTTGGGATCTACCCTAAAAATGAAGATTGAATGTCTGTGACTAAGAGGAATAACACAAATCCTCCGGCTGTGATCAAACTAATTCACTAATTCAACCAGTCTCTGACACAAACTCTTCTTCTATATATTCACGAAAATCAAAGTGTGTAAAATGCTCGATTGTGATTGGCTATGAATTTTCCACAACAAAAGTGATCTCACGTCCCGTCCGATCATTACCCAGTAAGTCGCCTGACTCGCCCCCCCTCTGCCTGTTGACACTGTGGTAAAAATGTAAATATCATCTCAGGCTGGTCCAGAAAAGGGGAACTGAGGACAGTTTTTGGGCACAGATGTGAGCACCTGACCCTGACCCTGAGGAGCAACTGGATCCAAACATCTGCAATACAAGGCAAGTGCAAGACATCCTGTCCTGCAATCCAGACACCAATGATTTTTTGAAAGTCATCTTTGTAATTCTTACAAAGATGTAAGAATTGCTTCGAGAGCAGAAAAAGAAGTCCTGAGGTAACAAAGTCAGCAGCTTGATTATGGATTTTATCATCATTATTATTATTATTATTATTATTATTTTATTTTATTTTATTTTAATTATTATTTTCTTTATTGTTATAATAACAACTACTATTATTTTCATTATTATCATTATTTTCTTTTCTTTTATTTCAATTTTTTTTATTATTATTAGTTATTATTATTATTATTTTATATTTTATTTTCATTTTTATTATTTTTATCTTTATTGTTAAAATTATTATCATTATCATTATCATCAATATTTTATTTTATTTTTATGATTTTATCTCTTCTTATATTGTTATTATCATTATTAAATTTTATTATCATTAATAATGATATCTTTATTGTCATCATAATAATAATTATTATTATTGTCATTTATATCATTATTTGATTTCATTTTAATTTTTTTTTATATTTTATTTTATCTCATATGATTATCATTTATTTATCTATTTATTTATTTATTTAGGTCTGCATTAATACATCCATAAGTCAACATTTTGTGTCTTCAGATAGTAGCAGGATATTAAGCTGGTTAATGTGTAGTGAAGAGGTAGCTGTTAAGACTCCAGACTGGTGCAGCAGGTTTCTGGATTTGATCTTGGTTTATAGGAGCTTCAGTTTGCATATTATCATCACAAGCTTCATTGTTAAACCAGCACAAGGCAAAGAGTAACAACTGATGAATACTCAACTTAACTGCAACTTAATATGAACGTGTTTCACTTTTTTAGTTCAAATCAATCACTTAAAACTGATCTAAAGACAATTAAACATTACATTTAAAAGAAGCGCTGAGAAAAAAGCATCAGATGAACTGAACCTAAAGAAAACCTCCTCTCAGCTCTCTACAGAGGAGCTCTGGTTCATTTCTGCAGCATCCAAAATGAGTCAACAGATGAAAGATGCTGCAAACTTTGCTCAACAACGTTAGTTAAAATGAGACAAAGGAAACAGAAACACGTCCTCGTGTAATTCCAACAACTTCATTTCCGCTCTCCCGGAGGATTAAGAGCATAAAGCTTCCTCTGTATGTGTCACTTAAACTCTAACAGACTCCAGCCTCCTCTGGGGATGAAGTCTGCTCCAAGTGTCGGGTCCTTGAGTCCCGCGCCTGCCAGTGCGAGCGGCAGCCGCACCACCAGCCAAGCAGCTTCAGAAGCACACTCATGAATAAGACAAACGGGAGGATTTCTGAGAGGAGTGGCTCCAGCCGGCTCCTTCCTCGCTCCTCTAAAAGGAGGTGTCACCGAGGCTTAGTCAGGAGCCGCTCAGAACCAGGGCTGATGCAGAATTACAGTGACTCATTCTGATATGACGGGCTGCCAGCGAGCCTGATGTTAAGTACGCTCCCAGCTATTCTTACCCTTAACAAAGGCTGTCCTTTCAGCACATTAAGCGTCTTCTCGCTGCTGATAATTCTGACAAGGCTGCTGTTTGGGAGCTTGAAATCATTTTGACTGGATCAACAAAATATGGCAACAAACCCACTCAAAAACAGCTTTCATGTGTCTGCTCACAATCAGAGCCTGAAGAGCTGCACATTCTACTCTTTCTGGATCTGTGTGAAGACTTTAACTCCTAAAGCTGAGTCTCTGACAACAAAAAGAGCTTTGGCACAAATTTACAGACCTGAACTCTTTCCTGCTTCACCCTGGTGTTTTCTGGAGACCTGTGCATGATTTGGAAAATTAAACACACTTTACTGAGGATGTTCGCTACCAGCAGGAGCACTCTCTGTTGAGTACTCATCGATACCACTAGTAATTTCAATCCATAAAATCCAAATTCACAGTGACTGATCATTTTGAGCCCGATGTGGCTGTTTTTGGAGGATCAGATGGATCAGATTTTGTAGCGTAATCAGGGCTGATCCAGTTTTCACATGTTTTCAGCACTGCCACGCTTTACAGCTGCTGTAAACCAAACCAAACATGTCCGCTGTGTGACTTCTTTGGAAAGCAACGACAGTAAGTTTCATATTTTCTGTCTTGCTTTTTTGTTTTTAAACTGACTTTTATTGCCCTCTTTCTTTTTCTTCATCTCATTTAAGGTTGCACGCTTATTGCATTGTCTGGGTTCCTGTGACTTCTGCTTTTTCCTGGGGTCTTGTTTTTGTGTCCTGTTTTTGATTCGTTTCCCTGTGTTTTGTTGTGTCCTGTCTGTTGTCAAAGCACTTTGTAAACTTCTATTTTTAAAGGTGCAACATAAATAAATCTATTATTAATAATATTATCACTTTAATGCAACAAATATGATTTGTTATTTACAACAGAATCACCCTACAGAGCACGGAATTAAGAAAGAAAGAAAGAAAGAAAGAAAGAAAGAAAGAAAGAAAGAAAGAAAGAAAGAAAGAAAGAAAGAAAGAAAGAAAGAAAGAAAAAATAGAGAGAAAGAAGAAAGAAAAAAGATAAAAACAAAGAAAGAAAGAGAGAAAAAATAGAAAGAAAGAAAGAAAGAAAGAAAGAAAGAAAGAAAGAAAGAAAGAAAAAAAATAGAGAGAAAGAAAGAAAGAAAGAAAAAAGATAAAAACAAAGAAAGAAAGAGAGAAAAAATAGAAAGAAAGAAAGAAAGAAAGAAAGAAAGAAAGAAAGAAAGAAAGAAAGAAAGAAAGAAAAATGAAAGAAAAATGATAAAAAAGAAAGAAAGAAAGAAAGTAGGAAAGAAAGAAGGTCAAAAGAAAGGAAGAAAAAATAGAAAGACAGAAAGAAAGAAAGAAAAAATAGAGAGAAAGAAAGAAAGAAAAAAGATAAAAACAAAGAAAGAAACAAAGAAAAAGAAAGAAAGAAAGAAAGAAAGAAAGAAAGAAAGAAAGAAAAAAACAGAGAGTAAGTAAGAAGAGACACATTTGCCGTGGTGTCAAACTGCAGTGCCACCTACTGGTGAGGAGGACTAACTGGACGTAGGATTTTTTTCGCCTTGAGTATTCAGCCTTCAGGAGTACGATACCTTGAAGTAATTCTGCTTTATCTCCTTCATAACTTCACTCAAACACAGGACAAACATATATTTCCATGTCCACTTTGTCTCAGACGAATTCACAGAACGTTTCATCTAAAAACCGCGAGTTACAACCAGACGTCTCTTCAATCAAGTTTCCTTTAAGACGACAGACTCATGAGTCATTCGGCCTCGTGCTCAGTCTGCATGACAACGGTTTTATTCAAATTCAGCTCCTCAAATCAGGAGATCGCAGACGTTTACTCAATCAGGAAGTTCCTCCTCGATACAGTCACATCCATGAACATGTTCATCAGCACATGTCTGTGTGTGACGAAGAAGAAACACCACAGTCAACATCTCCCCACAGAAGTTAACATTATCATGTGTTTTTGTGTTTCAGTCAAAGTGAAACTTCCTCAGCCCGAGCTCTCTGCCAGCAGTTCCTCTCTAACACAGACGGATATGGATCTGCAACAGCTGCTCGCAGCAAAACCTTGATGAAATATTCAAGAAACTATCCAGCAGGACAATTCAGCTATTTTCTTCTAATGGAATCCAGATTTTGTTCCTCGTTTGTGTGTGTGTGTAAGAAACATCCCAAACTTCCTGTTTTGTAACAACACGAGCCTGACCCCAGCGCCGATCGCTGACACGGCCTCGTTTTTAAAAATGAATTTTGAAGCTGGTGGATGGACGCAGGAGAAGCTCGGCGATAAAAGCAGCAGCAGCAGCAGCAGCAGCAGCAGAGTGACCCTCCAGGCTCACATCGTCATTAAGAGAGCAGCAGCTCACCTCAATTTACAAGAGGCAACACATTCACTTTCACAAAAATATTCTTCAAAAATCACAAGTGCATCATTTTTATCGCAATTTTTAAAATACTTTCTGCACATTTGTGTAAATCCAGCAATTCTGCATGCATAAGGATAGGGCTGAACAATCGGCATCGCAATGTTATAGAATACGATCTTCAAATCACAAAGGCTGCAATTTAAAAAAAAATTAAATTAGTTTTGTTACTGGTGAGAGATTAGTAACAATTTTATACATTTGATATTTATTATTATTTATTATTTTTAAGATTATTGTTCATACTAGACCTCTTGTTCTGGAGTGCTTTGCTTTGTTGTTCTCTGATTTTATTTAAGGAAATTAATGAGGATTGTATGACATGTCAACAAGGCTCAAAGTCAAATCAATCAGTCATTATTCGCTGTGTTTGTAATAGTTAAAGACACATTATTCATATCAACCCATGCATCAATTCTAGGGATAGACCCAGGGGCGTATTTAGTGGTTTGGGGGCCCAAGGCAAACCCAGTCAGTGGGGCCCTCCATGTCCTTGTAACCCCTCTTCCTCAGAGCTAGACTGGCCTTCCCTGGGTCCACTGTCTCTTTCCCAGAATCAAGGCATGAGACAGTGCTAATCTTGTACATGCTAACTTAACACAACTAAATGCATTTCCTCAAGTTCTGTACTTTAGTTTGATTTAGAAAAAAGTGAATCCATCATTTAGTCCACTTTGTCCTGGATTTAAAATCTTTTATGGTCCATTGAAGCTTATTTGTCCCACAGTGGGGAATTTACAGAGTAACAGGAACAAACAAGAAAGGATGAAGTGAAAAACATTACAATAGGTAAACATTGAAAAAATAATTTAGTAAAGAAAAAATATGTAAATATCAAGAACAACATCAAACTGGAAAAAAATCTACTGAAAGAGGTGATATTTACAGTTAGCATACTTTTTGGTCCTATTATTTTAAAGTGAATGTATTTTTATTTGACCCCCTGTCCAGTGAGTTATGTTTCCAAAAAAGAGATTTATACAATAATGTTTATCACCAACTCCAAAAGTTTGATTTAGAGAAAATGATCCTGTTTCCTGGGCTAGATAAAGTCCTTAAAATCCTAAAAGTCTGATATGTTTATCTCAGATCTCAGAGCAACATTGGTTTTATTTCACACTTGGTTGAAAATAAGAAAAAAAATGTGAAAAAGTGTTTTTACCACTTTCTTCCTGAATCAAATGTTCAGATGTGTTGTAACATGGAATAGCCCATTGAATAAGAAGGGAGGGGGAGGAGCCAAAACCATCATTACAGATTAAGCCTTTGATGGATTTTGAAGCATGTGAAGTAAGATTTAGAAAAAGAAATGCTTTCAATTGAAGAGAACTTCATAAATCAGTTTTTAAGAGATGCTTTGGGGGCCCCTGGGAATCTTGGGGCCCCAGGCAACTGCCTGTGTTTGCCTGATTGTAGCTACGCCCCTGGATAGACCAAGTATCAGCCAGGCCGACTATCAGGGCTGATATTTGGCATTTTGGGGCTGATATCGGTATCGCTCTTTTTTTTTAAATCCGACGGCCGATATGAAACCCATTCAAAACTGTTTTTATTCAACTTTGTAAAACATGCTGCTACGTCTCGGAGCTGTTTAATAAACATATGTTTGAAGGTATTTGAACGATGTTAAGTGTTGGAGTTTGTATTATACACATTTTTTTTACGCCAATATTTTCACTTTGACTGCAAATTAATATCGGCTTCAAATATCAGTTATCGGCCTCCTTGACTACTAATAATCAGCATCAGTATCAACCCCAAAAAGTCCATCTCTGATTGGTCTATCTCTGATTTTATCATAACACGTAGGGCTGGCCGACAGGAAAGACTTGTTTTTGAGGATGAGGATGAGTATGATCTGATGTAAAGAGGCTGAAAGGAGCTGTACGTCACACCTGGATGTAAACAAACTACCTTTAATCCCTGGCTATAAGAGAAGAGTGACTCCTCTTTATATTCAGCAGCTGCAGTTTAGTCAAACAATGACCACATGGTTAAAGAGGAGACGAAGTGTACGCTGCTGCTGCTGCTGCTGCTGGAGAGAGAAAGGAAGAAACAGACGAAGAGGAGAATTAAGACGCCAGGAAAAAGTAATTATATTATTATGTAATTATATCATTTAGTCTGAGGAGATGAAGGTAATGATTTAATGTGTTTTTGAGCTTATATCATGAAATATCACAGACAGCGTGAGCTGAAACACACACACACACGCCCTGCTTTCTCTGCATGTGTGTGTGTGTGTGTGCTCTGTGATTGCACTTGGTGTCTGGGCATGTGTGGTGCGGGAGTTGAGGTCCGCCGGGGCTTGGACCACTCCGCATGAATAATGCATCAGGCTGAGCCGTTGCATCTCAGCAACATTGCCTTGGTCGGCTTAAAGTTGCAAGTTTCTCTTTAGAAAAGTCAGCACGGCGTCGTTCAGCGAGCTGCTGCAGCGGCTCGGAAAGACCCAGGCTGGAAGAAAGAGGCTCAAATTTCACATTATGACACGTTTATCCAAAAAAACGTCATTTTTTAACGTCCCTGTGGGAATCAGAAGACGCCTTGGAGCAGAAACAGCAAACAGGAGTCTCATTATTTAAAAAATCTGACGTCTGGGCCTGAAACACTCCCATCTTTAACACTTTGTGTTTTTGTAAAATAATAAAACAGCATCTCCCTGGAAAGAGGATCAACTGCAACAAAACAAATTCAAGGGTACTTTTGTAATAATAACGTAAACACTGTATTTCAACATGCACATAAAAAGAGGCACTCGACATCTACAGCACTAACTCAGATTTTAGGGCAGCCTTTGACATACTGGATCATTCCCTCTTATTGGAAAAGTTGAGTTGTTTTGCATTTGAGGACTCTGCAAATAAATGGATTAAAAAGTTATCTAACAAATAGGAAATATTCAGTTTACTTTAATGTAGGGATGCACGATATTATCGGCACAATATCGGTATCGGCTGATAAAAGCTTAAAAACATGTTTATTGGTATCGGCAGATATGAAAATTTCTGCCGATAAGCACAGCTGATAAGGTGCTATTCAGTTAGGATTATTATTATTTTCCATCTGAAAAATAAGCTCCTTAAATAAAATGTAGCACTTCAGTTATTTGCACTGCAGAGCTCTGTGTCTGTCACCAGGTTGTTACAGTAGCTCTAAAATAATCAAATGCAACTTGGTTATGTTTAAAATGCATTGTACATTTAAAGTTCATGTGATCTAAAGAAATTATTTTTCTTTATTTCAATACTGAATGTTTTAAATGTGAAAAAATAATACATTTCTTATTTATGGTAAAATCAAATGTTTTTTGTCTTGTTTTATGTGTGTTTCTAAAACAAATAAGGCCGTCACAATAAGAGTAACATATAAATTCCAGTACAGGATAGACTTAGCTTTCTTTACAGTGAAAAAAAACAAACAAACTTGTGATTTTCGGTATCGGTATCGGCCAAAAGGGGTTTCGATATATCAGCAAAAATCCAATATCGTGCATCCCTACTTTAATGGTAGTTATTCTGGGATAAAAGAGGTGCAGTATGGGATTCCACAGGGAAGTTGCCTGGGGCCACTCTTATTTTCTATTTTTATAAATGATTTGCCGTTGGTATTAAAGTCTGCCAACATAGTTATGTATGCTGATGATGTCTCAGTATATGATTCAGCAAACACTGCGGAAGAGTTGAATTAAGTGTTGAATAAAGAACTAAGGCTGATAAAGGAGTGGGTTACAGAAAATAAATCCACGGTTCGAGGCTCCAAATATCTAAATATCGGCTGAAATCAGCACCAATCTTGAATTTGAGCAAAGGAAATAAACACATAGAGCAAAAGACAGAGGTAAAGTTATTAGGATTAATTATTGATGATAAAATGGAATAGTTATATAAATCAGATAGTGATAAAGATGGGCAGAGGCATGGCAGTGGTAAGACAATGTAAGAAGTTTATACCAAGCTACATGATCAAACAACTCATTCAGGCACTAGCTCTTACATATTTATTAGTGCTGGGCAAGTTAGCGCGTTATTTTCGCGTTAATCCGTCAATCTATTAACACTGTTGAATATTTTATCGCACATTAGTGCATGTTGCTCACATGCTTTTATTTTGTAAATGTCTGTTGCTGACCGCGGTGGAACCGGAAGTGAAATTGGCGGAAAAACACGATGAGTAACCAAAACAAGCATGGAGAAGAGGGGCAACGCCACGGAACTTAAAGCCGCTTAGTGTATCAGATATAAACAAACACAGGTAGTCTGCCAGGACGAAGAGACACGATGAGAACTAGAGCCTTATTTAGCGGTGTTTTTGTGTGAAAGTAACGCGCTGAAAATTATCTAAATAAAGCGTGAATGCAGACTGATATCAGATTTTTTCGGTGGGAGTCCGTTTATTTGTGTTTTTGGTCAGTAAAATATGGCCCCGTCTGAGTGCACAGGAAACCTGCAGAGGAGCAGGGAGGGGGTGTTTGGTGCGAGCGCTCTGGGCTTCTGCTGCACAAAAACACTGCTGTAGGGGTCATTTCTAGAAGTAGACCGATATATCAGCAGGCCGATATTTGGATACTTGTCTCTATCGGCCATCAACCATATTTTCTTTTAAAAAGCCGATTTTTGAACCGTTGTATAAAATGATGCGATTTTTGATCAGGCACAAAAAAGATGAGCACCTCAAACTTGTGGAACCACTTGGATACATTACATACTTTTGTTCAAATTATATTAATAAGTTTAAATTTCTTTTTTGACATTTTAAGAAGAGTGTGAATGTTTACTACTGCTTGTTACATTGTGTGTTTACTCAGACAAAATATTTCATTGTTTTGAAAGCTGAATAAATGTTCAGGGGACTGGACACGACTTGTTGTAATAGATTTCTTTTAGTTGCTCAGAAATTGCTGCGTTTCACAAAAATGTGATAAATATATATTTATTTAACAATCGGCCTGAATATCAAATTGGAAAAATTGGCTATGTATATCGGCATCGGCTGCACAAATTTGGAAAGCATCAGCATCAGCATCGGCATCGGCCCCCAAAAAACCCATATCGGTCGACCTCTAGTAATTTCTGCCCTAAACCTTGTGATAGGACCCAACTTGTTCCATCCCAGAGTATCACTTTAATGCCCTGACAGTGGCAATAAGCTTTAATTTTGTATTTACATTTTGTAAATTTGATTTGCACTAAATATGTGATTTAACTATTACTGTATAACAAGTACTGATTTAGTGTTTGCATGACAGATGTTATGGCACTTTCACAATGCGATTAATTATGATTAATCAGGGAAATCATGCGATTAATTACGATTAAAAGTTTTAATCGTTGTCCAGCCCTAATATTTAGATTATTGTGAAGTCATCTGGTCAAATACAACACAAAGAAATTCATATAAGCTGCAAGTAGCACAAAATAAAGCAGCACATTGATGCATAATAAACTAATTTGGTTTGATGTTAAAAGTAAATTACACGACTTACTAGTGACCTTTATATAGAAAGTTATTATAAATAAAATCCCAGAAGTGCTCTATGATAAATTAACATTCTTCACTAATGAACATGTGAACTGTACCGGGCAGGCATGGGAAGGGAGACTCAGGCTGCTCCGTGCAGGACAAATGTGATAAAAGGTTCGGTTCTCTACAGAGCAACGGTGGCATGGACTCAACCACCAAGCTTTTTAATTTCAGACAGTTACAGAAGTTGCTTCAACGAGAAATTAAAGATGCATATGGCTTAAAAACATGAGCTACTTCTCACTGATGATGTGAATTTTTTGCTGTAGTCTCAAAAGGTTAGAAGAGTCTGTGGTTTGTCTCTTCTTTTTATAAACTTGTAAACGTGTGTTGGTTATTTTCTGAAATCAAGTGGTGGATAATAGAGCTGCTGTGTGAATGTTGTGATTGGACCCCAGGAAGAATAGCTACTGCATATTTGCTGTAACTAATGGTGGATCCTAAATCAATCAAATCAAATCAAAATAACCACATTTAATAGTTTCTGCATCTCTGGTTTCAAAGATGTCTTATCGTGTCGAGCCCTGGCCTCGATTCGCTATCAGCTGATCATGAACTAAATCAACGATTAACCAAAAAAAACACATTTTAATGCAGCAGCATGAGTCAAATTTAAGCTGAAGTCACATTATTAAAGAAACGCTGCTGCTGTTTGGGAGATTTTCACCATTAATAGAGAATAATACAACACCTATTAGAGGTGGGGGAAGATTTTGAAGTAATATGAGCGTGAATGCAGCAGAGTTAACTGGATCCAGCTCCTCTTGTGATTTGTAGAAAGAGGAGGTGAAACTGAGATGATAATCTAAAGATAAAATTAAAGAATCAAACAAAAAGACTTCCTAAAGTGGTTTTCTAAGTTGCTAAGTTTGTCGTAAGTTAAGACGCCACATGAAGAGGATCTGACTGAACTTTTCTGATCTGCAGATTAACACGTTGGTGATCAGGGAGCAGATGCTGAGGACAGATGCCGGCCGTATAACTCACAGTGGGATCACCAAAGGCTCTACTCACACACACACACACACACACACACTGACGTGAAATTAACTCACACTCCTGCAATTATGTCACCATCATCTTCACTTCTCTCAGGGAAACCTGCAGCGATGCATCATGGGACGTGACCCCACATACACTTCAGGAGTGGACAAACTCAAACACAGGATGCAAATCCACAGAAAGCAGGTGATATGTAAATCTATGCAAATGGTGTAAAAACAGGAGAAAGGCTTCTGTGCTGCAGCCTGTGAAATAAAACACAAACTTCTTCCTGTTCTCTGTTTTCTGCTTGTTTTATAATTTAATTTATTCCTAAAGAATCAGTTTTTGTTTGCAGAACAGTTTCCTTCATCCTGAAAACACCAGAGATGCTTCATGTGCAGGCTGGGATACGAGCAGCTGACTCTCTGGGTCTGAAACTAGTCTAAAAACCACGTGAAATCCCCCTGACGTGATTTTATCTTTAATTAACTGAAAGCATTAATTCCTGGACCAGAACTGACACATGTGACAGTCCGCATCAGCCCCGGACCCGGTTCACTCTCAGCTCAGGAATGTTTGGCACTTTGGCATCTCATCCCCAGCTCCTGACTGACAGATCCTCCTTCTCTGTCCCTCTTTCCCCCACATCCCGGACCTCCACAGCCCGCTCTACCCTCCCCCCGGTACCGCAGCCCTGGACGGGACCGTGCGGCTGCAGCGTCTCTCCCCGGCTCCCCCGGATCCCCCGGCTGCCCTCACCTCAGTGCGCGCCTGTAGCCGCTTGTTCATCTCGTAGATCCGATACTCGGGCTGGACCATGTAGGGCGAGTGTCTCCTGTAGAAGGGTCCGAAGGGGGACGAGTAGAACGGGTCGTGGGTCGGGTTGGACATGGTGGCTCCTGGCGAGGCGCGCGGCGCGATTTCAACATCCAACGGGCTCAGCGGCGCACATGGGAGCGCGATGCTCTCCGAAGACCCCCACCGGGAAGCAGCCGCTGCCGAGGCTGAGCTGCACTCTGCAAGTTGGCCTGCCTAGTTCGCTGCTATAGCGTGGAGCTGCTGGAGGAGGAGGAGGAGGAGGAGGAGGGGGAGGAGGAGGGGAGAGGAGGAACAGGAGAGGGAGGGTGCGAGAGGAGGAGGGGGGGGGGCAGAATTGAAGGGGGGAGGAGGGAAGTCGTTTCCTGTTCCCTGAAGACCTACACTCAGTTTTGCACTCTTGCAAAGTTCAACTCAGACCTCTGTGAGCATGTTTGTCTGCGCATGAATCACGCTTCAGTTTTTAAATCATAAAATAAAAACATTAAAAAGTCACAGTTTGTGTCGACACCACAAGTTTATAACAACAAAAAAAAGATCTGGAGGTTTCGGAGCACTAGAGCTGTCAGCCCTGACAGGAGCCTGTGATTAACCAGTTATTTTTCTAATAACAGGCTATTTTGTCCCTTCTGGCACACCGTCATTAAGCTGCCGCAACATCTGCCTGCTTCATGTCGCTACACATGTCACTGCTGTGCCTTTAAATGCCAAATTCTGGGTAGTTCAAGTCTGAAGAAATGTGCTTTAATGTCTAACACAGGGTTTCTCAACCTGTGGTTCACGGCCCCCTGATGGGCCGGGGAGGTATTACAAGTGGGTCGGCAAATTATTAAAAAAAAAAAAAAAAAAACTTCTCTAAGTGTGTTGAAGGATAAATATTATTATGATCAAAAATAATTTATAAAATGTTTTAAAAAATATTGTTTTAAGAGTTAAAACTTAGCTACCTTTAACAGAAAATTTTAAATATTTGAATACTGTTTTTTTTTTTTCCTTTAAGTATTTAATTTCTTCTCTTATACTTGTTTATATTATGTAAAGCACTTTGGCACATTTTATTTTATTTTATTTTATTTTTGAGAAGCTAAATATATAAAGTTTAATATTATTTTAAGTATTAGACTTAGTGGGATTGCATTACAGTGTTCAGTTCAGTCCTTAAAGTCGCAGTAGCAAGTTGTTTTAATAAAAATAACTTATAACAGGATATTAACGATATTCAATACTGTTTTCGTTTTTTTTTGTTTTTCTTTGAAGTATTTTATTTCTTCTCTTATACTTTTTTATATTAGTAAACCACATTGACACATTTTGTTTAATTTATTTTTATTTTTTTATTTTATTTTTGATAAGCTATATAAACAAAGTTTTATAATATTTTAAATATTAGAATTTTGCTATCATTGGCTGTGCCACTTAGCAGTGAGACTTTAATACAGTATTCAGTTCAGTCCTTTAAGTCGCAGTCGCAAGTTGTTTTAATAGAAATAATTTTAAAAATGTCAATTAATAGTGCTTTAAGGGTTAAAACTGTGTTACGTTTAACAGGAAGTTTTAAATATTTAAATGCTGTGCGAATTTTTTTTCCTTTCAGTATTTTATTTCTTCTCTTTTATTTGTTCATAATATGTAAAGCACTTTGACACATTTTAATTATTTTAATTTTTTATTTATTTATTTATTTATTAGTTTTGAGAAGTGCTCTATCAATAGAATTTATTATTATTATTATTATTATTATTATTATTATTATTATTATTATTATTATTATTATTTTAAGTATTAGACTTTTGTTGTCATCAGCAGTCCCACTGCATTGCAGTATTTGGTTCAGTCCTTTAAGTCCAATCTTCAGTTAAATAAAAAATAAAGTGGTCTGATAACGTGTCATATGGCCTGTGTATTTCTGGGGTGGGGGTGGGAATATTTTTGAGACTTAAAGGTGGTTCCTGCATTGGGAAAGGTTGGGAACCAGCGCTCTAACAGAGTTACAGAGCTAAACCTTTGGTGTCACCCATGAGCTAAGCATACAGGAGCAGGTTTTTAGGCTGAGCTGTGACACAAAAACCTGCAGAGCAATGTTTAGGAAACAAAGAGCAGCAACAACGACATCGTACTTTTTTAAAAATATTAACTCCACATCCAAATGAAGTCACTGTCCAGAATAGCTTTACAGTTTGACGAGGAGTAAAAACAGGTTTGAAATGTGATTTAAAAAAAAAGAGTTTTAATTGTTAACGATATAAAGAATGCTCTAGCAACCAGTAATTATTTGAAACTGTGCGCTTTGTGTGGATTCAGACAGTTAATCTTCTGAACTCCTAAAGATTCTTATCAGAAATGAAATAAAACGATGATCTCTGAGGCGCACAGGCTCAGTCTGGTAATTGAGAACTTGTGCAGCACTGTTGGCTACAAACATGGCTTTAGACTTTTTGTGCTTTCATTCAGTTAAACTCTGAAAAAAAGAAGGAAGAGGGGCAGCGAGGAGTCAGATATCTTCATCACAGAAAGTGTGAGAGCTTATTTGGATTCTGACTGAGAGGAGGACGATCCAGGAGGACAGAAGCCAACAGGAGAGCCCCTGAACTCTCACTGCTATGATAGTTTTTTATTAAAGAAGCGAGTAAACAAGATATCTGAAAATCAAAGACATATTAGGCTATTGTCTAAAACAAAATGTTATCTGACCTCAGCTGGACCGGGGTACGCAGCTAAAGGTCTGAGGACTCGGAGCTAGCTCACTCAGAGCGCAGCTGGAGGCTGCACGGCTCCACGCTCTGCTTTATGTGCTGCATAATCTCATAATATCCTATTGATTGTGTTGCCTGGGGTCAATGCTGCTAATGACACTATCTCAGTACCTGGCTAGTTATGCACCAAGTGTCATAATTTGTGATTAAAGGATGGTGGAGGGAATACTCTGATTACTTTTTCATAAGCAGCTATGTCACTCAGGGTGTTTGCACGGCAGAAACAATCAGCAGAAACACGTCGTGGTTTCATGACATTCGTACTCTCCTATGTGCATGGTTTAAGAAAATATCTCTCAGATTTGCATTTAAATTTTGCATTATTTGAAGTCATTGTTGGTTGTTGCAGAAGCCAGATTAACCTCAGACCTTGGGGCAAAGGAGGGATGGACGGGGACAGAAGGTCAAGCAGATTACAGATATTACAGTTACATAAAAACTCAGGTTGAGCTGCTGCTTATTCAGAGGACGAGACTGTAAGTCGAGCTGTGTGTGGAAACTAAAATGTAGGAAATCAACCACAGCTTTGTGTTTAATGTGGCATCATTTGAAGTGATTGTTGGTTGTTATTGAGGCTGAATCTGCTGCTCCATGATCTGCATGTTTATCCTGACCTCTAAATGCTTCCTCTACATAAGGAGAGTGTGTAAGATTTTTTACAATTCAACCTTTGACATAAACTCACATTAAAAAGAAACCTGACTGAAAGGAGCGATGCTGTTGCAAAGGGAACAGCAGAGAGTGACAGTGTTCACCAGCAGAGCTGTTTCCCATCTTCATCTCTCTGTCCGTGTAGATGCATTTCATACTCGGTGACGAAAGCCCGACCCATGAAAACAGAGCAATGCCAAGCATGAAGCGCAGGGAGGAAGCAGCACAGAGGGGCTTTATAACAGGCTGATAAAGCTCCACCTGCCTGAGGTAACGCTGCTCTTTGCTCTCACATGTGTCCCAATCATTTTACTGTTCATCAAATCAGCAGATTCAAAACAGACATTCAGTAAATCAGGGTCTAGCTCCAGTACTATGATTTTACTTTGTTTGTTCTCAAATTCTGTATTAGTCCTTGTTTACATTAGATCTCGCGGTAAGTGGATTGACCAATCACGTTCCTGGATTCAGCATGAATCAGGAAGTGTAGGAATAAGACGGCGCAGTTGAAAGTCTGAGACACTCGACTCTAGACTGAAAAATCTGATATAGTGAGATATCGAGTTGATAAAGCTTAAGGGCTGATCGATATTTATATGCAAATGGGGCTGGTCCAAAACAGGGGGGGGGTTCCCAAACTTTTTTTGGAGCACTGGGGGGGCCATAAGGTTCTTATTTGGGCTTCAGGGGTGGTCATGCAACTTTAATTTGTTAAGTTTTGTTTGCTTTTTTGTTTGTTTTCCATTTGTATTTTACTCAGAGGTTTTGGTTTATCCTCCCCTATATGAAGTCACCCTGCATGGTCCACACTGGTATTTCCCCATAGACTGTATTTCCCACTTGTGCACACGTCTCTTTCATAGTGGCACGTTTATCCTGACGTCACCAGGCTTGAATGAAAACAGCAGCCAATGGACATGCTCTCTCACCCAGCACCCCTGGTTTAATGCAATGGTTTAATCCAGGTGATTTGATTGGTCGTAAAGTACAGTGTGGGTCGTACCAAAGTATGACAAGATGGCGCGAGCTGGTAGAAACAAGTTTGGAGGAGCAGAGCTGTGTTTTGTTGCTCATATGACATTGCAGCTATTACCGGTATGTTAAATGCTGAATGGCTCTTTAAAGGAGCGCTTTGGAAGACTACAAGAGGACACAAAATGGATTTTAGCGGCTGCTACTCAACTCAACTCAACTCAAACTTTATTTATAGCGCACATTGAAAAACAACTGAAGTTGACCAAAGTGCTGTACAAACACAAACAACACATATGGCTTAAAATATCTAGAACAAAAGCAAAAGTCTGTATCCATTAAAATACATTAAAACACATAAAACACATGATGGTTAAAAACTAATTAATAACTTTGATTAAAAGTCGGGTCCATTTGGTTTAAAACACAACACTGTTCTCCAGCTGGGAACATAGGAAAGAAAAAAACTCACCTGACAGTTGATAATGACAGCTTTTACACTCACAGCTGTTTATTTTAAATACCAAAAATATAGCTCCCAGCCTGTCTTTTTTTTTTTGCAGCGTCAGAATGAAAAGGAAGACGTTTCCAGATTTAGTTTCAGAGAAGCTTTGTGAACTCAATACTGACCCCACCTGGCAGAGTAAGGTTTTAAATAGAAACAATGGCAAAGTCTAATACGGTGCTAGTTATTGATGGAAATCAATAAATCGGACATCAATTGGGAAATGCACAATTGATGTCCGACATACCACACTTTCACAGCTAAGGGTGCTTATTGCCCAATGTGTGTCAATCTCTTTTAATAAATCCAAACTGTGATGCAAGTCACAGTCGTGCACTCGTAATGTCATGATTCCAATTTATTATTTCATGTTATTTGTTAAATTTGTATATATATATATATATATATATATATATAATATATATATATATATATATATATATATATATATATATATATATATATATATATATATATATATATATATATATATATATATAATATGTTATTTATTCATTTTGTCCTCTCCTTTGTTGTAATTATTCTCTGCGTGCCAACAGAAATAGCCTCATGTGCCCTCGGCTGCCTACCCCTGGTCTAGATACTGGATTTCCCAACTAGTGATGCACTTAGGGTCTAAAATTAAACCTTTTATTTTAACCCATGAGTATTTACATTTTTATATCTCTGCAAAGCACAAAACATGCTTTTATTTTGAAATTAGCCCTCCCACAATGTCAGCTCTCACATCTCATAACGCAGAGAAATCCTCGTCAAAGATAATCTTCTGGAGCAGTTATCACCACTTTTCTTATTGCAACATCTACGTTTAACTCCTACATTTCCCAGCATGCACCTTGCGAACATGAAAGGAGTTAATCCAGTAAAGATCAGACTCTGGATCATTAAATCTCAGAACATCCACAGGATTAGTTTTGATTAGATTTTTGAGTTTTTCTAAATATCACAGAATGGACTAAGGATGGGAATGGAAAAACGGTTCCTGTTGAGAATCAATAAAAAATGTTTCAAGGCTATCGTTAGCCTTTGTGCTTAACAATTCCCTTATCAATTCTTTACATTGTACTGGAGCCGCCGGGCCATACGTCGACTAGTCTGTTAGCTAACGTTTCCCAAGAAAACTCTGATTCAGGATTTTCAGCTTGAAGTTTTCCTGAAGAACTGACTTCATAAAGAAATGTTCATCACTCTCTCTCAGGAGATTCATATTCAGGACATTCAACATGGTATAAATCACCTTATTCACCAAAATAACAACATAGAGCAAGCTTGATGCTAACGTATATGGGAAACTGCATTGATATGCTAGCAGTTAGCATACATCAGTATAACTTCAGCTTCAGAATCACAGAAACATATCACATCAACTCTTTGTAAAAAATACTGAGAATTTCAAATGCTAAAAGCCAACAGGCTAATGAAAGGCTAATGGCTGACGGAAAGGTTCCAAACAACTTAAACTATTGCTATAACCACTTTGAGACACTAGATGGCCTACTTGAATTATTAATATATTATAACACAGTACATCAACGTCACATTGTGTGAAATTTTTACCTGTTTCTGTTTAATTATGTCCAGAAATATCCAGACTCAGGGACCAGTTACATTTTATTCATTTACAGGATAAACTCAATTAAATGTTGTTGACACAGAAAACCTGTAAAGATACTTTTTGTATCAAGAAAATTCACAACAGAAATCCATAAGGGCATCAGTATTGACGAAATCTTATCAATTCCCATCCCTAGAATGGACATGAGCACATCTTTAACTCTGAACACACCTGGACACACCTGTGTGTTTACTTCACTGTTTTAATCCACATGTATGTAAGCAGCCCTGGCTCTAATGTCTGACAGCAGTTTTGCAGCACGCTCCACGCCCCACATGTCCCTAACATGATTTACTGTGACAGTATGTGTCACTAACAGGGAGGATTTTCCAACCCGACACACCACAGCACGTTCAAAATCTTTTTTCGGCCACATCGATTAAAATTTCCTCCGTGCTCTCTGTGTGACAGATTAGGCTGAGGCTGCGAAGTAGCCACGAGAATCTAAAAATAAACAGACACTCAGAGCAGCCGTAACGTTGCAACCGAATCTCACATTAACTGCCCGCTCTGGGAATTAATGAACAGCATTTATGAAGTCTGACTTCTAATCCAAAATGGCTGAATGGGGAGAGGCAGTCTGAATCGAGTGAGATAAAAGTTGTAATCCAAATGCCTCAGGCATCCGGTCGGGTAATTAAAAAAAAAGTTTGAAAAATCTATTAATAAACCTTTAATTAAAAACTACATTTTTAATATCTCAAGACCTTTTCAATTGACATTTCTAACAGGATTTGGTTGCTCGCCTAAAGCGCTTACGGCTGGAGTATGGCTGCGACACAGTACATTGAAGTGAGCAGCTCATTTAACAGATCTGGGTGTGAGCTTGTTCTGAGCAGACGACTGTAAACAGGACCTGTGTGTGAGGTGGAGCTGGGCGCAGGGCGCAGACGGCGAGCAGACACACCTGAAGGTTTCCCTCCGACAGGAAACACACGGACACGGTCAGAGGAGCAGCGTCTGAACGCAGCATCACGCTAACAGCACAGGTCAACACGCACACGTGACCTTTACTTCTCATTATGGGTTGGTTAAACTCTGTTCAGCTTCGTCTCTGTCTCCTCAGCTTTGTTATTGTTGCTGCAGCGTTAATGATCCAACACCAAAAGGTTTGAACTGAGCAGGAGCACGAATCAATAAGACAAACCTGAATCTCATAACATACATCACCTACTCCTGCTGGGATTATTTACATCAGGTTAAAGCCAGCAGCACTGAAACACACTTTTAGCTTCATCAATCTGATCAAACACGAGAAAAGAGGAAGATTTGGTTTCATTTAATCCCAAAATAAAAAATAATTTACGCTCAGCATACGCCTTTAACTGCTCGTTAATGCAAACATTGAATGAGCCAATCACGAGGCAGCAGCAGCTCAAAGCAGTCAGTCACACAGACGTGGTCAAGACGACCTGTACCGTCCCACTTTCTGGCTCCCTTCTGTTGGGGTGTCAGACCAAACCGATCCAACCCCAGTAGGTGGAGCTAGTAACGCTGCCGTCTGCTGATTGGCTGAAAGAATGGTCACTTCCTGTGTGACAGCGGCTGCTGTATTTCTCCTGGTGGCTCACAGTCTTCTCTGAAACAAAGCTTGATTGTTCACACGACGATCACAGAGAAGACGAAACGCTGCATGTCTTCATCGTTGCTCTTCGTTTACTGTGTCGCGTTTTTCTTCTTCGTTGGATTTATTAGCGGGGTACACTGTGTCGCGCTGCTATGGCGTCGCGTTTGGAAGCGTGGGTCCATCCTGCCTTGGACCCAGCT
The DNA here is from genome assembly GCF_033239565.1 of Halichoeres trimaculatus. Lineage (NCBI taxonomy): Eukaryota > Metazoa > Chordata > Actinopteri > Labriformes > Labridae > Halichoeres > Halichoeres trimaculatus. The sequence continues at coordinate 38,434,440 of NW_027437185.1, forward strand.
TCAGCTGCTGGTGTAATGATCAGGGGCAGATCTCCTTGGCTCACTTTGGACCCCTTAGTCCCACCTGGACGTGGTTTAAAGTCCAGTCATGTGAACACAGAGCGACATCTCAGAGGGGCATCTTCTTCCATGACACCAAGACTTAAAGCAGGTCTGAAGACAAAAGGGTCTAACTCAGTTCTAGCAAAGTGGACCTTGGTAAGCAACCAATGAGACGACTGATTGTAGAAGCTGTAGTCAGAAGGCTAAAGGCTCTGGGAGCTCTGTGAGGTTTATTCATGCCTGATTGTTTGGGAGGCAAATTACAATTGAGATTTCGAAGAGGACCAGAACAGAGAAGCTACGTCATACCAGACTTATCATGAGCGGGTGCTGCTTTGGCTCAGGTGTTGGTTCAAACCAGCGGCGGCTGCTGGTCAGTCGAGGAGGGGAAGCTCATTTTTTCCCAGCCTACGTCATAAATTTGTTGATTTATCAAAACATGAACTCTACCCTCCGTTACTTTTCAAGAAAATGATCTGTGACCCTGTCGTACCAACCAGGTGTTTTTTCCAGGGATTTTACCAGAGTTCTCTCGACACTCGTCGTTTTTAAGAAAAGTAAACTCACTGAGGATCAATGAAACCTCCGGATCAGTCCAGAACAGCTGACTGTAAAACTGAGAAGATGCTCTGGTGGAGGGTTATACTTCAAGATCTCTGACTGGCTCATTTCACTGTCAATCAAAAAGGGATTCAGCCTCAGACAGATCATCCAATCATCATGCAGAAGCCCAGCGTCCAGGCCAGCCCACTGCCTCATAGACCCCCAGAGACGCTGAGCGTCCGATGGGCGGGACAAAGCCCAGCGTTTATCCAATGACCGTCCAGTTTCCACAGTGGATCAACCCACTCTACGCTTCCCCGCTGAAGTCAGAAGACGCTCAGCGTCCGACTGTGTTAAAGCGCTGAGACGCTGCGGGGATGATTGAGAAGGAGGTGGAGCCAGTTACCTGTGATAGGAGCTGATTCTGAACTAAAGATGAAGGAATTCTAGCTCAGATTTTATCAGTGAAAAGTGGTCGTCCTAAGGGTCAGTTCTTAACCCTGACAGGATTTGGAGCGTGTCACCGCCCAACATTTCCAGGTTGTCCTGGGAAACAAAAGCTAAAAGACGATCTCTAAAGAGAGACTTGTTGTAGGGAAACGCAGCGATGCGACATAGAAGCAACAGGCGCATGGACTAGTTTCTGTTACACTCTAATTATTATTGCAGAGTTGTCTCTGACAAAGTATTCATCAGTTTGTCATTTCTAACACCTGACACAGACTAAGTTTATTACTGGACTCAAACAAAACCACAGAACTAGAAAACACAGACAGATGTCAGGTATAATTAGAGATTGGTACTGAATTAAAACCTTTACAGGTATCGACTGAATTCTGTCTGTAGTACTGAGTACTGATTCATGTAAAATCAAACGGTACCATGTTTAGGTCCCTGAACGCATCCTTAATACTGTGAGGTAGAGGAAGAATTGGGGATTTTCCATGCTGGACATGAACACAGCATTACAAGGTTATATAATGAAGAATAAATATGTTAAGCTGAAAAACTTTGAGATTTTATTGTTATATAAATTATTATGTATCACCATATAAACACATACAAAAGTACCAAAAATTGGTACCGTTGGGTACTGGTACTGATTGTGACGTACCGAGCATCTGTACCGTATCGTTTCAGATTATAAAGGTCTGATATGAGAAAATTATAAAAAGAGTTTTCTGTTTAAAATGAGTGAACTAATCAGAGAAATCAGCGTCCTCTCAGGTGGAGGAGCGTAGCAAAGTTTCCCTTCGCTCAGAAACTGAAAGTCTTTTATTTCCAGATATTAATGAGTTGAACTCTCGTCGGCGCTCTCTTTGTAGGACCCTCTCTTCAGCGTCGTTCAATAGATGAAAATCCTCTCCATTCATGACTTCACTTTCCTCCACTTTGTTTTACATACTTTGATGTATGTGCGTTTTTATTCCCGCTCACGCCGGGCTCTTTCCACCCTCAGGGACAACACAGCTGAATTGAATCGAACTGAATAGGAAACCAAATGTACCTTGAGAGCTGTTGTATCCGCCGCGCGTTGGCTGAATGTTTCAAACCTTGACCATTTTGCTAAATGCAGAAAATGCATCAAGGATGAAGGAGAGGTGCTTTTAGTTGTTAAACAGCAAGGTGAGGGAGACAAAACACTTGTGGATGAGAATGGAAATGGGTCAGGACACATATAGACACTCTGCCTCTGCTGGGCTCCCTCTTGGTGTTACTATGGTAACGCATCTCCCTACCTTCCTACCTGCCTTCCTACCATCCTACCTGCCTGGTGCTCAAACTGCTCACCTTTGCAGCCGTGCTACAGGTTTAGCACCTGAGCACCTTGTTTCCCTGCAAAGTTTCTGAGGGAGCGGCGTGTGCGTTTCCTGTTTGAAAGACGCAGAATGAGGGATTATGAAAGAGTTTGATGGTGATTTTAATAAAAAGGATTTAGCTGGTGATTGACACTTGAAGATGAGACAGAGGAAGAGCTAAAAATAGCTCAGGATTCACAGAGCAACACAACGAAAAGACTGCAAATAAACGGTGGTGGCGGTCTCATCTCAAACCTCCTCCGACAACATTCCTGCTTCCTGGAGTAAAAACTAACTCAGCTGTGAACACCGGGAAGTGTGTCCCCTGTTTTGTGCTCACAATTGTTTTCCAAATATGGATGAAATATACCCCGGATGCCGGAGCAGCAACTTCTATGGTGGAATCTCATTAGCATCGTAATAGCTTCCAGGCTCATTTGCATTTTGCCGTGAGTGATTTTTTCCCTCTCCCTTTCCTCTCCACTGCTGGATGGAATAATAATTTAAAAAGAAAAAAGAAGTAAAACTTTGAAGCACCCTATTTTATTTCATTATTTAAGTTAAACAAATTGTAATTGAAAAGCACTTTTCAATTATGCTATTTCCTCGTACCGGTGACAAATGAGTCTTACAGTCGTGTCGAGCAATTACGGGAAGACACACAAAACTACAAACTAATATTTGCACACAGGGATGACGAATTAGTGTAAATAGATTAATGCAGGAAGTGGAGGCTTTTAGTTCGATTTCAGGAATAGTCTGTGTGCAAAGGTGGGGTTTAAAACCATATTTGCACCAATATGCTGAACTCTGGCTGTGCAGAGACGTGACATGAAGCTGTAACCGAGCGAATCGCTGCAGAAGAGAAGACAGACGCAGATTTATTTTAAAAAAGAGGTTTATAATCGTGTTTTAAATAAGAGATGCATGTTTCTTATTGGGAGTGATTAACCAGGCTCTGCAGCAGCTCTAACAAGGTGCTAACACAACACACACACGTCCTTGTGTTGGATCCAAGGATACAAACACACGGTCCGGCTTGTTAGACGTCCACACTCTTCTTCTCTGCTGCTGGATTTTTGCAGCAAAGCAGCTCAGAGAGCAAAGAGTTAATATTTTCAACCAGTTCTGCCTCGAACACACACACAAGCCGGGAAGAAAGCACACACACACACACACACACATCCCCACAACCCATCACCCCTGATCACACTCTGACTCGCACACACTCCCACACACACACACACACACACACAAACCCATAATTCCCAACACCACCACCTCCCCCTCCTCACCCACCACCTCCTCCTCCTCCTCCTCCTGCCTCCCTGGGCTCCCCCCTCCGCTCCCCCCTCCTCCATTCTCCATCTCTGCCCCCCTTCCCTTCCTCCTCTCCCCTCTCCTTCGTCCTCCTCCTCCTCCTCCTCCTCCTCCACCGCCGCCCCCCTTCAGGTCAGTTAATAAGCGAGCCTGAGCCTGTGCCTCAGCTCGGCTGTCTGGAGGACATGCAGAGCAGTGTCTCCTGGGAATTGGCTCATGCAGAATGCTGCTCCGCCGAGAGAATGGAATTTTACCCTCGCTAGGCTCCCAGCCGCACCGCGCAGCAGGAAACCTGACAGACACACACACACACACACACACAGGGGAGCATGCACGCCAACACGTGCTGCAAATCAGCACACAAACATCCCCACACATACACACACACATGCATGTAAACACAGCCGTCCCTGGAGTGTGTTTCCCTCAGACACCCTCCCCGTGCACAGTCCCTTTAAGCAGAGTGACCACTACCTCCACTACCTCAGAAAAACACTTATTTTTACCCTGAATCATCAAGAAGCCATCATTAACTTAATGGCGACACAGTCTTTAGGGACACGCGGTGATAGTGTGTGCACCACAAAGCCTCCAATGTAAACACACACACACACACAGGGACGCAGGGACATCAGTGGGTACAATGCCGCTAATGAGTTGCCCCGTAGATTTAGAAACAGTGTCTTTTTCCACACTTCTGTCTCAACTTCAAGTGTTGAGAAAGTCACCCCTCCTCCTCCTCCTCCTCCTCCTCCTCCTGTGTCCTTCCTCCTCAAACCCACAGCTCCATCTATCGGCGCCACACGTTAGAGTCTGCAGGCGAAAGCTGCAGAAGGATTCAGGATCCAGAGCTGTTTCATGTTTTATGTAAATGGAGGAGAGTGGTTGCAAACACGTCCGAGTTGGTGCAAACATGTAGAAGAGTTAATGGAGATATAATGGCGGAGGAATAACTGCCTTCTCGCCGCGACCTTTCACCCCTCATTTGGTTTGGTAAATGTTTCCCCGCTTTTCAAAAAGCCTCTAAACGTGACCTTTCTGGTTTTTGGAGAGCACAGAGTTTCAAGACAAAATGACAAGAGGTCCGATGAATCATGCAGCGCGGCGTCGCTGAGGATGATTCATGCCTCCGACAGGGGTGTGTTTACTCAGGGAAAAACAATACGTGCACATGCTCCCAGCATGCAGCAGGAGCAGGGCAGCATGATATTACTGGAGTGGTTTTTAAATGACACATACAGGAGATAATCAGACGCCTCAGAGAGAGAGTGCTGGATTATTCCCCTCCTCGTTGATGAGATTGAGCCAAAGAGGATGATCCAATCCCGAGTCTGGACGGGTCTTCACGTGTAGATTACCTCCACGGCAATGGGATTAGCAGCCCAGCAGATTGTAAACCAGTGTTGCTGCAGGATTTAATTGTCCACACACACACAAGATCGCCGCCATCTTTAAAATGAGAGGCAATTACATCCTGTGTTCAGGCCGGTTTGGAGCATAAAACAACATTTCTTACTTCTCCATTTTTTCCTCAACAAGGCCACAGAAACAATCTTCAAACCTTAATTGTAAATGAGATTTTTTTTAAGCTAAATGTTACTCGCCGGCGCCAAACGCACCATGACAGAGGTGGAGAAAATTGTGGAAATGGTGGAGGGAAAAAACCGTGGTGGCAGAGACACACAAACACAACCTTCAACGAGCGCCTCTGCCTGAAACGCTGGAGCCAAGGCGCCATTTACACCACGAGACGCTCTCACATAATAACAGCAACACTTTACAGGTGGAGTACTCCTGCTCTTTCTGCATTGTAAATATTTCCACCTGCAGCATTTGTCAGGTATAGCGCGCAGAGTTTATCACTGTAATTATTTGTTCTCGTCTCTGGTGGAGCCGCTCTGCCCGCCTGCCTCGGCTCTGCCCGCCTGTCTCAGCTCTGCCTGTTTGTAGTGCAGCAAGCCGAGCAGCAGCGCTCTCTTTGGGATTTAGCCTTTCAAAAGTCCTCGTCAGATTCGCAGCGCAGACGTACTTCTGCTGCTGCTGCTGCTGCCTGCCGCCCCCACATCTCCCCATCCCTCTAACCACCACCACCACCAGCGCCGCCGCCGCCACCTTCCCCCCTCTCCTTCCCCTCTCTGCGCTCACTCTCTGCAGATGTTTTGGATATGTTTTCTTAGCGAGGAAGCTGCTCCAACTGCCAACAAAAAGCAGCCCCTTGGTCGTTTCCTGCGGCCGCTGGTGGTGCTGCGGCGGCGGCAGGCGGAGGTGCCGGCCAACGCTTGGTGAGCCAGACGTTAGAGCACGCAGCGGCCAACATTCCTCAGACAGAGAGGGGTCAGGCAGAGGTTAGGCCAACGCTGCCAACGTGTGCATAGCAGGGTCTTAATTACCCAACATTAGCGCGCTAAGCTAAGCTAAGAGAGCTGCTTCATTAGGAGGGAACAATCCGGAGCATCCATGTTCACATTTCTTCCTCTCTCTCAGACTCTCTGGGTTTCACTGTGACAAACATTTGCTGAAGGGACTTCAGGTTCACTTTGGGTTTCGGCTGGACCGGTCAGCTCATTAGCTCTCTGCTCGGTGGCAGCGCATCACCGCCGCACAGGTGCAAAACTTCCCCCTGACAAGACGCGCGACAGGAAAGACCTCCCAGCGCTCCTCTTCTGCACAACAAACAGCCCAGTTTTCATAACCGCTGATTGTTTAGTCACAATTACTCTGAGTGCTGATTACGCTCTCATTGGGCAGATTCGCAGCGAGGCTGTTTGAAGCGAGCAGAAAGTGTCACTTTGACTCCAAAGAGGATGGGCTAACACAAATATTGGCACAGAGCTCGTTGTGAGAGCTGACGATGTTGCTGTTTTTAAAATCCTCAAATGCTCCCACAGATGAGAAGCTTTGTCTTCCTCCTTTTTCTGGTATTTCACTTATTTTATCAAAGCTCGTTTGTTCAAAGTCACTCGTCTCATCCAAACCAATCACCATCAGGTCTCTGGATAACCAGCTGGGAAACAACAACGCTGATTCCCAGGGAGCTCTAACTGCAGTGCAATGTTGAAATTTGGTTGTAAGAGGGTGAAATCAGGTCAGGACCAAATTTCAGGTTGTTTTCCACCAGATCTGTGACATCATCCGTCTGAAAACACACGCTCAAGATGATGAATTGTTTATTTAGGGGCTGAAAGAGGATCATTTATTTGTGAAGGTATTTCAACGCCCAGAAACAACGCCAACACAGAAGTGTGTAAAACTGCAGTTCTTCAAGTGTCCACTAGAGGCTTGCTCCAGAAGTATCAGACACACATACACAACATGACTAAAAAAAAAAAAAGACTTTTACACGTTTAAAGATTGGTTAAAGAAATGACTAAGCTCATTTCTCTGACTGTACACAATGTTCAGTTTTTAGATAGAAGTAATATATATAGAAGATATTAAGATCACAGGTTTATCCAATCAGAGGCTGAGTTCAGCTGACTGACAGGCAGACACCCTGTAGCTGTTAGCAAGGAGGCTCAAAGCCCGCCTCTTGAGTTTAACATTTCCAGCATGGCTCCCAACAACCAAAGGCTTCAAAACTCTGTATCAGAAACAGATGAGTGACATCACAGCGATGTCATACATTCATTAAACAGTTGGTGGTTTAACGTCAAAATTTTGGCCCATTAATCCTCCGTTTACTGTCCGTTTCAAACGATGTTACCATCACTGCTCGCATGCTTATATACGTCCTTTACATTAGCATTGCAGTTCACCAATACATCCACCAGGGGGGGCAGCCCAGAGTCAAAAGTTTGTGACAACAACAAACTCAAAAACAAGCATGGAGGAGGTGTTGCTAATGAACCTCTTGCATTAACCTCTAAAGACCAAGGTTATTATAGTTAACTAAATCAAAACTAAAAAGGAAAACTAAAATTTAAAACTCATTGCAGTTAACTCAAACTAATAAAAACTAGAAAAGAAAACAAAAACCATAAGTAAACTAAAACTGTATCTTGTGTTCACTGAATTAACTGAAACTCACCAAAATTAAAGACAAAATTCCCTTAGTTATAGTTTCTGACAACATTAACAGCCTTTAGGATTTAAATTAATCCAACACATTTTCCCAACCAATTTTACCACAGTTTTCAGCAGTTGTCAGCGCCGTACGGCACCATCATAGCAACGTACTGGGACGTGCTTGTTTACTACACTGACTGGCTGTGCTCTGTGCTGAGACCAAACGTAGAGGAGCAAAGAATCAGAGCATCTGTGATAGTTTAATTTCATCTGAGTCTGACTTTATTGTTACAGAGTCCAAGTTTATAATTATTAAAGCTCAGATTATATTGTTTCACATAATTTATGTTTATATTATTTTTATTTAATTTATGTTTATAGTATTTTTATATAATTTATGTTTTTATTATTTTTATGTGATTCATGTTCATATTATTTTTATTTAATTCATGTTTATATTATTTTTATATAATTTATGTTTTTTTTTTATTAAGTTTATATTATTTTCTTGTGTTGAAGGCAGCAGCCAACAGTTCAGTATCAGCATTGACTGAGCAGTGAGCTCTATGGTTGACTTGAAAATAAACAGTATCACAAAATATTTACTCTGACCTTTTTGAATCCTGCACCTGGTTAATAAGGTATGAAAAACTAAAACTAAACTAAAACTAAACTTAAACTAAACTAAAACTGAGCCTTGTTGCAAAAATAAAAACTAGAATGCCCACTCTAAAACTAACTAATACTAAACTATGACTGAGTTGGTGCAAACTATGACAAATCCAAAACTATTATTACCTTGGTTAAGACCCAGCATCCATATATATGGACGCTACATTTCTGCCTCTCAGACCCAAGTTACTTCATTTTTTAAAAACTTTGACCTATCAGCCACATTTAGGGACACCGCCTACATCATTGTTTGGTAAAATCACATCATTACACCCATTTTAGTGAAAAAAACAATAACACTACTATCAAACAACTAATAGAGAATTCATAACATACATAATCAAACTTCCTGTACAAAGACCAAGTTTAGTTATTATACTTATTTGAACTTATTTATCCCAAATGGCAAGGTGAATTAAAAATTGTACAATAGACAAAAGCTTGGGTCTTTAGAGGTTAAAGACAAAAAAGGGGGCAGTGTTGTAGCAAGGGGTGGCCGTTGAGGCTGTTTAATCCATCGTGAAAAGTTCTTCCATTGTTATTTCTTCTTTGTTTCTCACTAAAGCTTCATGCCAGTTAGTAACAGCAACACTGCCCCTAAGGTTTCTAGTGGTACTGCTCCGTTCATGTCCATAAGCTTCATGGAAACGCACAGAAATACGGAGGAAATGAACACAGAGCACAAACAGAAGGCTCCATCCGTATCCGTATCCGTATCCGTATCCGTATGTAACATTGAGGATAAATGGGCCTTAATCCAATGAAAACTCAGATCGAGTTGTTAGTTGCTATTTTATTCAGACAACTGCATCCAACTTTGTCTCCATTTATTAGATCAAAATCCTGCCAAACAGTGCTGTGCCACTAGAGGCCACTTGTCATCTGTGCTTGTTTACATCCTGGTCGTACATGTAGTCCAGTTACTGGAGCAGAATCGCTGCAGCCCCCAATGATAGGCTTACAAACTCTGTACCAAAACAAACTAATTAGTGTGAAATCTAGTTTTAGTCCAGTTTGAACCTCATGTACAAAAAAGCAGAATTTCAACCTGCTCTATTTTTCATACGAAACAATAAAAATGAATATTTTTGGGCTGTGGAGTGCTAACAAGAAAGTTCAGAGACATCTTATGTGAAGAATTGAGGCCACTGCAATGGACAATAAAAACAGAATTAGTGAACTTTCCAGGAAAAAAAAAATCAAAGTTGGAATTTTGGAGTTTATTAAATTAAACATTTAAAAGAAAAGTTTGAATTTGTTGATTCTTTGACTCATTAATAAGGAGAAACCCCTGATTATAGCCCTGAATCATCCTGTTACTATACTGCTGGATATCAGGGCTGTTCAGGAAGAAAACAGCCCATAGATCTGGAGGAGGAGATCGAGTTTATCCAACAAGAAATCCACCACAGCGGGGAGGTGTGAAGGTAAAGATGTCTACATCCCCAGGCTAATCAGACGAGGTTTGTGGTACAAGAAGACACAACTAACAACATTATAAACTCCTTAAAGGTCCCATATTATGCATAAAAATCACTTTATTAAGTCATTTAGTGAAATATGTGGGTCTTTGTCTTTCCTCCCAGCCCACAAAATGTGATATTTAATGACCAAACCTGTTCTTAGTAGATCTTGTTAATGTAAAATCCTGACCTAAAACCAGCTGTTTGGATTTTGGGGATTTGCTGACGTCAGAGATTCCCTTTTTTGACCAATCAGGAGCAAGTCTGACCTGATTGGTCCACCAGAGCAGATACTCCAGAGCCCCCTACGAGAATGCCAGAGTTGAAGAGCCATCACTGCTCTGTTTTTGGCTGTAAACAGCCACATAGCTCCATGCTCAAGCTTCCCATCTCAGAAGAAGACAGACTAAGTGTCTAGAGTTCATTTATCAGGAAATGTTCCAGCTACACTCAGTAAAACTGAGCATGTGTGTGCTAGTCACTTCACGGCCGACTGCTTTTCCAACTTTGGACAGTCCAACAGAGGGCTAGCCAATAGACTGGTCCTGAATCCAGGCGCATTACCAACCATCCTCCAACAAACCTGGGACCCTGGAAATGTGAGTATTTTAAATGCTGTGTGCTGTGGAGCAGATGGAAGAGCTTTTCCTCAGTGTCCCCCCTGTCTCTGTGTTAGCTTCAGGATGCTAACTTGAGCTGCAGTTAGCCTGTGGTTTTAGCCTGTAATGTTACGGTAGAGGAGCTTCTCTGTTTTCTAAACATTGTGCACTCGGAGCTCGTGGCGCCGCTCTCAGTGACGTGGAAGAGCGGGGCGGTACCAGCGGTGGCTCATTTACATATGAAGGCCACGCCCACTAAATCAGAGCGTTCTGAACAGAGGGGCTATGAGAGCCTGGAAACAATGCTGCTGTGCTTGATTTATTGGCTTTTTGGACCAAAACATGTTACTACCATTTCATGAAGACATCAATGATCCAGATTAAACTGAGGAAAGGAGCAGAAGATGGGAACTTTAAATTTGGAGTCTTTCCACTTGAGTTTAAAACCCTGTATTTCTGATGGTGACTGTGATTCAATCATTTCAGCTGGAAATCAACGAGATAAGACCTAAAAACCACCATGAAAGGTGTGTGATGGTTAAATCTGGTCTTAATTGGCTCAGTTAATAAAAGTCTTTGCTATGTTTTTAACGGTTGCCATGGACGACTTTAAAAAAAGAAAGTTGTGTAATTATTTCAAACCCTTAGCGTTGAGTTTGAAATGTGTATTCACCTGTTTTACTTTCTTCTCCAAGCGATTTGTTCAAGAAAACAAGCAGGCAGCGCTTCAACACCCCAAGAACCTGCAAGCACAGTGCGAGGGAGGAGACATGTTTACATCTGCGAGGGGCCAACAGGCAATTAGTGTCCATCATTTCGGCCAATAGAAACCTGCATCGTTATACTTATAAGGCTGGGACATCTGTCAGTGTGATCCTCAATTAAAATATCCCTCATTTAGCTCGTTTCAGCGAAGACACGTCTGCACTTTACTGTCTAAGTTAGTCCAGATTCACACTCGTCCTCTCAGAAACCTCCTCCTCCTCCTCCTCCGTCCTGCGGGGCTCAATAGATCGTTTTGTCCTCCATATTTTGATGAATCAATATGTTTTGTATTTAAATGGATCAATACGTGTCCGTGCCATACTGCGCTCATCAATAACGGTGCGTCTTGTGCGCGGGTTTATTGATGGACGTTTGCTGCACATCTCTGAGCAGCAGCCGTTTCTGTGGAGGACGAGGCTGATGGGAGACCAAACTTGATGTTCAGGAGAGAAAGAAAGAAAAATAGCTGGCTGTGCTGCTACCATCCCCCATCTCGTAGGCATGGCAGCAGCCTCACACACATGCGCCTGCACACACACACACACACACGCACACACACACACACTCGCTCATACTCACAAATACACATGCATACAGAGCACACATACATAAACGCACACACACTCACACACACACACACAGAGCCCATCTCTCTCTGCTACCTGATGTGAGGCAGAGAGAATATTCCAGAAACCAAACACAATGAATGTTCCTGGGCTGTTCGTATGAAACAGAAAATCACGCTGCAGTGGTCCTCACTCAAATTAAAGCCGTGCATGTGTTTAAAGCTGCTCTCCTCATCAGCTCCAAACGGCTGCCGAGGGAACAGAAATAGATTTGGGAGGTTAAAAACTTTAAAGTAACGCTGGCGCTGAATAAAGAACGTGTTGGAGGAAGCAGCAGACTGGAGGAGTGTTTGAAGGCGAGGGGAGCCGCCGCGCTCTGTGCTGGTCCTGCTGCCCTCACACCACAGCTCAAGGCTGCTTCACCGAGTTTACAACAGGATGTTTCTTCACAATGTGATTATTTTAAAGATGATTTAAAGATTCGAGCTTTGGTTCAGTTCATCTGAGCTCTGCAGCCACAGAGACGAGCAGTGTACGCATCGTGTACAGAGCAACAACAAAGTGTTGTTGGTTTATTTTTGACAACCATTTTCGGTGTCGCTTTATATTAAGGTCCTGAAATAAACATTAATAAGACCTTTGTAAGTATTTATAATATGTTTATTCACATTATTATATGTTTATAAGACTATATAACAGCTTAATAAGTGTTAAATAAGGTCATTGCAAGGGTTCGGCCCCACAGGTTAGGTTTAGGCATGGGGTCCTGAATGGTTAGGTTTAAACATGGGGCCCTGAATGGTTAGGTTTAGGCATGGGGCCCTGAATGGTTAGGTTTAGGCATGGGGTCCTGAATGGTTAGGTTTAGGCATGGGGCCCTGAATGGTCAGGTTTAGGCATGTGGCCCTGAATGGTTAGGTTTAGGCATGGGGCCCTGAATGGTTAGGTTTAGGCAACGGGCCCTGAATGGTTAGGTTTAGACATGGGGCCCTGAATGGTTAGGTTTAGACATGGGGCCCTGAATGGTTAGGTTTAGGCATGGGGCCCTGAATGGTTAGGTTTAGGCAACGGGCCCTGAATGGTTAGGTTTAGGCATGGGGCCCTGAATGGTTAGGTTTAGGTATGGGGCCCTGAATGGTTAGGTTCAAGAATGGGGCCCTGAATGGTCAGGTTTAGGCATGGGGCCCTGAATGGTTAGGTTTAGGCATGGGGCCCTGAATGGTTAGGTTCAAGAATGGGGCCCTGAATGGTCAGGTTTAGGCATGGGGCCCTGAATGGTTAGGTTTAGGCATGGGGCCCTGAATGGTTAGGTTTAAACATGGGGCCCTGAATGGTTTGGTTTAGGCATGGGGCCCTGAATGGTTAGGTTTAAGCATGGGGCCCTGAATGGTTAGGTTTAGGGGTAGGGTTCATGAGAGACAAAAGCAGAAGACAAAAAACAAAGAGGGTTAGGGTTAGGTTCCATGTAGCTTACAGATTAAGTTGTCTTGTAGTAACTATTACAGTGACCTTATTAAACACTTATTAAGCAGTTATTTAGTCTTATAAACAAATAATGTGAATAAGCATCTTAGTACTTACAAAGGTCTTATTAATGCTTATTTCAGGAACTTAATATAAAGCGTTTCCCAATTTTCTTATGAGGGAGGAAGAAGTCCAGGTTATCTGCATCAGAGGCAGAGGACATCAGCATTAAAGTCCAAGACTCCATTTCCCATGAGCACTCTTACCCACCATCCTAAAAATGTGGCTCTTTCCAGGACGTGCATTTGTTTTGGAAACTTTTCTTTCTCTCTCAACTTGTATTTGTTCAAGAATACTTTTCCCAGGATGCAAAGCAACAAGCCAACGTGTTTATTTGTAGTTACTATAGACCAGGGGGGCCAACCTGTGGTTCTCGAGCTGCATGTGGACCTTTGCCTTTCGGTGTGCGGCTCTTCGATCCTACTTAAATTAAAATTAAATAAATAAATCATTAGTATGAGTAGAGGTGTGCTGATCAATCTAAAATACTGAAATATTGATGCCAACGTTGGATTGAGCATTGATCAGTAATTGGATGATGAGATTGATACTTAAGTTTCAGTTTCTCTTCTTCACATGTGCTCCCCTCAATCGCTCATATGCTTAAAGCTATCTATCAAGAGAGATAGAAAGGCAGATAAATAGGTGGAGCTTTGTCTCTTTTGCAGTAAAAACATACATTTGTCTTTGACACGGCTTTAAGAATGAATTTAAACACAAATACACAAAAAATCTCACTTTGAAAATCGCAAATGTATTGATTTTCATTTTTTGTCATTTCGTTTACATGTGAGAGGAAGTGTGTTTGTAAGACCACGGTCATTTTTGTGGCCCCTGGTCTTTGGCCACTCCTGCCATAGACTGTAAAAAATATGGACGCCATCTTGCTCAGCTTAAAGTGAAATCTCCACAAAAACTGCTCCCCCTGGTGGCTGGCTGCAGCATAGGTTTAAAAATCCATCTCTCCAGTCATTCCAGATGGGCTGTGGTCAAACTTTAAAAAATTAATCCACCTGGTAGAAATGTTTCTCACGTCTGATTGTTGTGGTTATTTGAAGATATCATTTGGCTGTCTTGTATCCAAGTCTTTTTTTTCTGAAAACTTTCATTTTCATTAGTTATACCAGGTTAAAAACGAGGTTTTACGTCACGTTTAACGATGATTGACAGCTGACGTTCTTGTGTATTTTTTCGGGGATTGTTAAATAAATCAGGAGGTAGAGTCAAGAAGTGATTAGACTCTCAAAAGAAAAAAAAATAATAATATTTTTGTCACCCAGGTCCACTCAGATTCTCCCAAAATCCCTTGCACAACTGCTACCAATGGCGGCGCATGTGACGGGGGAACTTTGGCTTCAAAACTGTTCAATGGCACACTTGTGCAATAATCCATAATTTGTTACCTAATTTTTTAACCCATATTCTTAGTTAATGTTCATACTTGTGATCTTTTCACATTACACTTATGCTTATATTTCATACTGTCTTATATTTCGCATTTTGTACTTTTTGTGTTAGTCAGTTTTTGAGGGAGTAACTGTAACTAAAATGGAATTTTCCCTCAGGGATCAATAAAGTATTTCTGATTCTGGTTTTGTTTGAAATGTGAAAAGAGTCTAACTTTGTGACCTCAGTCTATAGTTTTGTGTCCTGAATCTGAGCAGACTGTGTGTTCATTTGTTCAGTGTTTGTCACAGCCCGCTGCTCTGAGACGTGTCGGTGACGTGTCATTAGTGGCGCACAGATTTTTTCTTAAAGCTATAAGTAGCGGTGTGCCGATCAATCTAAAATATTGATATACTGATGCCAACGTTGGGTTCAGTATTGATACAGGTTGATACTTAAGTTTCAGTTTCTTTTCTCTAGTACGAAATTTAAACAAACTAACAAACACAATAAATCTTGTTCTGAAAATTGGAAATTTGTTGATTTTCATTTTATGTCATTTCGTCTTTATGTGAGAGGAAGTGTGTTTGTAAGACCATGAGTGTGATGTGGCTCTCTGTTGTACCACGGTCTTTTTTGTGGCTCTTGGTCTCTGACTGGTTGGCCACCCCTGCTTTAGTGTGTTTTGGCTCAGAGAGCAGTTTAGCAAGAGCTAGCCCAAGCCTCCATGAGACTTCTTTCTATTTCTATTTCTATTTCTAGTCTGAGGGGCCGTTTACACGACAACAGTTTTAGGGTGAAACGCAAAAGTTTTGTTTACATTCAGCCTCGCGTTTACACGGAATCAACTATTTAACTTAGTATTCACCAACACACTAGATGATCGGTTCAACTCTACTTCAATGGAGATCTACCAAAAGCTGCTTCTAGACAAGACTGTTATAGCACCACCCACAGGCTTGGCATGCTTACTACAGGGTTTCAGTCACTCAGCGTTTCTCTGTAAACACAGTTTTTTTTCACAGCGTTTCAGCGTTTTCAGATGAAACGTCGTGTAAACGGGGCCTTACACTAATCCAAGTAGGTACACATGAACAGAAAGCTTTTAAAACATAGCTTTAAGTATAAAAGATTCAACATTCAGCGACTACACAAATCTGTCTCTGAACACCCCATCACCAGGACAAGCAAACACCTTTACCTTAGAGTTTTTCCTCCTCTTCCTTTTTCTTCCTCTTTCTTTTCTCTGCCCCTGAAAGAAAAATAAAAAACTATAATATTTATTTTGTTAAATGCTCTTGGGGGCCCCCTACAGGCTGCAGGACTCAAGTGTTTCCCACAGTGTCAACAGGCAGAGGGTGATGAGCAGCACTTCTTCAGGTGGACTGAAGATCGACCAATCACAGCTGTTGATGGGTTTAACCAATCAGAATCAAGTTTCCAGCACAGCTAGGCAACAACATGTAATCAGTAACTTATAAAAACACACAGAGGCAGAGAAATAAACTTCATCTATTAAAATTCAGGGTCATGACTGTCCACAGAAAGCTGGACCCTGGTGTTTGTCTCAGTCTTTGTTTCATCTACAGGCCTAACGAGGCTTTTTTAAGGCTCTCTTTGAGTAATCGGCATCATCCCAAAGACGATCAATACAGCTACAGAACAACAGCGCCGGACCGGTGGGTGCTGCGTCTGCGGGCCCGCTGATTATTGGACTTTGCATAGAGTTGAATCAGTTTTCCCGGGCTCTGGTCTCACCAGCAGCCAGGTGTAACTTGGGAGCAGATCCGTGTTTGAACAGGAGCCTGAAGCTTCTGGCAACTTCAATCCAAATCGATGTCCGGGCCAGGGGCACCACATAAATTGTTTCCCCTTAAAAACAGGAGCCGTGCTTTCTTATTTCTAACTTTTCCTGACTTCGATCGCCTCGCGCCGTTTTCCCCCAAAACAAAAATAAACTGAAGAAAAAACAGAGAGGATTTGGAGTTTTTCTCCGAGACGGTGGGAGGTGAGGGAGGGGAGGCTGTTTGGGGGAGGAGGGGGGTTTTCTAATGAGCTTTACAGAGCGGGTGCAGCCACGTTAGAGGGAGAGGAAACAGACCTCCCACCAAATATGAATACCAGAAAGATGCAAATGTACTCAACTGTGAATTTATTATTCTGAATATGTTCAGAAACAAAAGGCTCTGGATAAAGAAAAAAAACAGAGAGGGAGTGAAAGTGAACTGCTCCCCTCCGCTCCTCGCTCCTCGCTCCTCGCCTTAAAAAAGGAGCGCAGACAGGGAGCAGAGAGGATGGGAGAGGAAGATGGAGAGGGAGGGGTATGAAAAAAAAACGCAGAGAGAGGGAGAGGAAAAAAAATCCTGGGCCCTGTTTCTTCTATTTTTTTTTTTTAAAGCAATGGCATCCTGTGTTCTTGGATGTGTCGTTGCCATGGCAACTGTAACTTGGTGACCTCGTTATTTCTGCCTAATCCCGCGCTGAAATTATGGTTGCTCCACCCTTTTGCCTGGCTGCCCTGATAACACAATCATTGCAAATGAGGCAGGGGAATGGAGAAGAAGAAGAAGAAGAAGAAGAAGAAGAAGAAGAAGAAGAAGAAAAATATATGATTTAGCATCTTTTAAACATATAAAACTGGCTGTAAAATAAACGTCAATAATAATGTCTTATAGACGTTTTCAGTTATAACAAACACTGTAAGGAAATAAAACGCTCAGTCAGTCTGTAAATACAGAGTTAGATCAGTTAAATCATTAAACATCAGTATCTAATCCAGTTCATTAAACCATACCAACACTTAGCTGTAAAGATACTCTGCTTTCTGATTCACACATAGATATAAAGGACCAATCGTGGATGTTCAAACTGAGCATGTGCAGATTTTCAAACCTCTTCATATTCCCGTGTTGGAGAAATCCCTGAATCTGTCTGTGAACTGATCGAAGCTAAAACTAGCAGCACACCTTCACCAGATTTTATTGAAATGATGAAGTAATCACATAAGGATATCGTAATTCTTTATGGAGTTTTGGAAAGGTGGGCCTCAAACACCAAGGTTTGCCCATACAGACGTCCAGAGAGCTGGCCAATCAGAGTGAAGGGGGTTTGTGAAGCAGGGAGCCTTAAAGAGACAGCAGCCAAAGTGAAGCGTTTCCGACAAAGCTGAAATAAGACTTTTTAAAACATCAGCGAGAGAAAAATATATTTTTTGAGTTGCAGATTGTGCAAAACTACCACAGGAGCAACACTTTAAAACCACTTTTAAAGACAAATAAAAGTATTTTTTACTGAAATAACTGCAAAGTCAACTGAAGAAGACCTCAGGCAGCATGCTAAGAGCAGCCTCTTGTTACTACACTTCAGCAGTAAACTACGGTGGCTGGTAGGTGTCATCCAATTTGCAAAAGCCACACCAAAAATGCAAAAGCCACAAAACTACTGCAAAAGCCACACCACAAATGAAAAAACTACGACACTTATGCAAAAGCCACAGCATAAATGCAAAAGGCCACACCGCAAATGCAAAAAGCCACAACACTAATACAAAAAGCCACAACACTAATGCAAAAAGCCACAACATGCCGCAAAAGCCACAACACTAATGAAGAAGCCATAACACTCATATAAAAGCCACACCGCAAATGCAAAAAGCCACACCGCAAATGCAAAAAGCCACAACACTAATGCAAAAAGCCACAACACTAATGCAAAAAGCCACAACATGCCGCAAAAGCCACAACACAAATGAAGAAGCCATAACACTCATACAAAAGCCACATCGCAAATGCAAAAAGCCACAACACTAATGCAAAAAGCCACAACATGCCGCAAAAGCCACAACACAAATGAAGAAGCCATAACACTCATACAAAAGCCACACCGCAAATGCAAAAAGCCACAACACTAATGCAAAAGCCACAACACTTTTGCAAAAAGCTACAACACTAATGCAAAAAGCCACAACACTTTTGCAAAAGCCACAACACTAATGGAAAAAACATGGTACTTGTGCAAAAGCTACAACACTAATGCAAAAAACACGGTACTTGTGCAAAAGCTACAACACTAATGCAAAAGCCACAACACTGATGCAAAAGCCACAACACTACTGCAAAAGCCACACTACGAATGCAAAAAACACAAAACTAATGCAAAAGCCACAACAAAAATCAATCAATCTTTATTTGTATAGCGGCAAATCACAACAAACGTTATCTTCAGACACTTTACAAAAACATTTAAAGGTCTAGACCCGTAAATGTTGATACAGTTTTATTAGCAGAAACCCAACATCAAATGCAAAAGCCAAAACACATGTGAAAAAGCCACAACACTAATGCAAAAGTCACAACACTAATGCAAAATCAAAAACACAACTGAGTACAGCCACAACAGAAGTAAAGAGGACAGTTTTCTTAACGGACACAGAAAAGTTGTAAGAGTAGGTTAATGATTGTTTTCTTCTAGCTACAGCTGTGATAAATTTAGCTTTAATGCTAACGTTATTGATTCCAAAGCTTAACATGAGATGACGGATTTTCCAGTAAACAAACAAACAAACAAACAAACAAAATATACAGACCATGAAGAACATCACAAAGTGAGACCCCTTTGAAGCTTAATTTATCAAATATGAAGTTAAATAAAATGAAAATTTACTGACTTTTGCAACTTTTCTGTGTCTGTTGTGATAACCAACCTCTTACCTTCTGTTGTGTTGTAGCTTTTGCAAATTGTCTGACACCCATGGGCCACCATACAATACAGTATTTACACTGAATATCACAGGAAAGCAGGCAGAGGTTTTTCAGCAAGAATTTTGCCATGAACGAGACAAAATCAGCACCTACAGGGGGCGCCATCGTTGATAAAAACGGAAAGTTCCTCATCATCTTCCTGCTGCGAACTCTCTCTGCAAAAACTGTGCAAAGAAGTGAAAAAGTTTTTCTCTCTGTGTAACTTAACTTTTGACAACAGTGTAGAGAACATGAGGAGATCCTGCAGAGTTTTGCTCTGACAGAAAAACCTGGAGCAGCGTTTGCTTCACCCGCTCTGACAGAGGACGACATGTGACCCAGGATGAACGAGCCCCAACCTGTGCTCAATCAGAGAAAAATAAATATTCATCCACTGATTTTTTCAGTTTCTTTGACCTGAGGTTAAAAATGAAACTGTCAGGGTCACTGCAGAAGAAAAGATCTCTGATTTTAACGTTTGTCTTAACAGTTTTTCTGTTGTAATCCTCCTTGTAACACTCTTGTCTCAGAGTTAGAGAGTCTTATCTAAAACACAATAATTTCCACTTTTAGTTAGATTCTCGTTTTCTGATTTCCAGGAAACGGTTAATCCTGAGACGAGGGAACAATCCCTGCTCAAAGTTTGGTCTGCATCCTCTGAATAAAGACAGAGGAAAGTAAATCTCCTGTCGTACACAGAGACAGAGGGAGCGATATAGCGGCACATAAACACTTGAATTATTGATTTCGGTGTTTGATTACATTTACCTATCGGCCAGGGCACCAGAAACACTCTGAAAAATTGATGGATTTTTGGAGATAAACATGCAAACTAATAAGAAATCCTCAGTCATGCCTATTCAATAATTCACCAAATTTACATATTATTA
Source organism: Halichoeres trimaculatus (assembly GCF_033239565.1). Classification (NCBI taxonomy): domain Eukaryota; kingdom Metazoa; phylum Chordata; class Actinopteri; order Labriformes; family Labridae; genus Halichoeres; species Halichoeres trimaculatus. The sequence continues at coordinate 38,454,753 of NW_027437185.1, forward strand.
TTGGCATATCTCATTACTGCCGACCAAGACACACTTATGTATTCCAAAATTTTATTAGTTGGGTTTTCTGTTGCATAAATTAACATGAATAATGAAGGACGAGGCTCCTTTAAAGTCTCCAGTCAAAGAAATCCTTTTTTTTTTTTTTTAAGGAACAAGAGAGGAGAGAGTCTTTGTGTGGTCGAAGCGGTCAGAGTCTGTAAAGACGAAGACACCGAACACGCTGAGGGCTCTCAATCTGACATCTGACGGCCACGGTGCTGGATTATTTGGGTTATAGTGTTTAGTGTGGCATGGATTATAAATTATAACTCTTTTACGCAGTAACTTTCTTTGTAATCCTTTCAAAAACAAAAATAGAGAAAATTTTCTGTCATCCAAGGTCGAGGCTAATTTAAAAGCTAATTTCATATTATTAAAAATGTAGATCTACTTTTAATCAAAGCTGCAAGCTACCTTTGTGTTCTTGAAAGAAATATATGTATGTTTTAATTTTATTTATTTATTTATTCATTAGTTAAAGAGAAAAGTGGATATAGATGAACATTTTGACATAGCATCAGTGTTAATCAGCCGTTAGTTAGCCACGAGGCTAATTTCCATGCCCTTTCTCTGGCAGGTCGACACTTGGCTTACAGTGGATGTACCCCACGAATAGAGGCTGCAGCTTCTGTTTAAGCAGTTGCTGGTTTGATTCCCTGCCTCGACCATTTCTTCACCCTTCTCCTCTCCTAACATTTGCTACCTCTCTTCAGCTATCCCATCTGATTAAAGCGAAAATGCCCAAAAATATAACTTTAACATTAAAAAAATGTTGTTTAAAAAATATTGAAGAATTTTTTTCTTTTAAAATCATAAAAAAGAAAAATAGAGAAAACTCAAAACATGCCAATATGCAAAAATGTGATTCAACAAAAATCCAAATATCTTAACATAAAATTACTTATAGTTTTATTCTTGTGAATTATAATTAAAGGTAGTGTCTGCAGGATTTTTCTTAAAAAAAAGGTAAAATTGTCAAATTTTACAGGAATAATCCTGCTCTGAGCCTCTACACATGTGTCGGAGTCTGTGTCTGCCCTAACCCCCTCCTCTGCCTGGATGCTGATGTTTTGGTTGTATCGAAACATTTCTGGGCAGAAAGAAGATTTTGATGTAACATCAGTGTTAATCAGCCATTATTTAGCCACGAGGCTAATTTTCATGCCCTTTCTCTGGCAGGTCATAACAATAAAGTGAGATAGGGGGCGACACTGGCTGTACAGTAGAAGTACCCCACAAAAGAAGGTTGTAGCTTCTGTTTCAGCAGTTGCTGGTTCGATTCCCTGCCTCGACCATTTCTTCACCCTCCTCCTTGCCTAACATTTGCTACTCTCTTTAGTTATCCCATCCAATCAAAGCAAAAATGCCCAAAAATATAACTTTAACATAAAGAAAATAATGTCTATGTGTCATCCAACAAGAAATGCTATGTAAAAAAATACTCAAGTTTTTTTTTTTTGACATAAATAAGGAAAAATGGAGCAAAATTAAAATTTGCCAATAAACAAGGGATGTACTTCAACAAAAATCCAAATATTATAATAACATCAAAGTACATGTAAATAATTTTATTCTCATGAATTTTTATTTATCTATTAGAGGTGGAGTTTGCAGGATTTTTCTAAAAAAAATAATGTCAAATTTTACAGGAATAATCCTGTTCTGGGCCTCTATACATGTGTGTCAGTGTCTGTGTCTGCCTCAACCCAGATGAACAGATGAAGTATTTATCTAAACGAGGGTGAAGCTTGGCTCCACTGTCACTCGCTTTAAAAATGTGCCAATATGCAAAACTGTGATTTAACAAACATCCAAATATCATAATAACATCAAATTACTATTAAATAATTTAATTCTGATGAATTTTTATTAAAGGTAGAGTCCGCAGGATTTTTCTAAAAAAAGGAAACAGTCACTTTTTTCAGGAATAATCCTGCTTAATTGTCTCCTCTGGGCCTCTATACATGTGTGTCAGTGTCTGTGTAAGCTTCAACCCCCTCCTCTGCCTGGATGTTGATGTTTTTGTTGTATTGGCAAATCTCTGAGCAGAGAGTAAGCATGGTTACATCAGCCAATCACAGCGCCCCTGGTGCGCAAGTGACTTTGTGTGTTAATTGGCAAGGAGAATAAGCTAATCAGAGCAGCTATGCTAGCAAATGTAGCACAGAAAAAGAAAAACAACCAAAGGAAAACAAAAACTCTGAACAGATAGAGCTTTTTCCTAAACGAAGGTGAAGTTTGGCTCCACTTTCAGGATGTAGAGGGACGTGAGTTAGCTTTCTGCTAACCAGGTATGAGTCAGATACCCGTGATTAGCTTGTGCTAACATGCTAAGTCAGGTTGGTACTGAGGTGAAGTTTTCTCAGTGAAATGCACGTTTTGGTTAGCATCAGCTCTGCAACACGCCGCTCAGGTTGCTTCAGCTCATTCCTTGGTTGCACCAACGTGTCAACAGTTACTGAGGTGATCTCCTGGTTTTAAAGTTGGCAGCAGACAGAAAAAAAGTGACGGGGTCAATCTTTACGTGGCCAACGGCGATAATAAAATGATCTGCAGCTGAAGGAGGCTCCAACAGATGCAGTCCTGACTCCTGCCTGCAGAAAATGTGAAACACTACACCTCAAAGCTGCTCCAAAAACATGCTTAACTCTTTTAGAAAGGAATGAAAGTGTCTTTATTTTAACTTTACAACCTTCTATCCTCAGCAGAAATGTCACAGACACTGTTGGTTTTGGTCTTCATGTGATATTTCTCCACAATAACAAAAACTACACCAGAGAAAACCAAAGTCTATGTCCATGAATCCCTTTTAAAACAAAGTGAGGGCTTTCACACACATTTCATGACGTATAAACACACATAATGGTGTGAACTTGTGAATCAAAACTTATTGAAAGTAAGGTCCAAACTTCTGTTTGGATGAATTCAGAAGAAAAATCATCAGAGTGAAAGAAACATGTAACTAAATGTTGAATCGCAGAGATACCGTCTGCATCTGGAGCGTGGTAAAAAGAAAGAAGAGATATCATCACAGACACTTTTACTGCCTCTATAAAAGAAAATACGAGTATCTTTAAAGAAGAGACAGATCTCATGTTGGGAATATCTACGACCATCTCATTTATGCGTTCACTTCATAACCAAACTAAATTATTCCTCTTCTGCGTCACAGACATAAAACACACACAGCTAAGTTTTATATTTTATAGATTCTGCCTCTGCTTCAACTTTTTACACCAACAACCTGACTCGGTGGTCTTTATGGATACAGAGGCAGTAAAAACCCACCATGTGGTCTGCAGAGACCTCCATGTGGGCTCAACCTGAACCCTCACATGAGCGGTTTTTAACTCTGCGTCTGGAGATAATAAACGTCTGGGCTGGTTTTCTCTGACGTGCTCTTTAAAGAAATCAGAAATGAGGTTTGATCATGTTTCAACAATGCTTTCTCTGCAGCCTCTGACGCAGCTGCAGCCGAACTCGCTGTTGTCATGTTTGCAGAGCCACCGAGCGTTTCAGAGGCTTGCATCAGCGCCGGCTCACACTACATCGATTTTTCCTCGTCAACGTTTTGGGTCAAATATCTGGAAGTGACAGCGACAGGATCTGACACATCTCGCTGCTTTAGACTGGCTACAACATCTTTGATTGTGTGTGAACGCAGAGAGACTCCGAAATCATCTGTTCTCATTGAGTTTACACTCAGTCCAATGTTTTATGACTCGTCTAAACGCAGCAAACTGAGCTAATTCTTTTTGATGCTTTAAATTTTCTCCCATCATCACGCAGCCCGTTCATAAACTAAAGCTCTGAGTCAGTTTGATCCTATGGAGGTATCCCAGAATGCACTGGGAAGCCTCTCTGCATTACTTTCTCCTCTCAAAACTATAAAAATAAGACTTAACATATATTAAGTTTACATTAGTGCTGTAACAGTGAGTGACAGTCAAATTAGTAAAAATTTTCAAATTTCCACATTGTTAAATTTTTTTTGCCAATTTTTCATATTTCAAAATTGTTTGATTTTTTTGCTATTTTTTAAATTTCAAAATTGTTTGATTTTTTTTGCTATTTTTTAAATTTCAAAATTGTTTGATTTTTTTCAAATTTTTGAAATTTCAACTTTGAATTTTTTTCAAATTTTTCAAATTTCAAAATTGTATAATTTCTTTGCAATTTTTTTTTACATTTCCAACGTTTTTTAAAAGTTAAGCAATCTTTTTTTCAATGTATTTTTTATTGTTTTTTTTTTTTGTTTTTTTGTGAGATTTGCGCAAGTTTTTAAAACTTCAAAACTTTTTGAAATGTTTGCAAATGTATGAGAAATTAAAAAAAACCTGAGATCACATGTGTGGTTTCATACCTTTAAAAAGCCTCTCATTTAGATAATAATTCCCAAGATTTAACTATATATGACATTTTATACACTTTCTAGTCTTTATCGTAAAGATAAAGTAGATTTTGTTGCTCCTGAATGACTTTAATCCAGGTGAGTTGAGGAAAAATGCCTCCTATGACAGTAAAAGTTGCAGACCCCTACTCTAAATGATTTATGTTTGTAGTTTTGACTTTTCATGTTTTCCCATTGTCTGCCTGTCTTAAATTAAAATAAATAAAACAATAAATAGATTACATAAAATAACAATAAATAAATAAAAAAATAGATTGATAAATAAATAAATAGATAAATAGATTAAAAAACAACTAAACAAATAAATAAACAAACAAATTAATTAATTAATAATGAAAAAATTAAAATAAATAAGTAAATGCATACATAAATAATGAAAAAAATAAAAAAAATACATAAAAATCATAAAAGAAAATTTAAAAAAGAATTTACTTAAGTTAGAGAGGTTAAAGATTTAAATTATTTAGTTGGTTAAATACAATTTCAAAGCAAATAAATTCAGATTTCAGATTAGGCTTTTCAAATTCAGTTTCTGCTGGCACAAATCTCAGCTCATAGCCGACGTGATTTGGTGGCAGCACCACGCTCTGAAACTTCAAAACATCCATGAAATAATTATCACAAATACTATCAGATATGCAGTTTACATTTCAGCTAGTAACCTAGAAGATATTCTTATTGAGCCTATCTATAAACTTTTAACAGATGTGTTGATTCTGATCTGGTGATTATTAATCAAAAATAAAACAAAAGATGCTCTCTGCTTTTACTCTAAAATCCAAAGCTGACGTGACGCACGGTACGCGCTCAGCTCCACAAAGACTGAGGAAAACTCAGAGTATGAGCTGCAGCGATGTGCTGGACATTAAAACTGTGTTTACTTTATATCAGGTCTTTGTTCCTCATGTTGTCCTCACTTATTTCATAAAACAGCAGCATGTGTTAGACGACAGCACAGGGCCGTGGATGAGATCAACTTCCCCTCAGTAACAGCAGATATTCTTAATGTTTGATTTTCTCCTCATTTAAAGAGTGGGCGTCCATGTTTTAAGGTGTTGAATCCAACGTATTGGAAACAAACTCTTTATTTACAAAGAAAAACACGTACACGACTCGTCTCTTTAACTTACTATCCAACACCCCCCCCTCCTCATAGACTGAACTGAGACCCAGGATGTAAATGAGAAACAGATGTGTAGGAGGGTGTGTGTGTGTGTGTGTGTGTGTGGAGGGGGGGCACAGAGGAGACCATGTTTCCACAAAGACCCGAGGCTCAGCAGAACCAGAAAATCCCCAAACTTGGATCTTTAGGACGTGTTTCTCTGAGCGAGGCGCCATCCTGGAAAGTCAAAGGAGGAAAACAGAGACGGCCAGACGGACAGATGGACAGATGTGTGTACAGTGGACGAAGAGAAAGCAAAGTGTGTGAAAGAGCGTGTGTGTGTGTGTGTGTGTGTGTGTGTGTGCTTAATCCACCCTGAGAGGGAGAACCGCTCGACTCCCAAGAGGCTTATCTTGGTCAGATCCTGTTGCTTGTGTGGAAACTCTCAATTCGGTCACATCGTCTGTCCAGCTTAGCATCCCCCCCACCCACACCCACACATACATGAATAACACACACACACACACACACACACACACACACACACACACACACACACACACACACACACACACACACACACACACACACACACACACACACACACACACACACACACACACCACCCCCACCACCATGGATGACCTGGATTTGACTGGCTGCTGCCTGCAGGATCCACCCACATCGACTTTGACGGGCCTGCTGGCTGTCAGATATTTGAGCTGACGGGAAAATAACTTTCACATATATTTTAGAAAAAAAAATCATGTTGGATCACAGATATATATTTATAAATTATGAAGCAGAGGCAGAAAAATCAGCAGCAGAAACAATGTGTTAAAGTCTGACTCTGGTTGCAGAGAAAAGCTGTGTGAGGACTTCGGAAGTGAAGATGAAATCTGCTCATTTTCACACATTTTCCTCTTCGTTATCCATGATCTGAAGTGAAACTATCAGCGCAGATATTAATCGTTTCTAAATTCTCTGTCTCAGTCTTTGTGGTCAGGTCGGGTTTCCCCATGAGGACATGAATCCATGTACGGCACACCGACCTAATGACAGTGGGTGAAAGCACTCATGGGAAACTGAGTCTTCATCCCCTAAAAAATGACAGCATCTTACAAAAGCACTCAAAAGAAAAGCAACATGTTTTTTCTAACCAGCATAATGTGGCTTCAACCATAATATTTCATGTTTCGTGATTAAACATGATAAAATCATGTTGTTCTTTTGTTCATATTATTGGTAAAATAAAATTTAGGACAAAAAAGATGTGTCGTTGTGTTTCTGTTAAAGGGGTTAATTAATGGAATAATCTAACCAAATACATTAAACAATCCATATCAAAATTTACATTTAAAAGAACCTTAAAGGGCAGTATGTTAAGAAAGTATCTTTACCATTTTTGTAATTGATGAAATCTCTCAAACATTATAATTGTTCGTATTATTTTGGTGGTTGTTGCTTGTTGTTGTTGTTGTCATTAAGAATCAAAAAGAATTAGAGACCAGCAGTGTTGATCACAGCTGTTTTATTTTATTATTATATTTGTTGTGAATAATGTTGTTCATTGTGTTGTTGTTTTGGAAATATTATCTAAGTGTCTAAAAGGGGCAGATAATATAAGATTTTTCTTCTTTCTGTTCCTTTTCATTCAATGATATGGTTATATGTTTGTATGAAAACGTTTTATTTCAGATGTATGAAATAAATAAATACTAAAAATACTAAGAAAAACACTAAATAAGTAAATTGTGTTGTGGTAGCTCATTAAAGCTGTGAGTAAGTAGGGGGTACGTATGAAACCCTGCTGTGCATTGAATCGGTGCTTCAGGGCGCTGACCTGGTGTCTGTGCTCCAGGGCGCTGACCTGGTGTCTGTGCTCCAGGGCACTGACCTGGTGTCTGTGCTCCAGGGTGCTGACCTGGTGTCTGTGCTCCAGGGCGCTGACCTGCTGTCTGTGCTCCACAGCACGGACCAGATGGCTGTGCTCCAGGGTGCATACAGACTATCTGTGCTACGCAGTGTGCACAGACTATCTGTGCTACACAGTGTGGACAGACTATCTGTGCTCCGCAGTGTGAACTTGCTGTCTGTGCTCCAAGGCGCAGAATGACTTTCTGTGCTCCATAGTGCAAATGGGCTGGCTGAGCTCCATAAAGCTCAACCCCTTTTCCCCAATGAGTGTTGATGGGCTTTGCTATGTTGGTCAATCTTAAAAGGAAGTGTATTAACTATTAAACAGCTGGTCCATGCAGTGGTGTACAGACAGCCAGTTCCCCCACAGCTAAATGTACAGCAGGGTCTTATATCCACTGTGTACCCTCTTCACTCATGGTTCAAATGTCTAACCTCAGTGAATGTGTTGAAACAACCTTGACAAATTAAGTTGGACCCAAACATAGCAAATACGTAAAAGTAACGCCAATACTTTATGTCCAGACGACATTTTTACAATTAGTCTGTTCAATGAATTTAGGTCTTGCGATATGAAAGAGTTTTAATAAAGTGGAAAATCTTTCCATTATTTCATGTTCACTCAACAAGTTATTTCTTTAAGTGTGGTGTCACTGCTATCAACCCTAAGACTGTCCACACAGCGTCTTCAAAGAGGAAACACAGGATGCACCTTATGAGGGGAGCGAATGCCCTCAGCTCTGAGAATAAGGGAGGTTAACTCTGAAAGACAAACATGTATTTTAGGATTATTTCACAAAAGCTACTGAACGTGCCGACAGTGGAGAGGTCTAAACACCCTGAATACTGTGTGAGAAGGAGGAAACCTGAAATGTGGAGCCCTGAGCACAAAGATATGCAGAGATTATTCCAGATGAAGGTGTCGAAGCGTCTCAGGGGAGACTCACATCAAAAAGCTGAATCCCTCTTCAACATACACGATGTTTTTCCACGTTATATGACGAGTATCATGTGTCACCAGACGACGAGCTGCAGTTCTGTCTGCACGTGTAAAATCAGCCCCTCGTTTGAGTCAGACGCCGCTCCTGCTTTGTAACGAGCTCAGAAACAAGCAGATACAAGAACCTGACACACTTCTGGTCCCAGAGGTGACAGACGTGATTAGGAGGGTCACATGTGACACCACTTCTCCTCACCCTCACGCCCTCCTCGCAGCGAAGGCCCTAATGATGAGGTCGTTACATCATGGCAGCCTGACTTCATCCCCTCTGATGCTGAGACCATCACTGAGTCCAGTTTGGCGTCTCAGGAACGTTTACAACCAACATTTCAACATGTGTTGGACGATCTGAGCTGAGGGGACGCAGAGACCCAGGTCTCACTCCTGCTCCTCCTTCGTGATGACAGGGAGGAGTGAGAGGGAGGAGAACAGCTGATTACACTTTATTTACTACAAACTTTATTATCTGAGCAGCATTAGCTCTCTTTATTGATTGCTCAGTCCTGCCAGAGGCTCCTGTAACCCCGGCAGGACCTTCTGGCTCGAGCACCTGAGAGGTGCAGAGGAAAGTCAATGAGGAGCTCTGCTCAGTTAGAAAAAGAAGGAGGAAAAACTATTTTTGTCTCCAAGATGCAAATAAAGCAGACAGCTAACTCTGACTGAGGCTATACGACCTCCTGACCCCGGCGCCGTCACCTTGAAGGGCGGCCTGTGCCAGAATGAGCGTTTGTGTTTCTGTAAATGTTTTGAAATAAGTTTAAAAAATGCAAAAATGGGTCAATGAATCAATTCATCAATCAAAGTAACGCTCCATATTCAAAATCAATCATCAGTTCAGATCAATTCAAGATAAATATAATTACATCTGTTTAAAATGAAGATCAGCTGCTTCTCTCTGACTGCTATCATTGTTTTAGGGCAGTGATCCTCAAATAGAGGAAGGCCTGTCCCTAGGGGTAGGTGGAAGTACTGCAAGGGAAACTTCCCGAATGACAATTAATGCTGCATCAAAGCAAATTTTAAAAAATCTGATTAAAAACAACTTTATCAACAGCCTTAAATTTTTCATGTCATTGCTATATATAAAACAGGGCACAGTTTTAATACTGAGCATGTTAATGAGGTCATATTTGTGCCACCAGAAACTGAATTTGAATAAAAATATTAAATCTGAAAAGCATGATGTGTAATGTGTAAATTTAATTTTTGATTTTTTTTAAAAAATTGAATTCATTTTTTAATTGAATCTTAAATTGTATTTTACATATGAAAATTCATCTGTTTTTATACTTTAAATTCAAAAACACAGTCAATTTCAATTCAGAGCACCACGACCATTACGTCATCTTGTGCCCGTCAAATCTATTTATGAATTTAAAGTATAAAAAAAGTTAAATCTTTATGGGTAGAACACAATTTCAAATTTGGTTGAAAAAAATAAATTAATTTTATATATATATATATATATATATATATATATATATATATATATATATATATATATATATATATACATATATATATATATATATTTTTTTTTTCCCTGCATATTTCCTGAATGGGTTTTTGGTTGAAATTGTATTTGAAAGGAGATACACATACCAAAAAAGTCTGAAAACCCATGTCTTGTGTGCTGTGTTTTCTTTTATTGTACCAATTGCTTGTATTGTTTTTATTTGTTTTTATTTGTTTTGTGAAGCACTTTGTGACTTTGCTGTTTTTGAAAGGTGCTATATAAATAAAATTATTATTATTATTATTTTAGGGAGATGGATGAATTAACTGTGTAATACTGATGATTTTTTTCTACAACTTTTCTTATATGATTGATAATTTAACAGTTAACTGACTGATCTCTGTCTGAAATTAAAGTTTTTTTTTTCAGAATTGTCAGAAACTTTCTCTTATTTATTTCTGTCCTACATCTTTATATGTATAAACAGAAACCACCCAGCATCATGGAGTCTATTAACTCTGACTCTAATACCTGTTACCTTTGTCAACAGGAGTGAGGAGTTTGAAACTGATTCTAGTTTTGATTCACAAATAAAGCCAGGAAGCTGGAACTAGGAATAGACCGATTGTCAGCTGGGCAGATTGTTGGGGCCAATGTTTGGCATTTTGGGGCATGTCGGCATCTGCTTTTTTTTAATTCGAAGGCTGATAATGCTAATGTCAAGAGACAACCCCATCGACGGGCTAACACAATTAGCATCGTGACTATCTTACCGTCTATGAGCTTGACAAGAAAAATCACTCCACTTATCAACACCCACAGGTGTTTTTCTACCTCTTAAAAAAACAAAACAAGAAATGTTTTAAACTGCAGACGTTCAGGAGCTGATGTTGATGCTTCTCTGCAGAATTTCTCTCTGTCTTCACTACGGAAGCCCTAGATGGTCATTTAAAATCAGTCATGTAAAACCAAACAGATAATCAAATGCTTTTATTACTATGGATTCAGTTTTTTAAGGATGCATGGTTGTTTTGATTTTGCAGGTTTTATTGTGACAGACTTGAGTTTTTTAGGACGAAAAGCCAAAAATCTGGAGAGTCTTCACTAACACATCCACGCTCAGCCGCGCCCTGCTGACCTTGAACCCTCAGCCTTAAGATCAGGAAACTGAGCCAAAGCCGTCCCAACATTTCACAGCCAGTGAAACAAAAAATCCAGGTATAGATTATTTCCTCCCACCCCAGCTCTTTGCTGCTGGAGGATTTGTCTCAGGCCTCAAACCTTTGATTTGAAGTTTTGTCGACCGAACGTTTAAAATCAGACCAACTTTACAACAAACCTCACAGAGGTGGAGGAGGTAACTCTTTGAAGCAGTTTGCAGCTCAACTGAACAGTTTTTACTTAATCAAAAAATCATTTTCAGACCAACATTTTTAATTTTTCATTCTCTCAGCGTACATCATCATCATCATCATCTTCATCACCATCCTCTGCCTGCAGCAGTTTTTCATTTCTCTGATTGTTCTGGAGATAAATTTCTGCAGCAACCAGACAATGTCAAGTTGCCTGGGTGGAAATGTTTCCAAACGAAGCGACAGTAAATCGTCAGACGTGACTGCTGGAGAGCTGTGCTGCACGCGGCGCAGACAGGAAGCTGTAACATGTAAAAATAGAAGAAGTGACTGTCAGCGTGGCGTTCCTGTCAGCCTGTTGGAGCATGCTCCTACAGATCTGTGCTGTAATCACAGAAACAAAGACGTCTCATCACCTGTTGTTCTTCCTGTGAGCGCGCAGACTGAGCGTCAGCCAAACTTCTCCTCCTCCTCCACTGATTTCACAGATTTGTGCGCAGTGAATGAATATGTGGAGCAGGTCTTCATCAGCCCATCATTTATTCATTGACGTGGACTTTTTTCCTACAGTGGCTCACCTCTCTCTGAGCAGATGTTGAGTACCATCTCGAGCCGCCTTGATCTTGAGAGACTCTGGACCTGATGCTGCCTATTTGAAGAGAATTTCTCCATCTCTCACGTCGACCCTGAGCCCAGAGTTTTCTGGCTTGAGGGGCGTTTAATTAAATCAAAAACGTATCACTCAAATTTTAATTATGCTCTCACAGAGCTCACTTATTTACAGCTATGACTTAGTGCCATCTAGAGGCGGAGGAGGGAACAGCGCTGAGCTCTGCTTTAACACAGGACACATTAGTCTTCATTACGCTCATTACAGCTCACTACCACTGTTTGGCTACCCCGGATGATCCTACATTTTTTATATCTGCACAAAAAGAGACAAATGGACAAACTCTGGCTCCACTTCAGCCTTATCCTTAATTTATTTATATATATTTATATATATTTATATATGTTTTTAGTTTCTGTCTTTGTCTATTTCTGATCCTGCCCCCGGTGTTGTCTTGCTGTTGGTTATTTTTGTTTTTATTGACTTTGCACTTGTGTGAAATGTGCTACACACAGAAAAAAAATCCATACGGGTTGAAAATGGCAAAAAACAGACACTGGAAAGAGTCTGCAGCTCTTTAAAACAACATTTCTACAAATATTTGGTCAATTTAACACATAAACCAGAGTTTATTATAAAGTTTTATCATGTAGAAGTGGTGCTAACACGCTAAATCTTACTGAGATCATCACATAATTTATTTTTCTTTATTCCATTTTGTGTATTTGTGTCCCCCTACCTGCTTTGATTGGAGGTTTTATTGTTTTAAAACCTTATTAACTCATTTTCTGTTAATGAAAATTGAGTTAATGTAACATAACGTGACGTTATAGCAACTTGGAGACTATTTTAAAAAAATCATATTTCAAAATGTATTTATAAATCAGATGTACCTTTAACAACAGTATTACAATCCTTAGTCATAAATCAAATAATAGATTTTATAATAATAATAAAATGAATAATTCCCTGTTATCTTATCACGAGGTGTGTTTTCAGGTGACTTTCCCAGCCCCAGGCGGTGGTTTCAGGGCATCTAAAAGCTGTTTTCTTTCTGCCATTAAATCACAAAAAAACTTCCATAACAACAGAAAAACTCCAAACAACACGAGGAAAGCATCAGCGCCAGTTTCCAGGAGCCTCACAGAGAGATTCAGAGCTGGAGAAAAACACAGACTTCAGCAGAGCCGAATATTTCTGTGAGCAACTTCTACAAACATATAAACAAAAAGTGAGGTGGTGTGTAAACTTTGCTGGAAAGAACGAGGATATATGTTTCTGTAGGTCGCGTCTTTGCTTATATAACATACAGCTAGCTGACAGAAACTCTGCTCAGTCACTGAATGGATCTTTAGTTTTTGTTTGCATGGGGAGCAGGGACGGGTTTGTATAATCAGTGAACAGTTAGCAGAGATGGAAACACACTTTTTAACATCTGGTGTGGATTTTCATGCTTAAAGTCCTAAACTGTTAATTGCACTTAATTTTGAGAGATAGTCTCTAAGCGTCTTTTACATATTTCCTCAGAGTTTGGATCAAACTGACTGTCTGCTGAGGAAACACAGCCTGTGGACTGGCTCTCATTCTTTATATCAAAGGTTTTTATCTACCACAGATTCATAGTCAACGTTATTTTTACTTAAACCACTTTTCAATTGACCTTCCTTTCTTATTTATCATCACGAATGTTCTTTACCATTAATATATGTATGTATATATGTGTATTTATGTATGTATATTATGGCTGCAGCTATCAAATGTACTACTGTTTGAGTATTGTACTGAAAAATTTCCAACGATTAATCGATTAATCGATTAATCGAGTAATCGGATAAAACACAGCTGTTTAAAGAAAGGGCAGTTATTTTTTTCAAGTGAAAATTTGTTTTAAGCCAGTGTTAAATCAAGTGACTTTGCGACACTTTTGAGAAGTGGTTGATGCAGATCAATTCATGCTTTCATATCAGTCTCCAAACTCCAGAAAAGAAGTTATATTTGTTGCTAGTCGCTATTTTGAAAAAGAGGTAACTTGAGGAGTCTGAAAACTCTGTAAATATGGCATTTATATATATATATATATATATATATATATATATATATATATATATATGAAGAGTTCTTTTCCAAAACGTTATAAACAATAATTTAAAAAAAATGAGTGCATCATGCCATTTTGCTGTGCATTGAACCTTTTTACTGCTCTACCATTATTTTATGTAAATTTGCTTATTTTCCTTGTTTTAAATGAACTGTTAGATGCAGTTTTTCTCTAACTCATGACCAGCACCAATCCTGTTTCCCGTCTAACCCGGACCTGAAAATTATTGACATGGTGTTGCACCATCAGCTATAGAATATTTTACTATTAGAGTATTGTACTGAAAAAGTCCATTGATTAATCGAGTAATCGGATAAAACACACTTGTCTCTTTAAAGGGCAGTTCAGTCAGACAACTCACGTTTGAATTGTTTATTTAGCAGCAAATATATTTTATGTTTGCCGTCCAGGCTCCGGCCTCATCACCCCTCACAATAAATTTACATGGTGACATTGAGGAGTGATGAGCAAAACATACTGAACATAATCCCCCCGGAGCCTGCAGGTGGTTGCTGGGGTGGTGGTGGGGGCAAAGAAACATGCAGCATTACAAACGCAGGGCAGCCAAGGCATTGACAGGCAGAGAGGGATGAGAGACTCCCAGTTTAAATAGACCGCCCAATTGAGAGAGTGTGATTGCAAGATGGTTATGACGTGTGAGACACGTGGTATGTGTATAGCAGTGCTGCTCGAGTTGACTGCCTGAACTAGCTCGCGGGCTCGCCTCATTTATTTTTCAAATCAAAAATAGTTTCAAGCAAGTGTTAAATCAAGTGACTTTGCGGCTCGATGAGAAGCCGCTCACATGCTTTCATATCAGTCTCCAAACTCCAGAGAAGAAGTTAGATTTGTTGCTAGTTGCTATTTTGATAAAGAGGTGACTTGAGGGGTCTGAAAACTCAAACTAAATATCTCATCACCTCTATTCTAAAAATTTCTTTTTGATCTTTTTTAAAATTAAACGATTCCTCGAAGCGGAGAAAAAATTCCTCGATCATTATTTTGTAATCGAGTACCTCGAATTATTCGAGGAATCGCTTTAGCTCAAATATATGTACATATATATGAAGAGTTATTTTCCAGGATACCATAAATGCAATTTAAAAAAAAAAACAAAAACGAGTGCATCATGCCATTTTGCTATGTACTGGACCTATTCACTGCTTTATCATTATTTTAAGTGAAGTTTCTTATTTTCCTTGTTTAAAATGTGCTGTAAGATTCAGTTTTTCTCCAATCAAAACCATTATAAGGTGATTCAACCTACAAACAGCCTCTATAATCACTGACTGTTTCACCTGTTTCACTTCATTAACGATTCAAACTATGAAAACAGAAGCATGAACTGACAGAAGTCTGTTAACTGTGTATTCTGTCAGTATCAGACCAACTCTGGGCACTTTATGGATCACTGACAGTTTTTCCATTTCTTAAAAATGAATTTGAAGGTCATCATATCTCCTTAATCAAAAAGCCTGAACTGAAAATTCACTGCAGGTGGTTTTTTTGTGTCAGGATGACTGAATGAAGAAAAAGGAGTTTTGAAGAGTTGCTCTCATAGCATCATGTCAGGGAGAGGAAATACTCCTACATGGATATTCTGTAACAGTGCTGCTGTGCTCAGAGCTGCAGCAGGATAAAGTCAGGAATCAGAGAGTTAATAACACCTTCATAGACCCCAGGATCCTCCCTGATCCTGTCTCTGAACCGGCCCTGTCTGATCCCGCTGCTGGTTTGTTGTTTTAGATCCTCGCTTAGAAAAACAGGCCGGCTCCGAGAGCGGCAGCCAGGAAGCCGAGAGGCGGTTCTTTGGGTTTTGGGTGACTTACTCTCACGCAACACATGTGGCGGCTGGTCCTCGGGAGGCAGAGGGGTCCTCCCCTGCAGGTCGGGTTACCCGGAGCAGCCAAGGGCTAACCACTACCATCTGGCCTCACCTTCCATGTTCAGTGACGCTGAGGATCACAATGGCTTCCACATGGTGCCCCTCCACCTCAGAGTAACCTCTGCAACACACACAAACACACACAAACACACACAAACACACACACATGAAGAAGTGATGCAGACTCAGGCTTACACATGCACAGAAGAAGACATTTTTCACAGGTATACAACGTGTGCAAAGACAGGAAAATAAACTAAATGATGAGATGAGTTTATAAAATATGTGAACAAATCTCAAAATCTTTAAATTTCATGTTCAGATTCTATAAAAACGCGCTAATTAGCTTCTTATTAGCATGAAGACAGGAGTGAAAGCATGTGCATGGCTCAGCTACAACACGTGCACACACACACAAAGGACAAACAGCAGCACAAACACACACATTCATTCACCTGCACTCACACTACACAAAACAGCAGCACACACATACACACACACACACACACACACACACACACACACACTGGAGGGTTTTTTTTTGAGCGCGCAGCAGAAAGGGGGGATGGGGGGATGGGGGGATTGCGAGGCGGAGGGGAGGGGAGGGGAGGGGGGGCTTTAATCAGGAAATTCACCTCCAGGGGTTTCATGTAAGCAGGACTGGACGCTGCTCTTCTCTCTGCTTCACACAATGAATCACTGAGACAGCCGCGCTGAAAGCCTCAATCCACTGTCAATAAAACAAATGCTATCACAGGCTCTCTGTGCGCGCTGTAATCTGTTATATGGGTTTACACGCAGCAGGATGGAAACATCCAGCAGGGGCTGGGATGGAAACTACCATCTCTAATTATCCAGAATCAACATAAAGAGCAGGCAGGAGTGTGTTAACACGTGCATTTAAACACAGCGTTAAGAAAAACGCTCCAGCTGAGGGGAGCTGTGGAGGAAAATACACACAGAGGAGGATTCACGGGTCAGGAGCTGGTTTGGTCTGATTCCTGAGCCCAGTGTGAGGGACACCCAACCCAACCAGCCAGCATGAAGAGGATAAATATTCATATGAAGCTCAGCAGGTCTGTCACAATCAGCCACTCAGGTCAACAATGATGCTACAAATACTTCTCAGGAGTCCCACCCAAAAATCTGCACTTGATGCTTTCAGCGGTTTCTGGTCTCGATGAAGAGGACTCTGACCCACCTGGACCCCCCAGTGTTTGGCACAGAGCTTGTACCATCACCTGTCCCTCAGGTGTGTCTGATCCAGATGATCAAAGGTCAGTTTTCTGTTTTGTTACATGCTTCAACTTCAACTTTATTTCACTCATATGGCACTTTTAATGCAACCGTGCAACACAAAGTGCCTCACAGAGGACAAAAACTGAAACAAAACAAAAACAAACAAAAGAAAAAAATATACCCATTGCAACACAGTTACATACACACCCACGCACATACATAGACATATACACAGCCATACATACCCGCACACACAAACATACACACACCCATAAACACACACAGGCTGTCACTGAGGAGACATGGCTGGGCACCGAGATCTGAAGTGAGGAAAACATCAGCTGCATTAACATCAGCAAACTCTGCTTCTGACCAAGGAACATGTTCTCCATTAGGGGGCGCTATGGGGGAAAAATGATAGGATGGTTTTATGGCAGGATCAGGATCTGGATTAAATCAGGATTTTTTTTTTTTTTTTTTTTTTTGACATTCAGACTATTTTGACCTGAAAACACTTTTTTTTAGACCTAAATATTTCTAATCCTGCTTTCAGGATTATTTTGTTCGGAATCAAATTATAACTTTATTCTACTCCTGTGTCCTCTGGTGATGTAAAAATAATCTCATTATTATTATTATTATTATTATTATTATTATTATTATCATTATTATTATTATTATTATTATTATTATTATTATTATTATTACACTAAATGTTCTATTTTAATTATTCTTATAATTATTATTCTTAATATTTTTATCATTATTCTTTATTATTATTATTATTATTGTTCCTTTTTTAATATTTATACTTATTTTTCTTCTAATTTTTCTTCTTAATATTATTATTCTTTTAATTTTAATTATTATTTTGATTATCATTATTATTATGTTTATTATTCTTTTTTGTTTGTTTTCTTTGTTATATATATATATATATATATATATATATATATATATATATATATATATATATATATATATATATATATATATATATATATATATATATATATATAAGGGAAAATATATATATAAAAAAACCATTGCACTGTAAAAAACTGAAATCTTATCAATTGATTATGAGCCACATTAACCTGACCAGTCCAGAACAATGTTTCAAGTACATTTTAAAAGACTGAGGTCTGAATTTCTGTAACATTTTAGAAACAGAAAAACACTTGATAAGATTTCAGTTTCTCGTAGCGTACCTGCACCTTTTCATCTTGGTTTTTTTAGAAATATTCTAAAACCTTCACTTTGTGACATCTGTTACTTTGTAATTTCAGCACTACTGTACTTACAGCATAGCTGTGCAGATTAAATGCGATAATTGTAATTAAAACATCATAATATGAGACTAGGGGCTGGATGAAAATAGACCTAGGGGCAAGATTGGCCTGACACTGAACCTGCTTGCTTCAGATCAACATTATCATGAACTAAAACAAAGGATCAAGCTCACTTAAAGCTCCTGTGAGGAACTTTCCCTTTATGCTGATTTGGCGCCCCCTGTGGACAAAGTGTTATTTAATCTTTGCTGAGTTGTCCTCATGAGTGTGCAAAAGTTTTTCTTTTCCTAAAGATGTCAGAGACTCTGTTAACTGCAGTGAGTTTCATGCCCAGCTAAATTTTCCACAGGAGCTTTAATCTCCCTCTTGACCTCATGTGACCCCTCTCCTGGTGTGAATGAGACGCAGACAGACGTCCCTGAGTTACATAAACTCCTCATATACACATCCTCAGCTTCAGACTCTCCTGATGAGACGTGAGAAACTGGCTGCAGCAGCTCCTACAGCAGAGTCCCTCAGATAAACCCTCCTGAGCGCAGCACATCGCTGCACCTGTGACACACAAATAATTTGCTCCTCATAGATTCACGCTGCACAAAACAAGAGCATCTGTGGCGCTGGGTGACGACTTATCTGGCCCAGCTGAAACAGGAACAACACAGTGGGTCTCAGCGGTAATCTTTGATCAGCTGAAACGCTCTGTGTGATAAACATTGACTCCATCCCCACGGGCAATCACTCCACACCGCCGGCCATGTGTGGGGTAATGTATGCATAGACGTGTTGCATTCGCCTCGGGCCCTCACACACATGCAAACACACACACACACAGGAGCGTACACACAGTGAGATGAATTGCAACGCCACATAGAATAAATACATATCAGCTACAGTGAGCTGGGCCGCTTTGCTCTTTCCTATTAATCCTCGGCGCGGTGATTTATTGCAGCGGGCTTGTCAACAGCCATATAGTCCCAAGGAGCCGAGCCGGGCTCAGAGAAATGGTGAAGTTTAAGACCGGGCCCGGCAGCAGGCCTGTACGCTGTGTTTGTGAGCATTTCAGTCCACGCTGAGAGGAGACGTATGGATTCACCGAGCAACAACAACAACAACAACAACAACAACAACACTCTGTGCAGAGAGGAACAGGGCTGTAAAATAATCTGCTCGTCATAATTCAGCTCTGAATCAGCAGAGATTAGCGTTTATTTCAAGGTGAACCATTCGGATGCTTTGCAACAAGTTCAGAGCCGGAGGGGGGAATTAAAGGGCACTTCTGTAAGTTATTCTTATTCAGTTAATGCATGGAAGTGAACATGAGTCTCAGGGAGAAACACAGAGAGGCCGTGCAGAACTCTGATACCACAGCACCATCTAGTGGTGGTTGTTAGACCAGCTTTTAGCAGGTACTACACACGTCAGTTTAACCTCCTTCCACTTGTTTTTTACCTCCACCAAGGAGGAGATGTTTTTGGGAGAGTTTGTTTGTCTGTGAACAACAGAACTCAAAATCTAAAAAATTTCGATTTCAATTTTCAATTTAGTTTATTTGATAGGGAGGGACAATGTACATTCATACACACTTTAAAAAAACATAAAAAGTAAATGTTCCCAAATCTAGCTACCAAGCTAATTTCCATTGGTAGTCCCCCCAGCTAAAATATAAAAACAAACAGGTTAAAAAAAATAAAATAAAATACAAGTATAATATTTAAAGGAGTCTGTTCTTCTTGTTTTGTTTCTTTTTAAGGAAAAGAAAGAACAGAGAAACATTATCACAATAAAACATTTTACAATACATTAAAATCACATTTAAAGTGCAAGGTCTCGTGGATAACACAGAGAGGCCGTGCAGAAATGGATCTTGATGAAATTTTCAGGAAATGTCCAAAATGGGATCAGGAAGAAGTGATTAAATTCTGGAGGTGATCTGGATCACCGTCTGGATCGAGGACTTTTTTAAAGGATTCTTTATCATTGTGAGATAGGGCTGTTTTCACCATATGTGAATATATAACTCCACCATAAATGGTCCGATTGATTTGGTAAATTTTAAAAGACAAGGTCACCATCATTTCTGACAGTTGTTAAAGTACGATCCAGATCCTGGACCCAGAATATGAAATATGTCCTGGGTCATCATAATTTCCAACACTGCCAGGAAACAGATTATCGTACAAACCTGCAGCTAACACAAAACTGTAGCAGACAGTCTGCTGAAAGGAAGTATAACATTAAAGTCGGACTAAAGTGTTGATGACAGTCACAGTTCGCTTGTTGGAGGTCTGAGCTTTCTGGGAGCTTTGCTAGTTAACCGTTTAAAATAAATTAAATCAGTGTTTTAACTTTTTTTTTTTTTTTTTTTTGGATTTTTGAAAAAATTCAGTTTCGTCTGTACAGATTTTTTTTTTAATTTCTTGATTGGTTTTTGTTTGTCTGTTGATTCTGTTCCTTTATTTTTTATTTATATAAATATATATATATATTTTTTTACCTTTTTTTCTATTTATTATGGGGTCCTCTTTTGCTATTTATTGTCTATTTGTTGTTTTTACTGTTTTTATTCTCTTTAAACACATTTTTATTTTTATTCGTATTTTCATTTATTTTTATTTTTTATTTTAAACTTGCTTTTATCTGATTGTGTTCTGAGACTGTGCAGTACTTTGGTCAACCTTGGTTGTTTTTAAATGTGCTATATAAATAAACGTGATTGATTGATTTATTTATTTTCTTTTGCATGCTCAAATAAATATTCTCTGTTCAATTCCATTTTTCAACATGTAAGGCTGCTGAAAACTGAACCATCAATACAGTTTTAGTGGCTAAAAGTGAGGTTCGTTTTGACCTGCTATCTTAACAATTGAAAATCTCGTCCGTCAAATGTGTGTCATTTTTTTTTTCATTTAGTGTTCCTGAATTAAAGCAGCCCTGTTTTAGTAACATCTGATGTTGTTCACAGCTGATTTAGGAGACTCTTTCCTGTCATCAGGATAAAACCCACGTCTAAACCAAGCACAGGAGTTAGAGGTGTCCCAGTCCAATGTTGATATCGGATATCTGTCCGATATCAGCAAAAAAACAAATATCAGTATCGTATCGGAATGCGTCTAAAATCTCCTATATAAGCAGTTTCGTATCGAAAGTGAAAATGTTATATCGGGACATCCCTAACAGAAATGAAGGACATCCAAGTTTCTTAGATTATATAAACAAACAGTCGTTTCATGGGATTCTTTCAAAATAAAACATCAAACTTCATCAGCCTCGTCTCAAAGTTTGAGAAATATCAAATGCTGCTTCACTTTCACTGAAATCATAGTAAATAACTTTCACTCACAAAAGTTTTTCAAAACAAGGTTAAAAACTGTTTTTCTAATGAAAACATAAATCAAGAGAAGTTATGGATGTTTTTCTGCTTTGTAGTATAAAATGATATAAAAGCAGTAGTTTTCTGTACTATCTGTGTCTTTGAACTGATCTGTGTGCGATGGTAGTTTTATTTTAGGGGTGGCCAACCTGTGGCTCGTTTCAGTGTGCAGCTCTTTGATCCATTCATAAAAATATATATTAAGTTATGGGTAATGGTGTGCTGATCAATCTAAAATATTGATATATTGATGCCAACATTGGGATCAGTATTGATCAATGTTTGGGTGTACAGGTTGAAACTTAAGTTTCAGTTTCTTTTCTCTAGTACAAATTAAAACACAGTAAACACAATAAACCTCGCTTTGAAAATTAGAAATGTTTTGATTTTCATTTTATGTCATTTTGTTTGTGTGAGAGGAAGTGTGTTTGTAAAACCACGGGTGTGATGTGGCTCTCTGTAGTACCGCGGTCATTTTTGTGGCTCTTGGTCTCTGACTGGTTGGTCACCCCTGCTTTATATCAACACGTCCTCGTGTGGATTCACCCGCTGATCAACGGCAGTAATCTGGCTAAGCAGCTCGTTCATTAAACGTCTATTGTTCATAAATAAATAAATAAATAAACATGAGGCTGTGAAGAAGCAGCAGCACTAATCATCACGTTGGAGAGGGGAAACTTTGAAATGAAGATTTTAATCAGAGGTTTTTTAAAGGAGGAAAAAAACACGACTTCATTTTTTTTTAGCAATCATTAACATGAAAACATCAAATGAAGCTTTTTCAATGATTACATTTCAACAACAACTTGAAAGTCAGATCAGCTGTTCAGAGCAGTGTCTAAAGGAGCTGCTTTAGAAAAAAACCAGGCACACCAGTTTTTAGGATACTGTTTCAATAGCACCAGAGATTGTACAAACATCTGGAAAAGCTTCATGTCTGCACTTTTATTATTATTAGAATGAATTCTTAGTGAATTTGTACATGTGTAAAAATTAGTGCTGTGAGGCGATTAAAAAATTAATCTAATTAATCACAGGATTTGTAATTAATTAATCTAATTAATCACATTTTAATCTCATATCTGCTTAAGGTCCCAAAATAAAGAATTTGAATTCCAGGACATTAAAATTAGATTAAAAGGCATTAAAAAATTAAAAAATATATAAGGTGGGAATATATACAACACATTTTTAGGTACCCTGATGCATAAGGAACACATGAAAAAAGTGTTATGGTTCTATCTTTACAAAATCTACACAGTCCTGCACCTAAGGTAAGCTGATTTGATTTTTAGGACGGTTTTTTGCTTCTGTTCACATTCTAACTCAATTTTCACTGCAATATGAACTTCTATACTTCTATGAGGTCAGGAGAACCAGGGCTAAAGGCTAAAAACTGTGAGGGACTATGTACAAAACACTTTATTCAAGTCTTGGATCAAAGAAAAGTGAAGTATTCTCAGTTTAACATGCTCTGAACACACAAACTGTTGCTGATTGGTGCAGAGCAGCCCCAAGCTGAGACATGACACCAGGAAGATGGAGGGAAATTTTCAAAGAATTCTTTAGATTTAAATACTGGACAAATATCGATCATTCAGGGCTTGTTTGATGCAGTAAAGAGTGTAAAATTATCTGTTTTTACAGAATTGAGCAAACGGTTGATTTTCTGTAGATTTTCAAAAAAGGACGTGTGAATTGACTAGATGTGGACGACAGTCTCACAAAAATCACTCTCTTCCCCCGGTTTAAAGCATGTTGCTAATTTTCATAACGCTTTAATTTGCAGTTTAACTAATTAATCTAATCAACACGATAAAATGGCTGCCCTAGTAAAAATTAAACTAATAATTCTCATTATTTCTGAAAGTGGAGCAGAATTATTTGATAGTTTCTAAAGTCAGAAACAAACGTTGAATCTCCAAATGATTCATCATCACGACTCATTTTATTGTGAACACAGTTACATCACACGACTTATAAAACTGACAACAGGACAGAGCACCTTCTTTACACAGCGCACAACAAGGACACACAGAGTAAGGCCACTTCACGTCGCAGCAGACTGTCCGTGAGAGGAATGACGGCGACCGGGTCGGACTCGTTGAACCCGCAGCGCTGGAAGAGACTTCAGGGACAAAACCGGCTCAAATTAAACCTCCACAGATCACAGGACGCTGGACGGAGACCGGCTGGATGTTTAACCGTTAAAACACTGACATGACGCATGATTTCAAGGGAATAATCCAGAAATATTAACGGTCAGAGGAGCTTCACTGTCTGATTTATTTCCAGGGTTTAAACATTTCTCTGATCTCTGGAGGAGTCGCTCTGAATCGGTCGTTTCTGTAGATTTCAGACGCTCTGATTGACTTTTGGCAAACTACCGTAATTTACAGCTAGATGGCGCTGTGGGGCTGCATTTCTCTACACAGCCTCTCCCTCACAGCCCACCTCCCACCTCCTTTTTACTCAGCTCCTCTTTGTCACATCTTTCCTCCTCACCTCTGCACCTGCACCCCTCTTCATCACTCCTCCTCCTCCTCTTTCTAACGCTCCATCTTTGCGGTTCAACCTCTCATCTCTCCCTCTCTGCCTCCATCCATCTCTCTGTCCCCTCCTCTCCTCCAGCTCCTCTCCGTCGTCCTCTACTCGGCGGGCACAGCCTGGGTTTCCCCTCCGGAGGTCAGCAGCTGCATCAGGCTTCCTGAGGCCGGTCGGTTCACGCCTGTGGCCCAGTTAAAGAACGTTCTGGAGAAAAAGGAGAAAGGAGGAGATATTTTTACTTCAACATCAACGAGGATTTTAATCCAGCTCAGATATGACACATCTCTTTTCAAACATTCAATAAAAAAACAATGATACATGCAAGAAATAAAGTCTTTAACGTTCGCTCACAGGTGTTGTCTGTAAACTGTCAGAGAAGAAAGAAAAAAAACAGAGCGAAGAAACCCCCC
This sequence comes from Halichoeres trimaculatus, assembly GCF_033239565.1. Taxonomy (NCBI): domain Eukaryota; kingdom Metazoa; phylum Chordata; class Actinopteri; order Labriformes; family Labridae; genus Halichoeres; species Halichoeres trimaculatus. The sequence goes on from NW_027437185.1 coordinate 38,479,484, forward strand.
CCTCCTCGCTTCATTTCCTGCCTCCCAGATTATTTCTATTCCTGTCCTCAGACCCTCATCTGTTTCCTCAGGGATTATCAAACTGGATCAAATCCCATCTAATCTATCCTGGCGCTCACGCAGAGCGAACACAAAGGAGGGGGAGTCCTGCTGTCGACCAAACCGTTTCCAAAAGGACCAATCACCCAGTCCAATTCAGTGATTAGTTCAATCTATCAACGCTTTAATTAAACCGAGGAACAAAGTCCAGGTGTTTGTTTCTTCCCCCACAGCTTCTTCAAACATTCACAAAGTCAAACTTCAGTGGCTTTAAATCATTTTCTTTACTCATAAGAATTTAGTAAATGAAGAAATAATGAGGGTGTGAAATGTGAAAAAAAAACACACAAACATAATAATTCCAACAATAAATTAACATAACGGTATTAAATTGAAAAATGAACACGCCTCAGGGATGTAGAAGAAAAGGAAACAAACATGTTTCTCTGATCATTCTGTCTGTCAGACCAGTGTGGGGATAATTATCAGCAAGATCTGACATTTAGAGGTAAAAACAACTTCCTTTAGAGCAGGGCTCTGCAACTGTTACTGACACAGGAGCCCAGAGACACAGAGTGTGATCCAGCGTCTCAAAAAAGACAAACAAGTCCAGGAAATTCTAAAACATTAAAATCTAGTGCAGAATTATCTGATCCAAAAGTTTTCTGAATTTATAAAATTACAAAATAATAAAAAAAGAAATTTCAAAACTTTGCAAAAAATGTGGAAAATTAAAAAAAATAAAAATAAAATAAAATAAAATAAATAAATAAATAAATAAAAAAGCAAAAATGTCAATAGTTTTTTTTTGGAAATTAAAACATTGAACATTTTTTAACAAACTTTGAATTAAAAAAAAATTGCAAAAGTTAAAAAAAAAAAATTAAACCTCGTAAATTTTCAAAACTTTTAAAAACTTTTGAAACATCAAAGAGTTGCAAGATTTTAGGAGAAAAAATATAAATTTTCAAAAAAAAAAATTGCAAAAAAAAAAAACCTTGTGAATAATTAAATAAATAAATACAAAAAAGCCAAATTATTTTTATTATGTTTATAAAGTTGTACGTGTGAGTCTTATTTTTTAATAAATGTGCAAATATTAAATACACTTAAAAAAAAATCTTATTTCATTAAGTTTCAAATTTAAAGATATTCAAATAATTTGTTCAATTTTTCAAAAATTTAGAATTTTCAAAAATTTGCATTTGTAAATGCAAAAAAAAAATAATGTATAAAACAAAATAAAATGTTAAAAAAAAAATTTAAAAAAAAGAAAAAGAAAGAAATAATAATTGAATTTGATAAAATATTGGATATGTTGATCAACTCATTGTTTGTTTGCAAATGTCTCGCTATATATGAAGCATGTAAATTAATCTGGCATGTTGGCAGTTAAATTAATCCATCCTCACTGAATTAAATTGAGCGTTTCTAATTGATTATCATAAAAGTCACAATTTTTTGCACCTTTTTTTGTAAACACATTGCGCTCTTTTCTCTCCCAGAAAACTTATTGTTGATTCATTGATGAACCAAGTGGAGAAGGCTGCAATAACAGGTTTATGGAGAGTGGGATAAATTACAAAAAATAAAATAAATAAAAAGTTATAGCTCAGATAAATTCATGCTTTCACATATTCAAAATATCTTTATCAATATAATTTTTAAGTTATTCAAGCTCAGAGTATTTAAGTTCACCAACTGTGAGTGCAGAGTGTTTCTGTGTTTCTCTTTAAGCAAAGGTCAAGGAGGAGTGTTGGTATAATCTGTTTTTAAAGCAGCCTTGAATGCATCCGTGTTAAATGTGTCTGTGGATCAGAAAATCTGATGCAGTTTGTGATGCAAACCGAGAAAAGCCGAACACAGATGTGATCTGAGCCGTCGTCTGCCTGCACATCTCAAACCAAATCAATATTCTCCTCAGCACTCACTCTGCAATGAACTCCAGCGGCGTCCAGGAGCTGAAATCTGCGTCAGGCATGAACTTCCTGTTCATTGGCGTATCCAAGGTAACCCTGTCAAATTAAGTCAGATGACAATCAGTGTGAGCTGCAGCGTGAAGAGGCAGAATGAGCAGAGAGAGGAGCAGCTGCAGACAGACAGCTCAGGCTTTCATTAGTTTTCACTGAAATGCCTCTTTATTTAAAACAACATTTCTCTTTATTTAACACAACATTTCTCTTTATTTAACACAACATGTCTCTTTATTTAACCTCAGAGAAAAACATCTTTTCATTCCTAAACCCCTCTGTTTGTGTTTCTTTACGTCCACAGCTGCTCTGCCGTGCTGCTAAATGAGGCTGCAGCAGCTCGCAGAGGCTGGGGGATGCAGACTGGAGCAGAAATGCAAGTCATGGACCTAATGCTGAACAGATGTGACAGCAGGCTGCAGAGGCAGAGCAGAGCAGCTTCATTTTCATGAAAAATACAACCTAAGAGGGAGCAGGAGGCAGAGACACCCCTGGAAAAGCTTTTCTGGCTTCTCAGGATGACGCTGCAAAAAACACACGGGCTCAGAAATTCAATCAGCGGACAGGGAGAGGTGCGTCACGGTGCGTGTGTGGTTCTTCTAAAACAGGGCTCTGCAACCTTTACTTCTATACGAGCCATTTAGCCTCAGCTCAGCTGGATTAGAGTCAATCAGGAGCCACAACATCTACTTTAGCTTCACAATAAAAACAAGAAAGTGTATAAATTCTAAACACAGTAAAAAATGTAGGAAATATTAATCTACACAAGAAGTTTTTTGTGTTTATCAAATGGTACGCAGGTGTGAGTCTTACTTTTTTATTTTGTTTTAAAAAATTTGCAAATATTAAAAAAAAAAAAAAAAATACAAATTTCATTAAGTATCAAAACTTAAGCTATTTCAAAAATGGGACACTTAAAAAAAAAATAAAAAAAATATTCATGTATAAAAAAATAAGCAAAAGTCACGAAAACTCCAAATTTTTTAGATTTCATAAAAATTTAAAAAAATTTAAAAAAATAGAAATTTAATTTTGAAAAAATGTGCTACATTTTAAAAAGTTAAAAAATAAATAAAAAAGGCTAAAAATGTCAAAAATATAAAATTACATAATTTGCATTTTTTAAGAAATTAAAACGAAATTAAATTAAAATGAAATCAACAAAAATCTCAAAATTTTGCAAACTCTTTTTAGCTTATTTTCTTAAGTTGAAAAAATGCCAAAAAATAGAGATTTTTTTTTTTGTAAAAAGTAAAGAAAAATGCAAAACTTTCAAAAGTTATTGCATATTTAGTTCAATAAAACCTTAATGCATGATTTTGTCCAGTGTCCATGTCTTTCATCATCAATACCCTCTGCAAGAAAAACATAAATTCTTCATTTCAATAATTTTTTTTAAAGCTACAAGGAGCCGCCGCAGAGGAGTCAAAGAGCCGCAGGTTGAAGACCGTTGGTCTAAACAGATCATGTGCTCAAACAAAAGGTCCATCACCAGCCATATGTGACCCTCCTCTCCCAGTGGGTTATCTTTAACTAACCCTTATGAGGTTAAATTTGTGCCAACAGAAACTGAAATTGAATTAAAATATTGAATTTGAAAAAGCGTGATGTGTAATGGAATTCAATGTTTTGAAACGGAATTTATTTATTTAATTGAATTTTTTTTTTTATTGAATTTTAATTTGTATTTTGCCTATGAAAAATCAACTCTTTTTATACTTGAATTCAATTTTTTTTAACTTAAATTCAAAAACACAGAATTCAATTTCAATTCATAAAAAGCAGATTCAGTTTTAAAATTCAATTTCACTTCAGAGTGGCACGACCGTTACGTCATCTTGTGTCTGTAGGGAGACTAATCGAGCACAGATTCACAGACACTCTCTACATGTCCGCTAACTGTGCTGACATACCAGGGCTGTTGTGTTAGCTGTGTTTAATTCACAAATACCACACGAGGGATGTAAATAACACTGTGGTAGCATTTCTACAAATATAAGTTGAACAATACTATGTATACGTCTGATTTAGTGTTACAAACATTTGTCAGAAGTGCTTATGAACTGATTGTTACAGGAGCTTGAAAACTGTTTAGAACGGGGGGGCAGCCATCTTGGATTGTCAACTGAATCTGCCTTTTGTGAATTGTGATTGAAGTCTGTGATTTTAAATTTTAAGTTAAAAAAAAGTTGAATTCAAGTATAAAAAGATTTGAATTTTCATAGGCAAAATAAAAATTTAAATTTAATTTACAGAATTAATTCAGTTAAAAAAATAAATTCATTTCCAAAACATTAATCTTCAGTACACATCATACTTTTTGAATTAAATATTTGAATTCAAATTCAGTTTCTGATGGCACAAATATAACCCCATAAACCCTCATCCATCAGCAAAAAAATTGAAATTCCAACACATAACTTACATTTTTTGCTAAATAATGAAAGTTAAATATCAGCCAAATGACCCACTGTGAAATTGGTATTTAGTCAAATTAATAGGTTTACCCCATGGACTTGAGATATTAGAACCACTCAGAAGCTCTATCATCAGAAACGACCAGTTTTAGCGCTGATAGTCTCATTTTAAAGGTGGATTCTGACAGATATTAAAGTGAGACTATTTCCAGATCAGTCATAAAGTGCTCGCCGTGCTCCGTGCTGCAGAAGTCAGACCATCCAATGAAAGTTTTAATAAGACACTAACTTCCACTCTCCTCTCAGAGCCACAGGCCGAGGCTCCTCCATCCCCAGAGAGGCGTTTGGTGCACTAACAATTTACTGACAGCCCTGACCTGTGATTGGAGGACACCTCTCTGATGACCCCAGAGCAAACACAACATTTCACGGCGGCACTCACGGGAGGATGGCCACGGCGGCAGCTCCTGACGGCATCCCGCTGTTCTTGGCTGCCAGACTCTGACACAGCTGGTGGACCGCAGCTTTGGCCATCCCGTAGCCCACCATCCCTGCAGGTCACACACAACACATTTCACTTAGCGTCCTGCAGGAACACAGAGGATCAGCTGTGAAACACACACAGTGGTTTAGAGAGAGGGGTCAACTGATGGGACACAGTCAGAGAACGTCTTAAAGCAGCTCGTTGTTCTGTTTGTAGCTTCAGCATCTGGAAACAGTAAGCCCCTCTCCCCCTAAAAACATCTTAAAGTGCGTGCCAAACTATGCTAAGCATCTGCCCCCTCGCTAAACCAATCTTATGACAGGCTTACCAGCTCCTGACCAATAGGAACACGGGGTGGTGACACAGATTTTTACACAAGCTTTTGTTGTTTTTTCTCAAAGAAAAGTGGAGATGAAGCACGAGTCGGGGTAAAAAGTCACATGTTAAAGCTAACAGAGCTGAGGGTCATCACTAAACCATCGCCAGATCCAGGGAAAGCTTTCATTAACAGGAGACTTTACAAATCCAGTTCAGTCTGATGGTGAGACCACAATCATCCAGTAATCTGATTCTTATTTCTTAATCATTTCATTTTTAGTTTATTCAAAAAATGGATAAAAGACGCTTTTATTTACTCATCAACTTGTCTTTAAATTTGGACCTAACAGATATGGGTATGAGCTTTAACATTAGATTAAAAAAAAAAAAAAAAGTTTAGCTGCGACAAACTGACTCAGGTGCAAAAACTGCATCACCTGTGTGTACGTTTTTCACTGTTTTAGAAGCTTAAAGAAATCCTAAAAAGGACAAATCTCAGCGTAACTGTGGTTGATTAAAGAAAGAAATGCAGATTGCATTACCAACAAAAAGTCATACTCAATAGGTCCAAACCTTTTCATTTTTCTGGAAAGAGTCCTGAAATAACATTTGCTGTGATGTGTCTCTACTACTAAACATAAAGCTTGATTTTCTGATTCAACTGGCGTTTGAGGACTACATAGCGTTAGCACAAGCTAAAATAATGAATTTAAAGAACTTGATAACCAACATTTTATGACACAGTACAGAAGGTTTCAGTAGAAAACAGCATATTTGGCTGACCACAGACAGCTAAAAAATAACTGGAGCACCGTTTAAACAAGATAAAACAAATGTGAAAAAAAGAGTCACTGAAGCATCGTGTACTGTAGTTTGTACTGGAAAAAAAATGTTGGAGGAAAAAAGTAAAATTAACCAGATCTCTTTTGTCATTTTCTGCAGTTAAAGGTTAGCTAGGTCAGGGGTCTGCAGCCTTAACTTTCATAGGAGCCATTTTTCCTCAGCTCACCTGGATTAAAGTCATTCAGGAGCCACAAAATCTACTTTATCCTCACGATGAGGACAAAATCTATAAAGAAAAGTAAAAAAAACAAGTGAAAAGTAATCTAAACCGAAAGATTTCTGTGCTTATAAAATTATAATTGTGACGTCTTAGTTTTTTATTCTTGATACATATGCATTTAAAAAAGGAAACATTTTCAGAAGAAAAAAATTCAATGGTCTCAATTAAATTTATTAAAAAAAATAAATAGATAAAAAATGTGAAAAAATTCCCCAAATTTTTAAGTGTCAAGCATTTGCTACAATTTTATGAATTTGAACAGAAATGTAATTTTAAAAATTTTGCTAAATTTTCCAAAAGTTAACATTTCTGATTGCTATTTTTTTTTTAAAGAAATTTAAATAATTTGCTGTTTTTTGTTTAAAAAAAGGAAATAAACAATTTGCAAATTTTTCGAAAAAAAAATTGGAATAAATAATTTTCAATTTTTTTTAAATAGGAAATTAAATAATTTCCAAATTTTCCAAAAAGGAAATAAATAATTTGCAAATTGTTCAAATAGGAAATTAAATAATTTGCAAATGTTTAAAAAAAGGAATACTTTGCAAAATATGCAGAATTTTCAAATATTTGCAAAAATCTCCAAAATCTCCCCAAAAAATTGAATTATTTTTCTAAATTAACAAAAAGTCAAAAATTTGAATTTAAAAAATAAGCAAAAGTCTCAAAAAAAATTCAAAGCTTTGTAGCAAGATGCATATTTACTTCAACAAAATGTTAATGCATGATTTTATTCATTGTCATTGGCATTAACCACCAATACCCCTTGAATGAAACACAAAAAAAATTCTTTGTTTCCAAATATTTTTTAAAGCTACAGCGAGCCACTACAAAGGAATCAAAGAGCCACATGAGCCACAGGTTGAAGACCCTTGAACCAGGTTAACCAGTAACTAATAAGTATAAATAATTTGCAAGAACTCATCTCTGCAGCCAAGGTGTCATGGAGATCCACTAACATTATATTACTCAGCTGGAAAAGCAGATATAATTATAAAAATTTAAAGACGTCATGATTCACCCTCTGATTTTTAGATGAAATCTGCAGAGTTTAAAATTTTCAGCTCATTAAAACGAGATCAGGAAGGAAATCTTCTGCATATTTAGGAGAACAACAATAAGTCAGAGGATCAGGAAAAGAGAAAATACCAGTCACATGGTGATCAGGGGGTTCAGCATCTGCTCAACATCAGGGTTAAGATCGCTCACATGGTCTGACAGATCTGTAAGAGCTGCTAAACATCATGGTGCTCTGCACTAATGTCTCTTTTTGGACAAATTCAAACACTTTCATGACTGATGTTTGCAAAACGGCAGGATGAGTCTCAGAGAACAGTAGATATGCATGAGTTAACCTGTGTCAGAGCAGCTCACTCAGTGGAGCCATAAATGCTGAGTCACTCTCCTCCTAATGCAGCAGCCAATCAGGAGCGAGCTGAGCCGGGACTTTGTGTTGCTGGAGCTGGATCTTAGCCCCTCACATGGTCAGTTCAGAGGAGGAGGGGTTATGAAAAACATCATACGGCGCCACGCTGAAGCCTTTATTGATGCCTTCAGCATTTTTGAAGATCTTTGGTTTTTAATCAGATTTTGGGTCATGCAGGATTTATAACATTTTTAAATACAGAAAAAATATGGAACATGTTTTCTGTATCTTTGTTTAGGTGGCTGTCTTGAACAATTAAAGTTTGATGCATGTAAAATACAGGTTTTGTTAAGTTAACAGTTTAAAATCTGAGGATATTCAGGTGTCTTATACCTATGATGCATTTCAGTTTATTATGGTGGCATTAAAAACCACTAAACCACCATACAGCTTTCCTTTTTTAAGAATTTATATTTTTTAATCTAAAACAACCAAGATAAATGTTTCAATTGATTTAAGAAAATATGTTTTGAAAGTTTAGAAAGTAATCTAAAATTTAGAAACACCACCTGATCCCTCTTCTAGCGTTTTTCCTTTTTGATTTTGTCTTAGTTTCATTTTTGTGCAGCTCCTCTTGTTTGATCAACACCACGCTGTTAAATTTTAACTCTAAACCCGAGCTAAAAGTTAAAACCAATGATCAGGTCAGCTCTGAGTCAAAGGCTCAAGGACGTATCTGACAGAGGAACGGGTGCAGAGGGGTTTGGACCACAGGAGACAGGACGCTTTCTCTCCTGTTTTGTCTCCTGGATCCATTTTATCGACACCGTTCTCGTCAGATGTTCAGAGTGAGATCCCCCCTCCTCTCTCTCTGATCAGTTTGTCAATTCCTTCATCAAATCCCTGCGGCTCTTTCTCCAACCCCACGTTATTGGAATTGGCAAATGCGACAACAAAGACATCGGCAAAATGAAGCCTTCAACAGGAACCAAAGTCTGGCTCAAAGTCTGCGTCAAACCCTGACGTGACACGAGGCCAGATCAGGTCATCATGAGGAGGACGGTAAACAGAGAGCGTGTCGTTACCTCCGGTGCCTGACAGAGCTGCTTTAGCTCCAGCCAAAGTCAACAGGCCTCCTGGTTTGAGGTGCAGAGCGGCGAGGCGGCCGGAGATGGTGGAGGTCCACACGCTCTGCTTCCACATCATGTCTGAGTTTTTAAATAAATCTGAAACAGACACAGATCAGACAAACACCTGGGCTGAAATACGTGATCGATGTGTGATGCTGCAGCAAACACAAGCTTGAACTCTGACCTTTGGAGCTGCAGCTTCCCCCCGCCCATCCTCCCGCCACACACAAGATGGCGTCCACTTTCTGTTCCCCCAGCAACTGAGCCACGTCCGCCGTCACCTGCAGAGAGGGAGAGATGTCTGCCTCACTGCTCACACCCTTTCATTTAGCCGCAGGGCTAATGTCAGAGCATTGAAATGTCAACACGCTGCAAACACTGAACGCGCATTTTACGGTGCGTTCAGGTCTGCAAACAAAACCAGGATAATTGGAGAAATTATGAGCAAGTTTACGTGCAAAACAGACTTTGACACTTTGTACTTTGTGTACATGTGGAAGGCAATTTTCCATTTCACCAGGATAAAATAACACTTGTTAAATGTCATTATATCACATATTTCTTAGATTAAACTGTCTAGCTTGAGTTCTAACAGCATAATAATACATTTTACCTCTTGTTTTTATTTATTTTAAACATTCCTATTTAATTATGAATAAAATTTCTTGCTTTTTTGAAGATTTAATGTTGGTTATTGTGTTGCTACATCACCCAAATGGCTAAAGGCATATTATTTACCTTCTGTCTAAAATCTTGCTTGTGTTGTACACCACTTTAGACAAAATAAATGTAAAGAATCGTGAAAATGTATCAACTATATCTTCAATAATTTCATCAGAAAGGCACACAGTGTCCCCTTAAATCTAATTAACTCAAAATTTAATTTTCAACCAAGTGGCCACACACTTCCTCTAAAAACTATAGGAGAAATATACGGACTTTTCCTTTAATTCACTTCACTTGAACGCAGCACAAACACACACTACAAGCTAATTATTTGTAAATATTACTGAATGTTTGTCTTTTTTTAATCTAAAGTTAGCATTAGCAGCAGGTAGCTGCTGTTTACTAGCTGTTTGGTTGAACATATATATAACACACTTCATATAAACATGATATAACCTGAGGATTAACTCACCTGTCCAGCCTGCTCCGTGAAAGATTCACTCATCTTCACAATCACGCTTTCATTCGCCTCCTCGTTAGCGACCATGTCAATGCTGGCGACCCACTTTCCATTCATTAATTCAGAAAACAAACAGTTAGCTTAGCATTCAGCTAAGGGAGCACAGTGTTAGCATCCTGAGGTCTGACTGTGAACGCTTACCCAGCCGTTAGCTTTAAAATGCTGGACACACTTGGAGCCCAGAGCGCCTTTCCCTCCGTACACGATCACCCTGTTAGCAGCCATGTTTACGTCCCGGTCAGCAGCCAGCGGCGTGTGGGGACTGCCTGTGGCCGAGCTGCGGCTCTAATACGCGGGGAGAGGAGCGCGAGGAGGGGGCGTTCCTTCGGTTGTGCAACAAGTGGATGGAGCTGATGGTGCGTTCAAAGACCGACGGAATATCAAGATAACATGAAGTGTCTGTAGTTTAAACCCAAGATAAATTAATAAAACCAAAGTGCAACGACCACGCGTAAAAATACTCTCTGTTAGAAGTAATTGTTAATTGTTTGAAAAACAAAAATAATAAAAAAAAAACATTTTATTTCTATTTATTTATATGGAAGCCCATTTGAAATTAATAAATAAATAAATAGATATTAGACACTCAGTTAAAATTATCATAGGAAAAGTTAATAGTAGAATATACTGAGTCAGAATCAAAATATTAAAAAAAAATAATAATAAAATCAGAATTTATTCTTTTTTAAAAACGTGCTTTAGTGGCAACAGCACCGTTACTTCCTCTTGGTGACCTCATAATACAAAATATCTGTATCTACAAAAGTATTCTTCATTTTACCAGGTGAAAACAGGTTTTCATACCTTTTTTGACTCTGCACCTTGAAAGCTGTCTTATTACCAATTTAAATATTTTGTTGCGTCAGTGAACATTGTCAGAGTGCAGAATAATATTCTTGTTGGTTCCAGCACCATCCAGCAAAATCAAAATCAAAAATAAAAATAAATAATAAATAAATAAATAAACAAATAAATAAAATTAAAAAAGGGAACCAAATACAAAAAATTAACCTTGATAAAACACTAGTTGGTAAGTTCCCTTATTTACAGTATTTATGCCATATTATTCTACCTTGTACTATGACTAAGAGTCTATATAAATGCTTCCCTAAACACCTAAAAGATTTAGAGCTCCCTTCCTGACTGGCAGCAGCGGGACATAAACCCTACCTACCCCATGTTAACAAATGATCTAATGATAAATTTCAGTCACTTTTAGTTTCAGCAGGGTTGCGTGATGCTAATCTGCTTGTTGTGAGAGACTACAGCCAGGACCTCTAAGGTTCATGTGTCCTCGGTTGCTGGATCTTGTGGATATGCCCTATATAACATCAGGAGGATCAGACTCTACCTGACACAGCAGACCACACAGCTTCTGGTTCAGGCCCTGGTGATTTCATGCATCGACTCCTGCAGCTCTCTCTTAGCAGGCCTCCCTGTGTGTCCATTTAGGCCCCATTTACACGACAACTAAGAGCAGAAGTGGAGCAACAGATGCTCATTTTGTTTAAGACAGTCAGCTGATTGAGCAGATTGCGCAACACGAGGACAACACGGTACTCTGCAACGATTGTCACAATATTTCTGTTGGACTGTTGTATGCTTGCACCAATCGGTGTGCAATGTCAGCGTTTCCTCTGAAAACGCCAGCTTACTGTTTACATGGCAACAGTGTTGGCAGCGTTTCAGAAAAACCCCACTCTGGAGGCTGTTTGCAAAAGTGTGTGTTGTAGGTTGGCTGAAATGCCGTTTTTGTGTAAACCCAAGGCCAAAACGCAACAATACTTTTGCATTTACCCTAAAACCGTTGCCATGGAAATGACCCCTTAAACCTCTGCAGAGTACCCAGAATGCAGCAGCACGTCTGGTCTTTAACCAGCCCACACGTCACCCAGCTGTTGATCTCTCTTCACTGGCTTCCAGCAGCAGCTCAAATCAAAACAGAGACAAGACCAGCTCCTGCCTACCTGGGACCCTCATCCAGGTCTACACTCCTTCTGCTCCTCTACGCTCTGCTTGTGAAAGACGCCTGGTGCTCCCAGCCCAGCGCGGCTCCAAATCTCTAGCCAGACTCTTCTCCTCTGTTGTTCCCAAAATGGTGACAGTAGTTTGCTCAGCAGCTAAAGCGCTAACATCATGTTCAGAGACCTTAGTCCTCTTTGCAGCAGCTGGGATCCTAACCTTAGCTCCTCAGTATCCTGTCTCTCTTCAGCTGTTTTTATAATTTCACTGTTACAGGAGTAAAAGTACAAAAAGGGGACAGTGTTAGTCTAGTTTACCCAACTTACATGTATTTGCTTTGTCTTATTAACCCCTGCTGAACAGAACTGGTTAGTAAGTGACTCAAACTAAATTTTTAGGTGTGATAGTAGACCAAAAACTAAACTGGTAATATCAGACTCAACATGTTTGTAGAAAAATAAGGAAATCTACAGGTATTTCAAGTAGAATTCCCTCCTTATTAGGTACTACATGTATGATGACACTATATTATAGTTTAATTTATCCACATATAACATACTGTGATATGGTTTGGGGCGCTACTTGTCAAACGTATTTGAAAGAAATTTTACTAATACAAAAGACATTTCTAATTTTTCAAAAAGACCATCTTCATCTGCTCCTCTCTTTAGGGAATTCAATATTTTAACTGTATTTAATGTAAACAGTTATTGCATTTGCTTCTTCATGTATAAATATGTGCACATGTCCAATGTTCATCCCAGAGCATATAACCATTTTTTCATGTTATTCTTCAGATGTTCACGCTTACTCCACCAGGCGCTGCAGAGATCTGCATCCGCCCTTTTGTAGGACTTTGGTCAATCTAAGCACTCTCAAATATCGAGGACCTTCCCTCTGGAATAATTTAACTCCTGCTCTAAAGTCTATATCCACAATAAATCAATTTAAAAGAAAATTAAAGAATGTTGATTCATGAATAATGTTGATCAAATGTAAAGTAGATTTCATTTTACTTTTTGTACTTGATGTGACTGCTCATGCCTGTTGTTATGTAAAAAAATGGTCTTCTCATGCTGCCCTGCACGGCATGTTTTTTTTATTTAAAAAACTGTTTATTATTTATATTTTCCTGTGCAAAAACATAAATCAAATCAAATCAATGTCTGCTTTGTAATTCTTGTGTTTAACTTAAAGAACATAGAGCGATGTTTGGACTGAGGGATTATTCGTCTATTCTTCCTCCACGTGCTGAAAGCTCGGTACAGATAAAGAAAAGCATGAATCAAGGTTACAGACTCTTATTTCCACAGACTGAGCACTAGGTGCTGCTGTAAGACTGTGGACACAGCCCTGAGCTCCAGCATCTCATTATTCTGCCGCTGTGCTATCTGCGCCGTGCCAACCACACATCCCCAGCTCTCATGAATAAAACAAACGCCCCGGCCCCGGCTCCCCTGTCACAGGAGTGAAGCCCCCGATCTGTCACACTCACCTGGATATGACACACACTCAGGCTACAGGGAATAAATGCTTGGTTTGTCTAGTTTGACATCCACACACACACTCAGAAATGGAGTGTTGGAGAGACCAATACACACTCTGACTGTTGCCAGAGCTGTAAACAAAAGTATCGTAGCATCCCTCTGCCTGCCTCCCTATCTCTGGTTTAAAAGGTGGAAACACACAGATACACACACTCACACACACACACGTTTCTTCTGGAGTGTGAGACGAGGAGGAGGTGTACGGTGATGGGAGTCAGTGAGGCCGACCCAGCTCATTTCTGCCTGGAGCTGGGTGACGCGGCGAGGAACATGCGGTAATTATGGCGTGTTGCTGCTGCAGACTTGGAGGAGACGCCACCGAAGTTGACAAACACAAAGTTTGAAGTGTGCTGCAGCAATCTGAGCGGGTCGAGTGTCTGTCAGCAGCTCGGTATCTCAGCGCGTCGAGTGGACACGGTAACTTCAGCAAAGACAAAGTGAAGACGGATTGATTGAGTTTGAGAGGTTTCTGGGATGAAAGCAGGAGAGGAAGACAGATAATTCACCTGGAAACAACGACAAACCGCTTTTATTTTAGTTACCTTAAATGACTCACAGAGCTTTTAGTTTTTTAGCTTCATGCTCAAACACAAACTGCTGTCTAACCACCACAGATATATTCATGAAAGTTCAGCCCGACATATGTGCGAGTGTTTGCTACACAGAGAAAATTCTCAGCTCTTTACTCTTGGAAACAACATTTACACCTAACCAGCACCACATGTTTCCTCCTCCTTCCCCCACAGCCTGTTATCTGGAAGTGGGAAGTGTTGCAGACATTTTTCTGAAAGCTGTGGTAACTTTCCAAACAGAGCTGGAATCATATCAGCAACAAAAACTCAGGAAAAATCTGCATCTTTAATAAATCTGTAAGTTATAAGTGAAGAAAATCCCATTTCAGCCTCTGTCTGAAACACTTTGTTTGAGCTGCTGTCTCTTTAAGGCTCCCTGCTCCACAAACCCCCCTCTCTCTGATTGGCCAGCTCTCTGGAGGCCTGTTAGGGGCGGAGCTATGGGCAGAGATCGGTCCTGTATTTGTGTGACTCGCTGCTGTTACATTAATTCATTGTGATTCAGCTGTGCTTTAAGAGTTACACACACACATGTGATTTTAGTTTTTGTATGCTTGTGCCAATCATAAATCAAAACAAACAAAATCTCTCACACACCGTGCAAGTGAAGCAGCCACCCATAAAACTTACCAGGTGACCACTTAATTCCCACGTGACCCAAAACGGCGCAAAACACCACAGAAACTAAACAAAAATAACAAAACGTGGAATATTCAATGATCAAAACAAAAGACTGGCTCCTACAGCTGACTTCATCTGAATATTCTTACTGATTATTTTATCTGTCATTTATTTTTACCACACATCTCTGCTTTGACACCTTAAAACTTAGGCCACGTTTACGCAGAGACTCCCGTAAAAATTCTTCTTTTGCGTTTCCAAAAGCAACTGCGTTTACATGAGGACGGCGTGAAAACGATCCGAGTTCATACGACTACAAGACAACAAGTCACAACAATGTAGTGGCCATGCCAGGCCAGTAGTTGGCGACGTGGACATGTGTGTATATATGCGACTCGTAAACCAGCCATTATTGTTGTGGTTGTTCTTTTTTTTTCTGCTGTTTTATTGTGTGAGACGGTTGACAATCCAACCTTGAGGCGCATTACCGCCACCAACTGGACAGGAATGGCTTAACTGGAAGTTGTGGCTGCGCAACCTTCACCAGAAACTGCGAGATAGCATGGATGGAGGAGCGTTTTGTAAACTCTCTACTCTGGAGAGAGTTTTCAAAAGTTTCCGTTTTCAGACAGAACGCAACGAAATGTTATTGGATTTGACCGTTTTTGGCGTTGTGTATACGCAGCCTTATATTTTTTTATTCATTTCAACATACTTTAACTTTTTATTTAATTGTTTTTTTACTTATTTATTAGTTTATAATTTGCTCTGAAAATTAGTTTATTTTAATTATATTTAAATGTATTTCTCATTGTTTCTGATTGTTTTTAAATGCTTTAATGGCCTAAAATGTGCTATATTAATAATCTTGTCTAGCCTTGAATTGTTTTGTGTTTTTCTTAGATACGTTCTTTCAAAACAGCTGTCCACTGTAACTGAGAACAGTTTAGTTAAACCACAAGAAAAACAAACAAAGAGACCAAAACCTACGAGTCCAAACAGTCAGCTGAGACACAGACAGGACCTCGAAAAATCAAGTTTTCCAGGTTTCTTCACTTAATTTAGCAAAACAAGCAACAACCAGAACAATGGTCCTCAACACGTGTCCTCTTTAAAAAGGAGCAGAAAAAAAATGGACGTCATCTCGCTCCGCTCAAAGTGAGGTCGCATCAAAAACTGCTCCCCCTGGTGGCTGGCTGCAGTATAGGTCAAAAATCCCTCTCAACAGTCATTCCAGATGGGCTGTGGTCAAACTTTAACAAATTAAAACACCTGGTAGAAATGTTTCTCACGTCTGATTGTTGTGGTGATTTGAAGATAATTTTTGGCTATGTTGTATTCTTTTCCTCTTTTTTTCTGAAAAGTTCATTTTTCATTTGTTATGAGAGGTTAGAAATGAGGTTTTACGTCACATTTAAGGATGATTGACCGCTGATGATCTTGTGTAGTTTTTTTGGGGGGGAATTGTAAAATATATCGGGAGGGAGAGCCAAACTCTGGCTCCACATTGGCGGCCCCTCTAACGGGGATATTTCAGCTCCTCCACCGTCTCTGGTCCCTGCACAGTGAGAGGAACCTGAACTCAGCGCTAACGGAGGCCAAATGCTGAGCTTAACCTTTAAAAACGTTGTCACGGAGGCTTTTAAAAAATGTCCACAGACTCATTTTATGTATCTCAGCGTCTGAAAATCATTTGGTTTTCATTTCCTCGCATCCTTCCACTCCGCCGGCCTGTTTTAACCTCCTCGCCGCGGCGTAATGAGTGTTCCTCTACCCTAACATTTTGCTGCGTCTTCGTCATTACTGCGCCGCTCTGCCTTTTTGAGGAACGCTCATTATATGCATTCATCTGTGTTGAGCAACACTTTATTTATTTCCCAGCGCCCCCTGAAACACATAATCACAGTCATATTCCTGAGTGGGCCACGGTTATCTTGTATCAGGGTGTTTTCTGCATGTTTGAGCAGCCGGCAGCCTTCAGAGGAGCCGCGTCACGTCGTCGGCCATTACTCAGAGGTTTTAATGCATACATTACTCACTGAACCGCTTTCTGCTGCAGATCAAGCTCCGCTGTGTTTATTGTCTCAAAATCCCATTGCTTTGCTTCCCACTGTTTTGCAATCTGCGAGAAAAGGTCAGGTTATCATTTGTTTGGTGTGTCTGCGTTATTTTTCATACTGAACAGATTCAGCTCCACAGCCTCCGTGTTAAAAATTAAGAGCATAAATCTGCACAGAGTGTGATTCAAGAAAACTTTATCACTTTGTCCTTCTTCTCCTCCTCCTCTACGACTTCTTCTTCTCCTACTTTCATTTCCCAGGAAGAAACGACACACACAATCCAACCCTCCTCTCATGAGACGCCTCGTTTGAACCCAAACTTTCACGCTGCAAGGTAACCACTCTGCACTTTCCTCCACAAGGACTTGTTTGCGTTCCAGATATTTCCTTTTTTCAATCATTCACTCTCCACTTAGAGACAACGCCACTCACCACTCGCCCCCTCACTGTCCTTCACTAGCTGGATGTTTGCATCTGATAATTACAGCTCTTACTGCTTCTCATCTTCCAGGGAAACCAAAGATGGACCCTGTCACCGCTCTGACTGGACGCTGGGCAGGGTACAACCTGGGCAGTGGTGTATAACGTTATTACAGCTTTACTTCAGGAAAAGTAAAGATATTTTACTGGAAATCTACTCCCATAAAAGTGAAAGTTTTTAGTTTTTTACTTATTTAGCTCCATTTTCCTGTTGTTACATACATAAACAGCTTTTTTTTCAAGACTCTTTGATTTGAGTCTCCCCTGCCAGTCCTTTTCAGAAATCTGATTATTTAACTACCCCCACTAAGGAGGTTGTGGTTCCGGGAGTGTTTGTTTGTTTGTTTGTGAACAACATAACTCAAAAAGATACAAATGGATCTTGGTGAAATTTTCAGGAAATGTTCAAAATAGGATGAGGAAGAAGTGATTACATTTTGGGGGTGATCCGGATCACCGTCTGCATCCAGGACTTTTTCTAAATCAGAGCTCTGCAACCTTTACTTTCATAGGAGCCATTTTTCCTAAGCTCACCTGGAGCCACAAAATCTACTTTATCTTCACAATAAAGACCAAAAGTATAAAAGTTATAAACAGAGTAAAAATCTTGTCAATAATTTTCTAAATGATACGTTTTTGGTGTTTATAAAATTGTACATGTGATGCTTCCATTTTTTATTTTTAATGAAATTGCAAATATTCAAAAAAAGAGGATCTTTTAATACAAATCTGCAAAATTTATGACCTTTCAGTGAGTTGCAAAATTTTTCAAAAATGTTGAAATTTCAAATACTTGCAAAATGTGTCTAAAAATGTGGTTTTTGAATTTCATGGATTTGCAAAAAAAAATGGTAATTTCCAAAATTTGCTACACTTTTCAAAAATATGGAATTTTATGGAAAATAAAGTTATTAAAAAAAATCATTTTCGTTATCATTTACAAAAACTTAAACTATTGGATTTTGTTTCTAAATAAAAAAAAGTCAAAAAATTAAAATTAAAAAAATAGGCAAAGTTTTAAAAATTGAAATCTTTATCGCAAGAAATGATTTATTTATAGATCAAACAATTTTTGACACATTAATCTTAATTAGTGTCAGTGTCTTTAATCATTAACACATTCTGCAAGAAAAATAAATAATTTTCACTTAATATTTCCTAAAGCTGCAAGGAGCCACTGCAAAGGAGTCAAAGGGCCGAATGAGGCTCCAGAGCCACAGGTTGAACACCCTCATTCTAAAGGATTATTTATCTATTATTTTATTTATGTATTTAATGGGTACCGACTGAATTCTGTTTAAAGTACCAGGTACCAATTCATGTAAGGTCAAAAGGTACCATGTTTAGGTCCCTAAACGCATCCCTGTGACTGTGAGGGAGAGGAAGAGTAGGAGATTTTCCATGCTGGACATGAACACAGCATTACAAGGTTATATATTGAAGAATAAATATGTTAAATTGAAAAAAAATTATATTTAATTATTAAAAGAAACTGATATTTTTACCACATAAGCACAAAAAAGTACCAATAATTGGTATTGTTAAGTACCATACAGATTGCCAGGTACCGGGCACCTGTACCGTATCGTTTCAAATGTGAAAGGTAACAATCCATACATATAACTTCACCATAAATGGTCGGATTGCTTTGCAAAACAACACAAAACAAGGTCACCATATTTTCTGACAGATGTAAAAGTACGAACCAGATCCTGGAAATATTCTGGACACTAAAGCCGCGTGTCCACCAGGCAGACCGGTTCGGTTTATATCAGCGCGCATTTTGTGGTGTTTCCACTGACTTATCCCGGGACAGATCCTCAAATAACCGAGACGAGCCGTCCCACTTTTTGGGACCCTTTCGTATGGGGGCCAGACTGAACCGATCCGCTCTCAGAAGGTGGAGCTACAACACTGCAGACCATTGATTGGTCAAAAGAAAAGTCACTTCCTGTGAGACAGCAGCTGTATTTCTCCTGGTGGCTCACAGACTTCTCTGAAACAAAACTTGATTGATCTTTGTATCAAAGAGCTACATGACGATCACAGAGAGGACGAAATGCTGCATGTCTTCATCATCGCTATTTGTTTACTGTGTCACGTTTTTCTTCTTCGTTGGATTTATTAGGGGGGTACACTGTGTCACGCTGCTATGGCGTCATGTTATTATTTAACAGATGCGGCTTTTGGCAAACTGTACTGAACCGGACCGGACTGCATGGTGGAAAAATGGTTTAAGATTCTGAAAATGAAATATGTCCTGGGTCATCATCATTTTCAACACTGTCAGGAAACAAATTATCGTAGAAACCTGCAGCTAACACCAAGCTGTAGCAGACAGTCTGCTGAAAAGAAGTATAACATTAAAGTCGGACTAAAGTGTAGGAAGAGGTCTGCGCTCTCTGAGTGCTTTGCTAATTCAAATCTTAAAATCTTTTAACCGTCTCTATAAAACATGAATACTTTCAAAAAGCTCAAATGTTTGAATACACCAACGACCCAACCTAACGAACCTATCACATGAATGTAGCTTATTTTACGGCTAGTAGGACGCTTTAGATCCAAAATTAAACAAATACTGAGTCCATGCAGGGATCTTGCTGCTCAGTTCAGGATGGTTTGATGGCTTTTTACTAACTTAAAAAAAAAATCTGTGCAGAACAAACGACGAGGAAGAGATTAAAGCAGAAGGAGAAAAGTCTGCAACTGGAAATGAAGATGGTGAAGATGCTCTGATTAAATCCTTCGTTGTTAAACGTTGAAATGTTTGAAGAATGTTGAATCAGTTAATCATTGATCACAGATTTCTCTGTTCTCCGTGTAATAAAGACAAATAGTGAGATAAAACAGTCGGTGAGGACAGATCCTGGACCAGCTCACAGGAAGCCTTAACCTCTCTGGGTGAATGAAATCCTGATCGTTATTTCTTACAGGAAGTCTGATGATTACTGCGCCTTCAGATGGAGTGAATGTTTAATTTCACAGGTTATCACCCTCACCTGTTTGTTTCTCCCTCAGATATCGATTCCTCTTCTCCAGATTCGTCCTTCAGGCTCATCTTTTTATCTAATAATTCGGAAGTTTGCAGAGAAACATTGAAACATTCATCTCTGGGTCTTTGTACCGACATATCCTCGCTGATGAAGTGAAAAGAGAAGTTTCTACCTGCTCCTGCTCTGAATAACTGTTTCAGAAATGAACCAAACTGTTTCTGCATCAGAAGAGAAAAGATCCAAGGTGAATTAAATGTTTGATCTACAATTCATCATCCCTGCTTTCAGCTCATTTCCTGTATTTTGGATAAAAAGCTTTAGAAATCACTTGGAGGTGCTGGTTATCTTTACTGAATCATGAATTATGAACAGGAAGCTCTCAGAAAGTCCTGACAGGGCTTTAAAAAGCCATCTCATTTCTTTTTTCTAACACAGAGCTGTTTGGGCTCCTGGATGCAGCTGCCAGCGCCACAGAGCCAAACGGTTTGGACCAGTTCCCTCAGTCTAGACAGAGGACGTGGATCCGTCTCAGTCTCTCATGGACTTTGATTTCTTTGACACACAAACCCTGAGCAGCTCTCATTCATCCCGAGCCTCGTCTGGAGGCTTCGGGCCTGGTGACGGTTTGTTGATGGTGTTTCTCTGAGCGGCTTGGAGCGACTCCTTAATGGGAGCTAATCAAAGCTCAGGGAGGCGGGGAGGAAAGAGACGGAAACAGGAGCCAGATAAGAGCGGGACGCTTTCACCGCAGACAAAGAGATTCATCAGGTAACCTGCTCATTGGATACAACAGATCCTCATTAAAGAGCTCAGTTTCAGGGTTTCAGACCGTTTCTTCCTCTGCAGTTTGAGGGATTAAAACAGCGTCACCGTCTGTCTCCCTGCTCCATCCCAGAGACACCAAAACAACAGATGCCCTCACATTTCCTCTGGTCTGGATCCCACCATGACTCCCACAGCATCTCTTTCTTTCATCAGACATTTACCCACAACTTCCCACAATGCACAGCGGTCCTTATTCCCTCTCTGATAGCCCTTTTTCACACATGCTCAAAAACTCCTCAAACTTTCAGTCTGGGTGATCTCAAACGGCCAAATCCCAAATTAATCCAGATTTTCTTTTCCCAGACAACTCCTTTGGGGATTTACATTTCTTTATCTCATTGTCTCACTCTTAAAGTCGGCTTCAGTTTAGTTTTTCATTTCTTAATAAGTTGTGAAACTATCATTACTCTATGAGTACCCAAAAATACAGTTCTAAACCTGCTTTGTACTTAAGCATTGGGTGGACATCTTACTTACACCAATGTCTCTCAAATGTGGTCCGCCATGATTACAAGTAAACGTTGTATTATTATGGATTTTTTTTTTTTTTTTGTCATAAAAAAATAGTCATTAAAAAATGTTTGACATGTATAGTTTTCTTTCAGTGGCCCTAATCCTCTTCCGTATACTTAGCTTGGTTTGTATCCTCTTGGAGTGGGAGTATAAGGGGTCCTTGGTCTGAAACGATTAAAAAAAACACTGGTCTATGCTTTGTTTTCTTGAGCACCGCCACCAGAGGGAGCTCCACAGAAGCGGGCAGAGCGAGCACTCAAAACAACCAAACAACAACCTCCGTTCTAGAAACATGAGGCTAAATTGTTTAAGTCTCTAATTTCACTATCAGCTCACACTCTCTGAGTTCAGAAGAGATTAAGTTGATGCGTCAGTCCAATCAGCTGATTGGTGCTTCTGTAGCTTTAAATGAGGAAGCTCAAAGCCCGCCCCATTTTCAGTATGGCTGCTGCTGATAGGTGACCTTAAAGTTCCCATCTCCTGCTCCTTTCCTGCAGTTTAATCTGGATCATTGATGTCTTCATGAAATGGTAGTAACATGTTTTGGTCCAAAAAGCCAATAAATCAAGCACAGCAGCATTGTTTCCAGGCTCTCATAGCCCCTCTGTTCAGAACGCTCTGATTTAGTGGGCGTGGCCTTCATATGTAAATGAGCCACCGCTGATACCGCCCCGCTCTTCCACGTCACTGAGAGCGGCACCACGAGCTCCGAGTGCACAATGTTTAGAAAACAGAGAAGCTCGTTTACCGTAACATTACAGGCTAAAACAACAGGCTAACTGCAGCTAAAGTTAGCATCCTGAAGCTAACACAGAGACAGGGGGGACACTGAGGAAAAGCTCTTCCATCTGCTCCACAGCACACAGCATTTAAAATACTCACATTTCCAGGGTCCCAGGTTTGTTGGAGGATGGTTGGTAATGCGCCTGGATTCAGGACCAGTCTATTGGCTAGCCCTCTGTTGGACTGTCCAAAGTTGGAAAAGCAGTCGGCCGTGAAGTGACTAGCACACACATGCTCAGTTTTACTGAGTGTAGCTGGAACATTTCCTGATAAATGAACTCTAGACACTTAGTCTGTCTTCTTCAGAGATGGGAAGCTTGAGCATGGAGCTATGTGACTGTTTACTGCCAAAAACAGAGCAGTGATGGCTCTTCAACTCTGGCATTCTCGGAGGGGGTTTGGGGGTATCTGCTCTGGTGGACCAATCAGGTCAGACTTGCTCCTGATTGGTCAAAAAAGGTCAGGATTTTACATTAAGCTCTACTAAGAACAGGTTTGGTCATTAAATATCACATTTTGTGGGCTGGGAGGAAAGACAAAGACCCACACATTTCACTAAAAGACTTAATAAAGTGATTTTTGCGTAATATGGGACTTTTAACACTCTGTTTCATAAACAGACTGGTGACATCACAGAGACTGTGTTTTGTTGAACAGTCTGTGGTCAACACAGGAATATAAACCAGGCTTTAGTGGAGGACACACACACAGAGGTCAAACACCAGAGAGCTCAAGCTGAACACAACATCCAGACTCCTGGGATGTAAAGACGGGAAAAGACCAAAATATTTCTGGGATGGAGATGGTAAACTCTTCATGAAGGGACCTGACTATCTGGATTTTATCATATTAGCATATGTCTCCTTATCCTTTCAGCTTTAAACATCTGACTTCTGACTTTTCATTTGCTTTTAGGTCTGATTCCTGCTGTCCTGGTCTCATCTGCTGATTCACAACTACAGGTGTGTTCACTAATGTTTGTCCACTGAGGTGTAGTCATAGAGGCAAGAAGAAACAGTGAACGAAAAACTACAACTCTGATTGAAAAAAAAAGACTAATCACCACTTGGATACTTTCACTTAACTGTGTTTTTTAATCTCTTCTCTCTAATTTAAAGCTATATTTAAAAAGCGTAACTCTTTATTTGGTTGAAAAATGCAGAAACAACATATTAACGTTACTGATTATGAGAAATATTTGCTCATATCTCACATCTCAGGAAAGTGTTTTCAACGCTTCCCAAATATTCCCTCTCATCTTCAGAGCAGACGTCATGGTGTCCACGATTTCCAAAAAGAAAGTCAGATGTTTGCACCACATGAAGAAGTCTCCATGCAGGAGAAACAACTCAAACCCTCCTTTTCTTTCCAACAGCCACCACTAGATGTCCCCATGACCCTTTGTGAAAACAGGAAGCTGTGTAGCTCCTGGTGTTTCTGTAACAACCATCATCTCGTTGTTGTTTCTTCTGTGTTTCCCTCACAGAGGGTGTAATAAAGATGCAAATCACACGATCCTGATGTCAGATTACACACAGATGTAAGGGTTAGGACGCTGCTGATGGGAGGTAAAACAGTAAACCAGCAGCGTACAGAGAGCTTCGGCGTGGAGGAGCATCCCGGCGGCCTGTAGACAAAGCGTGAGCTCTGATAACAAAGCCCTGTGTACCGTGGGCCAGGTGATCCAAACAGAGAGGATTAGATAGTGGAGCTTTAGGGCTGTAATGTCTCAGATCTCACAGCAGCTCCCTCCAAAGTGGATTATGAAACTAATATTAGTGTCAGACGCTGACTGGGGGGCAGGACACGCCAGGAGAGGAGAGGAGAGGGGGTAATCTGCTGGCAGACAGAGGACGCAGAAACGCAGAAACGCAGGCTGATGTGGGATAAAAGTATCAGTGTCTGGGAGTGAGGCTGAGGATCAGAGTGAGGAAGATGAGGAGATGCTGCGATACTGCAAAGGCTGCTGGGAGAGAGGTGGAGCTGTGATTAGACAGAGATCACAGGTAAAATCCCAGGCTGACGCTGCCATCTGCACAGGTGCTTACTGAAGTCTTACTTTATAAGTGTCAGGAAACAATCAGGACTGAGCCCGCGGAGGATCAGGGGCGGGGCCAAAACATCTGTGCAGGGAATCAGGGCTTAAAGCAAGACGAGGAGGAGGAGGAGAGTGTAACAGCTCCAGAAACACTAGTGATCCCACAGAGGAAACTGCTCTTTAGTTACAGCCACTGCCTCCAAACAGTGATAAAAATAGAAAGTATGGCATATAAGTTATAAGATATGAGAAAGTACGGTGGCACAAATGCAAACGCCACAACACAACATGAGTCAGAAGAGGTAAGTTATCCCAACAGACACAGAAAAGTTGCAAAAGTAAATAACTTACCTTTTAATCTTTAAGGTAAGATAAATAAAGCTTTGAAGGCATCTCACCTTGTAACATCCTTCATAGTGCTTACATTTTTTTATTTACCAGAAAAAAACTTCATCTTGTATTTATCTTTATGAATCAATAACGTTAGCATAAAAGCTACATTTATCAAAGCTGAAGTGATAAATGAAAACAGTCAGTGTTTAACTTTAATTTGCATTCATTTTGTGGCTTTATAGTTGTGTTGTGCCTTTTGCATTGGTGTTGTGCTCGATTACTATTATGGCTTTTGCATTCATTTTTCTGCTTTTGCATTAGCTATTTTCCTTTTGCATGTGTTTTCTGGCTTCTGCTTCTGTGTTTTTGCTTTTGCATGCTTGTTGTGGCTCTTTCAGTTGTTTTAATTTTTGCAGTTGTGTCTTAACTTTTGCATTTGTGTTCCGGCTTTTGCACTCATGTTTTTGCTTTTGCAGTAGTTTTGTGGCTTTTGCATTCATGTTGTGTTTTTTTGTGTGTTGTGGCTGTTGCTTCTGTATTTTTGCGTTTGCATTTGTGTTTTGGCTTTTGCATTTGTACTGTGGCTTTTGCATTAGTGTTTCTACTTTTACATTACTTATTTTGCTTTTGCATTTTTGTTGTAGCTTTTGCATTAGTGTCTCAGCTCTTACATTAATTATTTTGCATTTTTGTTGTAGCTTTTGCATTAGTGTCTCAGCTCTTACATTAATTATTTTGCTTTTTTGTTGTAGCTTTTGCATTAGTGTCTCAGCTCTTACATTAATTATTTTGCTTTTGCATTTTTGTTGTGGCTTTTGCTGTTGTGTTTTTGCTTTTGTATTTGAGTTGTTGCTTTTGCTTTTGTGTTTTTGCTTTTGTATTTGAGTTGTTGCTTTTGCTTTTGCAATTTTGCTTTTGCATTTGTGTTGTGGCTTTTGCTTTGGTGTTGTGGCTTTTGCATTTGTGTTTTTGCTATTGCATTTGAGTTGTGGCTTTTGCAGCCATGTTTTTGCTTTTGAAGTGGTTTTGTGGCTTTTGCATTCGTGTTGTGTTGTGTTTTTTCTTGTTTTGTGGCTTTGGCTTTTTTTTTTTATTCGTGTTGTGTTTTTTTTCATTTGTGTTGTGGCTTTTGCATTTGTGTTTTTGCTTCTTTAGTTGAGTTGTTGCATTTGCATTTATGTTGCGTTATTTTTAATGAGTCATGTTTTTGCAGTTGTGTTCTGACTTTTGCATTCAAGTTGGGGCTTTTTTCAGTTGTGTTGATGCTTTTGCATTTGTGTTTTGGATTTTGCATTCATTTTGTGCCTTTCTTATTGTGTTGTGGCTTTTTCATTCATGTTTTGCATTTGTTATTTTTCTCTTGCATGTGTTTTCAGGATTTTGCATTGGTGTTCTGGTTTTTGCTTATGTGTTTTTGCGTTTGTACAGTGGCTTTTGCATCTGTTTTGCGTTTGTATTGTGGCTTTGGCAGTTGTGTTGTGGCTTTTGCATTTGAGTTTTGGCTTTTTCAGTTGTGTTTTTGTGTTTTGCATTTGTGTTTTTTACATGTTGCGATTTTTTTTTTTTTTTTTGGTGTTGTGTTTTTGCATTTGTGTTGTGGATTATGCTAATAATCATAAGAAAGTACAGAATGGAATAAAATCATGTTTTTTTGCACAAAATTTGACAAGAAATATGTGTATTGCACAGAGGGTAATTTTTGCACATTTAGCTTAAAGCAGTGAGTCCAGAGTGAACCTAAAGACACTGCAGCTGTTTCCTCGTGTCTGTGTTTAAAGATCTGATCACGCCACTGTCGGTCATTCTGCTCACATGTTACAGGGGAAACAAAGATCACGTTGTCAGAAGCTTCACGTGGAGAAAACAGATTTTATTTGACGAGCCGTGATGGAAAATGGCAGTTTTAGAGAAAGTTAACTCAGGTATAAACTTTCTAACGATGTGTGAAGAGTGTGATCCACACATCGGAAGCTGCGCAGGTGTTGAAGCGTTACGATGAACTCTGAAGTGTTGGGAGGCGACATAGTATTAAAAGAAATCAAAGTTTCAGCCACGAGTTGAGCAAAAGAAGGTTGTAACTGAGAAAACTTTCTGCTTTTGAAGAGCTCTCTCATGTCCATGTATGAATGTGGAAAAGAAGTTTCTAAGTGCTCTCTGTTCAAGGTCAGCCACAAAGCGTTGTACGGCTGTTTCAGGGACGCTCGCCGACACACGTTAGAAAAATCTCCCGTGCAGAGAAAACCTCGTCTTTTTCCAACAGTGCCGAGGGGCAGCGGAGATTAAAGGAGGAACTTATCCTGCAAAGGTTTTCTGACTAGATAAAACAAGATTTAACATTTATTTATGACGCTCTGTTCAGAGTCAGAAACAGCAGAGAGATAAGGCTCTGTGTTTGAACGGAGGTTTGACATTTACAGCCAAATATCACCAGGAATGGGCTTTGCTGCGTACTGTAGGGTAGGGAGTTTAACGCAGGGGGTGAGGCCTCAGGGACGGCTACGGTGTTAGTTTAGATTTATGCAAGTTGTGTCATCTACAAAAAAATAAAAACAGGGAGTAGAAAAGTGACCCTAGGAAAATTAATTCTTCGACAACTTAAAGAATTTCAGCGGCATATTTCATTCACTTTAAAAAAATAAAAATACAAGAAAGTTCTCATAAACACAGGATTTTTTTATTTCACTGTTTATAAAAATGGAAATTACTGAAAAGCTTCAATGATTGGTCATAAATAATTACCTGTTTGAATGAGACAGTTATTTTTTAAAGGTCCCATATTCTGCAAAAATCACTTTATTAAGTGTTTTAGTGAAATGTGTGGGTCTTTGTCTTTCCTCCCAGCCCACAAAATGTGATATTTAATGACCAAACCTGTTCTTAGTAGAGCTTGTTAATGTAAAATCCTGACCTAAAACCAGCTGTTTGGATTTTGGGGATTTGCCAATGTCAGCGATTCCCTTTTTTGACCAATCAGGAGCAAGTCTGACCTGATTGGTCCACCAGAGCAGATACCCCCGAACCCCCTCGGAGAATGCCAAAGTTGAAGAGCCATCGCTGCTCTGTTTTTGGCTGTAAACAGTCACATAGCTCCATGCTCAAGCTTCCCATCTCAGAAGAAGACAGACTAAGTGTCTAGAGTTCATTTATCAGGAAATGTTCCAGCTACACTCAGTAAAACTGAGCATGTGTGTGCTAGTCACTTCACGGCCGACTGCTTTTCCAACTTTGGACAGTCCAACAGAGGGCTAGCCAATAGACTGGTCCTGAATCCAGGCGCATTACCAACCATCCTCCAACAAACCTGGGACCCTGGAAATGTGAGTATTTTAAATGCTGTGTGCTGTGGAGCAGATGGAAGAGCTTTTCCTCAGTGTCCCCCCTGTCTCTGTGTTAGCTTCAGGATGCTAACTTTAGCTGCAGTTAGCCTGTTGTTTTAGCCTGTAATGTTACGGTAAAGGAGCTTCTCTGTTTTCTAAACATTGTGCACTCGGAGCTCGTGGCGCCGCTCTCAGTGACACTGAAGAGCGGGGCGGTATCAGCGGTGGCTCATTTACATATGAAGGCCACGCCCACTAAATCAGAGCGTTCTGAACAGAGGGGCTATGAGAGCCTGGAAACAATGCTGCTGTGCTTGATTTATTGGCTTTTTGGACCAAAACATGTTACTACCATTTCATGAAGACATCAATGATCCAGATTAAACTGAGGAAAGGAGCAGGAGATGGGAGCTTTAAAACTGGGGCTTTTTTGTAAGTGAATGCAATACGACTTGCAAAAATAAATAGATAAAATTAAAATCAGCTGAAAATTTTTATGTTTTGTCATTTAACCATTAACATGTTGCACTTACTTTTTTTTTGGTTGTGCATTCTTGATTTCCTGTTTTATTTTGTAGATTTTCTCTCAGTCACAGGTGTTTCCTCCCTGTCTGTATTCTTAGTTTTCCTCTTGTCTTCTTTGTGTTGTCGTATTCCTTGTGCATTTTAGTTTATTTTTTCTCCTCTACTTTGTTCTTCCTGACCTGTGGGTGTCTGCTTCTACTTCCTGCTCCTTTAATTTAGTGATGGAGTTCCACAAGGCTCAATGCTTGGACCACTTCTTTTCATTTTTTTGCAGAGATAACCCCCTTATATGGCATTCAGCTCCACGGTCAGGAACCTGAGGTTTCTGTTCACTCAGAATTTGTCCTCAGACCTCCTCAGGGTCTGTTTTTATCCACAGTTGCTGCTGGTTGGAGCTGGAGACCTTTATTCAAACAGAAGTGTTTCATCAATCAGCAGCTTCTGGTCGAAACCACGTCTCACTAATGTTTCACAATGAGACAGCAGCAGATGTGTAACTACAGGAAAAGTTTGGGCTTATTTCTAAAACAGGCATCAATTACCAATGTTTTTTTTTTTAAACTGTGAAAATGAAGATGAAACAGATGGGCAGCAGCGATCATCTTCTGTGAAACGACAGCAGAAAACATCCTGATTAAAGACGCTGGGTTCACACTTTATTCCTTCAGAGAAGAAGAGAAATCTTTACAACATGAAACTTTTAATCCAACCTGAACACACACATCACTCAGCCCTGTAATAAACACATCTCTGGTTTTCATAACGAGGCTGCTGAAAGGTGTGTGTGTGTGTGTGTGTGTGTGTGTGTGTGTGTGTGTGTGTGTGTGTGTGTGTGTGTGTGTGTGTCCTGCTAATTAAGTCAACACACCGTTCCTCTTGTGTTGGCATTAACTGTGCAGATTCTCCCTCAGACTGTCTCTGATCACTCTGATTATGTTTGCTCTGATTCCTGAGCGTCACCACGACCCAACCTGCAAACCAGGGACTAATTGATGGAGCGAACGTTTCTTCAGCCTCACAGGGAAGAAAAACACGTCAGTGTCTTTATTTACACACTTTAATTTCTTTGACTGGGGAAGTGATTAAATCATTTACTTTAACTTATATTAACTTCTGCTGTCTGTCTGTTTTCTCCTACATGAAACAGAGGTTCACAAATTTTTCAGTCTTTTGACTCTGAAGATAACGACACTGGAGGCTGCGACCCCATGCCGGAAATGCACGAATTGGATAAAAACAAATGGCATAAGTATTTAATTTAGCAAATCAACAGAAAATAGGAGTAAGTATGATGCTAAATTTATCTGCCATCACTGATTCCCTCATTATCTTTGCTTTGTCACCTCTGTAGTCTTTAACAGAAGAACTGTGGTAAACATGCATGGCTTCATAACAAATTTAAATCCTGTTTTTCCTTAATTTTTACAATTATGGATGAAATATTAACGAATAGTTAGTAAATATCTTTAATGTAGGGTTTTTTAATTGTATAATTCAAATGATAATTATTATATTTTTTACTCTTTTATTATTATTTTAGTATTTTATTTGAATTTTTTGTTATTATTTTAGCTTTTTATTATTATTATTTTAGCATTTTATTTCATTTTTATTATTATTTTAGCATTTTATTTTATTTATTATTTTAGCATTTTATTTCATTTTTTTAATATTATTTTAGCATTTTATTTTATTTATTATTTTAGCATTTTATTTCATTTTTTAAAATATTATTTTAGCATTTTATTTTATTTTTTTAATATTTTTTTATTTTTTATTATTATTTAAGCATTTTTTTTTATTTTTTTTTATATTATTTTGGAGTTTTTAGTGCTTTGATTTATTTTTAACTTCTATCCTTTCCCTATTTATTTATTTCTGTTTAAGCTTTGTTGCTTTGGGTGTGCATAATCTCTACTCTAAAATCTTTGTATATAGATGTTTTGACTCAATTTTATTATAATTGTTCTTTTTTCCAACCCCTGTAAACTGTTTTCAACTGATGTAACTTGTACAAAAGTTCAAATGAGGTTGACTGATTTAATATACAAAACAAACATCCTCCTCATGTTTTCTCCCCTCCTCTGTGTTGCTGTAAAGACTTGGCCCAACTCTTGTTCTCCACATTTGGTCTGATAGGACAGACTGGATGTGTTGGCTATGAATAATGTATTAGCTGTTTTGGATGGTAGAACATGAATACTAAACTGAGCTTTTTCACACACTCAGAGCTAACTGACAGCAGGCACCGAGTCCTGATAGTAAAGAGAAAACCTGAATGAAAACACGCTACTTAAAGTTCCTGTGAGGAGTTTCTGAGTGATAATAAAAAAGTCTTTTTAGATTTCTGCCTGATCCTAATCCACACTTTAAAATCAGATTATCAACACCAAAATTACAGGTTATTCCTGATTGCTACTTCTCAGCTTCCTGATCCGGTCGAACAGGACCAGATTGAATGACGGCACGTCTAAGTCTCCATGGCAACACCACGCCAGCTGATGAAGTTTAGCAGAGAGAAGAGAGATTTGTGTTTTTCTCTGCTGAAAACGATTTCTGTGATTAATGTTGTAGTGATGGTGGACACTGGAGCCTAACTGTCAGACAGAAAAAGGACAGAAGAGCAGAAGAAAGAGAAACAGGAGAGAGATAGAGCACGAGCTAAAGGCTAACACACGAGCTAAACTTGTCCAAACTTGAGAGTCTATCAATAAAATGAAGAGCCAGGTTACGTTAGCTCTGCTTGGTGAGGTTGGAGTTGGTAGATGAGCTCTGGTAGGACAGAACCAGGATTCACTAACGTTACACGTTACAGACACGTCTCAGAGCACCGGGCTGTGAGGAGAGAGAAATATAGCCGGCTGCTAAACTACGCTACAAACTGACAAAGTTAGCTTGCTGATACGTTAGCCTATGGATACGTCATAGCACTGGCTAGTAGAGCTACATATAGCCAGCTACTAAACTACAGTACAAAATTTCAAAGTTAGCTTGTTGATACTTTAGCCTAAAGATAAGTCAGACCACTGGCTAGTAGATCTCAATATAGCCTGCTGCTCAACTACGATACAAACTGACAAAGTTAGCTTGTTGATACATTAGCCTATGCATGTGTCATAGCACTGGCTAGTAGAGCTAAATATAGCCTGCTACTAAACTGCTGTTTAAAATGACAAAGTTAGCTTGTTGATACATTAGGCTATGCATATGTCATAGCACTGGCTTGTGGAGCTACCTATAGCCAGCTACTAATCTAAACTACAGTACAAACTCACAAAGTTAGCAAGTTGATACGTTAGCCTATGGATATGTCATAGCACTGGGTAGTAGAGCTAAATATAGCCAGCTACTAAACTATGGTACAAACTGATAACATTAGCTTGTTGATAAGTTAGCCTATGGATACGCCATAGCACTGGCTAGTAGAGCCAAATATAGCCTGCTGCTAAACTACGGTACAAACTGTCAAAGTTAGGTTGTTAATACATAAGCCTTTGAATGTTGTAGCTCTGGCTTGTAGAGCTACACATAGCTGGCTGCTAAACAACGCTACAAACTGACAAAGTTACCTTGTTGATAAGTTAGCCTATAGATGTGGCTAGTAGAGCTACATATAGCTAGCTGCTAAACTACACTGCAAACTGACAAAGTTTGCTTGTTGTCATGTTAGCCTGTGGATACATCATAGCACTGGCTAGTAGAGCCAAATATAGCCTGCTGCTAAACTATTGTACAAACTGACAAAGTTAGCTTGTTGATACATTAGCCTTTGGATGTTGTAGCACTGGCTTGTAGAGCTACACATAGCTGGCTGCTAAACTACGGTACAAACTGACAAAGTTATCTTGTTGATAAGTTAGCCTATAGATGTGGCTAGTAGAGCTACATATAGCCAGCTACTAAACTACGTTACAAACTCACAACATTAGCTTGTTGATATGTAGCCTATGGATATGTCAAAGCATGGGCTAGCAGAGCCTCATATAGCCAGTGACTAAACTACGGTACAAACTGACAAAGTTAGCTTGTTGATACATTAGCCCATGTATATGTCATAGCACTGGCTAGTAGAGCTAAGTATAGCCAGCTACTAAACTACTGTACAAACTGACACAGTTAGCTTGTTGATAAATTAGCCTATAGATGTGGCTAAATATAGCCAGCTAAAACTATGGTAAAAACTTACAAAGTTAGCTTGTTAATTCATTAGCCTTTTAATATGTTGTAGCACTGGCTTGTAGAGCTACACATAGCTGGCTGCTAAACTACGGTACAAACTGACAAAGTTAGCTTGTTGATGAGTTAGCCTATAGATGTGGCTAGTATAGCTACATATAGCTAGCTGCTAAACTACACTGCAAACTGACTAAGTTTGCTTGTTGTCATGTTAGCCTGTGGATATATCATAGCACTGGCTAGTAGAGCCAAATATAGCCTGCTGCTAAACTATTGTACAAACTGACAAAGTTAGCTTGTTGATACATTAGCCTTTGGATGTTGTAGCACTGGCTTGTAGAGCTACACATAGCTGGCTGCTAAACTACGGTACAAACTGACAAAGTTATCTTGTTGATACATTAGCCCATGTATATGTCATAGCACTGGCTAGTAGAGCTAAGTATAGCCAGCTACTAAACTACTGTACAAACTGACAAAGTTAGCTTGTTGATAAGTTAGCCTATAGATGTGGCTTAATATAGCCAGCTAAAACTATGGTAAAAACTTACAAAGTTAGCTTGTTAATTCATTAGCCTTTTAATATGTTGTAGCACTGGCTTGTAGAGCTACACATAGCTGGCTGCTAAACTACGGTACAAACTGACAAAGTTAGCTTGTTGATACCTTAGCCTATGGATATTTCATAGCACTAGCTAGCAGAGCTAAATATATCCTGCTACTAAACCATGGTACAAACTCACAACGTTAGCTTGTTGTCACGTTTCAAACAACAGCGCTACGTCACTGTTCTGTTTAACACCTTACCTCCTGGCGTTGTATCTGGTAAAAAGTTGACATGAACAAAGAAAATTTGTTCCAAACACACCCCTGGTTCAAAGTCACAGCTGAGAGGATCTTGTTGTTATTCTCTCATCTCTTTTTAAGGCTAACACTGGTTTTTACATTCTGTTGAATGAAGTATTCAGTCTAACGTCAGTATGACCTCCAAACAGAAACGGCTTCCAACCATCGCACTGAGGACGGGTTTACCAGAAATCCATGAAGACGCAGCTTTGGCGTGAATAAACGACGAGCATCGTGGTCATGAATACAGAGCTGTGTCCTTTCAGTGAGGAACAGCTCCTCAAGTGTTTTCATCTGCTGGAAGAGGACACCGATCACCAAGCATCTGCATGTTGACGTGTTAAAAAGCATCTGTATTCATTTCCAACCACTCACCCTCCTCAGAGTAACCAGCACATTCATCAGCACCGCCTCTGATTGCTCCTCTCCCTCTGAAGAAAGTGAACAAGTCTCATCATCACTTCTGTGGCTGGCTTCATTTGTGTGAGAGATCAGCCCTCCCCTCCTCCTCTGAAGCAAAAGAGAAAATAAGTGGAGGCTGTTTGGCAAGAGCTGCCATGTTCGCTCGCTTTGCATAATGAGATCTGATCACAATATGGACAGGATGCAGGCGTGCATAGAAATCCTGGATGTAAGCGTAGAGGCGTGATCGGATTGCTCATTAGCCACATCGTAAACACAGAAACTCTGCACAGAAACAGATCTTCAGGTCGCTGGAAGAATTTCACATCAATTATGAAAATCTACTCTAAATAACGGACAGAGATCAAACTTTCCTGGAGAGTCTATTGGCTTCAGATGTGACTTAAAAAGAAGTGGTTTCAGCTGAGGATAAATGAGCTTCTGCCCTGATGAACAGAAACATTTTATCTTTTAGAAGCAGGTCAATCTTCCTAACTCCCATAATTTCATTTTTATATTCTTCATGTCTTGTATGTGCTGTTTCCCTCCTGTCTTGTGCAGAGTGGGTGTGAATTCATCTGCAGTTTAACGTGAGTGCAGCTGAATCAAAGTTGTTGCTCTCACATTTTCACGTCTGTCTGTGTGATTTCTGTCCCTCTCCTCTGCGCTCTCTTTGTGCAGCGTTTGTGACAGGCGTGTAGCGAATGAGAGCCGACTCCTCCATCTGGAGGAAGATGTTTCATCCTTTCCCTTCCTGTCAGAGCTTGGTTCTGATCCAAATCTGCTGCTTCACTTCTTCAAACCTCCATTTATCTCCGTCTCAGGCTCCTGCTGCTCTGATTCACAGTTTACGCGTCTCTTCTGCGTGGATTCAGTATCTGGCTCACATCTGTCAGGGGTCAGAAATAGCTACGTTCACTGAAGAGCTGCTGAGGTAAAGTCTGAGGTACAGATTCTCCTCAAACCTGTCTGGTTGCTTTATTTCCTGCTGACAAATGTTTCCTCTTTTAGTCATTTCAGAGTCCATCGATCATTTTTTTCCACGCCTGAAGTTTTAACTTCTTTTTACCTGGACTGAGCCTGAGCCTGAAATTTTAACTATAGGAGCAATCACTAAACCCCGGGTGGTTGGTAAAATTGTCTCTGCAGCAGAGATAAATGTTAAGTTGCTGTGAGGGTTTTTAATGAAGCCTTTTCAAAGTGTTAAAAACTGCAGTTCATGCAGCGTCCACTAGAGGCTCGCTGCAGAAACGCCATAAACCACAAACATGACAGCTGTCTCTGTGGTCAGCAATAAAAAATAATGAATCCTTTTTTTAAGAGTTTTTTTTAAACTTTCACTGAGTCAAATCTTTTCAGAAACTTTAGAGCTATTCATAGATATAATTTTTTAAACCAATTTATTCATCTTTTATGGTTTTTTTTTTTGTTTTTCCTTTTTGCCTTTTTGTAAGCAGAAACCAGCTTTTTTTTTTTTTGTCAAAAAATAAGATGCAAAGTGGATTTTTTTTTAAATATAAAACACCCTTGACCATGTAAATAATTGATTAAATTATCAGCTTTAATGCATTTTGCACAAAGGGGATTTAAAAAAAAAAAAAAAGTAAATAAAAAATAAAAATACACAATGGCCGCCCATATTATAAAGCTATAAAATGAATAAATCCCAATTTTTTTAATTTACTTTCGCTGCATCAGATCTTTCTGATATTTCAGATCTTTCTCAAAACTACCCAAAAATATAAAAATTTAAATAATTTTTATTTATTTATTTTTTTGCATTTTTTTTTGTATTTTTTTGCTGCTTTGTAAGCAGAAACCAGCTTTTTTAAACAGGAAAAACAGGAAAAGTTTATTTTTTCCAAAAATAACGTGCAAAGTGGATTTTATATATAACAGTATATTAACTTAATAATATATAACAACCTTGACCATACCAAAAATTGATTAAAATATCAGTTTTAATGCATTCTTTGTTTGCACAAGGAGGGCTTTAAAAAAAAAAAAAAAAAAAAAAACTTACACTTTTACTGTAAATAGCCACAAATGGCCCATATTATAAAGCTCTAAAAAAAGTTATAAATCCATATTTTTTAAGCTTTCACTTCAAAAGATCTTTTCAGCAGCTTCAGAGCTATTTAAAAATGTAAAAATCTAATATATATATATTTATATATATATATAAATGATAATCTTTTTATGTTATTTTTTTTGCCTTTTTTGCAAAGGGAAACCAAAAAGGGATGTTTTGGCTGCTAACAGTGAGGGTTTGAGTAAATGTCGTATCTTCTATTGTGGACGATTCTGATGGACAAGATTTTGAATCAAGAAAAACCATGAAAACATAATTATTGCCAATTTTCATGCAGTTAGCTCTTAAAATACTTATTTATTGAGAAGCAGAAAAAAGGACACTTTTGTCTCTATCGGCGCATAGGGATCAAGCAGGCTTTTGGCCTTCTCCCTGTACAAATTAATGTTTGATTATTCAAGTGTTTGTTTCTGTTATTGTTTGACAACATTTTAATGTTTTTCTACTTTTCTCATGCTGTTAGGATCCTATTTTTGTATTTTTCCCATGAAGAACCTTGTGATTCTGTCCTAAGACAAAATAATATTTTTTTTCTTTCGAGAGTCTAATCACTTTCTGAATCTACCTCCCGACATATTTTACAATCCCGGAAAAATACACAAGAAAGTCATCTGTCAATCATTGATAAACGTGACGTTAAACCTTGTTTTTAACCTCGTATAACTAATGAAAACAAAACTTTTCAGAAAAAAGAGGACTTGGATACAAGACAGCCAAATGATATCTTCAAATCACCACAACAATCAGACGTGAGAAACATTTCTACCAGGTGGATTAATTTTTAAAGATTGACCACAGCCCATCTGGAATGACTGGGGAGATGGATTTTTTAACCTATACTGCAGCCAGCCACCAGGGGGAGCAGTTTTTGTGGCAACTTCACTTTGAGCTGAGCAAAATGGCCTCAAAGGACAGAAAAGCCTTCACATGTCAGCGTAAAGCTCCAACAGGAAACAAACATTAAGCTAATCCTGCTTCAGATTTTGAACTTTAAACCTCTTCTTTTTCCAGTCTGTGGCTCTTTCTCAGAAGTTGTTTTTTCAACAATGAAATCCCCACCTCGCTGCTCAAAGTGTCTTCAGCGCTTCTGTCATTAAACGCAGCAGCTTTGCTTTGCTCTCCTCCACCTTTCTGTCTGCTCCTTTCAGCCAGCTACCAAACAACCTTGGCAGCCTCTTTCCTGCTCCTTTTGCATCGTTTCAGATGCTTTTTTTATCAAGACATCTTCCTTTTTTTGAGTGGATTTTAGAGACTTTTTTCTGCCTCCAAAGTGTGTCGTTGGAGCAGCCTAAAAACGTTTAAAGCAGAGCCTTTCTCTGAGGTTGTTTGGGAGACATCTCGTCTGCATTTACTTTAAGATTTAATGAGTTTTTTCACTCTCAAACAGTGACTTATGGGTGTGCAAGATGTTTAGGGGATGTATGAGGCTGAGATGTAGCCACTTGCATTGAAATATTTTATCATATTTCCTCAGGTTTATGCAAATTTCTCTGCATTTGAAGCAGGTCACACCACACGTGGAGTTAGTCTGATGTGAAACCAGGAGCGTGGAGGTTTACAGTCAGAAACTCTGGATTCAAAATGGACTTTAGCTCCGTTTTCAGCCAACTGTAGGTCTGTGCTGACTTTTAATGTCAGCAAAGAGTAGCTCGTTCCTGTTTTTCAGATTTTATTTCACATCCTCTGGGAAAACAAAGCAAAGCCCGACATCATTTTGCTGCAACATCTCCACAAGTTCTGATCTGCGCTGATCCACTTTTTTAATCGTCCTCCTCCGGGACATTGTTTGGCTGCAGTAAAAGGCTGTGAGACGAACAGGAACCAATTTCTGCAAACATGAAGGCGTCCAAAAATATTAAAATGGGCCAAAATAATCATGTGAGTGACTGAAGAGCGGGCACACGCTCCGCTTCAGTCCTTCTGTAGAGCGAGTTTCTTAATTAAAAGGAAATTTCAATTATTCATCTTAATTATTCCATAAAGTCTGGACGGACGCCACGGGCTGCGCGCTGTAATCTGAGTGAAACAAACAGAAAAAGCGAGGAGGCCTGAACGCAGCGTGGCGCCGTGTCGTGCTTTAGTTTTTAGAGTCTGATATCAGAGCGAGGCTTCAGCTCTGACCTCCACAGCCACACTCAAAGCTTTCAGTCAGAGTGCTGTAGCTGCTGCATTATGAATGTAGGAGCACAGTTTTCCATCAGGACTGAGTCAGCAAAGTATTCCTCTCATTTCCAGAGCATCACTTAAACACACAGAGGGCGGCGGCGGTGGCGGTGGGAGAGGAGCGCTGAAAGCGTTCAGGGGCACAGAAACTCAGCAGCTGCCAGAAACAGCACAGAGCGAAGTGTTGGTGACTCTTTACAACAAGAGCTCTTAATTATGACGACACCTCTTCATTATTTCATTACCTGCAGGGGTCAGGTCACATGTGACGCTCTACAAACAGAGAATGAAACACTGAAAATACATCGAAGGACGTACAATCAGAGTTCAGTAAACATGACTGCACATTTAAAATGATTGATATTTATTTTGGCGTTTCGATTTTGCCTCTAGCTCTGAGAAACTCTAAGTTTAAGGGGTTTTTATTTGATTGCAGAGTAATTGTCAGTTTATATCAAGAGCTGTTGTACAAAGAATGTTTCCTTTGTTTTTTTATAAAACACACAAATGATCCATTCAGTCTGAGTTTTTGTTGTGTCTGTTTCTTTATTCTGTTGCCTCTGTGGAGTCTGCCAATAAGACTAGTAGATTTAAGTGTGTACGGGAAGAACTTGCTCAGTCGAGGCGCGCTCTCGTCTAACAATAAAAACCACGATGGGTGGGAACAAAAAAACGTTATATGGTATATCAGGATTTTTGTTTGGAAATATAGAATTCAGGATTCTTTGTCAAAAAATATCACGAAAATATTTTTTATTTTATTTTAATTTTCAATTATTGGTATTTTATTCATTTTTTTAATTTTAAAAATTATTGTATTATATCTATATATATATATATATATATATATATATATATATATATATTTCAGGGCTGGGCAACGATTAAAACTTTTAATTGTAATTAATCACATGTTTTCCTGATTAATCATAATTAATCGCATTGTGAAAGTGCCATAACATCTGTCATGCAAACACTAAATCAGTACTTGTTAAACAGAATTAGTTAAATCACATATTTAGTGCAAATCAAATTTACAAAATGTAAATACAAAATAAAAAAATAATAATTATATATATATATATATATATATATATATATATATATATATATATATATATATATATATATATATATATATATATATATATATATATATATTTTATTTTTAAATTCAAGTTTTTTAATTTCAGTCATTTTTTTTAAGGATGGATTGAAAAAAAGTTCCCCCCTTTCTCCAGCAGGGGGTAAAAAGTTTCTCTCTGACTCACTCACATGATGTGCATTTTATGGGGAAATATGGCTCCTAATACAGTCTGTAGGCATCATCATCATTTAATTTTCTACACATGGTGTGGTGTTTTAAATCAAACTGTAAATCACAAAATTGTAAATATCAAAGAATCACAATCTAAATCAAATCTGCATCCCCAAAATCGTATCAGAATCCAATAACATATCGTCCAAACCCCAGAAACCACAGTTCAGTAATGTCGCTTTGAGTCCTGTGACCTCTTTGTTTCTGTTCTCACTCGAGATAGGCCAGCGTGAATTTTTCTGGGTCAATACCAACACTGACTATTGGTAGTCAAGGAGGCGGATAACCACTATTTGAAGGTGATATTAATTTACAGTCAAAATGCAAATACTGGTGTCAAACTGTTGAACAATTCAAACTCCAACACTTAACTTCATTCAAATCCCTCTAAGCATGAGTTTATTAAACGGCTCCCAGGCTCAGCAGCACGTTTTATAAAGTTAGATTAAAAATTAAAAAGATTAATAGCTAAAGTTTTCTGCAGTAAGGTTTTCCAAAATTTCAGTGTAACTGCACTAGCTGTAATAACTGCACTGCTGATTGGCTCTTTCCTGAAGCCATGGCTCTGCTTGTAACCAATCAGATGGTGCTGTGGGTGGGACAATGCAGACAGGGGAGCAGCTGCATCAGAGCTGCAACAACACAGTTTTAAATTTGTTTCTCATCGGCCATCAAATTGAGAAAAAAAAGCTGATGCCGATATGCCACAAAATGCCAAATATTGGCCCTGATAATCGGTCTATCCCTAGTTCTCACAGCTCTCTTAGACCGGTGTTCACACACACACACACACACACTCACACACACACCTACAGACAATTTAAATCTCATTTACAACTGCTTCTGTAACTCATGCATTACAGATGACAAGTTCAGATCTCAATTATACTTAACAAATGCTTGATCAATGGTAAATATGACGTCGTTAATAAAAGTGTAACCAGCATGAGTGTTACACTTTATGATCAGAGTCCAAAAAGCATACAGTAATGGTTAACTATGGTTAAGTAATGCTTATGAGGCACTCCAATAATACATAATATAACTTTTAATAATGATTAATAATACATTAACTAACGTTAGGTAAGGGATAAAGTGTTACCAATGTTAACTCTGAGCCTTTCCTTACTGTTGCCATGGAAACCGACTCATTAAGCCAGACATGGGGATTCATCATGTAACTTCTCAGGAACTGTGAGGAGTTTTCCAGAACACATGATTGGCTGTTTGCCTTCCAAGGGGCGGGGCTTGTGTTGTAAAAGCTTCTTTTTCATCCAAAAGATTTTGATTTTTAACTGACTCTACAAAAAGCTGAAGTTCTTTCATTTCAGACGCCAAAACTATCAAAGTTTGATATTTTCTCTTGATTCATCACAAATCAGTCACCATCAGCCTGAATGATCCTCGTCTCTGTGGGCAGATCAGATAACTTATCATCTCAGCTCTAATTTAATCAGCACTGGCCTTCAGCTTCCTCTCACACTGACAGATCTGCATACAGCAAGTCCAAAGAATCCACCCTCCATTACTTTTTATAATTAGTTTGTCATGAAGCCTGCTCCTTCCTCAGACTCAGCTCTCTGAGTTTGTCTCCTCAGGTCTCAGAGGAAGCAGCGCAGCGTTTATCCACAGGGGTCGGACTGAGAGCCTCAGCTCCTCAGCTCCTCAGCCCCTCCGCTCAGGGCAGGGGTCTGCAGCCTTTACTTTGATAGGAGCCATTTTCCCTCGGCTCACCTGGATTAAAGTCATTCAGGAGACACAAAAGCTACTTTATCTTCACAATAAAGACAAAGTGTATGAATTCTATGCATAGTAAAAAACCAAGTCGATAGTAATCTAAACCAAAAGTTTTTTGTGTTTGTGAAATTATACTTGTGACGTCTTAGTTTTTTATTCTCGATACATTTGCATTAAAAAAAACAATTTTCAATGTTCTAAATTGAATTTATAAAAAAAAAAAAAATTCCCCCAATTTCTAAATGTCAAGCATTTGCTACAATTTTATAAATTTGCAACAAAAATGTAAATATGACAATTTGATAAATTTTCCAAAAGTTAACATTTCTGAATTTGCTGTTTTTTTAAAAAAGGAAT
The DNA here is from genome assembly GCF_033239565.1 of Halichoeres trimaculatus. NCBI lineage: Eukaryota > Metazoa > Chordata > Actinopteri > Labriformes > Labridae > Halichoeres > Halichoeres trimaculatus. The sequence continues at coordinate 38,521,117 of NW_027437185.1, forward strand.
TTAAATGATTTGCTTTTTTTTTTTTTTTTTTTGGAAAAAAGGGAAATAAATTTGCTAATTTTTCAAATAGGAAATTAAATAATTTGCAAATTTTTCAAGTAAGAAATTAAATAATTTGCAATTTTTTTTAAAAAAAGGAAATAAATATTCTGCTAATTTTTCAAATAAGAAATTAAATACTTTGCTAATTTTTCAAAAAGGGAAAGCAATATTTTGCAAAATTTTCAAAGAAATTAAATAATTACCTTTTTTTTAAAAAAAAGGAAATTAATCATTTGCAAATTTTTCAAATAGGAAATAATTTGCATTTTTTTAAGAATATACTAAACAATTTGCAAATTTTTCAAATAGGAAATTAAATAATTTACAATATTTTTCAAAAACAGGAAATAAATTTTTAAAATTTCAAAGAAACTAAATCAAAAACCGTTTTTTTTTCTTTTTTAAAAAGGAAATAAATAATTTGCAAATTTTTCAAATAAGAAATAAATAATTTGCAAACTTTTCAAATAGAAAGTTTAATAATTTCCATTTTTTTCAAAAAGGGAAATAATTATTTGTAAATTTTTAAATAGGAAATTAAATAATTTGCAAACTTTTCAAGAAAAGAAATTAAGAATTTGCAGATTATGCAAACATTCTAAATATTTGCAAAAATTTGCAAAATCTTCCAAATATTTAGAATTCTTCTCTAAATGAAAAAAATGTAAAAAATTTGAAATTAAAAAATTTGCAAAAGTCTCACAAAAATTGAAAGCTTTTTAGAAAGATGCATATTTAGTTCAACAATATGTTAATGCATGATTTTATTTTTTGTCATTGACGTTAACAATGCATAGCAATACCCTCTGAATGAAATAGAAAAAAAACTCTTTGTTTCCAAATATTTTTTAAAGCTACAAGGAGCCGCTACAAAGGAATCAAAGAGCCGCATGAGGCTCCAGAGCCACAGGTTGAAGATCCTTTGCTCAGGGAGACAGATCCAGTCAGTCTGTTTGAGCACGCACACACACACACACACACACACACACACACACACACACACACACACACAGACACACACACACACACACACACACACACACACACACACACACTCTGAGCTGACACCACAATCTGGAGCCAAGTGCGACGTCTCAAAATCCAGCTGATAATGGGATGAGAAACTGGTCACATGTCACATCTGTGTGAGCGGCGCCGCTGCTGGTTACTGATGTACGGTGTGTGTCACAGTCTATTACGGTCTGCAGCGCGCACACACACACACACACACACACACACACACACACACACACACACACACACACACACACACACACACACACACACACACACACACACACACACACATCTATTATTCCCTCTGTCTCTCTGTTGTGTTAAAGCACACACACAAACTGCTCAGGCAAATAACTGACTTCACACACAGGAGTCTGCAGATTAACCGTGTTTCCTCTGTGTTCACCTTTAACATGGAGGAAACAACCGTGGAGGGCGAGTGAGGAACCATCTGTGGTAACGGATGAGATAATGTTTGTTTCAAGCTATGCTAACATGACTTTTCATGGCAATAAGGAAGAATTTCAATGTTTTTTTTTTTTCTATTATTCCTTCCTGTTTTTCCTTTTGTTGTTTTCTCTAAAACCATGAGTGATGCTGGTTATCAATATGGGATTGAACTATTTCCATGTTGTTTTAATGAAATGTCTGTATTCTTATTCTAATGATGAAAAACACTATGGTAATTAAAAATCATCCCTTCCTTTTTAAATCATATGCTGTTATTTCGTTGAACCTATTTTAACGTCTCGTATTGATTCAAAATGGTACGCGAGTATTGATACCAAGATGAGTATTGGTATCAGATCAATACTAGCCTGATGAGATCGATACTGCAGTTTCTCTTTTGTTGTTCATCAATTTACTTTACTTTCCTCCCTCTGCCGCTTCTCTGTGCAAATTGGAGGGAACTTTTTGTTATTTTGCACTCCTGATTTTTTTTCCTGAACAATTGTGGTGGTAGAATAATTATCTTATTACTTTTATACAGTTAAAATGTTCTATTGTTGGAGTTAGTTAAAAAAAAAAAAAAATTATTGCCTAAAATCTTTGTTCCGTGTTTTACCATAATCATAATCAACCAACTCAAGGCAAAATCACAAAATTATTCAATGATCATCACATTTCATGTAAAAATTATCGGTATCAGCGATACTAGCCCTGAATTTACTTGGTATCAGATTTATACCTTTTCGTTTACGCCTCACTGTCCGCCCTCGCCCTGACGGCAAAAAGACGTGCTGTGAACTTAATGTCAGTGATAATGAACGACTCTTTTCCTCTAATCCCCTGCAGTAAACTGTCATCTTTATTTGTCAGTCATGTTGTATGGCGGGGTGTACCTCAGGGCGAGACCATGCTAATGTAACCTTTAACTGTGCGCTAACAGAAGTGGAAAGAAGGATTGACAGCAGTAGCACTAGCTGCTATGCTAACCAGTTCCTGTAATCCAGCTGTTCATGTGTTTACACTGTGAGCAGAGAGTCACTGATGGAAAAAGTTCAGTTGAAACGCTATTGGGATTTTTTGTTTGGAAATATCAAAATCAAGATTTTTTGTAATTTTTTTTTTTTTTTTATTGGAATTCTTCATGAGTCTTTGTTTTTACACTGGATTGGAAAAAAGTTCCCTCTTTTCTCCAGCAGAGGGCAAAATGTTTCTCTCTGAATCACTTGAGGTGCATTTTTATGGAGAAATATGGCTCCTGATGAAGTCTGTTGACATTATCATCATCATTTAATTTCCGCCTGGTCACGTGTTAAAAAGCAAACTAAAAATCACAAAAATTGTAAACATTAAAGAATCGCAATCTAAATCAGATCAGCACCCCAAAAATCTGAATAGAATCTAATAGCATAGCGTCCTAACCCTGAAAACCACAGTTCAGTAATGTCTCTTTGAGTCCTGTGACCTCTTTATTTCTGTTCAAATCCAAAATCAAATGCTTTGATTTAACACAAAGAAAACTGAACTCACGCTGCCACACACACTGATACAGAAAAAAAAAAAATACCGTTTTTTTTTTGCCTACCTCTACACATACCTGGCTCATTACCTGAGCTTATTTAAATGAATAGAATATACACCAAACACTTTTCCTTAAAGATGCTTTGAGGGGGATCTGTTTTGATTGCACTCCTTTGCCACCTTGTGGCCCGGAGTCTCCACACACTGTCATAAATTACTTTTAGTGAGGTGTGTGTTTGTTTTGGAATCAAACAGAGACCGGATTAAACAAGTTTTCTTTGTTCAAGTCGACTTTTTACTGGATACAGCGGTTAATTAGCATTTAGCTTGTGCTCTATCTGTCTCCCGTTTCTCTTTCTTCTGCTTTTGTCTTTTTTCTGTCTGACAGTTAGGCTCCAGTTTCCACCATCACTACAAAATTAATCACAGAAATCGTTTTCTGCAGAGAAAAACACAGATCTCTCTTCTCTCTGATAAACTTCATCAGCCGGCGTGGCGTTGTTGTAGAGACTAATGCTGCGTTGAGGCAACCCGTAACTCGTATGTTTCCCAGTTGAAATCTCTGAGTTCCGACCTGAAAGCGTTCCAGGTAATTTACGACTTCGGTTTGAGCGCAAGGAATTCTGGGATGTAAACAAACCAGCATGGTGGAAATTCTAAGATTTGTGCCTGGTCATTTCGATCACCAAAGGAGCCTGAAACTTCTTTATTTAAGCGAAACGGAGGAGGGGAAACCGCCGCATCCATAGAGGCTGCCATGTTGTTTTGGCACAGATGTGACGTCACAAGTCGTAACTTTGAGTACATCGATCTGGTACGAGTTCACGAGTGTTTCAGGGCATTTCCACGAGTTACAGGTGGCTTCGAACGCACCATTAGATACGCTGTAAATCAATCGACCCGATCTGGAAGCTAAGACGTAGCAATTCAAAACTGAACACCCAACCAGTGTGAGGTGGCAAATGCAGTCAACAAATATCTGGTGTATTCAAGGCAATTAACAAAAAGAGCTTTCCCAGTAGGTTGATAAAATAAAATATCTGTTACAGCGACCATAGCTAAAAGGGATCAATGAATTTATCTCACAAATTTGATCTTATGGAGGTCTTGACAAGAGGGGAACTCAAACAGCAAAAAAAGAGAACAAACAAAAAAATAAGGAATAAAACACTCAAACAAAAAAAGTACAGGAACCCAAACAAAACTGGAACCTGAAGACAACGATAACCCAAACACAAACAAACCACAGACACTAAACCCAACCATCAGATGAAGAAAAAACACATCTGAATATTGGAGGAACCCTAACAAAACAGACAACTACACAAGCAATCAACAATGTGACCAAGTCATCCAAAGATCCCAAAGATTAGCCAAACAACAGCGGTGAAACCTGACAAAAACCAAACCACAGAAAACAACCCAAACAGTCAGGAAACTAAAGCCTGAGCAGCTCAGGAACACAGCAACTCGACTGTAAGTACATGAACTCTCTCCCGTTCAGGAGGTGACTCTCTGCCACTCAGCCCTGAACTGCTTCCTGTCAAACAAAAGCTCGATCTGTTGTTTTCTCCAACTCAACATCCTGTAACACAGACTGAACCCTCAGCTACAGCGAGGAGGGAACAACAGCATGTTCAGGTGTGATCTGCCTTTCTGTGTGCATCTCATTTAACATTCAGGGCCGTCAACAACACACACACACACCCCTCAGTTATTTATATGCACAGATGTGGTGCTATAATTTCTGGATCTGCGTGGTGCATGTCAAGGAAAAGCTCCCGCCTCTTTGCCCTGATGAATCATGCTGTAACTTCATTTCAACAACACGCTTCGAACATGTGCTGGGTGAGAGTGAGAACACACATCACGATTGATTATGCTAATGTGGGGCTGTGAGTGTGTTTACATGTGTGGAGGTGTTTGTGGCTTGTTTTGTGGTTCAGATTAAAGTGTGTATGACGTGGACAGTGGTCTTTAATTTACAAAGCAGTTTCCAGTGTCTGTTTTTGTTTTGGTCAAACCGTTATCTGTACAGTCTTTGACCAACTGTTCGAATTAATAAATGCTTCTGCCTGAGAGCAGGACATCCTGGTATCTACAGTCGCAGAGTATGTTCAGGTTAAAGTAGATAACATACAACTGATGGGGACAGAGCTTGTACATGAAATTATGAAGAGATCATTTAAAGTGCAGATATTGTATATGGCATCATGTTTAATGTAAATTTCATGGTAGATAATGCACACTGCACAGCAGATTATTGATTTGCATGGGGAAACATTTTTTTTTACTGCTCTGTAAAAATAAAGATAACACCTGGACCAGGGGTGTTCAACCTGTGGCTCATGGGCCTCATGCGGCCCTTTGGCTCCTTTGCAGTGCTCCTTCAAAATATATATATATTATTTTTTTGAGAGCTAATTATTGTACTTATTTTTTTCTTGTGTAAATAGTTATATTTTTCTTTATTTCTTTAAATTTCTAGTTTTTTATTCTTATTATTATTTTTCTATTTTTATTGTCATTATTGCATTTTGCACTTTGTAAGCTGCTGTGACAAAAAAAAAATCCCCATGCGGGATCAATAGAATCTTCAAAGGATTATTCTATTCTATTCTATTATATTTTATTCTATATGTGGCAAAGAAATTAGCGAAATACAAAAAAATATTGAGTTCAGTGACATTATACTTACTCATGATCAAATTCATCTATTCTTTTGTAGTTTCATAATTTGATAAATTAAAAAAAATGTTTGGATAATTATTCAGTATATTTCTACTATGAACAGAATTTATACTCTATGTTGTCTGTATTGTGAAGGTAAAGCGGATTTTATGGCTTTTATGGCAGAACTATTTAAATCCAGGTGAGAGGAGGCAAATTGGCTCCTTTGTAGAGATTTCCCAATTAGGATTTTTTGCCCCTGATCCTGATTATTAAGTGTTAAGAATTAGCCAATGGGTTTGCTGAAGAAGTAAAAATAATAATAATAATAATAATAATAATAATAATAATAATAATAATAATAATAATAATACATTTTATTTAAAAGCGCCTTTCAAAACACCCAAGGACACTGTACAGGATAAGGAAAGCAAAGCTGCACACTTTGTTTTGTGTAACAACACTAAAAAGTAAGAAAAAAAATATATTCTTGAGACTTTTGAGTCTAATTACCAAGTCCAGTTAGTTTTGATGTTAAAACCCTCTGGATCTCAAACAGGATCAAAACACCAACTACTTTTCAATAACTGGCATTTACAAACAATCTGTCCAATCCTGAAACTGACAACAGACGTAATCGCCAGATTCTCGAGTTTCCGAGGGTCCCTGAATGCGTCACACTTGAAGCCGCCAACACATCTCAACATATGCTGCAGAAGACGGAAATATTTCACCAACATCGCTTTAAATTAAAGTCTTCTTCGAAAAGTAGCAAAAACAATACGTTAGCTCGCTAAATTCTGTGAAAACCAAATTAATCTTCGCTTCTTTCGGCTTTCAGCAAATCCCGGACAACTTTTGTGCAACACATCGCTAAAATCCGAGGCTGCCCTGAACGCAACTCTCCCGAGACGTTTAAAGACTACCTCATGTTCTCACCGTTTAATGGAAATGTTTGCTTAGCTACAATCAGTATTACAGCTCTAACTGACCTGAACCATCCCAAACTGAGCTGAGAGACTGAGCAGAAACACAGGACAAACTTCTGAGTCCACAGTCAGAGTTACCTCATCCTGTTTCAATCACCGCATGATGACAGACGCTGCACAGCTGGAGTCAGGCAGTTAAATCAACTGTATGAACGGCAGGACTTACCGTGGGTAACTGAGGTGACACAACCTTCTTCTCGGAGCTTTTTGGATGCTGTGGTCCTCTCTCCGTGGATATCAATCCTCCTTCAAAGCGCAGAAACAGCGGAGCAGCCTTTCCTCTGTAAGTGAACTTCGCTGCATGTTGTTGGAGGATGTTTGGTTGAGCTGAGCGCCTCTTTGGAAAGATGTCAGAGTAAAGATATGGCTGTTTGACAGTTTCCAGTTTGATGTATTTCCAAACTGCTGACACTGAAGACACGAAGCTGTTCGTGCTAAGCTAGCGTGTGAGTGTCCGCACAAGGGATCTAACGTATGTTGGGTTTTGCCTTTTGAGCCGTCTGTCCCTGCAGGGCTACCGTAGAAGCTGTCGAGCAGGTGTTATAGCTGTGTCAAGTTGTGCACAGGTGTTCTGTATTAAAGCTAAGTGACGCTGCTGGTCCACATCAGTCTATCAAACCCTATCTTATTATTCTCTCAGCAACTCTATAACTCACTCAGAGCGCTGGTTACTGACGCTGATTGGCGCAAGTCTCACCTAATGACGTCATATGTGACGTCTTACAGATTCTAGGGAACGGGATTAGGACATCCATACTCCTTTGGTAGCAGAGGTTGAAAACCCCTGACTTAGATTATGCTTGTTGCACACAGACATGAGTTAAAGCATGGAGATAAAGCAGATTACAGTGCAGATAATGTATACAGGGTTGTGATAACTGTAAATTTAACGGCAGATAATGTTTTTATTTTTATTTATTTTTATTTTTTTTTAAGAAACACACACAAAAAAGTAAATTATATAGTAGATAATGTTTAGTGATGGTGAGATGAGGCCTCATGAGGTATTGACCCACTTGAGGCACCTGGTTCAGGAAAGGGTTCCTCTCCTGAGCTTCATTTGCTCACGAAACCACCTGCTGGTCAGGTGTACAATCATAATGTGTGATTCATTGAACTTTTGTGTCTGTATTGACACTTCAGAAAGACTGTTAAGTTGTGTGTGTGTGTGTGTGTGTGTGTGTGTGTATATATATATATATATATATATATATATATATATATATATATATATATATACATATAAAATTGTACAACCAAATAATTGCTCTACTTAAATGACCTCATATTTATATAATACATTATTTTTTAATGTAATTTTTGTGTGTAAATTTCCCCCCAAAATGGTTGTATCAATGATGTGGCAAGTTATATATTAATGTTTTTCTGTTGATTTAGGAAAATTGCATTCAACTCTGGAGATTTTACTGTTTCCCAACCACTTCAAACATTTTTCAAACTATAAACCCAATCAAAACTCTAGTATCCAGACTATCAGTGACCGCAACTCTCTATCAAAAGCCTACATTTTGAAATGGAGCCTGAGGGGCTTATGTTGCTGTCAAACCTCGCGGTAAACCCAAGCAGCAACCTCTGGTCTAAGAATATGAGATAATGCTGAAGTGCTAAAATCTGCTGTTTCTCCAGTGCCCTCTTGAGGCTGGCTCCGGAAGTACAGGAAGTCACAAACACACCAAACCAATTTGATTTTTTTTTTCTAACTCGGCCGTTCAGAGGATATTAAGATCCAGAGCTCGCCCAATCAGAGGCACAGCTCAGGGTCACGTGACCAACAGGTGCCCTATGGCTGTAGGCGAAGCCCTTGCCCCTACCAATATGGCCGCTATAGCCAATCTGCTTCATTTTCTGTTTCAGAAATAGACGGTCAACGTCAGGGAGACTATGTCCATGTTTTATACAGTCTATCAGTAAACCCTAAACCACTTACCGAAGCAGTCACATGGTACAGCTGAGCAGTGGATGTCATCACTTTCAGCTCCTCCCACAAATGAAGCAAGCCTGGATACCCGCTTCTTGGAAACGCCCCCTCCATTACTCGGTACATGCTTTGCAACCCTGGCACATCTCATAACATCACTAATAATGTGTATCACTCAGTAAATGTTGTATATTCTATGGTAGATAAAGTATTTTCGCAGTAAATAACTTTAGTATATTATAGATAGAGTACATCATTCAGTAAACGTCGTTCACGGCATCGTGGAGAAAATAATGACTCAACAGATAAACATTGCATGGTTGATAATTCTCAGTAAACACTGTGCAATGAATGGTAAATAATGTAAACAGCACAGTAAACATTGTAAATTGCATTTTGGATAAGGGTTACAACAGAAATTGTAAGTTGGACATAGGCAGCGCTTATTGCAAAATGATCATTTATATCATGTGTATTGAATAACACACCATGCATGTTGCACAGTATAGTTTAAACCGTATTGAACTGCAGATGTTGAAGGTTATTGTATGGTAGAAAATATATCTAAATTATAATATAACATACAAACAAACTGAGTCACCTCCTGGATAGTTAATTAGCCTCAGGTCGGTGTTTATTAGTACTTCATTCCACCTTAAATAATCTCTCTGTGTTTGATTCTTGAAGTGTTTTCCTGCAGAAGGAAATCTGAAAAAAAAAAACTCTTTGGATTATTTTTATTCTGTCACTGCACTTTATAAACAGCTTATGATAATGTTGATTCTCTGACTCCTGTGTGAAGCAGAAAGATGTTAAAGTTCTTTTCAGTTCAAAGCTTTTCTGTGGTGTGCAGGTACGGAGCGGCAGTCAGAAGTTCAGCCTACGTCGGGGGCGGCTGAGGTCGGGGAGAGAGAAAGAGACGCAGTGGGTGAGATTTCTCTGCTGTCAGCTCAGATCAGCTCGTATCAAAGAGGAGAATTGTCCTCTCTGGCACCCTTTGTTTGTTCAAGTGCTTGAAAAGAGCTGTTTACACTTTCCTGACAGGTGACCTCTGGCGGTAAATACTGGCTGTCCTCTCCTTAAAGCGCGACGGGAGGGACGGTGACTTTGAGGTTTAGAAAAAGAAGTCCTGGGCAAACAAAACGGCTGACTCAAATGATCCTGCTGGTTTGCATCCCGAAAGGAGCCATGACGAAGGCCTTTTTATTACCTGACACTATCACTCCTCTTCATCCTCCTGATCCTGATCCAGGTGGGTTCATTTTCTCAGTTTCAGGACTGTTTGCTGCCATTTGGGTGGAAATCAGACAAACGTGCAGGCTCACATTTGAAGCCCATAATTTAAAGTGTGTCTTCTTTAAGTGTCCTTATTTGACCTCCTTGAATTGTTTTCAATATTTTATCTCTTATAACATGTTATCATCATTTTACCAGTGAGTTAAGGTGCTCACTGTGTGTCCTGTGCTGTTAACACTGACTGAAAAGACCTTTTCCTCTAAGTTCCTGCAGATTTTGAGGCAAAAAACTGTTGAGATTACAAATTCAGTTACATCTATGGAAGCCCTTAAAGGTTTTTCGGGGCCTCTGTACTAATTTCGGTTGTTTTGACGTATTATCTCCAGAACTTGTTTATCAAATAATGTGTTAATCTAATTTGAGAAAGAAAAGTTTGTTCACCCAAAATAAAAAGTGGAGCTTTTTTCTGTTTCATTAATTATCAAGCATAAAGCACAAAGAAACAAGAGGTAGGGGGGCTGCTCACTTCCCTCTGGAGGATGACAGCCATCAACCCTCTGCTTCCATTTTTTAGATCCTCAAAAATCTTCAGTTTTGTTAGTTTTGTTTTCTTGAGATGACGAAAAATATAAGTTGAGATCTTGGGAGGACGAATAAAATTAAGGTGTTAAAGAAAATTGATATATTGTACTATCAGGATTCCTTGTTTAGCAGTTTAAATAATGTATTTTATTTTATTTCATTTTATTTTATTTTATTTCATTTTATTTTATTTTATTTTATTTTATTTTGTTTTACTCTATTTTGTTTTGCTTTATTTTATTTTATCTTATCTTTTATTTTATTTTGTTTTGTATTATTTTATTTTATCTTGTTTTATTTTATTTTATCTTATCTTGTTTTATTTTATTTTATTTTTTTTGTTTTGTTTTGTTTTATTTTATTTTATCTTATTTCATTTTATTTTATCTTATCTTTTATTTTATTTTGTTTTGTATTATTTTATTTTATCTTGTTTTATTTTATTTTATCTTATCTTGTTTTATTTTATTTTATTTTTTTTGTTTTGTTTTGTTTTATTTTATTTTATCTTATTTCATTTTATTTTATTTTATTTTTTATTTTTATTTTTATTTTTATTTTTTCAAAAATTAATTCTTTCATTTTAGCCTTTATTTACAAGCTGGGTTGGAAAAAGTTGAGATGTCAGATCCCCTGAATAAATCTTAAAAAGGGACTCACATGTGATGTTTATGTTTCAGGAAAATATGGCTGCTTAAATAGTATGTAGGCATCATCATCATCATCATCATCATCATCATCATCATCATCATCATTACCATCTTTAAACTATTTAACTTGGTCTGGTGTTAAAGAAAAGAAAAAAAATTGTTAGAGAATCAAATATCCTCACAGCCTTATAATATGATAATGATTTTGTGGATCATTTATCATTTATTACGACTTGTGCTGCTGAACTTTTGGCCAGATTACTTTTGTAATGGAAATTTTTATTTTTTCACCATTTCTTTCGTTTTTTTTTAAATCTGGTTTAATCAAATAGAAGGTGAAAGTTTTCCTTTCTGAAGTAAGAAATGTCTAAAAAAGGAATAACATCTCCAGGTGATGAAACAGACAGACCACGCTTGGCTCAGAGGAGAAAAACGCATTAAATGTAATCAGGTAATAAGTTTTGAAGTTGTTTTTATCTGAGCAGACGGCTGTGGCTTTACTGAACAGACAACAGGGTCTGGACAGACCTCATTACACCAACAATAATTGATTTATTATGTCAGTCTGTGCTGTGTTTGGAGTCTGTCTGATTCATTAAAAGTTTTAGCATGAGTCACAAACCTATTGACAAGCCTCAAATAGCATCAATGCATCAGACGTTTCTGCAATCACGCTGGAGTGAAAAAATAAAAAGGAGAAAAACTGCAGGGAGGAGCTGGTGTGTGTTTTCCTGATTGAACGTAGCCGCTAATGCATCAGGGAACACACACGTCAGTCACACACACACGTGTGCAGGAGCTCTGTACAGTCGGCCTGACGTCAGGGAGCGTAAACAGAAAAAGGACAATCGCTGTAAATAGAAACAAAACGAACAAACAGGCGTCAGTGAAATGAATCTGTGAATAAATAAAGACTCTGTGCATAAATATCTGAGCGAACAAAGGATCAGAGTGTTTGATGCAGTGAGGAGATACAGCACACTAACATGGAAATGACCTGAAACTAGTTATACAAAGGAGCAGACGAGTGTGTGTGTGTGTGTGTGTGTTGACGTACAAACAGTTGAGCCCTCAGTGCAGAGACAAAGACTCAGGTTTATTTCTCTCACAAACTCTTTCATTGGTTTAAAGTTGGTCTCTCAGCTGAGCCGAGTTAAAGACAGAAAACACGTTTGTTTCATGTTTTTAAAGAAAGCAGAAAGAAAAGCGACGGACTGAAGGTCGCTGTTGAGATTTACAGATTTGATTCTTTGTTGTGATGTTTTATCTCAGAGCACAGTGAGTTTGGGTTTTCTTAACAAAGCTTAAGTACACTGAGTATCTGAGGGCACTTTCTGAGTATTCAATCCTCTGCTCTTTGTTCTCCAGCTCCACAGCGTCTCTCCATCCTAAAGCCCATTTTACTGCTCTCTGCTTTCTTTTCTGTACTTTACCTGAATCTGCTGAACTTCTTTGACTCTACCAACTCTGGTTTCAAAATTTCACTTTAACTTCATCTGAGCTTTATGTAACTCAGCCTAATTTACCTTAAAAATACTTCACTTTACTTACTGTTCATCAACTCATTAGGGTCCTGGGCCTTAGGAAGAGGGCACCTTCTAGCAGAGCAATAAACCAATATCCTGTAATATGCACTGTAGCGCCACTTAGGCACTCAAAAACACAAGTCTCTCATTGAGACACACAAAAAAGGGTGAGGTGTGTCTCGCCTATCTCTAACAGGAAGCTGGCAATTTGCCTTTCAAAATAAGATCTCGCCACTTTTTTACCCTTTCTTTAAAAATGATCTCCTCCGAAACCACAAGTGGTATCGGCTTGAAATTTGCTCACATGACAGACTAGACCCTGCTCTTCAAAAGTTATTGTGGAAGTTTTTTTTTTTTTTTTTAATTTTTCAAATGGCGACCCTTCAAAGTCGGCGAACCACAAAGAATCCCTCTCAGCTCCAGCCATGTAAACAGATGGGAAAACACTTTTCAGCTCGCGCAGGCTGCCGATTTGGGCCTCTAGACCAAAAAGTAAAAGTTGTACAGCTTTAAAAATAACATGAATGGATTCCTGATAACATTTTCTACAGAAATAACACATTTTCACACAGATTTGGGTCAAATTTGTGGCCTCTGTAAAGAGTTGTTTCCACAGTTTTTGTGGATAAATTTCACCATTCACTCTGCTGCTGCAGTTCCGTGATGATGTCACAGTGATTAGGAGTTCCGTGATGATGTCACAGTGATTAGGAGTTCCGTGCAGCTGGTCATGTGACTCAGCAGAGAAATGATACATGGTATCAACTGTTATAGCACTAAGAGGGACAGAAAGGGATGAAACCCTGACTGTGGAGGGGAAACAGGTTTGACAGACCGGCAGGGGGGACAGGCAGGAGCCCCGAGGACCCGTCCAACGCTGCTGGTAGCTTGAATTCCAGCTCTTTTTTTTTTAGCTTGACACGACCTAACTTTGCTTTCCTTTGACTTTTTGATTTTAACCTTGCTCACCTGTGATTGGCCTAAACAAAGTTAACTTTATGCTAGGGCTGCAGATTGTGGCCTAAAACAAATATCTCAATATTTTTAGGATAAATCACTATACACAAAATACATCTGGATGATCTGATTTCTGCTCTTAACTACTTTATAAATGTTAAATTCATCCCTTTGACGCATAAAATGACACCAGTATAAAGGTTCGAGAAGACCCTTAAGTTGAATTTTTAAAACTTGCAAAAAAGGAGAAAAATCTCAATCAGGTCAAGTTTAACAAAAAAAATATTTATAACAACAAAACAAACAAACATCATGTTGTTACATATTTTCAGCTCCAGTAAAATAATTCAGATTCAGATTTTCACACGGTGCAATACGGTCATTTCATACATCTCATATGGAGAAACAACAATAAATTGAGTATATTGAACAAATAGTGTAACGTACATTGAACGAGGATGATGTGGTTCCATAAGGAAAGGTGTTTCATGTACTCAGCTAGCGCGCTTCACGTTATCGACAGTAGCTAGCATAAGTTAGCTGCCGTGCTACCGGACAAAATCAACAATACTGAAGTGCAAAACATTACTGAACACATAGCGATGAAGCTAATCTTAATGTTTTATCTGCGTGCACTTATTTCTCACCTGCAAACACAACAGACAGACAGTCATGACTTCCTGCAACACAGGGCACAGCCGCAGCTGTTGACCTATCCATGCTAATACTGACACCTACTGGCCAAAATGAGTATCGCCTTGCGGGTACTCAAACCTAAGCATGTGAATCCTGAGGCACGTTTGAAAGACAGAAAAACTGATGATGGGGGAGGGGCAGTAGTGTCATAACTGATAAACATTGAGTCTGGGTTTCCAGGGCGCCACAATCGCCCACCTCTATTTTATGCTTAACTTCACTTAAACCAAATCAATCTGCCGTTACAAAACTGTACTTTCCCAGTTTACCTGACCCAACTGGATCTTATTGACTTGACAGTTTTCGCCAGTTTTACTTCCTTTCTTTTCTTTCCTTAAATCGACCTTTAGCTGCTTTATTTGACTCCTCCACTCTTTACTCCCCGCTAATTTTAATATTTTCTAAAATGTACTACTTAGCTTAACTTTTCATGAATTAATCTTGCTTTACATCATTTCATTTCTTAGATAAGATATAATTCTACAGATTTTTAAGCTACCTTTAACCAATATTATCATTTTACAGACCAAAAGTGTTATGCTGAGACAGGTGAGACTACAATGAAGCTTCGACGGGGGCAAATTATCAGAGTAAATTAATATCACGATGATACTGCAGCACTTCTACTGAAATCCACTTTTAATGACAACTGTTGATTGAATGCTAATTACCCACAAACCTTTGCAGCAGCCTGTAGAGCTGATTGTGATGAATTATGATTTTTAAGACCTTCATCACCAACACTATACATTTTATGAAATGGTTGTATTTTTATGTAAAATTTAAAACTAAGATATATCCCTCATAGAAGTAAAACTATCAAGTAACAGAGCTATTTGTGTTTCTGTGTCCTGGAAAAGTCATAAATGTTAAGGTAAGGGCTCTTACAAGAGGTAAACTTCTCATTAACAACATGAAAATATGACTTCATAGGAAAAACTGCACCCCTTGAAATAAAATGTAGTGTTTCCGAGGTCGATTCACCTTTTCATGCTCACCTGGAGGTCACAGGGTGACAGCTCAGCAGCAGCAGCAGCAGCGTATGTTCATTATTAAGGTTGATTCATCGCTTTTTTATGCAGCGATCCATCACTGCAGCTGCATGTGTGTGTGTGTGTGTGTGTGTGTGTGTGTGTGTGTGTGTGTGTGTGTGTGTGTGTGTTAGTGTGTGACTGAGGCAGCCATAAAGAAACCTCACTCCCTCTGCTCCTCTGCTCCTCTCCTCCTCTCCTCTTCCTGCTCAGTCAAGGGCAGTTTTCCGCTTGTTGGCACGGAGCGACCGCGCCGCGTCACATTCCGCCTGTCCTCGTTCTGTCGCTCTGCCGCTTCTGCCGCTTCTGCCGCTCCTGCTGCCTACTACGGGACATCTGTGATTGGTCCGTCCCTCCCCTCTGCTCCCTCCCTCGCGCGTGATTGTATGTAAATCCGGTCGGGACTGAGCTGGTAGGTGAGGGTTGGGGCTGGTGGCTCCGGCTCGGTGGCGCACACGAGACCCGAGAGCGGCCGAGGTGAGATCTCTCTGCGCAGACGGAGCTGTCCACTGCGCCGCGGTGCTGAACTCCGCGTCCTCCTTCCTCCGTGCTCTCCCGTGGCTCTGCTGTGCGTAAAAAGATATTCTGGGAAAGGATTACCAAGCTCCCTCTGGCTGTTTGTAGCTGCAAACTTCTACGAAGGACATCTCTCTGCTCTGCACGTCGTGAATCGCGCCGCGCTCCAGCCGTGGATTTGCCCGGAGCTGCGAGATTATCAGTAGTTTGTTGGGAAGTGTTGCGGTCACCGCTAATCTCACTTGGATTATCGTCCTGGATGGTTAACGTCTGGGAACACAGGTAGGGAAAAACCTTTCTGGTGTTTGTCCTTTTGGTGTTTTTATTCCGAGCACGCAAAGTCCCTCTTTCTGGGCTTCTACCCTCATCTTCCTCTTGGTGACAGCGCTATTCTCTGATAATCCAGCTGGTCACTCTCTTACACTCAGGAGTAGCCCTCAGTCATCCAGTCTAAGCTTTTATTCTGGTTCATATCCGCGGGTCTGGACTCAGCTGAGACCAGGAAACCTGAAGTTACGGTTACAGGAGCTGCACACACACACACACACACTCACACACGGCTCTGTGTGTGAAGCACTACGCTGCCCAGAGCTTTTAATTCATCCGTAACACTCAGTGTGTATTTTTTATTTTTTGCCTTGGCACACTAATCCTTGAGTGACACCGTTAGCAGCAGAGGGATTACACTTTTGTTTTTCATCCTCCGCTCTGCGCCTGACTCATTTGGCTGAATGTTTCAGCCTCAAACGCAGAGGAATGGACAGGGATTGTGCTGCTGAATGGTTTGCGTAGGACATTTTGGGTCTCTTATTTTCCCCCTTTGGTGCAGCAGATGGAGTAAGAGCTAACCTAAAACCAGATTAAGTTGTGCCATGGATACGACTGAGATTTACAGCCTGGAAGCCTTCAGTGCTTCCTGTGCTGGATATGGAGCTGCTCATGGAGAGCTGTGACCCACACTGGACAACAACAGCAGAGTGGTACCATGAATGAGTGATTTATGACAAAGGAAACACTGTAAAGGCATTTCTGAGTGGAATTACTTCACACATCTGTGAGCAAAATTAAATACAGACCAAACAAAGCAGACATTTGGGGTAGTTTTATATTTATCCCATATATTTAACCTGAAGAGGATTAAATCAGACCTAGTTCAAACACTTAGCAGAAAAAAAGACAGGCTGATGATAATATTTTTCATTGGGCTGGCTCTTATTGTCCTCACTTTCACACTTGCTTTTTTGTATCAGTGTGATTCAAAAATTATCGATACAAGTTCTCAATTTTACTAAATATTAATTTAAACCAATTTTACAGTGAGTCATTTAGCTGAGATGTAGGGCTGCACGATTATCGCAATCGCAATCACAATCGCAGTGTCAGCACATGCAATTCAGATTTTTCTCCATGGTTACCAAGCAAGTCTGTAGACTCATCATGACACTACTTTTTTTATTAAATCGCAAGCACAATCGCAATATTGTCCGCCTAATCGCAAATCGCACCTTTTCCCCAAATCGTGCAGCACTACTGAGATTTCACTTTCATCTTTTATTTAGCCAAAAAAATGCAGATCATGTGTGGGAATTAGCAGTTTTTGAGCTGATTTCTCAAACATCAAATTTACTCTTCGAAATTGACCCTAAACTATATGTTTGTGTTTATTATTTTCAGTATTATTTGTTCAAAATAATCATTAAAACATGACAAAGCTGTTTTAAAAACTATTTAAATAATTAATTTAGATAAAATAATTCACTTTGTGTGTATGAGAAATCAGCGTCAACTGTGTTAAGGCCTTTGCATGCTAACGACGGCGCGAATGAAGGGCACGAAATTGCGAAAAATTTGCAGGTATCATATTCAATCTCCGCAGTGTTTTTTCAAAATATTTTTTTATTTTTCATTCTATTATAAGTTTATTTAGATCTTATTTAAAAGTATACAGACCAAAGCAACACAGTTGAACACCAGGTTGACTGAAAAGGTTTAGGCTAAAGGTACTCAGCTTATATGTGATATTTTTATATATATATATATATATATATATATATATATATATATATATATATATATATATATATATATATATATATATATATATATATATATATATATATATATATATATATATATATATATATATATTGATGTTAATGTTGTGGGTCATGAGACGAGTGCTTAAGTTTCAGTTTCTCTTCTATACGGCTACATGTGCTCCTCTCAATCACTTAGCTCCTATAGCTATCTGGATAGATAGATAGATCGATAGATAGATAGATAGATAGATAGATAGATAGATAGATAGATAGATAGATAGATAGATAGATAGATAGATAGATAGATAGATAGATCTTTGTCTTTTCTGCAGTAAAAACAGAAATTTGTCTTTGACACGGCTCCAAGTACAAATTTAAACAAACAAACACAAGCTTTGAAAACTGGAAATGTGTTGATTTTCATTTTATGTCATTTCGTCCATGTGTGAGAGGAAGTGTGTTTGTAAAACTACATGTGCGATTGTCTTGATCTCTTCGTAGTAACACAGTAATTTCTGTGGCTCTTGGTCTCTGACTGGTTGGACACCCCTGGAATAATTAATTACCCAAAAAAGAACAGAAGAAAATGCAAACGAATTCCTGAGGACAAATTCTGCATCGCCCATTGATGTCTTTGTAATCATTGTTTTTGTAGTTTTTATGCCTTTTGTTGAAAGAACCAGGTGTTGGGACACAAACATAATCAATGCTAAATGTTTTGGTAGGTGACATGTCAACAACAAGCGTTTTGATTGGTTGGATGTGTACTCGCCGCAAGCCAAACTTTGGAAAAATCAACCTCAGTCTGAAAAAATAAAAGCCTCAAATTCTCTCAGTGAAAGAACGTTGCTGGTGTGAAAGCTTGCGTTGAAAAACAGTAGGTTCAAAAGAAATAAATAATATGTGAAATATTACAGCGAAACCCCTATAACTCAGCAATGGTTTGCTCCAAAGTCACATGACCCCAATCAGCTGAGGTCCCATCCTTTTTGGTGTGAACCTTGAAGAAAGTGTGTCATGTTTCAGCTCCTCCTCATCAATATTTCATCAGAATGATTGTCTGTACATGGGGCGCATTAACTGTTCATCAACTGTGTTACCAACATTTTCTGCTCTTCTTACTATAGATGTTATAAAGAGCAAACTGTGAAGAAAAGGAGCAGAAATATGAGCTGATGGAGGTCAGGAGGTGCCATGTTCCTTTTCTGGTGGAGTGGTCTGACACCTTTACTTTGATAGGAGCCATTTTTCCTCAGCTCACCTGGATTAAAGTCGTTCAGGAGCCACAAAATCGACTTTATCTTCACAATAAAGACTTTGAAGCAGGGATATCAAACTCGTGCCATGGAGGGCCAAGAGGCTGCAGGTTTTCTTTCCAATTAAAAACTCCACCAGCTGGTTTCTCTGATTAGTCCCTGCTCTCTGCTTGAAGGTGAGGTAATCAGTGATTCAGCTGGTGGAGTTTTTGGTTGGGAGGAAAACCTGCAGCCTCTTGGCCCTCCATGGCAGGAGTTTGAGATCCCTGCTTTATAGACTTTAGTGTGTATAAAATTCTATGCAAAGTTAAAATCTAGTGAATAATTATCAAAACAAGAAGTTTCTTTTAATTTACAAAATTATACATGTAATGCCTTTTTTGATTTTTCAGAAATTAGCGAAAAAAAAAAAAAACAAAAATAAAAAAACCCTTATATTTAAAAAAGAAAATCCAAAATTGTGCAAAACTGGATGAAAAACATTTATTTTAATCTACAAAATTATACATGTCATGTCTTTTTTTATTTTTCAGAAATTTGCAAAAAAATAAAAAAAATAAAAATCCAAAATTAAAAAAAAACTTACATTTAAAAAAAATTAAAAAATGTGCAAAAACTGGATGAAAAACATTTATTTTAATCTACAAAATTATACATGTAATGTCTTTTTTATTTTTCAGAAATTTGCAAAAATAATAAATAAATAAATAAAAATCCAAAATTTAAAAAAAAACTTACATTTAAAAAAAAAATCCAAAAATGTGCAAAAACTGGATGAAAAACATTTTTTTTTTTTTTTACAAAATTATACATGTAATGTTTTTTTTTTATTTTTCAGAAATTTGCAAAAATAATAAATAAATAAATAAAAATCCAAAATTAAAAAAAAAACTTACATTTAAAAAAAAATCCAAAAATGTGCAAAATGAAATGATGGAAATGATGAAAATCATTTGAAAAAAATTAAAAAACAAATAATTAAAAATTAAAAAGAATTCAAGAATTCAGAAAAATTTCAAGAACTTTAATAGTTTAGAAAATTTGACTTTTTTTTTAAACATTTGTGATTTTAAAAATTTAACAAAAAATAAAAAAGTCTGCAGTTAGCGCAAGGGACAAAACATGGAGGAAATTGTCGACTGTGTTAGCGTCACTAAATGTAGAGTAGTAGAGACCGGTCAGCTGGGTTACTGGGATTTTTGAGCCATAACTCTTTTAAATTTTGTCTAAACTGTGATATAAATGATGAGGGACATTTCTAGGGAGCGTAGTCAGACAGAGAAACGTCCAATAACTCTAAATTCAGTATAATATGAATTTATGGTGGTTTATACTTTGCAAACAAACAGAATATGAAGCAAAAAAGCACAGATTTTTTCACTTTTTATAAACCTAACATGCTCCCTAATCACAGAATTGCTCTCGTACGAATGTTTATGTGACTTTTCTCTGGTCGCGTCTTTTGTTTCCGTCGTCTCTGAGAGCGGCGTCACGTTGATGACTCTGCAGTTACAGCAACACCAACACTTCCCGTGCATTTCCCCGGGCGCCTGTACATTGTTCTTCCTGCTCACTGGTGACATGCTTTGTGACTCACACACACACACACACACACACACACACACACACACACACACACACACACACACACCCAGCAGTTTCCTCTAATTACAGCTGTAATTTGAATTCTTGTAGTGAAAGCGGGAGCGCCGTAGAAAGCCGTGCAGTCTGAGCGTTCAGCTACGTGTCGGCTCGTTTTGCAATCCAATCTGAATCCCTGAATTCCCACAATGCATCCCACTGTATCTGCAGCTCTTTGAAAGACGGGATCTATTTCCTGTGCTGCTTTTAGATGAATGAGGCGATCTTTTTTTCCAAGGCTGCTCTCGCTAATTGATTCCCCACTTCAACGAGAAGCCAGTAATGCATCATTCACATCGGCTATATGTTAAAAAAGTCATACAGATGGTGGAGTACATCTCGTTAAAGGGTCGTCTCTGTAAATGATGGAATCAGGATAAAAAAGGATGACGCTCGTACAGTCAGAGTCAGCTCATTTCACACCAGAAAAACATTTTCAACATCACACCCAGATGAAGAGAAACCTTCTTTCTCCTCCAGCTCCCAAATTAAACCATTTAACAACAGGTAGGTGATGGAGCCAGCCGAGCAGGTAGCCGTGTTAATGGAGCTCCTCTGCTTTTCATTACAATGACTTCCCTGGAGCTCCGCGGGGAGTCAAAAGCTTTTGAGTGAGTACTTCTTTTCACTGGAAAGAAAAACCCTGAAACTGATCAAAGCTTTTCACATCTGAAGGGGGAAAAAGCTCCCTGAGTGAAGGTGTGGGCACCCAGTAATGCTGGCAGGTAGCAGGGGGGGAGATTTGAAAGATATGACAATAGACGCTGAAAGTTAGGCAGAGAAAATTGAGCTGGCAGTGAAAATGGCAGCGTTTGAGAGTCCTCACAATGATCTCAGGTGTCCCAGCATCGCAGCAGTTTCACAAACCCGAGCTGATTACACTCTGAGATGCCGGTAAGAGCCGGCTTTGAGAGCAAACTGGTTTTGAGAAGCATCCTTTTCTCAGTCTTACCTCGCAGCCCACTTTGAAAGATAGTGGAGGAGCTGCTTAGGGCCTGAAAGGTTTTTCCATCACACCTCCCCGTGTTATGATCCAACACAAGCTGCTTTAAAGCTACTGACTGTGGACTCTGAGCTCCCTGTTATTTCTGCAGGGACCCACATGAGAGATCAAACAAGTGTACTACGAGCCTCTGGGCCTCCTCTGGGATCCGTGGATCCATTAATGCTTTACAGGCATGTTGGAAACGAACAGATCATGAAGGGGAAGATGGAGGAGTGCTGCTCTTTCAGTGGTAACGGCTGATTCCTTTGATCAGAAGTGGTTTCAGAGCTTTAACCAGCTGGTTCATTTAGATACGCTACATCATTAGTGCTATAGAGGTAATCTGGGCAAATAAATCAGATTTATTCTATTTATTATTTACTATATGTGCTTGAGTTTATGCGCAGATGGAGATGTCCTTCACTTGTTCGACTCATTTGGCTTTACATCATATCTGTAAAACAACTCCAGCTAGCAGCAAACTCTGGTTCTGAGAAAAAAAAAGCCAATAAGAAAATGCTAAAAACTGCAGTTCCTCATGTGTCCACTTGGAGCTGGCCCCAAAAGCCCAGAAAGCTAAATAGAAACCCATTCAGAAAAATACAGCTTCAACCAGCAACAGATTCACCACCTGCTTTCGTCTATTTTCAAGTTTCAGCAAGTCCATCTGTAGTTCAACAGTCGAAAACAGCACAGGCTGAATGTCCTCCATGCTAACAGGCCAACTGCAGTGCTACACATCAGAATAGTATAGAATAGAAAATACTTAGTTTTATTAAGAAAGTGTATAGAAAGTGCAAAAAGGTCTATATGCAAAAAGATGCTGACAGCTAGTCCATCATCGTCCAGCCGTGCTACTCTGCCCTCTGGTATTCCCTCTGTTGCTGGGTTAGCACAGCTAGCTCGTCCATCTTATTGGAGATAGATCTTACGTTCCCAATAACGATGGATGGAAGGACAGGTCCATGTCGTCACTTCTTAGCTCACACCTGAGAACCAGCACGTTGTCCTCACCTCCTTCTCCTCACCTTGTGGGGAAACATCTGGCCTAGCACCAGTTAGCATTGAGGTGCTACAGGCTGCAAACAGCTGATTTCACATGTAAACAATGCTGCCATGGTTACATGTAGGATCTCCAGACAAACACAGGAAGAAAAGTAGTAAAAATATCACTGAAGACACAAAAAGTTTGGTGTCCACGACCAACAGGGCGGCGCCTAGCAACAGCCTGCCTTTACTTTCTACAGTGTTACTTCTTCTGGATAACCTTGTGACATGTCTGGTCATGTTTTGCGGTTGTCTTTATTGTAGCATCTCCTCCTTCCTTCTTCCTCTGAGCTAAACTGCCTGATTTTCATAATCTAAAAGTCCCTGGACCGTCTGGTCGACAAACACCTGTTGTGTTGATTTTGGCAGCTCCTGTGCACAAAGATACAAAGCTTTGCTGATCTCGCCCCGAGCATCCACAGGACGTACTGTTTCAACAAACAGCTCTCAACCTGCTGTGGTTTTAACAGTCTGTTGTTACATACATTGTGACTAATTGCTTTTGTTAATGAAAGAAATATAATATTAGGGTAGTTTTGACATCTAATAATAAACAGTGCTTAATTCAAATGTCATTTTTCAGTATGAGTGTTTGACAGTAAGCAGGAAAAACATATCAAAGGAGCAGCTGTGGAATAAAATAGATCCAGAAGTGCACATTAAAAAAAACAGTAAAATTAAGTTAAAATAAGATATGATAGATTTGTAATCAATTTAACTAATTAAAAATCCGGAGAGGAGCTTTAATTTAAGATTGAATCTTAGTATTTCACTCTGGAAACAGCTGGTTATTCAGGCTAAAACTGGATCCGCTGCATCTTTTATCACACACACTGAACATGATGTATCCTATCAGCTTCATTCATACACAGGAGACATCTTAAACAACCTCCATGTGCTTTCAGAGTGGATAATCCCACTGGAAATATGTCATCTGTCCAATCCCACCAGGGCACAGTCTCCATGCTAATGCTAATCTGTTCCAAGACGCTAAAAGTTAACAGATCTAATTTTCCCCACAGGTGCTAATCTGATCTGTTTTTATTTAAAACAAACAGAAAATGTAAGAAGCGTTATTTCTAGAGCTGAAATGATTCCTCGAATAATTCGAAATACTCGATTACAAAAAATGATCAAGGAATTTTCTCCGCCTCGAGGAATCGTTTCATTTTAAAAAAGATAAAAGTGTTTTTTTAAAATAGAGCTGACGATACATTTAGAGACTTTTCAGACCCCTCAAGTTACCTCTTTTTCAAAATAGCGACAAGCTATTAAAATGCCCTTTAACTAAACAAATGTGTTTCATCCGATTACTCGATTAATCGATGGAATTTTCAG
Organism: Halichoeres trimaculatus; assembly: GCF_033239565.1. Classification (NCBI taxonomy): domain Eukaryota; kingdom Metazoa; phylum Chordata; class Actinopteri; order Labriformes; family Labridae; genus Halichoeres; species Halichoeres trimaculatus. The sequence continues at coordinate 38,545,242 of NW_027437185.1, forward strand.
TACAATCCTCGAATACTAAAATATTCGATAGCAGCAGCCGTCGTTATTTCCTCTCTGTTTCCGGTTGAAGCGATGCCTGGTTTCAGATTAGCTAACACCTGAGAGTTTCCCATTACAGCCACAGTGACTCCACAGGAGCACGAGGAGAGGACAGCTCTGCTCTAATGAGCCCATCACTGCTTTCTGTGGTGTTTACTTCTTGAATCCTCCCTCAGCTGCTGGCCAGGAGCTGTGATGACCTTTTTTTAAATTCATCAAACTGCTGCATGAGAAACAGTCAAATTAATCAACCTGAGAGGAAGACACGCTCCGTTTGTTCCTGAGCGTCAGATGTTCCCCATGAACGTTTTGTCACAACCGCTTTTCAGCTCCAGCCGCCTTCACAATAACACTTCTGATGCTGCCTCCCCCTTCCCCATCTCCCCCTTCCTCCCCTTCCTCCCCTCTCTGAGCTGTAGCTGCTGCCAGCTCCCATCTCCGTCTCCCTGTCTGTCTTTGTAGTTGTGCTCTTCAATACCTGGAATCCTTATTGTGCTGCAGACCCACACAGAGAGAAAAATCTTATCCCTCTGCCACGGCTAAGAGACAATCTGTGTCCCCCCGGCGAGCACAGCTTTGGTTTCATGATGAGAGAGCCTGTTTTTCCTCCATCGTGCAGATTTCTCTTTACGACTCCACTCTTACTGGAAGCCTCCAACCGTAGACTACGTATGAGGAGGGGATGTAGAGACTGACGTCACGCTCTGGTTTGGAGGCCGTCTTCTTGGTACCTGAACAGCCATGTATGGACAGCATAAATATGGTTTAATGACAGCTGTGTTGATACATGTGGGCTTTATCAGATTAGCAGAGCGGAGCAGGTACGTCCCTATGATGGTGCCGTATGGTGCTGACAACTGCCGAAAACTATCGTAAAATTGTTTGATAAAATGTGTTGGATTAATTTAAATCCTAAAGGCTATTAATATTGTCAGAAACCATAACTAAGGACATTTTGTCTATAATTAGGGTCCAAGGCCTGAGCTGAGGACACCTTCTCGCAGAGCTAGAAGGTGCCCTTGGCCACAGGCAGGGGGCACTATTGTATTCCGTCCGTTTCTTTCTTATTATTCCGTACTCCAGTAAATTGCTTATTAGAACCCCTAAACATGCTCAACAACTCACCAAAACTTGCACACACGTTCTATGCGCCCAAAATTTATGTTTGATACCAAACATGACCCCCGACATCCCATAATAAGCTCTCCACTGCCATTGGGGCACACAAAAATGGCCTTAGCAGCAAGTAGGAATGTCGTAGAGAGATGAAACCAACATCAAAATGTTCGTTTTTTTGACGCAAAAATCATACACTGATACCCCTGACCTATCTCCAACAGGAAGCTGACAATTTCCCTTTCAAAATAAGATTTCCTCACATTTTTACCATTTCTGCAAAAATTAACCAGTCCGAAACCACAAGTAGTTACGGCTTGAAATTGGCTTACATGACAGACCAGACCCTGCTCTACAAAAGTTGTTCAGGAAGTTGTTATTACGGGCCCTGTTTTCGAATTGCGAGCCCTCAAAGTCGCCGACCGCTTTCAGCTTTCTTCATGTTAACAGATGGGAGAACATTTTTCAGCTCCAAGCATGCACCTCCCTGGTGACGCATTAGGGCCTCTAGACAGAAAAGTAAAACTCATACAACTTGAAAAATGACATGGTTGAATTCCTTACTAAATTTCTTACAAAAATATCATATTTTTACACGGATTAAGTCAACATTCTGGCCTGTATGACAAGTAGTTTGCACTCTTTTCTGAAAGAAATCCTCTATTTTCAGCACTCCGGGCCAGGATTTCTTACGCATTTGGGCTTCTAGAGAATAAAGTTAAACTCCTACAGCTTTAAAAGGTCCAAAAATGGATTCCTGACAAAATTTTCCTACAAAAATGTGATATTTTTACATAGTTTGGGGTAAATTTGTGAACTCTGTGAGGATTTCTTTCCCAAAGACTTCAGGTAAACTCTCACTCTTCACTCTACTTGATTTCTGTTACACGCAATCATGAGTTCCATCCATGCAGCTGCTGATGATGTCACTCAGCAGATGATGCGTTACCATGGTATCAACTGACCCCCCCTAACATCCCATAATATGCTCTCACCAGCTAGGCACACCTTAACGGCCACAGCGGCCAGTAGGAATGTCGTAGAGAGATGAAACCAACGGCAAAATGTTTGTCTCATTGAAACGCACGACATGACGAACCGGCAAAAGACCCGAGGACCAGTCTAGCTACTTGTAGCTTTAATTTTTTAGTTTACTTATCTTTTTTGTTTTCTTTTCTAGTTTTATTAGTTTGAGTTAACCGCAATGTGTTTTAAATTTTAGTTTTCGTTTTTAGTTTTGTTTTAGTTAACTATGATAACTTTTATAATGATGTGGCTCCAACTTGGCTCCTTGCTTACAGAAAACCAGACCAGAATTTAGGAAGGACACGGTGAGAGCCAACTAGCATCTAGCGCTTCTGGACTAAGATCTGGGACTATGGAGGTCGTTGGAGTCGAGGGAACTCGTTGAAACCGGTCTGAGATGGTCTGAGCTAAAAGGATGGACATGTTAGCAAAAATACTATGGTGGGATTAAACCATGCTCAGGTGGGACTAAGGGGTCCAAAGTGACCCACCAGGAACCTGAAGCGTTGATCCAAGTCAGGATGGATGGTTTTCAGTCTCCTATGGTCCAGCTCTGGTGAGCCCATGTGAATTGTAGCCTCAGTTTCCTGTTCCTAGCTGACAGGAGGGTCACCCACAAGACATTTTTTGTATTTTTCTGGATCATTCTCTGTAAATCCTGAGATGGTTGTGGGTGAAAATCCCAGTAGATCAGCAGTTTGTGAAACATCTCGACCAGCATGCCACAGCAGGTCACCTTGCATGTTCCTGCCACCTGATTGGCTGATTAGATATTGTGTTAACGAGCAGGTAAACAGTGATACAGTAAGCCTACTCTCAATAAAGGCAACAGGTGGTTTCCTGACCTGAGATAACGTTAAGTATCTGAATCCATTTGCTTTTCTAAGTCCGTCTGAAACCAGCATGGTCGCCCCCTGCTGGTCTTTGAAAGCCGCCCATGTTCCAGGAGCTGGCATCTCTTCTCAGTATGTGCAGTCAAACACAGCAATAACCACCTGTAGACGCTGCAGATGAAAAGACTGTGATGCAGTTTAGATTATAAGCCTGTGCTTTAATGCGCGTTGCTCGCTGTGATAATGTACGGAAACAGCTGGCCGGCGAGCGACGAGTCCAGACAGGTAACATTTCCTCTGCGTCACATTTCTGTCTCAGTCAGAGTCAGTCCAAACCAACAAAGTGAGGCTCTGTCTGCTCACTGTTCAAGCAGCTCTGAGGTCTGAAGCTGGGCCTCCTGTGCTCTGCGTCAGACCGGACTCTGGTGGATTTGCTGGATGGTTGTCGTCCTGAGCTGTTTGGTGCCGTGCTGCAGAGCGAGGCGTCTTTAAAGCCGAGCTGGATGAGATTCAGACGGCTCGTTCTGCTGCTTGGCAGATGGTCAGGCTGTAATAGAAGTTGCACAAACTTTAAAGGTGAGGGTCAACAGGCTCTGGGTTTACGTGCTGATCCTGTCAGTGTGCTGATGGCGAGCGTGGCTGGAGGCGCTCTGAAATATGTCTCAGCGGGTGTGGGAGCTGGCGCAGCTTCACGGCCTGTCTCTGAGATAATAATGCTGTTGTTTGCTGTTTGTTGGGAGCGTGCTGCTCTCAGGGAGGCGGCTGTCGGGGTGGTCCGGCCATGCGTTGCATTTTAATGGCATCCCCAGGTCGCAGGTCGCTGTTGGCTGGCGCTGTGGCCAAGTGTGACGGCACCGCTCCGGGCACGGTGCAGCAGGTTTGATCCGTCTGATTATGTAATGACTGTTAACAATGGGAGAGCTGTTGTGTGTCGGCCAGGCCTCTTCCTGCAGGGCTGTAACCACGTCCTGTACCTTACGACGTTAGAAACGGTCTATAAATTAAACGGCAGTAAAAGAAAAGTCAAGGTCTCTGCTGCTGCCGCCTCATACGTGGAGACTCCAGGGATCATAAATGATTGTAATGTGAGCCGTAAAACGCCGGGTCCCGCTGTCAGACCTTTGTCATACAGAACTTATAGACGACCCGAGGCGTCTCCCGTGCTGGAAACGCTCTGAGCTGAAGCTTTGAGCTGAATCCTGCACAGCTGAAGCTGATGGTAAACATTTATCTGTTTGTTTCCTGAGATTCAGAGCCAAAAAAATCAGCGCATAACAAAAGCATTTATTAGCGTCTCTTCATTTTCTCGCTGGGTGGTTTTTCAGAGCTGTGATGAATTATTCGCACACGTCTGAGGATGAATTACTTCAAAGTTTCATTCAGGAAAGTCACACTGTGCTGTCTGGCATCTATTTCAAGACTGCCTGAGTGGATCAAAGGTAAATTTAATATTCTGAGAAAAACTCAAAGCCTTTAAAAGAAGTGCTAAAGTGTTAGACTTTAAAAACTGAGCCCTGATATCCTCACATGTGGAGGATGTTGTTTTATTTAAGCTCACAGTACTTACCCTTTGTTTATTCAGCTGTGTGAATTGAAAGTTAGAAACAACATTTTCTGCTCATTATTTTGGATGATTTGCTGATTTTTTTTTAAAAGGCTCAAATTTTCCTTTTTAATGAGCACCTTAAAGGAGAAGTTTGACACGTAAAGAGCTAAGCTCATTAGCCTCCCTCCCTATGAGAGAAAGGCTAACCTTGTCATTTCTTCACATTTAATAAAGGCCAACGCTGGCAGTGGAAAGAGCAGCTTCATGATGCAGAGTTTGTTACAGAAGCTTTGATTCACAGGAGCTTCAGGTCTGAGCTCGGCCTCTGTCCAGGTCTGTCCAGGTCCGTGTTGGTCCGTGTTGGTCCGTGTACACTGGAGTGTCGCAACACAAACATGTCAGATGCCGGATGGCGGAGATCGTTGTGCCCGTGTGTTCAGCGTTCACCAGCTTCTCATTTCTTCTTTGGAATAGACAATAAAGCTGAACTTTGACCATGTTGGGTTGAACAGAACAGCTTTGGCTGAGCTGGTGAAAGGTGCGCCCCATGTACACAGGCTACAGTGGTTGTTCACTTTTGCATTTGGAGATCCTACATGTAACCATGGCTGCATTGTTTACATGTGAAATCAGCTGTTAGCAGCCTGTAGCATGTCAATGCTAACTGGTGCTAGGCCAGATGTTTCCCACAAGGTGAGGAGAAGGAGGTGAGGACGACGTGCTGGTTCTCAGGTGTGAGCTAAGAAGTGACGACATGGACCTGTCCTTCCATCCATCGTTATTGGGAACTGTTTTTTTTTAACCTATACTGCAGCCAGCCACCAGGGGGAGCAGTTTTTGTGGTGACCTCACTTCGAGCCGAGCAAGCGGACGTCCAATTTTATTACAGTCTATGGTTCAGATCTGGGAGCTAGCCTGTGTCTCCTCAGCTGTCCAGTTTAATAACAGCAATACAATACTTTTACTGTCACTCTTTGGGAACAAAATTCCCCAAAAGACTGAAACTGACAACTAGCGTTTGTGATGTTAGCCTCAAACTGAAGCTGAGAGGCTAAAACTGACGTTTCAAATCAGTGTCTTACACAGTCTGATCCTCTGGTTTTGGGTTTTGCTGCCCTGCTAGAATCTAAAGTCCAGTTTCCACTAGGGATGTCCTGATATTACATTTTCACTTCCGATACGATACCGGTACTGCAGCATTGAGCATTGGCCGATACTGATATTAATCGGATACGTTATCAGCATTAAACATGGATACTTTTATTACTTATTTTGTCGTATGTCTGTCATGTTAGAAAAGGCTTGATTAAGTGATATTATTCAAACAAAGAACAGTAGTCAGCAACAGTCGGTATGAGCAAAAAATGACCCATTTATTATGAACCAATGGGAAACAGAAACTGATTATATTGGAGATTTTAGACGCATTCCGATACAATACTTGTTTTTTTGCTGATATCGGACCGATATACGATATCAATATCGGACTGGGACACCTCTATTTTCCAACAAGCGGATCTGTAAGATCTGATCCTGTTTGTGTTTCCACAGCCAACAGTGCCCCCTTGTGGTAGACGGTGTGTAAGCCAGATGCTGATAGCTGCGTCTGTTAGGTAATAGCATGACACCATAGCAGCGCGACACAGTGTATCCTGCAAATAAATCCAACAAAAACCAAATCAAATCAAAATTTATTTATAGAGCACTTTCCAACACTCGAAGTGACCAAAGTGCTTTCCTGATAAAATAAATAGTAAAATAAGAAATAAAAGCAGATTAAAAGAAAGCAACAATGGAACACGTCAGGAAAATAAAACCAGATAAAAACTGATAAAACAAGACAAAATAAAATAACATGTCACCACATTATTGTGTATTAAAAGCCAGTCTGAACAAATGTGTTTTAAGCCAGCTTTAAAGAAGACAAAAGAAAAATGTGACACAGTAAACAAAGAGCAGCGATGAAGACATTCAGCAGTTAGTCTCCCCAACAGAAGGGAACCACAGAGTGGGACGGTACGGGTCGGTAAACTGGGGATCTGTCAGTGGAAACCCCATAAAATGTGTGCCGTACTGAGACGAATTGAGCTGAGCCGCTTGGTGGAAATGGGGCTTTAGTCTTTTATGTCTGAGTTTTAAGAATTTCCACCCAGAATTATGTTTCAATCTGACACAGATGCAGCTTTAAAGTCACCAAGGCCAGTCCCTCCTAGCATCGTCTTGTTAGGCTCAAACTGTGATAAAAAGTCTTTGTTGAAACCGTCAGTGAGGAGTGCTCTTCAATCATTCAAACCCACTGACCTTGAAGGGGACGTTTGGTTATCTGGCTAACAAACACGCCTGCTCCCTGCGTTCCTAAGCGTTCGTTCCTAACCGTTCGTTTCTTAAATAAAGCAACAGAGAGAATAATGAAGGATCTGAGAGAGCAGACAGGACACACCTTGTTGGTTAGATCAGAGCCCGCTCAGTGATCAGCTGCACAAACCATCTCCAGTCCTGCTGAGAACAAAGCCCTCTGCAGCTCATCACAGGCTCATTAGCCAGCCTGTGATTGGCCGTCTGAACTGTAGTTACCCCCGACTCTTTCCTCCTCCGTGTGCTCAGAGAGAAACTCCACCTCCTCCTCATCATCAGCCCGTTTCCTTCCCTCGTACGGAGCAGGAGTCCTGGGGGGTTCAGACCTGTGGCAGGTGATCTTGGTGGAGGATTTCTTCCTGGTTTGTGTCTGATGATGCTGCTGTTGCATTCTGGTCGAGCGCCTCCCCCCCGCGAGCGTGAGGATCATTGAAATTCAGCATTTGATTTCAGAAGTTTCTCTGCCGAGATTCGCGCTGCCTGCCAGGATTTATAGCAGATTAACTTTGAAAGTGATTTAGCTCTGGGGTTTTGCAGTCCCTACCAGGGCAGGAAAATATATTTCTTTCTCATCTACTCCTGCCGTCCTTAGCAGCTCGTATATCCCCACATCCTCTGATTTCTCCTGAACATGCAGGATGTGGCGTGTTTGTGTGACCCGGTGTGCGGAGAGAAGTTTATTAAAGCGTAATCAGAGGTGTGGGCGGGAAGAGATTGACGTCTGCGCAGAATTAAATATAAATGAGGCGTTTCACTGTACTGTAGAGCAGTTATCTAATCGAACACACACTGATACACACACACAAATAAACAAACACGGCTCTTTCAGCGGTAAAATGTACCCACGGTGCAACAGGGATTTAGAGAGGAAGCACAATACGCCGGCATAAGTTCAAAGCTCGGTGTAATCACATTTTATGCGTTTGGATAGATATCTGACTGAAAGAGATAACAGCCTCGTAAAAAGGACGGGGATAATGAATTATGTCATCACAACATGCAGCCAACAAATTTGCACAAGGTCCCGTCTCCTTCTTTCTCCGTTATCTGGTGGCACGGAGACGCTCGCTGTTATCCGCTTGGCATTTGGAGCGGTGCTTCCTGTCTAATGAGCCGGCGATATCGGAGCGGAGGCATCCTGAAGGGTTCAGAGGCAGGGCTGGAGACGGCAGAGTCGCTGCTTTGAAGTCCGGCGAGAGTGAGGGTTCACGGATCCTGACACGTCTGAGCTAATTATTCAGCACGGCGCTGAAGGCAGGGGCGTCGGCGTAACGTAATGTAAGGATGAGGAACGAAGGATGCACAGAGATCATTTCTCTGAACTTTCTGTTGTTTTATAACTTTATAAATATTAATCATTTCCTTCCACGACAGGAGGATCAAACTACAAACCTTAAGATCTGAACACACGCTGGATTCTGCCGTCAAAACTCAAACTGTGGTTACAGACACAGAGCAGAAACAAAACAAACTCTAACCTTTAAAATCCATTCACACGTAAATATTTAGCCTTAAATCATTAATGAGTAACGTATAAATAAACGATGATGGACTCAATCCTCACAGGTATTGACTTATCGGCTCTTACTGTAGCTACAAGCTGCTACGACCATGAGCTGCGTTAGTTTTACAACCCCACTCTTCACAACAGTTGGGACACCGTGTCAAACGTTAAGACAAATCACGTTAAAACTAGTGCTGTCAGGCGATTAAAAAAATTAATCTAATTAATTACAGGATTTGTAATTAATTAATCTAATTAATTGCATTTTAATCTCATTCTGCTTAAGGTCCCTAAATAAAGAATTTGAATTCCAGGACATTAAAATTACATTACAAGACATTAAAAACATTTAAAAATAAGGTGGGAATATATACAACACTTGTTTAGGTACCCTGAGGCATAAGGAACAAATGAAAAAAGTTTTATGGTTCTATCTTTACAAAATCTAAACAGTCTATCTACAAAGATAAGCTGATTTGATTTTTAGGACGTTTTTTGCTTCTGTCACATTTTTACTCGATGTGGACTCAATTTTCACTGCAATATGAACTTCTTTACTTCTATGAGGTCGGGAGAACCAGGGCTAAAGGCTAAAAACTGTGAGGAACTATGTACAAAACACTTTTTTCAAGTCTTGGATCAAAGAAAAGTGAAGTATTCTCAGTTTAACATGCTCTGAACACACAAACTGTTGCTGATTGGTGCAGAGCAGCCCCAAGCTGAAACATGACACCAGGAAGATGGAAGCAAATTTTCAAAGAATTCTTTAGATTTAAATACAAGACAAATATTGATCATTCAGGGCTTGTTTGATGCAGTAAAGAGTGAAGAATTATCTGTTTTTTACAGAATTGAGCTAAAGCAAACGGTTGATTTTCTGCAGATTTTCAAACAGGACATGTGAATTAACGAGATGTGCACGGCAGTCCCCTCGCTTCCCTCCGGTTTAAAGCATGTTGCTGACCTCATGTGTGATACATTCAGGGACCGTCAGAAATTTGAAAATCTGTCGAGAACACCACTTTTTCCAAGTAGAACAAACTGTTTGTAAATGCCAGACATTTGAAAATAAGTGCGTCTTTGAACGCCCCGCGGGTTTGGATCCAGATTAATCTGCGTTAATTTTTAGAAGGCGTTAATTTGGGGCTGTAATTAATTAATTAATTAATCTAATTAACGCGTTAAAATGAAAGCCCTAGTTAAAACTGAAAATTTCTGATCCTTATTGTCAAGTTAGAGCCAGCAAAGAAATTTAGGTGGGGTCATGTGACGTATTGTGTTGAATCCAGGCTGAGGAGGAGGGTGGTTGAGGCAGACACAGACACTGACACACGTGTAATGAGTCCCAGAGGAGACGACTGAGCAGTTGACAGAGTTGACATTTTATTGTTAAGGAAAATCCTGAAGACTCTTCTGTAAAAGTTAATGTTGTACTTAGGGCTGGGGGATATATCGAGTATACTCGATGTATCGCAGTTTTTTGCACGTGAGATGTATAAAATGACAATATCACAACCATCGACTATAAACAGTCACGTTAATGTTTTCAGTCGTCACGGCGTAATTCTCTTCGGTGATTCGCTCGTTTCACTCTCTGTTGTTCAGCCGGTGCTCCTCTCACAGCGAGCACCACGCTCCCCCGTCCACCCAGAACAATTCTCCTGCGCATCCGAGTTTCGGCATTAGGAGAGGAGAGAAGAAAAGTCGCTTACACGTCGTAGTCGCTGTTGTTGTGGGTTCCTGGGGCGTGTTTTCTAGAGTGTAGTTGCTTATTTTGTCTTGCCAAGCTGCCCGTATGATCCCTGATTCTCCCTCAACTCTCCACAACGAGAAACAAACACGGCACGTTTTTAACTTTCGCTTTCATTTTTCAGCGCACTGTGTCCCCCCCCCGCTTGCCGTTCAGTCTCAGCTACAACAGCTCAGCTCTACAAACATAATATAATATAATATAATCAGCTAGTTTAATAAATCTGAGTAAAATATTTTACTGGAAATAAAAATATTTAACTACATACAGTTTGGTTTAAAATAAAAGGTTTGCTAAATTTACCTGATTGAGGTTTCTACTTTTTGCATTTAAATTTTAAAAATCCAACTGAAAGGTCTGCTTGAATCATTATACGGATGTTATTTTATGCATCAAAGAGTTGGATTTAACAGTAATATGGTGATTTAGAGAAGAAATCTGAATATCGAGATATATATCGTGTATCGCGATATAGCCTACAAATATCGAGATATTGGATTTTCGCCATATAAAGCAGCACTAGTTGTACCTGTTTCTCTTGTTTTGATTGCTAATATATATCAGTTCCTTGGTCTCTGTCCTCTTTAGACTGGAAGACTCAGCGTCCATGATTTTCAAAAAGAATAGCAAAGTTTAATTTATGGACTAGTTTACTGCACAGTCTATGAGGAATGAGCACAGGTCCATTTATAGTTTCCTCGCTGCGTGGTACGGTTCAGTCTGTATGTGTGGAGCCCATGCTGTGACTCCCACTACAGAGTCTTTATTTTTTTTATGTTTTATTTTTTTTACTGTCATAAACCAAAAGCGAAAAACTCTATAAACTCTTTGCGATGTCATGTTGAGAAATCATTTTTCAATTGTTAAACCATAGCGTCTTTTTTTTTTTTTTTTTGTCCCTCTGGATTTACAGCTTCTAATACTGGCCTGTTCAACCTGTAATCCCTTTGTATAGTATATAATAAAACATAATTTATGTGTTATTTTGAGCTTAGATATTAAAGACTGAAGATGCTTTAAACCACACAGAAACCCGGAGCACACTCTCACACATTCATCCTCAGTTTCACATCAGCCCGTATTCTTGATTTGTCCTCGTAGGACACCGTTTCCATTCTCCCCGTGCAACTCTCGTTGTTTCGTGTCCCTGATGAGGCCAAAGCTCCTGAAATAGTTCAGAGTAACTTTAATTTCCAGACTTCAGGCAAAGCCAGGCTGCTCTCCTTCCTGTCAGGATGAACAGGTGCTTTGTCACGCCCCCTAGGGGTCACATGCAAACGCACAAAGCGTGGCTTAGAGAAACTAGGTTACAACTTCAGCCTGTCCAAAGCGATATCAGACAAACTGCAACTTCAAAGCTCAAAGGTTTGTATCAAGAAACTTGATTAAAAGCTGTCTTTGGAAAATCATTTATTAGTTATGTTGTTTTCCTCACACAGAGATGAGCTCAGTCTAAAACCAGCTCTCCACAGAGAACTACGAGCTGTTTATTCAAACCAACAGACCTGCTGCTGTAGCTCATTTCCACCTCAGTATTTAAACCTATTTCAGTGAAATCTTCCAGGATTTGGATGCAATGAGCATCCCTCTTAATACAGAGCACTTTAAGCAGCTCCACCTCTCACAGTCACAGCTGAGAGCCCCCCTCAACAACCACAGTTTCCAGCTACCCTCCATTGAGCAGCCCCCCTGGACCCACTTGAGCTGGAGAGCACCTTAACGGTGGGTAATGAGCTGCAGAGAGTCGCTTAGACAGCCAGGTTCACTCCATCTTCACTTTTTCCTGGGTCCAGGTTTTTATTCAGTCTTTGTGTTTTAGTCCTCCTGCTAACCTTAGAGAAATAAAGCCTTACTCAAAGCTTCTGTCAGGAACGTTATGCTGTGTCTAGTTTGGCGCCCTCTGTGGACAAAACGGTACATCACATGTAAAAAAAAAAAGGGAAGATTTTATGTATTTAATTTTAGAATATACTTCTTTTTTTACTCTCTGAATCATGGTATATACACACATATGCACAAACAGCACTTTGCACAGTAACATGCTCTGATTAGAGAGGACAGAGTTTTGGCGTACCTGAGCAGTTACGGGATTGCTGCCTTGCTCAAGGGCACACCAACAGTGCTCGGGAATTTATGCTAATACCTTCCCAGCTATCAGCACAACGCCCAATCTTCAGCACCAGGACTTGAACCAGCAACCCTTTGATCACTAAACCAAGTCCCTAAGGGCTGAGCCACGACTGCTGCCATGAAACAAAATCAATTTTTTGTTTTTTGATTATTATAATACAATTTACCTGTCTCCTGTCTCTAAGGACTAAACTAACATTACATAAGAGGAAAAAAATAGAAGGAAAAAAACAAAAACAATAAAACCAAACAAAAAAAAAAAAAAACACACTTATTTACTTTTTTTTTTAGCTCATCAGAAAGCATCGTTAATAATTTCAGTCAGTTTCTTAACCATCTTTAAAAATCCCTCACAGGAACTTTAACATCGCCTCAATGAAATCACGTCATACGCTTTTCGTAAAAAAAAAAAAAAAGTAATAATAATAATACAATGAAAAATAATAATAATAATAATAATAATAATAATAATAATAATAATAATAATAATAATAATAATAATAATAAAAATGATAAAAATAATTAAAATTATAATTATAAAAGTTAGAAAAATGATAATAATGAAAATGATAAAAATAATGATAAAAGTTTAAAAAATGGTAATAATGGAAATAATAATAAAAATAAAAGTAAAAACTAAAAAATGGAAATAATGAAAATCATAATAATAATTAAAAAAAATAAAAGTAAAATAAAAATAAAAAATGGTAACAGTGAAAATAATAATAATAAAAATTATAGTAAAAAAATAAAAAATGGAAATAATGAAAAACATTTAAAAATAGAAATAATAAAAGTAAAAAAAATGGTAATAATGAAATAATAATAAAAAATAATAATAAAAGTAAGAAAAAATGGTAAGAGTTAAAATTAATAATTATAATAAAAAATGGTAATAATGAAAATAAAAACAATTGTTATTAAAAAAAATAATAATCATCATCATTATCACCATCAACATCACAATAATAATAATAAAAAAGTAAATGAATTAATAATAAAAAAAAAAATGGTTTTCCTATGGCACCAAATTAAAAGGCTATTGTAAAACATTTGCTCAAACTAATTAGCGCTTGTGTAAACGTTGAATCTAACATTCGACTCTGTCTTGATTAACATCTACCGACCAAATGGGAAATCTTTAGCTATCTTCAGGAGCGACAGGATCTGGTCTCCACAGCAGCAGGCTGTGTGATAAGCCTGAATGGATTCTTTAACGTTTATTAGAGGAAGAAAATCCTCCAGGGGAGAGGAGAAAGGAGAAAGGAGAAAGGAGAAAGGCTGCTTAATGTCCAGAAACAACGTGTTCGGCTTTATGAGACAAAAGAAGAGCTGACGTTAGGAGGAGCTGCTCAGATAAGGAGGCGAGAAATCTGAATCAACAAAACCTACAACTAACACATACACCCGTTCTGGTGAAGAAGAGGAGTACAGTTATTTGTCTGAAGTTTTCGGGCTGTGAAAGTGAAGAAAAAACAAAATTACAGCTAAAGAAAGACGAGCCGAAGCTCAGTGGAGCTTGATAAGCCGAGGAGGAGTGTGAGCTTACAGGATAATACTCCCGAGGTTAATCTCTTCAACAAAGCGAGCCCTTTATCCCGCGTCTGACCTCCTTTGTAGTTTCATACGTTGTGGTTTTCAAACCGTCAGCCTCAGACGCCTCAGCTGGAAAATAAGCACCAGAAGTTTCTCCTCCGGCATGAGCAGGAGTTCGTCTTCAGCGTGTTTCAGCGTGTTTCCGAGCTTCACCGTCAGTAAATGAAAGATGACACCGGCGGCTGAATTTAAAGGTTAAGTGCACTTTTTTCCCGCCGCAGACGTCCACAGAGAAGCAAACATGTCCTTTACAGTTTGCCGTCTCTCTGCCCTCCTAATCACATCATCCTGAGACCTTCAGACTCAGCAGCAGAGTCAGCTGACAGAGTGTGTAAAAATGAACCTTTTTAAAGTTCAAGTAAGTGCAGTTAATTATCCGCCGCAGCGAGACGACCCCCGGACTCCCACCTTCCAGCACGCCAGGTCTGAGATGTTACATCATCACGCCGCCGGTGACGGCTTCAGACTCACGCTGCAGATTACTGAACTAAGTGATTAAACGTCGGAGGATCTCTGTGCATAAATTTCCATATCAGAGCAGACAGATGTATTTTCCTGACAGTCGGACTCATTTGTAGAAACAGCCCGCCGTTTGTTTCACGCCTACATGTTATATAACGGCAATTAAAGCGATATAAAATGTACACAACTGAATGCTAATTCATTAAGCAAATTAATTAATTATCTTAATGAATTAGCCCATTAGCATACCTGCTCCTGCTTGATGTATCACAGTGATTATACGGGGACATTAGGCAGCTCGAGAGCTTCTGGTCTGGACGTGATCCAGAATATCTGGGGGATGATTAAGGCCTTGCCAGGCCTCCGCTCTTCGGGCCCGGCTCAGATTTGGCTCGGCTATTTGGACCCAATTTAAGCTCCACAAAGAAATCCCCTCTCTGGAAATTGCTCCTCAGATGAAAAGAAAAAAAAAAGGACAGAAAGCACAGGCGTACTTTTGGAAAAAACGAGCCCTTTTCAACTCTTCTCTTGTAGCCGGGCCACTCCAGCTCATTATCCCGCTCTGAGGAGCACAAACCCAGATACACTTAATGAAGTCTTACACTATCTCTGGCATTTCACCAGCGTGGAGAGTGGGCTGCTGCTGCACAGGCTGCTGTAAGGTTAGCTCCAGTTACTGTGGTTAATATGTCATGAAGAAACTGAGCCGTCTCTGAAGTTTCAAGTGATCTGAAGGTAAATCATGGACGGCTGGATGTTCGTCCTGATGCTTTAACAAAAACTATTTGAAAATGAAAATGAGGTCTGAAATGCTCTAACAAGTGAAAAAAAAAAAAAAAATAATAATAATCTGCCAATGGAACAATAAAAAATAGCTCTAAAATTTTCTTGAAACTACAATATTGTCTTTAAACAGGTAATTTTTTCTTGATCCATTGGCAGATTGTTTTGTTTTTACTTGTTACAGTAATTCAGACCTCATTTTTGTCTTAAAAAAAAAAACTTGTAATATAACATTTTTCTGGACTGGTCAGGTGAATGTGGCTCAGACTAAGTTTAAAAAGACATTTTCCACTGAAAATAAGGCAAAAACACTTGATAAGATTTAAGTATTTTGCAGTGTAGATATCAGTGGTATGACCCCCTGTGGCCAAATTGTTGAAAGACACACTAATGTGCCTGTTTGGTCGGCAGAACACACTGAACTGCCTCCTTAGCTGGTTAAAACCATAGACTGTAAAAAAATGGACGTCATCTTACTCGGCTCGAAGTGAGGTCCCCACAAAAACTGCTCCCCCTGGTGGCTGGCTGCAGTATAGGTTAAAAATCCATCTCCCCAGTCATTCCAGATGGGCTGTGGTCAAACTTTAAAAATTAATCCACCTGGTAGAAATGTTTCTCACGTCTGATTGTTGTGGTGATTTGAAGATATCATTTGGCTGTCTTGTATCCAAGTCCTCTTTTTTCTGAAAATTTTTGTTTTCATTAGTTATACGAGGTTAAAAACGAGGCTTTAACGTCATGTTTAACGATGATCGACCGCTGACGTTTCGTGTATTTTAGAGTCAGGAAGTGATTAGACTCTTGGCAGACTTTTTCTATCTTTCTTTCTTTTTGCCCCTGGCCACAAAAAATCTGTGCACAGCTCTGCTGGATCGACTCTGGCTTACTTTGTGAGCTTCATGGAAAATGTGAAGCTTCATTTCAGTGACATGATAAATACAGTGTTCGCTGAAAGCTGGAGCCGTATGAAAACCTCCACCTCTGTGAAAAACAGATTGAATATTGACGGGAGCCTCCTCCGCCCCCCAGAGGAAGCCTCCCTGTCAGAGCCGCTCTGAGCCTGTTATTTCTCCATAAGTGTCTGCACGGTGCTGCTGTCAGTCCAGATGTTTCACCTCCACATCAGCAGAAACCTGAATCTTTGAGTCTGAGTCTAACACCAGCTGATCGTACTGAGTGTAAACGTGTTTCTCTAAATATGGCGATCTCAGGGAAAAATCTCCAGGCTGCACACAAAGCAGAATCCACACTCGCCGTCAGCAGATGCAGCTGCTGGCACAGCTGGGCGCCCGCGGAGGAAGTGCTCTCGTAGCAAAAAAAAGAGGCTTCACGCGCTCTCACCAAAACATCTGTCACCACGTCACCTCAGATGAATGGCCGGTGATTACGCCGTGACAGTTTTCGTCAAGACGAGGCTGTGAAGCACCTTATTCTGCGGGGTGACAGGATGCTTCCTATTGTTTCATTCGCCCGCTGCAAAGCGTCGTGTCAGGATTCTCAGATTCAGATCAGCTGGACTCAGATTTCTGATTGAGATGTGTTTTAGCTTTCTGGGCAGATTGAGTTTGGAGATATGAAAACTGTGATTAGAAAATGACTCAGGAAGCTGAAATGATTGAGATACAAAGAGAAGACTGTTAAATAAATGAAGAATTAAAGACACAATGTCTCCAACTGAGAAGAAAAATCACTTTTAATCAAGTTTTTCTGCCTTAACGACATCTACGACTCTGGATAATTTAACAAATTCGCTTTGATTTAATGAAATAACATCTCCCACGTTGCCTCAAACAACATCTGAGCTCGTCAGGAGCTGTGATCCAGGAACTGAATCACCTCCAGAGTCGGGCCAGAGGAGCAGATTTAGAGTTTTAATAAGGCTCCTGCTGAAGAGGTAACGTGTCCTTTGTGTGAGAGCATATTTCAGCTGCTATCATCAGAGTGATTCACAGATTATCCCCTTCATGATAACTCTCCATTACACATTTCTTACCACCTGCTTTATGGCAGAGTTGTAGCAGGAAATCTTTGGGCAGAAATGAAGTAATTTGTGTTTTATGATTCCAGCTGCTGCAACAGCTTGAAATCAACAGAAGGACTGGGCTCTTCTAACGTACGCGCAGCGTATCTGAGACGACAGAAACAGAATGAAACCGCACAAAAAGACTTCCCGAGCAGAGTTTAATGACGGAAAAATGACAGCAACGGGCTGATATTAAAGCAGTAGACTTTTGATCTCTTCTTATTTATCAGGAAACACAACATCCAAACTAGGCTCCTCCCCTTGGGCTCAGTGCCAGCTGCAGCACACACCCATAGCCTCTGACCGTGACTACATGAACACACTCACTATTCAATCAACCACCTGTAGCATCACGTTTCTTCGTGGGAGAGACTCCAGAGCCGTGCCCCTGACTTAACATGTTAGCACAAGCAAACCACGGGTATTTGACACATACCTGGTTAGCAGAAAGCTAACTCATGTCGCTCTTTGTCCCAAAAGTGAATGAAAGTCGAGCCAAGCTTCACCCTCGTTTAGGAAAAACCTTTATCTGTTTGGTAGGCCTGTCACGATAATCAATAAATCAATGAACCGATCGATGAATAAAAACGTCCTGGGTAAGTTTCCCAGCCTGGATAAACTGACACGTGCTGCATGTTTGTTTTCCTCCTCTCTTTGGACCAAAGAGGCTAAATGAGAAGATGGCTCACTACGTCTATCTTTCCTAACATCGGGGTGCATAGGTTCTATAGCAGATTTAGCAGATTTATAGCGGAGTGAGCATCTGTCAAAAATGCGATCTTTGGGGTGAAGACGGGGCTGCTGGCGCGTCCACACGGAGAGAGCTGAAGCGAGCGTCCTGAGGGGTAAGGAGGAAACACACGCTAATATGAGTGATGGCACCAAAGATACGGTTCTTAAGCCGCCTGCCACAGTCCCAGTGTGGGAATATTTAGTTTTTATCAGAATGAACAAAGTGTGAGCTCATGAACACCAACCAGCTGATATGTGGCATTTGTTTGAAAATAGTGGCGACGAAGAAGAAGAAGGGGAGGTGCAGCGGAGCCTTGTTCTTTGACAATCCGCTCTTACTGAGGCTTTTGGTCTGCAAAGACAATAGAAATAAAAGCTCCACATGGTGGCGCTCAAAGACAGATACATTACCAAAGAAATGCAGCCCTTCAATACGGTTAAAGCCAGAAATGTTAAAACTGTTTGACAGACAGTACGGATTGACTGGGAAAAAGGACATGTTACAAACAATTCAGGAACTGTATAAACTCCCTTTGATTTAGGCTAGAGTTTTAATTGTTGTTTTTTTGTAGTTTTGTTTTTTCTTCAGAGACAGGGTCTATGTTTTATTGTTTTTGATTAGTATTAATTATTTTCATTGACATGTATTTTTTTCTTTAAGAGAGTCCATTTCATTTTCATTGTGTTTTTTTCTCTTTCTTGTTTGTTAAATTTATTATATTTTTTGTTTATTTTATTTCAAAGATCCTGACCTTTTAATTACAGTTAAATACTCTGAAGAAATTAAAGTTTCTTGCTTTTGATATGGTGTACTCAATTTATTATCCCATTTATCATAACTACATCAATGAAAAAATGGAAAAAAAAAATAAAAATATTGACAATAATATCGTTTATTAGCAATAATATTTTGGAAAATTATCGTCCAGCAAAATTTGTTATCGTGACAGACCTACTGTTTGGCGTTTTGTTTCACTTTGGTTGTTTTTCTTCCTCAGTGCTACATTTGCTAACATAGCTGCTCTAATTAGCTTCTTCCACTCGCTAATCAATATGCAAAGTCATTTTCACAACGAGCGCGCTGTGATTGGCTGATGTAACCATGCTAACTATCTGCCAATAGATGTC
Source organism: Halichoeres trimaculatus (assembly GCF_033239565.1). Lineage (NCBI taxonomy): Eukaryota > Metazoa > Chordata > Actinopteri > Labriformes > Labridae > Halichoeres > Halichoeres trimaculatus. The sequence goes on from NW_027437185.1 coordinate 38,564,265, forward strand.
CTGACACATCCAAAACATCAACATCCAGGCTGAGGAGGGGGTTGAGGCAGACACAGACACTGACACACATGTATAAAGGCCCAGAGGACACGATTGAGCAAGATTAATCCAGTAAAAGTTGATATTTTATCTTTAGGGAAATCCTGCAGACTCTACCTTTAAGAAAATATTTGAGAAAAAAAAATAAAAATGAATAAAATAAATGGATGAATGAAAACTTTAATTATAAAAGATAAAATCTTGTGACCAAAGTATAAAAATAAAATCTTCCACCCAGCCCGTTCCTGCCTTCACGTCCCAACACACCAACATCTAAATGTCACTAATGATTTACTGCGACTCAGCATTAATCCAGCATGAGCAAGCACTCAGCAACATTTGGCGACGACGACAGGAAGACTTTCAAAACCCTCTCTTTGCGAGACGGGAACCCGGGGCGGAGGAAGACTTATGTTTGACACATGTTTGAGCCGAGGGGCCGGGATGGAGGAGAGGGACACAAACAGACGGAGCGCCAAACAAACAATAAACACTTAAGATTTATGGATAAAATATTGATAATAACAGTGAAATACACTCGGCTTAGCAATAGAAATAACAATACTGTAAGTTCGTCTGACTCCTGGAATAAACAGCTCCTCTACTAACGCTGTCAGTCACAGCGATGGTGAACTGATGGTGATAATTGCTGCAGTCAGAGTTTTAATCTAATTATGAATATCATAAAGTGTTGTGAATGAAATCAGCCTGTTTAAAGTGTTGGTAAATGTTACATGATGTTGCTCGGTGTCTGCAGCAAAGAGAGGCCGTCAGGAGACTTCACGCAGAGAGAGGATGGAGCTGAGCTCAGAGGTGAACGTGCTGGACTGGGATTTTTCAGCTGACAGTTTCTGGTATGGATTTAAAAAAGAGATTTGAAGGTTATTTTGGGGCTTTTTGTGCTTTTTGTGGAGCAGGAAACAGGAAGGAGTGGAGAGGCCGTGCAGAAAAACAGCAGGACGGGTTCAACCCAAACTGCTCGGTCATTTCTGCTGCTCGCAAGACTTTAATGGATCAGGCGTTCAGACAAAAACTGGCTTCACAGGATGATTGATCACTTTACACTGCGCATGAGTGTGTGTGAGTGTGAGTGTGTGTGTGTGCATGAACGGTTGTGTGTAAGTGTTAAAGTCAAAATACACCAGATCTGGATCAGACAGGTTTCTACTCACGTTCACACTGGATCCAGTCGGTTACAGTTCGGCTGAGCAGGTCGCAGCATACACTGAGCAGGACAGGAAGTTGTTTACAGAAACCACATAAAAACTAGGGATGGGTGAATACTGGTATCAGTATCAGTATCCAGCCAGTACCAGCTTTTTTTTAAGGCATCAGTACTAACGAAGACTGGTTTCTCAAGGCAAAAAAAATCTTACCTCCAGTTAGTCCTCCTCACCAGTAGTTGGCGCCACTTGCTGCAGTTTTTAACTACGACAAATGTGCGTCAGCTCCAGTTCAGACAACATGAGTGAATCAGGGAGAGTTAAGAGTTAAACTGTTTTATTTTACACTTCAGTTTGTTTAAAAAGAAAAAATACTCGAACTCAAACTTGAACTTTTGTTGATTTATTTTAAGAAAGGTTAACTCAGAGAATTGTTTGTGTTTTATTTTGGACTCAATGTCAGATACTGAGCTGTCTGTGTTAAAAATGATCTGTCACTGTTAGTTAAAGTACTACGTACAGGGCTGGCCCTGAGCATAGGCAACCTAGGCAGCCACCAAGGGCACCATCTGCTGGTGGGGGCACGAATAAACATGGGTTCGGTGTTCATTTGCTGGCGTGAACTAAAAGAGGAGGAGGGATGTCTGACTGATGCTGACTTGTCCCTTTTATTGCTGGACGTGTCAGTACTTGTTGATTGTTTACCATCTGTTTACAGTATTCTGGAGGATGTAGCAGTGTGTAGTTTTGTTTCGACCTGTTTCAAGTGTGTGATGTCACCAGCTCGTGGTCGTCTTTACTTTTATTGACTTCATGGCTTCAACAGGACGAGCACAGGGCGACTTCACGGATTTTAAACATCGTCATTTAGTCAAAATTAAATAAACGACCTCATTCCTATCCATCCTGCAAACAGCCGCTGAAGACAGAAGAAAACTTCTGAGTGAAGTCCTGGTTTCTGGGATTCACCTACAAGCAAATGCACGCGACCGACAGATCTGTACCTTTACGGCAGTATGCAGCGCTAGCGCTCATGGGTAGTTGAGTTCTCTTTCCGGTCCAGTTTGCCTTGGTTGTTTTGTTTTATTGATTATTTTAATGACAGGAAGTGGGATGTTACCATGTTGGAATAGAGAGAGAGGTTTTTGCACGTTTTCCCCTCAGGGACTTTTGCACTAAACTTGGAAGTGTTATTTATTTTTATTTATTTTTATTATGGCTCTAAATATTCCAATGATGTGCATTTTTTGCTAATTGCACTGTTTTGAAAAGTTTTAAGATTTTCTGTATTGTTTTTATTTTCACAAAAGTTCTGTTTGTAAAGTTTTAGTGCACATTGAAGTAATTAAGAATGTATTTATGTTTATCTTCACAATTTATTATGTTTTTATTTTACTGTATGTATGTTTGCCGCGGAGGGCAGAGGGCGGGGGATGGCGCGTTTTTGTCTTTCGCCTATAGGGCACCTGCTGAGCTAGGGCCGGCCCTGATTACGTATCAAAAGTACCAGTGGTATCTGTACTCGGTATCAGTAAGTACTCAACAGGAAGTACTCGTACTGGTATCCAATCCACTTTATTCGTCGAGCACATTTTAAAAACAATAAAGTTTCCCAAAGTGCTGCGCAGCAAAAAAACAAATAAGAACATCAATAAAACAAATAACATGAATTAAAATAACACAAAGAAACAAATAAGAGTCATAAACACACAGGGGTTAAAACCATAAAAGACATAAAAGGACACGGATCGCACAACTATCATGCTAAATCAAAAGCCAAAGAATAAAAATGAGTTTTAAGATGTGATTTAAAGATATGAAGGGTGAGGATTTTTTTATTTCTGGCGGCAGGTCGTTCCATAAATTAAAAAGGCTCGATCACCTCGGGTCTTTAAACGGGTTTCTGGGACCAGCAGACCTCAGTCTGAAAGAAAAGTGTTATCAAACATCCCAACTAAAAACGCCCAGAAACTTTCAAAATAAAACGGATCGTGTTAAGAACAGATGGTTTTTATCTCGGCTACAACAACAAACGGAAAAAAAAAGTAGCACAGCCAAACTAGAAATCAACAGATTTGAGGTTTTACAGCCTGGTAATCCAGGAAACTCCTCGGTCTGTGACTCCAGCTGTCTGTGGATCCTGATCTGAGATCTGACCCCATGGGGAATGACAGGGGGCTGAGGATTGAGCCCTGTGGGACCCACAAACGAGTAGAGCGTTGATTGCTTCTGCTAAAATCACCACCAGCTGGAGTTTAAACACACGGTCACGCAGCGTAGTGTCGTAGCATAGTAGCAGCTTATTCACGAGCTGAACACCAGCTTCATCAGCTCAGTCTGGGAGTTTTCAGAGGGAAGTTGGATCGTTCTCCGTCCACTTTGACTCAAACAGCCTGAGCTCTGACGCTCCGTGTGGTGTAAACATCACCATCTTTGTGGATGTGTCGTCTCTCACTGGATCCTCTCCTGAACCCTGACACCACAGAAATGACAAACAGACTCAGCCTGCTGTCTTCTTCTTCTGTTGTTGTTTTGACCCAAACAGCGGCGTTGATGCTCTGACTGTAAAGGTCACTGAAGGTCATCGCTGCAGAGATGAAAGCTCGCCCCCTGACCCTCTGATGATGCTGCGCCCCCTCTCTGAAGCACGCCATTAGCAGTGTTAACAGCAGATAAAGATCCTTTATGATGTGATAGTATCTGAGCGGGATCAAAGCGTCTCTGTCGGTCTTTGTGGAGCTGATAATGACGGCAGCAGCAGCAGAGACGACTCCTCTGTGTGAAGCTACACAGGTGAGAGGAGCTGGTGTGTAGATCAGTGTGAGTTAAACAACCTGGCAAACGCAGTGTGATGCTCGTAGCTTTAACAAATTACACACACAGTTATCAGCATCCTAATTAACGACTTTCATTCCCACGGCCTGCAGGGGAATCAAAGTGTTTGGGATTCATTGTTACAGGAGAGCGCAGAGATGTTTAAAGATCTACGATAATGTCTTCATTGTGCAAAGGTAGATAAAATCCCAATCTGTTAAAAGTTTACTGCGAACTCATGGTTCAGCTTTGATTTGTGGTTTACAGCGCGCTCACTCTACCTGCACTTTTTACAGCGCGCTCACTCTACCTGCACTTTTTACAGCACGCTCACTCTACCTGCACTTTTTACAGCGTGCTAACTCAACCTGCACTTTTAACAGCATGCTTACTAAACCTGCACTTTTTACAGTGCACTCACTCTACCTGCACTTTTTACAGCCGGGTAACTCTTCCTGCACTATTTACAGCGCGCTAACTTTACCTGCACTTTTTAAAGTGCCCTCACTCTACCTTCACTTTTTACAGCGCGCTAACTCTACCTGCACTATTTACAGCATGCTAACTAAACCTGCACTTTTTACAGCCCCCTCACTCTACCTTCACTTTTTACAGCGCGCTCATTTTACCTTCACTTTTTACAGCGCGCTCATTTTACCTGCACTTTTTACAGCGGGGTAACTCTTCCTGCACTATTTACAGTGCGCTCACTCTACCTGCACTTTTACAGCGCGCTAACTCTACCTGCACTATTTACAGCGTGCTAACTAAACCTGCACTTTTTACAGCGCCCTCACTCTACCTTCACTAATTACAGCGCGCTCACTCTACCTTCACTTTTTACTGCACGCTCACGCTACCTGGACTTTTACAGCATGCTCACTCTACCTGCACTTTTTACAGTGTGCTCACTCTACCTGCACTATTTACAGCGTGCTCACTTTACCTGCACTTTTTTAAAGCGTGCTCATTTTACCTGGACTTTTACAGCATGCTCACTCTTCCTGCACAAGTTACAGCATGCTCACTCTACCTGCACTTTTTACAGTGCACTCACTCTACCTGCACTTTTTATGGTGCACTCACACTACCTGCACTTTTTACAGCATGCTCACTCTTCCTGCACAAGTTACAGCATGCTCACTCTACCTGCACTTTTTACAGTGCACTCACTCTACCTGCACTTTTTGTGGTGCACTTACACTACCTGCACTTTTTACAGTGGGCTCACTCTCTACCTGCACTTTTTACAGTGGGCTCCCTCTCTACCTTCACTTTTTACAGTGCGCTCACTCTACCCATACGTTTTACAGCAAGCTCACTCTACCTGCACTTTTTACAGCGTGCTCATTCTACCTGCACATTTCAAGGTGCACTCACTCTACCTGCACTTTTTACGGCGCACTCACTCTACCTGCACATTTTAAGGTGCACTCACTCTACCTGCACTTTTTACGGTGCAATCACTCTACCTGCACTTTTTACGGCGCACTCACTCTACCTGCACATTTTACGGTGCACTCACTCTACCTGCACTTTTTACAGTGCACTCACTCTACCTGCACTTTATACTGCGCGCTCACTCTACCTGCACTTATTACGGTGCACTCACTCTACCTGCACTTATTACGGTGCACTTACTCTTCCCGACTTTTTACGGTGCGCTCACTCTACCTGCACTTTGTACAGCGTGCTCATGCTTGCTGCACTTTTTATAGTGTGCCAATTCTACCTGCATGTTTTACAGCACATTCACTCTACCTACACTTTTTCCAGCGTGACGTGGCGAGGCCTGTTTGAAGCTGGGTTTGTGTGCGGAGCCGTTTCTTCTCCCTCTGGGTCAGAAAGCAGAAATATTGAAGGCTTGCTAACTCGCCTGCTTGTACTGTTGACTTTTTGTAGCTTCATATTTCATGTTTCAGGATGAGTGCTTTGCTCAGGAGGAATCTCTGCAGAGTTTTCTCTGCAAAGATTTCTGCCTCTTTACATCAAACGTTCACTTTCTTTGAGCTTATATGAGCTTCATATAATCCCACAACCTCTCATTCACCATCAAAGTCCTCTAACCTCCAGGCGAGCGCTGCCCCCTTTTATGAACCCACTTTGCCGTTTATTAACTGACTCACTGACTCAGGTCCTGCAGAGAGAGACGTAGTATGAGCTGCTCCTCCAAGACCACAAAACTGGAGCGAAACTCGTCTTTTTTCATGCAAAACACTCTCAGCGTCTCCTTTCAAACCTCAAGCATCTCATTTCTACACACATCCCAACGAGCAGCAGCACTACAGAAGCAGCTGACGCTCCATTCATGCTCTGAAATAAGAGAAACGCAGCAGCAGGAGGTAAGGGATCCTTAAAACTGGAGCGTACAGACACCACGCAGGGATGTAAAGTGATGAATACAATAAAGATAAGAGTTTGAACATGGATGACATCCAAAGCCGTCCCTCTGTCCCTCTGTGGCGCTCCGTCGCAGAGATTTCACAGCGGTTTGTGCATTTGTAAGAGAAGCGCCGATCGGGAGCCCTGCCCTGAGGGGAGGAGAGCGGCGCCTGTGGTTTCAGACGTGCTTTGAACTTGAAGAAGTCCTTCATCAGCGTACAGTGCTGCTGGGGATGTTGGAGTACAGGAAGTGGCATGATAACGCCGCCAAATACGGCGCTCTGCTGCAGGGTGCCTGGGCAGCGAACACGCAGCAGATGCTCCAGTCTTCTCCAGATATCTCTGAGACAAACTGAAGCTCTCTAACCGAACCGGCCTGTGCATGAGAAACGCGCTGAGCGTGCTTAAAGAGCTCGGCCCACAGGAGGTCAGGGATGTGTCAGCGGCAGCGAGCGTGTGAGCGGGCGGCGCAGAGGAAAGCAGAGCAGTTTATCTGCTGACTCCAAGTTCCCCTTCACTGACCTCCCTGACAATTTGAATAATTTCAGACAAGCTTCTCCAGGAAATCAGTGGTTTACACAGCAAACTGTGAGGCCCGGAGCCTGGAGCCGGCTGCAGCAGGAGCACGCTGCTGCAGCAGGAGCACGCAGCTCAGAGCGGCAGAGGAGAGCTGGGTCCGACTGGAGCTGTGTGTGGAGAAAACAAGTTATTTTTCCCTTCAGGAGGCAGCCGCGGAGGCTTCAAACACACGAATCAGACACTCATTTGGTGGGACATTGAATTCGTTGTTGCATTCAGAGCTCCTGAAAATGAATGTCACCCTTCCTGTGAGCGGGGTCCCTGAAATCATCAATAAAAACACACTGAACGCCTGGCGAGCTTGGTGTGTATGCAAAACAAACTCCACATTTTCACCGTCCCTCCTTGTGAGACGTGTTTGTAGTTAATCTGAAATAACAGAGTTGTTGTTTGCAGGAATACAAACCCATTCTGTTTCCTGAATAGGAGACTTTTCCAAACGTCTTTTCACTCTGTGGTATCTTCAGACGATGGCTGGATGTCTGAAACCATCACAAATAAAAAAAGAGGGAAAGTGATTAACACTGAGAGATCTGGTGGAGAGTCCCATCTTTAAAACTGCATTACTAATGGAGGGATTAGTTTAAAAAGAAGCTTTTATTTCTTTGAGGAAATGTTTCACACTTTGCAGCAGACGAACAATCTTGAACCTTTTTTCTTTTTATGTAAATTTCCAGTCACATCAATCACATCCTCTCGAAAAGTCGATTTAGTTTGTGTTTAGTTTTCAGTGTTTGAAAAGGTTTGCATCATTAGCTTGATACAGGAATATTTATTTCCTTTGAGCTGATTGGTCCTTTACTGAGCAGGAACTGGCTGGAAACATTAAAATACTATAATTTCAAAATTTACATTTTAAAAATGTAAAAATTTTGAAAATTGCCAATTTTTCAAAATTATAGTATAAATAAATTGCAAATTTTGCAGAAAATAAAAAATAGAAAAATAAAACATTTGCAAAAAAAAAAAAAAGTTTTTTTTTCAACTTTGGAAAAAAAATGTTTTTTGAATTTGCCATTTATTTTTAAAAAATAGTATTTTTTTCTAAATTTGAAAAATAAAAAAAAGAAATTCAAAAAACATTAAAAAATTGAAAAAAAAAATTGAAAAAATCTCAAAGTGCTAACGCAATTTCAGTTAAAAACAGGAACTGGATTTATCTGTTTTTATGGAAATACAGCTCTCGGGTCAAACCATGTGCTTTACGTCATGAAACCTAGTGGCCACTAGGGGCAGTGTTGAGCCCACCTGTCACGCACAATTGAGGATATTTCCATCCAGCTGCTTTCACCTATGTTATGTTGTGTTAGTTTACTCACCTCAGACATTTGGATTAATGTATTTGGTCGGGACGATGCAGTTTAACATAGTTTATATAAAGCATGAATCTGACGAGCTGCACTGAGAGTTTAGTGCTAATTTCAAACCCTTGTCCCTGGCTTGGCCCTTGACGAGATTATAAAATATACATTTACCAGCAATAAAACTGCAAAAAGGTTTACAGGATAACAGTAAAAACAACAAACTCTATAAACCAGTTCAAACAGGAAGTTAAAAACATGGCGGACCAAAATGGTTACAGCTTAGGTTTGCTTTCAGTCACCACTGAACCATAGCAGTGAAGGATTTTAATCTGTGTTTTCATGTGGATTATTGTAAAGGATTATCAAGCTGTTCATGAGTCGCTCTCTAAATTTGTTTTGCAAAAATCCTCCTCGTGTTTCTCCTAAATTGAACTAACAACTTGATCTCTGGCAGCGTCGTGTTCAGTCTCATCTGTAAAATCTGTCTTTGACGCGTCTCTAACACTTTAATGGAAGTTAACCAGAGAAATAAAACCTTAACCTGCTAGCTCTGTCACTGGTAGTTCATCATTTTTGTTCTTTAAACATCGACTGTCTTCAGACGCCTGAAGCTCAGAGGGAAAAATGCATCATTAACTCACTCAGCTGTCTCCATCAGTGTTTCGTTAGTTAAGTACTTAGTAACTTTAGATTTGGAAAGCTGACTGGATCAACGTGCACCCTTCAAACAAATGGATTTAACTTTAATAAAGAAAAATGCAGAAGTTGTATTAATAAAGTGAGCTCCATTAGAGCCTGAAATGTAAAAATGACCCAAAATGTAACAAAAAAATGTAATAAAACCCAAATGTAACAACTTGTTTCGTTACATTTTACATTTTTCTTCCCTTACATTTTGGGTTGTTGTTACATTTCAGGCTCTAACGCAGCTGATAGATGACTGGAGGGTGTAAAAGTTTTGTATTTCTCCTTAGATAACTTTGATCCAAGGTCAAATACTTTTTTCAGATCAACTCACTTTTTTTTTCCATGAGTTTCCTTCGTTAGATTTCATATCTCAATGCTCCGTTTTCCAACTGTGGGTGACAGCAACTGCTCACAGAGGTTATCATAGTTTTAATTTTATTTTAACTTTCCATTTAGTTTAGTTCAGTTTGTGTGAATAATTTTTTACAGTGGTTTCTGGTTCAGTTGAGGTTTTCTCCTCAATCTTTCCAAATCTAAAACTTCAGTTTCTCTGTCATAGAAATCTGAACCCCTGGCAGATTTTGAAGCAGAGAGTTTATTAAAAAAGGCTCCATGCATGCTCAGCAAAGTAAGCCGATAAAAGCAAACAGAAAAAAGGTTTATTTACCACTTTGCATGGACACTTTGCATTTCACAGAGAGAAATTGGATACACCTGCCACAGAGCTGAAAAGTTGCTGCCAAAGGGAAATGATAAACGGCGTCTCAAACGCTGTTCACAGACTGAGAGCTTCCAGCACAGATTGCAGAAAGGACTTCAGTCAGTGTTTTTCAGAGAGCTGTGTCTCATGCTCAGCATGCTCTGCTTTTTAAACCATCTGAAAACTCAGAGCTGAGCATTTCTCTGCTCCTCTGTCAGTAATCTTTGTGTTTAAATGTTCTTCACAAACAGGAAACGTCGATTTACAGGAGTCAGAGTTAGCAAACACTAAATACAGTGTTTAACAGACGGAAACGCTTCGAATAAAACCTGTAATTTTCAGTTTGACTACAGGACATGCTCATCACAGATTATCATCTGGCTCTGTCTGCGTAATGACCGTTCAGAGTCAGGATTTAAACCCTGCATTAACCTGCAGAGGTCACAGTGGGAGTGCTGTGGAGATCTCTCTGGACTCTGTGAACACGTTCGTCAGGACAGGACGAGACTCTGACGACCGAACGAGGAATTACTGCAACAAGAGGACTGAACAGAAACCGTTTCAGACACCGAGGAAAATTAGCATGTTTACAGGTTCAGGCGTCAGTAAGGAGCGCAAACAGGTCACAATCCATGCTGTAGCAGAAAACCCGCAGGGGGCGCTGGTTGGCACACATACAGGGGCTGAAGGTGAAATAGTTGCTGGTTTGGTTTAGGTCAAGATCAGAGGTCTGAGACCTTTACTTTCATATTATCCATTTTCCCTCAACTAAGCTGGATTAAAGACATTCATTCACATTAAAGACAAAAAAAATTGAGATAGGGGCAGAATATGCAAAAATTCCAAAATCTCTGAAATTGTATAAATTTGCAAAAAAAAAAAAAAAAAAAAGAAAAAAAAAGAGAGGATTTGTAATTTTAAAGTTTTCTTCTTTTTAAACAAAAAAGTAAGAATTTTAAAAAGTAGCTTACATTTTTCAAAAATATAGAATTTAAAAAAATTGAAAATTTTGCAGAAATGAAAAAATGGAATCTGCAATTTAAAAAAAAAAAGATATTTAAAAAATTTAGAATTTATTTTTAAGTTTGAAGAAAGAGATTTAAAAATAACTGAAATTCAAAAAAATTTGCAAAAAAAAAAAAAAAAAGGCAAAAAAAAAAAAAAAAATCAAAAGTTTGATGGCAGTGTTGGCACCAGCACCTCTCTTTGCCAATCTGAAGATTCCTCTACCTTGACTTTCCACTGGTGTGTTGTAATGTCCTGTAAAATATTTTTAATCTTTGCTCCCAAACAGGAAGTTGGTGGCTGGTGTTGTTATTGTTTATTGATTCTCTCAGATACAGTCAGCATCCCATAAAACATCACATCTGGTTCACCTGTAGGGGAAAACAAACCACTAGCTACAAGGCTAAGAGTGTTTGTTTGTCTTTCTGTACCATGAATCAACAAAAACATCTGAACTTGAAGATTAATTTGTTAAAAAAGAAAAAGCTCAGGAAAATGAATGTGCTCACTGATGGGGTCCAAAATTCAAACATCTGTCTGTAAGCGGCTCCACGTTAGTTTAGCATTAGCTTCATCCTAAACTGTGGACGAGTTTTTTCCAGGAGTAAAATCAAGAGTTAAAAAGAAAAATGCTAACAAGCTTTTGGAGGCAGCTCTGTGTGTGAAAATGTAAATTTGTTCAACAATATTCCAAAGCTTTTGAAATATTTTGGTAAAAGGAGGTGAGAAGTGTGTCCTGGCAAAGGTTGCATGGCTGTGTATTTTGATATCTCATGCTGTTGTTAAGGCCTGACAGGAGCAGTTTCATTAAAATGTGAAGTATCGTGATGTTTTCTTCGATTACACTAACACAAACATTTTAATTTGAGCTGAACATCCACAGCTTGTCTGAGATCTGACCCTTTTAACTTCCTCTGACACCCACAGACCGTCAGGGTCTCCGTGCTAAAGATGGAGAATTACACCTTGGGCTCTGCTCAGGTTTTTAAATCTCATGGTAAACTGTGAAAAAAAAAAAAAAAAGATGGAGGCTGGTGGAGTTAAACAGATGCTGGAGGGAGGCAGTGGCTGTGGTTGTTGTTGCAGAAACATTTTACCGCTCTGCTGCGGGGCGCTCTGCCCTCTGCTTCCAGGCTGACATTTCTTATCTGGAGCCATATGTTGTTTGGATTACAGTAAGCGCTGTATAAGTTTCCAGTGTTGTTTTGAAAACGAGCTCATACTGTACCGTGCCGTCCACTGACGGAGAGAAAAGACTCCCCAAAGCCCATCAGCCGTATCCAGCATTCCTGATTTCTCTAGGGCTGCGTTTAATTACGCTGGAGACGAGCTGACTGTAATTAGAAAGCTGTAAATTGAAGACTTATCAGCTATAAGTCAGAATTAGTCCGAGCCGGTGAGGAGTCAAGAGGGAATGGTGCACAGTGTCAGGAAAATGTTGGTCATTTTTCATCATGTGTTCCTATTTTCCCGCCTCACGACTCGCTGAACATGCGTGACAGCTGATGCTAAATTACAATGTGTGCATGTATTCAAAGCAGCCAGCGCTGACACACACACACACACACACACTCACACACACACGGTATCAGCTAGACAGGCTGCACGGACATTTCTATTGTTATGCTAGCCCTGTGCACTGAAATCTGCTGAATGAGACGGATGGGGGGGTTAGGGGGGTTAGGGGGGCTGGAGGAGCGCGGCTGAGACTTGTCAGGACATGATGCATTGTGTACATACTGGGAAATGGGTAGTCTTCATTTGAAAGTCGATGCCAAAGCTTCAACGTGCTCCGGGGGAATTTAAAAACCCCGAGCCAAAGTTATGATGGCACTCCCGGAGGGGTCCAGGGAAAACTTCCGGCTGTTTCTGCCTCTTGTGCTTTCAAGGCAAATAAATCAGACTTTGGAGTATTTACTCGGCTACACACTTTCCCTCCTCACACACACAAAAACACACACAAACACACACAACAGAAATAACATGCTCACTAAAGTGTTGGAGTCAGCTCGAGGTCCATGTGCACCAAACACTGTCATGATAAATCCTCATTCTGGCCGTTTTACACCAGCGTAGCATGATAAACAATATTGTTTTTGCTGGAGGGGACATCAGAGTTATTTACCTTGCTTTTGCTTCCAGCGCAGATTCATCCCAAAACGGAGTGACACACATTCCCCCGCTGGAAAAACAGAATAAATGTGTCCAGAAAAACACATCTTCGATTTAAACCAAACAGATACTGATACTCTGAGTTGTAAGTTTGGCCACAATTCATTTTCTTTGTATTGTTTTAATTTAAATCAGTTATTTATTTATTTATTTATTTTTGCAGCTTTTATGAAGCATTTGGCTTTATAACAAGCCCCTATTGTTCGTCTGTTTTTTTTTTTTTTTTTGTTTTTTTTTTTCCATCATCATTTTCTTCATCTACCAGACAAAATTTTGATTAGCTTCTGCTCCTGGGGCTTTGAGAAAAACCCCACAAATCATACATCAAAACATGCAGCTTGATCAGAAATGGTGTGCTATGACTTTTCTTGTTATTCCGCTTTTTTTTTTGCCAACTTATTCACAAAAAAAGGTGAAAAATATACCATTGAGAAAGTTGAGGGAATCTTCGACTCTCCCCATAAATTTCCCTCAACTTAGAGGCATTAAAACTTCAGCATACTCCCACTTACAGACTCTACTTTTGCCCTAAAATCTTTCAGCTATTTGTGTCTGACCTAACTTTTAGATATCTTTAAACAGTTTTTGAGATTTCACTGTTTAAGCAACATAAACTTTTCAGATTTTGCCCTGAGACCTCAGCTCCTAGAGTGAGGAACATCTTCAGCCGGAGTGAAGGAGGCTGCTGCTGAAACGTTATAACTTTCCCCAACAAATTGTCATAACTTTCACTATCTTCTCTTTAGAAACATAAAAAATACATTAAAACATTCCCTGGCTTCCCCTGCCTTTAAAAAAGAGAGTATTCCAGCAGAAAATTGTACTGTTTGGCCAAAAACATGCCCACAATGTGAGAGAAAACCTCTTTTTCACCTAATCTGTGGTAATGTTATTCCTAATCGACTTCTTCAGTCGGTCAGAAACCTTGGTAACTACATTTGTAGATCGCTGTCCTGCCCTCATTTCTGGCTCTGCAGACATGTAAAACACATTACCGTGTTCATCAGAGTCTTCAGATTCTCGTGATGTTATCATTTTTATGATAGCTCTTACATTCTCAGCACAAATGCAGTTTTTTCGAACCCACGTCTAACCCTATACTCTTGCTTTAGAGCAATTGAGGATATGCGTTTACGTCACTTCCCCTCCAGGACATGAGTGGCTAAACAAACCTTATTTAACATTGCAGAGAGCAGTAGTAAACATGGCGAGACCAAGAAAAATGTAGGGTATGACATGAAATTGAGGATAGCTGGACTCAACATTAATTTGTTAAAGTGACCAAAGAACCAGGGGTCCACCAACATCCACATGTGGACAGAAATCATCTCCTGACATTTATCTGTACCTGATTACAACGCCAGGAAAACACACAAAGTAAAGCCCGAAAGCTAAAGCCTCTATATGATTCAGTTCGCAGTAAACAATGGATTGACCCAAGTGAATACACATATTATCTATTTGTACTTTTGGTATTTAACATAGACTGTATTATTAATAGACTCTGTCTACTCTAGCCTCTGTGACGATATTTAAGTAAAGTTCATATCAAATAATTATTCCAGCACAGCTTCAGCTGCTTGTACCTGAGTTTTCATTTGGAAAAATGGGTTAGCCTAAGCTAGTTTACAAATCATGTCAAACACAACGTTTATAATCAGACAAAGACAAAAAAGTTTCAGTTGTGAAAAATATGATGAATGAACAATTTAACATTTAGAGACTTTGTAATTTAAGGAATGATTTAATCCAAAAATACAGCATAAATTAACGTTAACTGACAGAAAATGGAAATCCCACATTTAGCTATCGTTGCTATATTGTTTCTGAAAATTGCAGCGATCCATCAGTTTCTCTTTGTCTTTCAGTATCTGTCAACAGGTCGCTCTGATTGTTTTTCAAACATGTTTGTTTAATCAATCCTCCAACAGCTCTTCCTCATTTTCTGATTCTGTTTTAAAGTTTAGAGTCTTTAAGCCAACGCTGACACTCAGTGGGTGTAACCACGGTGAATTCCGTTTGCTGTGACATCACATACCCTGACACAGAGGAGTTCCAATGACCCCTTGTTGCATCAACATCACCATGGTAACCACACAGCTGCATATACTGACTGATGATGTCATTAAGGAACACAGAAACATATGGGTTTGTTTACCTGCCTCAACAGCCAACACACAGACACACACACAGACACACACACACATACACACACACACACACACACACACACACACACACACACACACACACACACACACACACACACACACACACACACACACACACACAATTTTTACATGTTCTCATGTACTGATAAGGGGGGTTAAGATTTGCAGTTAGCCACTCGTCCCCATGTACCATGACATGTAGGTGTGTATACCTGACATATTGTTTCAGAGCTATATCTGAAAGTGTGTGTGTGAAGCGTGTATGACTGCGTATAAGGTTTATTTAACCCAAGTTAAACCAGAAAATCCTTCTTAGCCTCACATATCCCAAGATCCATTGTGCGAGCAACGGCCGAGCTTTAGAAGGAGTCCTGTTTTACCCACATATGAAGGATTTCTGACAACAACTATGTGATTGGGTTTCTTAACCATTAAAGATTTTGTTAAGCTGTAGAAAAATGTGTTAGTTGGGCTTTTTTCAAGAAACATACTGAGGAAAAACAGTTCTCTTTAAATCTTCTCATTATCATATGAAAATATGTTCATAAATGTAAATTCTATGAGGGAAAAAAAACTAACTCGGTTTTTTTATATTCATTATTTTTTTTTACAAGGGAATTCAAAAAAGACATTAAATTATTTGAACAGCTTGTATTTTATAATTTTTTTATTTATCATCCCCCCAGCACTTGTTCAAATGTTGAAGATGTACGTTGTTGCCTTACTCTCATGTAAGTGGTGGTTCTATACTCTATCAATAAAGATAATAATGATAAAGATAATAATAATAATAATAAGGATAATAATAATAGTAATAATAATAATAATAATAATTATTAATACTACTACTACTACTACTACTACTACTACTACTGCTACTATTATTATTATTATTATTATTATTATTATTATTATTATTATTATTATTACTATTATAATGACGCAAAGTAAAAAAAAAAATGTAAAAACATCCTTTTTTAAATGTGAGGTTTTGGTTTACGTGTGTTTAAAAGTGATGTTAGTCTGACAGGTGAGGGTGGCGCTGCGTGACGTTGAGGGTGACAAACAGGAAATGCTTCATAGACCAGACTGTCTCAGTTCAGTTTGGCCTTTGCGGTCTACACAGGCTACAAAGTCAGGGTCCTCTGAAGGCTACAGCTAATGGAGGCTACAGCCCCTGAATTGAGACACAGCTATCATGTTACCACAGCTCTGAGGGAGGGGCAACACCACCAGGTGTATCAAAGAGGCTGAAGCTCAGGTGCCAGGTGATTGGCATCAGCTAATTAAGCCACACATGACTCAAACTCATGATTCAGGTTTGGTGACATCTCTCCTGTTTCTGATCTTTGACACCGTGTGAGATGAATTGGAAAAGTCCAGCCACTGCCTGAGCCCCTCTCATGATGGTAATACTGTTGGATTTTGTTGTTTTTACTGAAAGTCATTGGTAATACTAAGCGTATCCTCATTGTATGTGAGTTCAAACTCTTGTCAGCGTTGTACCTCCAGCTGAGCGCTCGTGGCTAATATTTGTGTTTGCAGTAGAAGTGGTTAAATCCAGAGTCTGTCTTCCTCCCTTTGATATACGCAGTCTGTCATCCTGCCACAGCTCTGTTTACTGTAATGGTCCACAGAATGAAAAGGAAAATAGACTCAATGACAAGAAAATTAAGTCACCGCTGGAAACAAATATATTGTGTGATTTCTCGTGTGGAACAAGAGGAATGTAAATGTGCGTCCAATCCACAGTAAAGACTCTTTTATTTATGGAAGAAAAGCAGAGTTAGCACTTCAAACGGTTTCCCCAGCTCCTAGAAAGATGATCAATAATTCAGCAGCTGCTGGAAATAGACGCTCCATTGTGTGTTAGCGTTAGCCGCTGCTCATCGAGGGTTAAATGTCTGCGAGGAGCTCTGCTGCATGACACGGCTGCACTTGTGGAAACTGTGCATGTCTCTGCCTCTGACACAGCATCCTGAAAAAGTTAGTCCATTAATAACCCATTTAACACCGGGACGCTGCACAGAAGTTGATTGATTGTGCTAGCGGATATGCTAATCCACCTAGTGTGGCTGAAATAGTGAGTTAACAGAGAAGTGGAGCAGCAGCAGGCGCAGGCAGGGGTCCTACCTCCACGTGGGGACTTTAGAAATTCATAAAGAATGGATGTGATCACATTACAGAGGCAGTAAGTGCCTTTTTTAGTTCCCCATCGCACGAAATCAGCGGGATCCGTCTGCTGGCTGTTGATCATTACCCTCAGCATTACAATTACCTCACCGCCTTCAATTTTCTATTGAATGTCTTGACTTTAGTTTGGAGGAAAAGCGCTCTGCCCGCTGGATCACTCACGGCGCCCCCTTCCTGCTCCGCCTGACGTTGAGGAGTGAGGGACAGGTGGAGCTGCAAAAGCTAAAAGCTTTTCTGAAAAGAGAAATTATCAGAAGACGAAGGCTCCGAGCAGCAGCATAATGTCAGCCTTTTCTTTTTAACTCCTGCATTAGTTTTCTTTTCACCCATTTCATTTGATACATACTTTAATTAGCTGGTTTGTTCCCTCATAGCAATAAAACTTGACAGAAATGTTTTTTGTGAATTCACAGAGAGAGGATGAACGGCCTGGTGGGTGATGTAATTTGTGGGGTAGAAGAAATAATCAAAGTTGCCGTGCAGATTAAAACTAACCAAGACTCTAAAAATGCTACTTTCAAGTTGAGGGTGTCCGATAGTTTGAGCAAAACAGAAATTAAATGCAAATCCAGGCTGTTGGTGTTTGTTTTCCTGGATAAAAGTTTCAATTTTCATGAGCAACAAACAAACACAGTATGCAGAAAAAATACTTAAAATCAAATGTTTTCATCAAAGAACGTGAAAAAACCAAGACTTTATCTCATCAAGACGAACCTTCAAATGTCAGTTTTCTTTCTTTTTGACACACCGTTAATTTCAGAATACTATCTTTGGTTACAAAGGTTGTTCCTAAATGCTACTTCTTAGCTTCCTGGTCAGGTTGGACAGGACCAGATTGATTTACAGCGCATCTAACGCCAGCTGATAAAGTTTAGTAGAGAGAAGGGAGATCTGTGTTTTTTCTCTGCTGAAAATGATTTCTGTGATTAATTTTGTAGTGATGGTGGACACTGGAGCCTAACTGTCAGACAGAAAAAGGACAGAAGAGCAGAACAAAGATAAACAGCAGGAGGGCGATAGAGCACAAGCTAAAGGCTAACACATGAACTAATGGCTAAAACACAAGCTAAAGGCTAAATACAGGCATGAGGCTAAAACACAGGTTAAAGGCTAAAGTATCGACTTAGGTATTAAACAAAAGCTGGAGTCTTAGGCACAGGTCACAGGCTAAAATGCAAGGTAAAGGCTAAAACATGAGTTAAAAGCTAAATTACAAGGTAAAGGCTAAAACACGAGCTATAAGCTAAATTACAAGGTAAAGGCTAAAACACGAGCCATAAGCTAAATTACAAGGTAAAGTCTAAAATAGAAGCTAAAAGCCAAAACTCATTCTAAAGACTAAAGCACGAAATAAAAGCTAAAGCCAGAGCTAAAGGCTAAAACACAGGATAAACATGAACTAAAGGCTTAAACCCAAGCTACAGGCTAATACACAGGCTAAAGGGTTTAACACTAGCTAAAGGATAAAACATGAGCTTAACACAAAAAAATGAGCTAAATGCTAAAACATGAGCTAAATGCTAAAACATTAGCTAAAAGCTTAAACATGAATTAAAGGCTAAAACATAAGCTAAAGTCTTAAACATGAGCGTAAGGCTAAAACAGTAGGAAAAGACTAAAAACATGAGCTAAAGTCTAAATTATAAGCTAAAGGCTAATACATGAGCAAAACATTTAAAACATCAGCTAAAGGCTTAAATATGAACTAAAGTCCTAAACATGTGCTAAAGGCTAAAACATAAGCTATCGGCTAAAACATGAGCTAAGGTCTTAGTCATAAGCTAAAGGCTCAAACATGAGCTAAAGGCTAATACATGAACAAAAGACTAAAAACGTGAACTAAAGGCTTTAACATGGGCTCAAGGCTACAAAATGAGCTAAAGTCTTAAACTTGAGCAAAGGAAAGAACACGAGCTAAAGGCTCACACATAAGCTAAAGATTTAAACAAGAACTTAATGCTAAAACATGAGCTAAGGTCTTAGTCATAAGCTAAAGGCTCAAACATAAGCTTAAGATTTAAACAAGAGCTTAATGCTAAAACATGAGCTAAAGCCTTTGACATAAGTTAAAGGCAATATTCATCATTTCACTTTCTTAATAACCCACCTTTGGTTTTAAATATCGTCATGGTGACGGTGTGTGTATAATTCCAGCCAAAGGTGGCGCTATAATCCACTGTGAATAAACAGTTTGTCTCACAGTGTCTCTAAGTGGTGATGCAGAAAGTCAAACTGGTGAGGGAAGCTATTCTGACTTAACTCAAACATCAATATCTGGCCTCCATGTTTCTGTTTGTATCACACGAGTCAGGAAGAAGATTGATCGGCACGTTGGTGTTTGGTTTCACCCTCATTAAGGTGACAGGGAGACGCACTGCATGCACAGAAACACTGTCTGATGGTCTGTAATCACAAAATTACTCAAAATGTATGACGAGCTCCTGAGGGTGTATCATGCATGAGAAAGACTTCTCTCAGAGGTTTGGTGTTTGAAGTATTTCATGTTGTGAAACGAGAACCTGCCGTCCAAAAAGCAGACTTTCATGAGTCTGTGCAGGAGATCTGAGTGAGATACGGCTCAAAGTGCATCCAAAGATCAGAAAGTCCCAAAAATAAACTTTTCATCTTCTCTTTTCGTCCACCACATCAAAGTGACACGCTGCTTTCCCAGCACGACCTCTGACCTGCAGTGAAAAGCACGCGGCCGACTGAGGTTCCACTGCAGCGCCGCTGACGGCCGACTCGGTGTCACTCCAGAAGAAGAGGGAGCGGGGTCAGCGTCCTGCTGTCAGTCATCTCTCTCAGCTGGAGGATGACGAGCGGGCGCTGGAGGCTGCAGGCGTCTTAGAAAGTACAGCTCTGAGTTTCCCAACAGATCTGAACAAAGAGCGCTCTGCAGCGAGCCGCTGCGTGCTGCAGCGTGCCGTGCACTGAAGCAAGGGCAGATAAAGAGAGGAGGAACAAACGCAGAGATTTTATCACAGAGCCATCTTCGTGTGGTGTGTGTGTGTGTGTGTTAATCCCAGCTAACACACACCCCGTCCTCTGCTTCATTTTCATTATCGCCTCCTCCACGTCGTGGTTATGCTGACGATTACACGGGGCGTGCCTTATAATCACCGTTTTGTGTACTTCCCGCCGTGCCGGGGTCAGACTTGTTTTCAGGAAGCGTGATGAATTATTGAAAAAGCCGTTTTATTGCTGGTAAAGAGTGAACGCTGGTGTGTCTTTGGGTGAATATTGGCGCTGCAGCTCTGCGGCGTGTGAGGAAACTGTTAAAGATGTTATCTGGCTGCTACATCACAGTAGCTTGACTCAGGCACTAATTAATCCAAAGCCCTCACTTTAATTGCCTTAATATATGGCGCCGTTTTCTCCTTTATCTTGATTTTTCTCATGACGTCTGTTTCCCTTAATTGATCTGAAAAGAGATCTAATCTCTGATCCCAGCGTGGGGGACGTATTGATAGCTTCGCTCTAATCCAGCGACACTTTTGCAGATCCCAGCGTCTGCACTAATTACGCTGGACTTGATGAATCGTCTGGGCCGGCGGGTATCGAGCCTGTGGCGCTCACCGTTCTCCTTTGGTTTCTGACAGGAGCAGACCAATGAAGACAGCCAGATGGTGGACGGCGGCAACTCTACTGCTGGGGCTCGCTGTGCTGGGCGCCGACGGGACGCCCAACAAGGAGGGGTTCGGGTCGCCGCCCTATCGACCGGTGGTGAGATTTCGACACAAGGTATTGATCCCCGTCTTTTTTCATTTGCTGCCTGTAACGAGAAGCGCGGCGCGCTTTTGCCAAGTATGAAACTAATTACAGCGCCACTTTGTTCCCGCTTCAGATGACTCCCCCTTTGTTGTTGTTTTTCTGCCCACTGAAAAAAAAAACACAAACTGGATGAGTCATTACGCTCCCTCTGAGCCGAGGGGCTGTGGTTTGAGAGACGACTTCAGATCAGAGCAGCTGAGCCAGGATGAAACACGCTCTGGATGAGTTTGAGATGATTGCACGCTTTATTAGCCGATCATTTAACGCAAAGATGTGATTTAATGCTCAGTGACCCTGGGAAAGGTTCAATAAGCAAAATATAAATCCTATTAATGTCTGCTGTTTAACCCTTTAACACCACAAAAACCCATCCTCACTGCCACTCTCTGGAAAAATAAAACCTACAGAGCTCTGAGAGCTTCATGCACCTCTCTGTCCTCAAATAAGTTTTTTTTTTTTTTTTAAGATTTTGTTTTGGCTTTTTCATGCCTTTAATGTAATGGTAGAGGACAGTGGACAGAGCAGGAAAGCAAACCTCATGGATCGGGACCTAAACCACTGGGTCATCTACGCTCAAAGTAGTTTTGAGCGCTATCGGCAGCCGGTTTTTGATTGTGGGTGGGCCTCCAGGAAAACTGGATGGGCCCGTTAAAAAAAGCACAAATGTGAAAAAAGGTTTCCTTTTCTGTGTTGCGGGTTTGAGGACAGTGACTCAGTAGCCAACCTGTGTGACTTTTGTTTGTCTGTCCTCAGCTCAGTGCTGATGAGGCCTACACAGCCAGATACAAACATT
Source organism: Halichoeres trimaculatus (assembly GCF_033239565.1). Classification (NCBI taxonomy): domain Eukaryota; kingdom Metazoa; phylum Chordata; class Actinopteri; order Labriformes; family Labridae; genus Halichoeres; species Halichoeres trimaculatus. Next base: position 38,586,038 of record NW_027437185.1, read on the forward strand.
AACCTTAGCCTGTCTGCTGTTGTGAGGGGTTGGGTACAGGAGGACATGATGAAAAGAGCTGGACGGTAACTCATCTGAGGTCATTTTACTTAAAATGTCAGGATTTTCCTTCTTTTTGGGGCATTTTTTTGTGAATTAAAAGAAAACAAGCTGCTTTGCTTAGCCCTGTTTCAGCTAATGCTAAGTGTTTACCGCCATGGGTTTGAGCTTGATGCTTGAAAAGCCAGAGCGCGAATGTCATTATTTGATTGGATGACTTGCTGGTGACGACCAGAGATGAAGAGACCACACGTGTGGGGGTACCATCCAATGATTGGCTGAGAAGCTGGCACTGCGTGGTCAAATGGGTGGACCCAGGCCCACCCGGGCCCAATAGTAGCGCTGCGAGTGGTTTTTAGATGTGTCAATAATCCGACCGCTGAACTTTTATCCAACTTTGTTCAAAGGCAGCAGCAGCAGCAGCAGATAACAGGAAGCTCAGTGAATGGAAACTGTATTAATCAAAAACAAAGATCAACATTTGGACCGTCAGCTTTCTCTGTTAAACTGAAATCAAACCAAACACAGATTAAAATCCTTCACTGCTGAGCTAAAGCGCTGGCTTGAAGCAAACCAGAGCTGTAGCTGTAGTCTGCCATGATTTTAACTTCCTGTTTGAACTGGGAATTCACGTTTTAAGTTAATTTGTTTTTTTCTCTTATTGTTATCCTGTTTTTTTTTGTTTGATTTTTGTCATTTATTGCTGTCAAATGCACATTTTATGATCTCGGCCCAATAGGGACAAGAGTTGGAAACTAACACTGGTTATAAACCCTCTGTGCAGCACATCAGATCCATGCTTTGTGAACTATGTTCAGCTGCATCATCCCGATCAAATAATTCAGATATAAATTCAAAACCTGAGCCCAAAAATGTCTGCCAGGAGCTTTTTGCTTATTTTGACTATAAAACAGTCAAAAAATGTCCCATGAGTCAGTGTGTTGGCCCAATTTCTCCAGAGTACTTTAAACTTTTGATATCTGGAGGATTTTCAAATGTGCTGCTGTTTATACGAGAGTAAAACAGTTTAAATGAAAAAAATACACAAAGACAGAACTGGACTTTAGAGGTTTAGTAAAAGAAAAACATCAAATCAAACGCTGGGAACAGATTTTACAGGGTGAACTTAATCAATCAATTTTATTTGTATAGCCGCAAATCATAACAAACGTTATTGCAAGACACTTTACAAAAACATTTACAGGTCTAGACCCGTAAATGTTAATAAAAAATGTTATTATCAGAAACCCAACATCAAGACAAGATAAGGAGTCTGATCTGATCTTAGTCCACCATGAGGACAGAGCTCTGCAGCATTTAGCAAGTTAGCTTAACTTAGAGTTTGAACATTTATATACACGCCTGCATTAACATTTCTGAGCATTTCTCTTATTTTGTAAATAAAAAAAAAGATTGCTGACAACACACACACACACACACACACACACACACACACACACACACACACACACACACACACACACACACACACACACACCTGAGGATGGCTGTTCCTCGTCACAGGAGAAACTGAAAGTGAAACTAAAGGAGAAAGATTCAGCTGGTTACGCTCACTGTACAGGACAAATAAGGCTCAGTGCATTGATTTACAGAAGATATCACACAATAAAAGCTTCAAACCATGCTCACACTGTAAAAAGAAGACTTGGTTTACTCTTCTAAAAAAATCACCGCACAATCCAGGACTCAATCTACGCATATAACTACAAATACAAAGTAGGAACTAGAACAGAACAGAACTTTATTGTCATTGTAACAAGTTTAACAAAATTGAAGTCACAGCAGCAATCAAGAAAACAAAAGTAAGACAGTGTATAGAAAGTGTAAAAAGCTCCATAAGAAAATAGATGCTGACAGCTTGTCCATCATTGTCTGTGAATAGCATGATGCTATTCTGCCCTCTGGTATTCCCTCTGTTGCTGGGTTAGCACAGCTAGCTCGTCCATCTTATTGGAGATAGATCTTACGTTCCCAATAACGATGGATGGAAGGACAGGTCCATGTCGTCACTTCTTAGCTCACACCTGAAAACCAGCACGTCGTCCTCACCTCCTTCTCCTCACCTTGTGGGGAAACATCCGGCCTAGCACCAGTTAGCATTGACATGCTTCAGGCTGCTAACAGCTGATTTCACATGTAAACAATGCAGCCATGGTTACATGTAGGATCTCCAGACAAACACAGGAGAAAAAGTAGTAAAAATATCACTGAAGACACAAAAAGTTTGGTGTCCATGACCAACAAATGAGCCAAACAAAGTGATGATCCACTCCAAATACAAAGATGACGAAAAATAGACAAAAAAATGACAAGAAATGGACAAAGAAGAGAGAGCTGCTCACATGGAGCTGCTCCTTCAGACTCTGAATCCTGCAGAAACCTCAGCAGAGGTTTTATAACCACGGGGGATCTTCTTTTTCACATTTTCAAAATGCTCCGTGCGCTCCTGCCATCCATCTGCTCCACACGCCTGACGGGAATGACCGTTAAAACCCCACATTTACTGAAAGAGCTCAGCTTTCACAACCTGTTGTTAATTTTCTGATTGTGTTAACTGTGTAGGAATAACAGTTATTTTAAGTCTGATGAGGCGTTAAAGGGTTAAGTCTGCTTCTTCAGGGACCAGGTCCATCCTTCCTGGTCTAAACCAGCACCAAACTCTGATTGCTTTCCCAAACAGCAGCAGCAGCAGAGACGGTTCAATTAGAGCCCGACTGGCAAAGAAATTGACTGTTTTGGCAGACGAGGGACTTGAGCACAGCGAAGTGTTTTGTCAAGGGGCGTTTGTCAAAATGCAGTCCTCCAGTACACATTTCCCACAAGCCCCCATTCAGAGAGTGTTTTCTGGTAAACACGAGACGGTAATTAGCAGAGAAAATGTCGTTAAGTGGAAAGAAAAACACTTTGACTGAGGGAATCTGTCATCGTCAGGCTCAGTCTGGGCTCGGAGTTTGTCTCTATCACCTTCAGTCACTTTGGCTCGGCGCTGAAAGGCAGAGAGGTACCACAGGGTGGGCGGGGCCAGAGATGAATACAGAGGGAACAGATGGTGGGAATGTCATTGGACGCCATCAGAGTTTGTAGTGGAGCCAGGGGCGATGCAAAGCTGTTACAGGGACACGGTGGTCAAACACATTTTGACCTTTGAACAAGATTTAATCACAGAGATGCTTTGTGGAAGCACAGGCTGCAGGTCTCAGCTGCTCAGGAGACGGAAACGCTGTGTGTGTGTGTGAAGTTAAGAGATTTAAAGTTCAATATCCAAAAATCCTGTAATGTGATCTCTGTAAAGTGCAGAGGAAGCACTTCTGCCAGGCCGGGATGCTTTATACGCAGAGGGGGAGCGAGGCGAAGCGTTCAGCTGCTGGACGGCGCCCGCTCTCAGCCTTAAAGGAACACACGCCGTTTTTATTAACCTTATCTCTTTGTGCAGCGTGCCGCTGAACCATTGTTTTGTCAATACTTTGCACCCGGCTCCAGATCCTACACAACCTGGGCTGAGCCGAGGCCCGGAGAAATAAGCACCAGAGATTTCACTTTCTCAGTTTCACCTTGTAAAGCAGGAGCTCTGAAGTCTGAAGGATAAGGGTGTCTCTCTCTCTCCACACACACACACACTCACACACACACACACACCTTTAGGTGCAGGGTTTGGAGGATGGATGAGGTGTTTGTGTATCAGCAGGTGGAGCTGAAACATGAAAGTGTCAGAAACCGTCCTGTCTGAAGTCTCATTCCCTCAGAGTAAAAATGGAAACGTTGGACTCCAGCGTTGGAGGAGACTCGTGTTTGAATGATCTCAGAGAAGTTTCTAGAGATCTTTATTTATGACTCAGATCAAACTAAACGATGGCGCTGTGCCGCAGTGAATCTCAGTGAGAGGTAGTTTTTGCTCACAGACAGACTTTAGTTTAAAGACCTTTGGATAAAACGAGGGGTGGAGCATCTGAAGGATCCAGATCAGGATTTATGACCCTGCAGCCTCCCCGGCCTCCTGAACTCCTGGATGTGAGCTGTTGAGATGTTAGCAGCAGAGTGTTGAAGTCCTCTGAGCTACGATCTGATGCCTGCGTGGATCGTCAACCACACAAACGCTGAGTTGGACTGGGAGCTATGGAAGTAGATTTGTGCCAAAAAGGATCAAACAAAAAAATAAAAAATTGAGAGATATAATCAGACTCAAGCAAAAAGTGTGTGAGTTGCAATCAAAATATTTGTGTAATTGTGTAAATTGTGTCATCAGTTCTTTTGTTAACAGTTCAGTCTTTGTTTCTCACTGATCAGACTTTTTCATTGTGATTTTTGCACAAACCTCTGGAGGGGGTGGGGCTTTGTGAGGAATGCGTCCTCATTGGCTGACTAGTTTTTGCTGACACACTTCAGATAGTCTGAGCGACAGTAAACCAGCGGTTTAAAATCAAAAAAGTTCAGGAAATCTTTTAATCCGTGTATCAGACGTTCAATCATTCAATTGATATTCAGTTATGAATTAAAAAAAAATAAAAATAATAATAATAATTATAATAATAATGGTTGGTTTTGCATTTTTTTTCCTTTTTAAAATGAAGAGACAAATGAAAACCCATTAGTTTTTCAGTATTCCCTCTGATAATATCAATCACATAAAGGAACGTTGAATTACAGGCAAATGGCTGATTTTGATTTTATCGTTTAATTTCTCCGATCACCGTGACTCAGAAGTTATATCTTCTCTGTCAAAGGAGCTTTTAAAAAGAAAACTCAAGAACTACCTTTTTAATCTGGCTTTTGGCTGATTGAATTTGTTTTAACCCTTTAATTTTGTTTTATTTCTACATTTCAGAACACCTGAAGTTACACTTTCTCATTTTACCGTATTATTTATCCAACTTTTATTTTAAATTATTAATATTATTTTATTATTTTATTCATGTATTTACACATTTACTTATCTTACCTTCTAGTAATTTCATGTATTTATTTATTTATTTATTTATCTATTTTTTCATCTTTTTATTTATTTATTTATTTATCTTTCTATTTATTAATTTAATTATTTATTCATTTGTTCTTAGTTAATTTTAATTATTTTTTATTCAATTATGCAATTATCTGCTATTTATTTCACTTCTTGTTCATTTTATTTTTTTATTTTATTTTATGTATTTATTTTTTTTGTAAAGCACTTTGTATTACAAAGTCCTGTATGAAAAGTGCTGTACAAATAAAGTTTGATTGATTGAAATGGGTGACACTTAAGGATGACGACATGCCAACCAAAAAAAAAAAGAAAAAAAGAAGTCAGGATCTTTTAGGTTTGTTTGTTTTCTTCTAAAATACGCTGGATGTTTTTTTGTTAAGTTGCAGAAAATATGGCTTAAAAGAACTCTGATTAAAAAAAGTAAGAGGCTAATTATTTACAGATACACAAATATTTTGAATGCAGCAAATACATTTTTTGCTTGAGCTAGATTATACCTCTCCATTTTTTTGTTGTTTGCAATTTAATTCTTTTTTTGTTTGATTCTTTTTGGCACAAATCTAATTCAATAACTGGATCTGGAAACTCAGACGCTAAGTCGACACCTTGTATCGATGGTTTCCTCAGTCCAGTCTGAGGCCCACGTTCCCTCTGAGGCCGTTCAGGTCTGGTCTGTGGCTCTGCAGCTTCTTACCTGCAGGTCTATCACAGCAGGACGTCTCTGCTCCTGCTCAAAGGCTGAACGCTGGCGCAGATGGTGGCGGTGTTTATCATGGAGGACAGTTAAAGGGACAGTGTGTGTATTCAGTGCTCCTGCTGTGTGTTTATAACATTTGCTTCATTTAAAATCTCACACTGAGAAACTGATATTACCTCAGAGCATCAGTGGAGCTACAGCAACTTTCTCTCTCTGTGCTGTTTGAGGATCACAGTGTGTGATAGGAAAACCTGACTGATCTGAAACCTTTTTTCACATTCAGATTTTTGCTCTGGGCTAAAAAAATATCAAATGAAGTGAATCCTTCTGTTTTTATCTAATTTAAACTTTAATGTTTGGTTGGTCCACCTATAGCAGCAGCTACAGCAGCTCATGTCTCTGGCTCAGTGTGTTTTAGCTGTAGAGGCTCTTTGTGTTTCATTTAGACTTGCGTCACAGTTTTTATCACTTACTTCATCTTCTTTCCTCGTTTCCACGTTTTGCTCTGAATGAATGAAGCTTCAGCCTGTTTTACAGAGTTTTGAAGGTTGTGTTTATCCTCTTTGTACCAACCTGAGTGATCTCTTGTTAAACCATCTCCCTCCCTTTTTATGAGCCTGTTTTGGAAGCTGAATGACTTTAATAATTAAAGTAATGTATATCCACATGTAGCGGGAACTTGACAAGAAGCTACAAAAATGATGTATGTGCTTTCGCACTCTGATGAAATTAATGTGCCGGGCGCTTTGATTACATTGCAGAGGAGCGTCATTACAGCATCTGCATAGCGTTACCATCCATCCTGAGAGGACGGAGTTAGACTCTGCTCATCTCTCCGCCTGTCAGACGGCAAAACGGCCACATCACCAGCCCTTTTCCAAGATGTGTCAGCGGCCTTTTGTTGCTCTGAGAATTTTTCTCCGCCCTTGGCGAGATTGCAGGGACGCCGGGGTCATCCGCCTGTCAATACAGCTGAGTGAGCGGCGTTAAAGACGAGTTGTTTCAAAATGAGAAATCCAGAGAGAGGAGAGGAGACACGCCGAGAGTCAGAGCGGCGACGGGTCGTTGTGCTGTAATTTCTAAAGGTTAGAGAGTCGCCACAGTTTCAGGATGGAGACAATCACTGCAGAAAGTTTACATCAGGTTTTTAATTACACTCAGGTTTGACTTATTCAGGATCTGTACCAACAAACTGAGAGCGTCAAATTCTGATACTGACGAGTTCAATCGTAGGATAAAAATCCCCCCCCTGAGGACAGAGAGGAGCAGGCTCAGATTAAGGTCTGAGTGTTCCCTGAACAGATCAGTCTTCAAAGTAGAAAGGGACTCTGTGGATCGTATAGAGTTAGGTAATTCATTCACCATTTAGGGACAACAGAGGAGAAGAGTCTGGCTAGAGATTTGGAGCCGACCTGGGCTGGGAGCACCAGGTGGAAACACCTTTGACAGTGACAAACCTCAGCAGGGTAGAGAAAGTGGACAAAGCTGGAGAAATGTAAAAGCTGTGTTTCCATTACACCTAGAATTGCTCAAAAAGTAAAAAATCACAATAAAAAATGGTCATGGAAACACCACACTTTTATAAAACCTCTCAAATTTCGATAAAAAGTTTTTACCCTCTCATGAGGTGGTTTTTCAGAAGTTTCGATATTGAAGTTTCTCGCAAAAGTGCAATGAAAACACCTTTTTTACTTTGTTTTGTTTCGTGCCTGTTTTGAGTTAGCGTGATCACGGCCGACAGTTTGAGCAGCGAATAAAAACATGCCAAGAATCGGCATCAATTCTGGTCGTCATGGAAACACCGACAGGGCGAAAATGTTTTTGATGGAAACTTCAGATATATTGCTTTTATTCTGCGGAAAAGTGTGATGGAAACGCAGCTAGCAACTTGTGTTTTGATTTTTTTTTCCAAACAGACGTGTCAGATGAGTCAGATGTTTGCTAGATATTTTACTTGTTTGTCATTTTAAAAGACAGGGTCTTAAAAATATTTTTTTATTAGCATGTCATCACAAAAAGCGACTCAGATACAACTTGTAACATTAATTATGCAGGTCAACTCTGTTGCTAATTGGCCAAAATAGAAAATAAAACGTTTTGCAAAAAAAAAAAAAAAATATGGATAAATAAAAAATAAAAAAATAAAAAAGCTCTCATAGCGTGAGGCACTTTTTTAATTAAACTGCAATGACTCAGAGTAGTTTTTAAAATAAGTATCAAGTGAAGTTTTTAGCCATCTTTTTTTTGTACCCTGGTTTATCTGAGCTCAAACTTTCTCCTGGGGTGCGTGGACTTTAAGCAGATGCTCATTTTGGCGTGATGGAGGTCATGAAGCGAGGGCGCGGCAGAAGAGATCAGCATCAGGTTTTCTGTCTGTGCCTCAGATCGCTGACTTCACGCCACTGTTTTGATTTTACGAAGACTGCTGCTACGCTACAGACTGGAATGACCTCTGCTGGTTCAGTCGGCGTTTTAAAGTCTGGAAACTTTTCACCCTGGGAAGTCATGAACAGTTGGCGCCACTGTCGGGAAAAGACGGGTTTCCTGATCCTGCCAGAACCTGCCTCACTGGGAGGAAATCCTATAGACTGTAAAAAAAATGGACGTCCTCTTGCTCGGCTCGAAGTGAGGTCTCCACAAAAACTGCTCCCCCTGGTGGCTGGCTGCAGTATAGGTCAAAACTCCATCTCCCCAGTCATTCCAGATGGGCTGTGGTCAAACTTTAAAAAATTAATCCACCTGGTAGAAATGTTTCTCACGTCTGATTGTTGTGGTGATTTGAAGATATCATTTGGCTGTCTTGTATTCGAGTCCTCTTTTTTCTGAAAAGTTTCGTTTTCATTAGTTATACAAGGTTAAAAACAAGGTTTTACTTCACGTTTAACGATGATGGACAGCTGACGTTCTCGTGTATTTTTTTCAGGGATTGTAAAATATGCCTGGAGGTAGAGTCAGGAAGTGATTAGACTCTCGCCTGTGACGGAGGAATTTTGGCTTCAAAACCGTACAATGATAAATGGTGGAGCCACGCTGTTCACTCTATATACAGACTATGGGAAATCCTGGAGTGTGTGGTCGTGATGTACGAGAGAGGCGGTCTCAGAGCCGTATCAGTCACTGATGTGCCCCAACACATCAACCCCACAGATCTGAAGCTCCCTGTTAGCAACAACCTGTGACAACATGACAACACAACACCTAGTTCATTCTGCATGCTCGCCACCATCTGGACAGGAGGTGAACTGCAGGCGCTGTATGTGATTAATGAATGGTTGAGTGATGACAGTGATGGACTGGAGGATCAACCTACAGATTTTTCCTTCATTACACAAAAACCTCTGCTCTAACCTTCCTGGTACCAAAGGAAACTAAGTAAAAATGCACGTTTAAACATCACAGAGAAAACCTTAGGACTCCATTGTTTTACAGAAATGTCCGGAGTGTCTCCTGAGCCCCCGTCACCTGCTGTCAGACCTCGGAGGTCGTGTTAACGCTCTGACTTCCCTCCTGATCTGAAGGACGGCGTTTGATGGGGGTAACAGGATCACATGTGACCTCTGAAGCTCAGAGACTTCAATCATCAGGAGCCACTGGGCCATAAACAGCAGGTCACATGCTCTACCCATAATTCCCCTGGTGTTGTTCCAGATATTCACGGAGCGATCCTCCACAGGGGGTCAGGAAGAGGACACAGGACCGAGCCGCCAAACCGTCATGTCTTACACTAACGGGGATTTCTCTCAGAGCGGTAGAGCTCCGTGTGTGATCGGTGAAATCGATCAGAGAGTTCGTCTCTGGGACGCCGAGCTGCTCTGTCAGGACAAACAAAATGGAGGCAAGGACAACTGTGTGCAAACGCCCGTCCACCCCGCGCTGGCTCGGCCACATGGCAAATCTAGATTAACGGGGATAAGCAGAGTGGACCAGCGGGAGGGGGAGGGGCAAACGAGATGAGATGCACAGACAGGAAGTGGGAGAAATAACGAGGATGAGTGACGGCGGTGGAGAGAAGCAGCCGCTGATAAAGCCACGGGGTTTGGATGAACGTAACTTCTCTCTGTGTTATTTCCTCCTCCTCCTCCTCCTCCTCCTCCTCCTCCTCCTCCTCCTCCTCCTCAGACGGTCGCTCTAAGCCCCGGCTCGTGTCACTCATCTTGATGAGCTGTCTGCTTTCAAATGGCAGCCAGCCCGGGGCCGAGGTAACCGGCTCCTCTGCCGTCTCCACGGGGGTTTGAAGAGGCCGGCGCGGTGTGGAGCCAATCTGCTATAACAATAACAAGATGTCAATGTCCCCGCTAACGGCGAGCGGTGTTTTTCCCGCTCTGCTCGGCTTCACGCTCCTCTGTCTTCTGCTGCGATATCGGCAACACAGCTAAAAGTCACGCTTTGATAAAGAAACTCACCAGAGACCGGCTCTGTGAGACCGGCTCTGTTTCCGTTTGTGTCAATAAAACATGGAGCATGGCGTCCAGATCCAGCTGGGTCCAGGACTGAGGGAAAGACCAGCTTTAAATAATGGAAAGAAACAGGAACAGAGCTCTGTAAGCTCTGAAAACACAGTTTAATCAGAGCTGCATCCTCTGTTGGTAAAGACTTAAAGTTTGGAGACTAATCTGATGAGGAGGAGCTTATGAACGATGTCAGAGCCAGGCCGTCGTCCAGCTGTCGGGTCGTAAACAATGAGAGTCAGACAGAACGACTCTCCTCCTTTTTAACTTTCATCTTCTGTCTCTACAATCATAGTTCAGCCTGTTTGGTCAGCGTCGTGACAGAAAACCCTCGTCCTCCTGCTGCAGCCTCCTTTAGAAAAACCACTCTGCGTTTCAGCTCATCAGCACTTTACAAAACACAAGGACAGGAAGTGAATTCCAGTAAAAACCAGTTCAACCAAACAGACTTTACTGCTTGAATTTTTCTCATTTTATTCAGAAGAATCATATAATCTGAGAAAGATACGTCCACATTTTTATGACGTTTGATTCTTGGTTATCTTAATTAGTTAATCTGTGTTGTATGTCAGTTTTACAAACTACCGTCATGTTACCTAAAAAGTCGTCTGCAGCTTTCGAAAGAAAGGCACAACAGTAAAGTAATTTTAGAAAAAAACTGTCATGGTTTGGTTTTGGATTTTCTTGTGTCTCGTGTGTTTTCTTACTTTGTGATTCTTGTGATTATCTGAGTTATTCGTATTCGTATTTTTAGTGTTTCTTGTTTCTTTGGTTTTGGTTTAGTTTGTGTCATGTCTAGATCACAGGTGTGAAACGGGACACAGGTGACACACACGAGGGACAATCAATCCTGAAGGAAACAAAAGGAAACTAAAGACAGAGGCTGTTTTCCAAACCGCCTTTTACACCAGCAGTGCCGACTATTTTAGGCCTAATTCTGTCTGTAGTAGTCAGTACGCAAAAACTTGCAAAATCTGCAGTAAACTAAAAACCCCAGATGCCCGACTGATCCAGAAAAATTTCTCTCAACAAACCAGTCTATCTGACAAACTGTTTCCCACAATGCATGGCACCAACGCTGTTTGTGGGTGACAGGTTTTGGTGAATTACTGCCATCTACTGGAATGAGTCAGCACTACAACTACAATACAACAACACTAACGTGAGATGGTCCGTGAGATAGAAGTGAAGTGATGCTAAAGAAACACCTGTGAATCTCATCACTTCTGGTTGTAAAAGAGGAGTTTACTTCTACAAATTCATTAAAGCCCATGTACAACTAACCCTTTTTTAACCATACATGGATTATATGGAAGTTTTTTTTACAGCTATAAAAATAAGAATCCAGATTTATTTTAAATCAATGATACAACTTTTTTTCTTTTTTTGTTGCTGTTGTTTTTTTCCCTGGTTGTTTTTTTGTTTTTTGTTTTGTGTGTGTGTGTGTTTCTTTCTCTAGTACTATTTATTTTTTGTGTTTTCATTTGTTTGTTTCCCTTTTGATTTTCTTTTTTTTCTTTTTGTATTATGTTCACATGTTCGAAATAAAGCATTCAGTCATTCATTCATTTATTCACTTTTAGTCTAAGATTAGAAATTAAGAATGATGATACTGTTTGATAGGATTGACAAAATAGCTAAAAGGCCGAGATCTGCACATAGCTTATGTACATTTATATTAAAGGCAAAAAGAAGAAGAAAAAAAACATCAGCTATAGCTCAGCTTCTGAAACTTAAAACTAGAGTAGTGAACTACCAAACAGACCCAACAGAACAGTCAGACTACATACGACAAGCAAAAGCAGTAGGTAGAATGTAGCACCTACTACAGACTACATTCTACCTACTTCTTTTGCTCATATGCACATATAGTCTGTAGTAGACCGTTTGGAAAACAGCTGGAGACAAGATAGATCCAAAGCACAGAGACACTAAGAATAAACATAAAAAAGACCCACACATGACAAGACCCGAACCAGAACCACAAGGAACAGGAGCTATAGACAAAAACAGAAAACACAGAAAACACATGACAAGAATCAATGAGACTAACCAAGAAACTCAAGATACACAAAAACACACCTGGGACACAAGAAAACCCCAAACCATGACAAAAAGCTCAGATTTCACTCATTGCACCCTTTCCACAGTGGGTGAAAGTGTTCATGGGAAATGGAGTCTTTATCCTGGAATAACACTATCGATTCCTTACAGCTCCCTTTAAGGTTTTTCTTCCTCATACGGTCTTAACAGTTAAATTAAATTAAAAAAAAGGAGTTATTAGTGAGTAAATCTTGTGGAGTGCTGATGCAGTTGAGGATTTATGCCGTCGATTTGGCTGTGGGATGGGGGGAGCTGGAAATTCTTTGTTCCAGAGCGTAGACGACTTGATGAGAAAAATGAACATGGACTAGTTCATTTTAACTGGTGTGAACTGAACTTTGAGCTAGCCCTCTTTCTGTGTGAGCTGGTTGCCATGGTGACAGACAGATGGATCTAGAAAGAGCTACACATCTGCATAGAAACGCCACATTGCTGAATGAACAGAATGATATTATATATTTTTATATTTTATTAACTGAAATTTCTCCTCTACAAATCCTTCATCTGTAATAATCTGACTCGTCACCCTAAATTAACGGGGTCACATGGTCAGGCCCTTTAAAAACACCTGCACTTTCATTTAGCTAAGCAAACACATAAACCTTTTTTTAATTCAGAGTTTTTATCTTTTTTTATCTTGACTTTGTGTCTGACTTTCTCCAAACTCTTCTGTAACAGATAACATTTCTACATCTGTCAGTTTATTTTCTTCCTGTCCATCATTTCCTGTTTTTATCTCGCTGAAAAACGATGAACGTGGTGATTCACTCGGTGTAGTTTCTTATCTTCCACCGTCTATCCAAACAGCATCTAAAGATGAATCTGTCAGAGCACCGTACTGTACTGTATGTTCCTCTCCTCGTCAGGCTGCTGTGTTACAATTTGCACTTTTCTGTTTCCAGCTGAAGAGTACTCGGAGGTTGATGGTGTGGAGGAGGGAGAGATGTCAGATCTGAAGTGGGAGAAGGAGATGAGAAGCAGGAGGTGGTACGGGAGGGGGAGGCAGGGAGGGGAGGCAGGGAGATAAAGCAGAGACGGAGGGAGACGGAGGGGTGTGGGCGGTCAGCCGGTTAGCCGTGACACAGGTAGATAGACCACAGGTTGTACGGCTGGGTGCTCCTCCGTCCCCGGGGTGTCAGGGCGGCAGAGACGGGCCCGCCAGCCGCCCCGGGGGAAATCACGCTCCTCAAACAAATGGAGTGTGAACGCTGGCTGCCATATGCAAATAAAGCCTGTTTAATACCTCCCCTACCTGTAGTGAGAGTCTAAATGTCAGCTCTTCCAGAGGGTGGGGATATGGAGAATGTCACCGATCCACAGGTGTGTTTCCTGGCCCGGCACGCTGGCTTCTGGAAACTTCTCCAGAGGGGGCTTCTTTTTTTTTTACCCTCCTGTGATTAGGAAACAAGTTTTTATTTCTAAGAAGAAAAAAAACAGATGTCTGTGAAATAATTTCAAATTAAAGAAGTACAGTCAGGTCAGATTATAGGTGATGCTGAGGCTGATTGAGAAACTGGAAACCATCTGTGCCATCATCACACTCTGTTTCCACCAAGTGGTCCGGTTTGGATCAGTAAAACCTGATCCTGTTTGTGTTTCCACCATAGCCTGTATACAGAGTGGACAGCGTGGCTCCGCCATTTATCATCGTACGGTTTTGAAGCCAAAATTCCTCCGTCACAGGTGCAGCTATTGGCAGCCAGAGTCTGTGCAGTAGAGACTGTGAGGGATTCTGGGAAAATCTGAGTGGAGCTGGGTGACAAAAATAAATATATATATTTTTTCTTTTAAGAGTCTAATCACTTCCTGACTCTACCTCCAGACATATTTTACAATCCCTGAAAAAAATACACGAGAACGTCAGCTGTCAATCATCGTTAAACGTGACATAAAACCTCAGGGTTCCTGCAGATCCTTGAAAAGTCTTAAAAGGCATTGAATTCATAATTCTAAAAATAAGGCCTGAATTGGCATTAAAAAGTCTTAAATACAAATTTCAAAAGTCTTAAAAATTTGAACACATTGGTAAAATGTATGTTAGTTTGAAGTAAAAAAACAGACATAGCAGCGTTTGGAGATGGTGTCACAGTCTGATCCTTACAAGTGTGAGATGAGACTGCAGGAGACAGCTCCGCTTCAAGCAAATCAATAGGAATCATTTTAAAATATTTAATGTAACTTTTGCGTTTTGCGTTGTTTCTTTTTGTAAACAACGACACTACCTCGTCGTTACTGAAAAATGTAGTTAAACTAGTAACAATGCTATTAGCAGTGACGTTACTGCCCAACACTGTTTTAATGCTGTAAACGTCTGCTTTTATGGCTTTATGTGTACGTGATTTACGGTCTTTCTGCAATCAGACTCAAGCAGATTCTCAACAAACAGCGACTTTTAGCATGTCTGCATAGGCTTCATTTTAACTAACCAGATGTTTCCCCTTGAGCGTCACACAGTGCACCCCGCTAATAAATCCAACGAAGAAGAAAAACGTGACACAGTAAACAAAGAGCAACAATGAAGACATGCAGCAACTCGTCTTCTTTGTTACACAGAACAATCAAACTTTGTTTCAGAGAAGGCTGTGAGCCACCAGGAGAAATACAGCAGCTGCTGTCACACAGGAAGTGACCATTCTTTCAGCCAATCAACAGACTGCAGAGTTTCTAGCTCCACCTACTGGGGTCAGTTTAGTCTGGGCACCCCAACAGAAGGGAACCAAGAAGTGGGACGGTACATCTCAGTTGTTTGGGAATCTGTCAAAGGATTAAACTTTAAACCTTATTATTTATTTAATTTATATGGCACTTTTCATGCAACTGTGCAACACGAAGTGCCTTACAGAGGATAAAAACAAAACAAAGGAACAAAGGTATGAGGAAACACTGGAAAACCGAGGGACTAAAATAGTAGAATGTGATAAAAGATATAGAAGCTAAAACTGAGGGAATAAAACAGTAGAGATTAAATAGATCATGTGAAGTAAAATAAGTCTGTATCCTGACTAGAACATCAAAATAAAACAAATAAATAAAACAATAAAAAATAATAATAAAATAAATAAATAAATAAATAAATAAATAAATAAATAAAAATAACAAATAAATAAAAATAACAAATAAATAAAAATAACAAATAAATAAAAATAACAAATAAATAAAATAATACATAAATAAACAAATAAATAAATAAAAATAAAAATAAATAATAATAATGATAATAGTGTAAAATAGAGTAATGATAAAAAGTGTAAAAATAGGGATAAGCATAAAAATGGATCAGGAGGAGTTAAACTTAGATTATTCAGTGAAAGCGCCGTAAAATGTGTGCCGTACCGAGACAAACCAAACTGAACCACTTGGTGGAAACTGGGCTAATGTCTGTGGCCAAAAAGCACAGATGCAGAAACCTTCATGCATACCTCCAATCCAAACAACTATCCCATCTAACTTCATTTCTCATACTTTAAACCATCCTGTGCTGTTTTATTTACACTTCTCAAAGAGTAACTCAACATTACAACCCACGTTTGAGTCATTTTTCTCCAAATCAATTGAATTGACGGACTAATGATCATTTGACAAATACTAGGCGGCGCTCTTACGAACGATCTTGCGTCATCTTTTCTGCGTCGTCATTACTGGAAATCGAGTTTTGACCCTCAGACGTGTGATTCATTGTGAGGTTTTGACAACACCCGGAGACTGGGATCGTTACAAAGTCTCAATAAGGGTTTCACTATCAATCTCTGAAGCCCAGTAGGACTGTAGTTTTTGGCAGTTAGAGAGATTTATGATGTCTCTGCTACATTCAATACAGTTTCCAAGGAAAGGCATCAATTGTCAGGTAACGACCGTCCTACTTCTGCTGCTGCGTCGCTGCAGACGCCGTATCTCAGCCGCTCTGAGCTGTGGTACCAGAGACGGTTGGGATCAGTTTTGATGACTGATTTTTTGTTTCAGTTTCCAGTTTCTCTTCATTTTCCCTGGTATAATGTTTCCTGTTGAAACATGACGGTATCTCTGACATTTTCCAGGCAGTTTTGTCTCGGTGTGTGCTCCCTCTCCTGTTTAATTGAAATTATACGGTTTTGTTGTTGCTTTCATGAACAGTAAAAGTGGTATTAAACAGCAGCCTGGTTGCCTCAGAAATCTCCGTGGTCAGCTCAGGACTTGTTAAGAGTCACTAATTGCTCGTGTGGGTGTTCTTTGCTCTGATGAGGGTCTCATTAGCAACAGCAGTTATTAATGCAAATGAAGCAACTCAGTAGAGTCATAATGAAAGTACGAGCATGACAATATGTGCACGGCTCTTGGTGCTGCAGTGAAGCAGCCTGAACACGCTAACTGATCTGAGTGATTTTACAGTAAATCATTAACCAATGAGATCCTGTGTTGTAATTACTCTGAACGTTGTGGATCGTCTGTTGATTTTCCCTGAATCCAGCGTCTCAGAGAAAACACACAGTGTGCAGCTCTGTGTGCAAACCAGGAATTGGGTAATCGTCTATTTTCAGCAGGCAGCCGGGGACCAGCGTGCTTTATTGACTGTGGACCTGTTGCATAATGCATCCTCTTCATAAGAGCACGGCGCTGAAGCTGGTGGAGAGAGTCTGCATTTTCAGCAGCAGAACAAGAGGGATGAGCTATGCAGATTCCTCTGTCGAGAAATCAAATATTTATACCTCTTTCTCTGTATTCATGGTTTGTGGAGAGCCGCTCTCAGAATAGTCGTCCTGATAACAGCATCACTACAAGCAGCTCCACTATACAACTATACATGCATTAAACAGCAGTGATTTAAAACCTACTGACTCCAGAGCGATGAGACTCGTTTGCCTGAATGACTGTATTTAAAGGTACAGTTCGGCTATTTTTGATTTGAGGAAGAATACTGAATGTGATAATAAATAATTACAGATTGATACGTTGAGTTTAGCCTTCAGCAGAGCTAGCATCACCAGCCTTCAGTCATCTTTACGGGCTCTTTAAAACAGATGTTTTATTTGTTTTGTTTTGTTTTTCTTTTGTTGTTTTTATCGTGCAACGATTAAAGACAGTGACAAAGATCGATGAAAGGGTTGGGATGGGAACCTTTCAAATTTGAAACAATATGGTGTTGAAACTAGGGCTGCACGATTATCGCAATCACAATGTCAGCACATGCAATTCAGATTTTTCTCCATGATGACCAAGCAAGTCTGTAGACTCATCATGACACAACTTTTTTTATTAAATCCCAAGCACAATCGCAATATTGTCCACCTAATCGCAAATCGCACCTTTTCCCCAAATCGTGCAGCACTAGTCGAAACCCAGTACCTGGCAATCCATATCAGTACTCAATGGTACCAAATTTTGATGCTTTTTGTGTTTATGTGGTAAAAAAAATATAAATCTTTTTCATTATAAATTTATTTTTTTTTTTTCAATTAACCATATTTATTCTTCAGTTTATAACCTTGTAATGCTGTGTTCATGTCCAGCGTTGAAAATCTCCTACTCTAATACACAAGGATGCGTTCAGGTACCTGAACATGGAACCTTTTGATTTTAGGTGATACCCGGTACTTTTGACTGAATTTGGTCAGTACCTATAAAAGTACCTAATTAAGTACCCATCCCTTAACCTAGTTGTGGTAATCAACTTAACCCAATGGCAAAGATTACTTAGGAAAAAGAAACAAAAAAGACAAGTAAGTTTATCAATAAAAAAAACTACAAAAAAAATTAAAAAGAAAGAAAACAATCCCAGTAATGACAGAAGTTTTGTAATGCTAGCGGAAATTAAAATATATGTAGTGAAAGCGATAATTCTGTTAATATTAATAATAATAATCGCAATATTTCAAATAATAGCAATAACAATAATGTTAGTTAATGATCAAATTATATATATATATATATATATATATATATATATATATATATATATATATATATATATATATATATATATATATATATATATAAGGTACTAATACATATGACTCAATTGCATCTTTAGCGTCTTGTAGTAAGTTTGATCCCATCAAATTTTGCAACATTGATTCGTCTCGGAAACCTGTGCTAGGCGCCGTCCTGTTGGTTGTGGCTGCCTGTTGCAGCAGCTCTCTCTTCTTTGTCCGTTTCTTGTAATTTTTTCGTCTCTTTTTCATCATCTTTGTATGTGGAGTGGATCATCACTTTGTATGGTTCATTTGTTGGTCGTGGACACCAAACTTTTTGTGTCTTCAGTGAAATTTTTACTACTTTTCTCCTGTGTTTGTCTGGAGATCCTACATGTAACCATGGCTGCATTGTTTACATGTGAAATCAGCTGTTAGCAGCCTGTAGCATGTCAATGCTAACTGGTGCTAGGCCAGATGTTTCCCCACAAGGTGAGGAGAAGGAGGTGAGGATGACGTGCTGGTTCTCAGGTGTGAGCTAAGAAGTGACGACATGGACCTGTCCTTCCATCCATCGTTATTGGGAACATAAGATCTATCTCCTATAAGATGGACGAGCTAGCTGTGCTAACCCAGCAACAGAGGAAATACCTGAGGGCAGAGTAGCATCATGCTATTCACAGACATGGCTAACAGAGCTAACACCAGACAGAGGTCTGAGGTTTTACAGCCCAGCATGAGCTCCTGGATCTCTGGACTCTGTCAGTCCTGCTAATTCATTATCGAACAATAAATGTGAAACTGAGACTTTGAATGAAGCAGAGTGAACAGTGTGGTTTTCCTGAGTCGAATGAGTGCTTCAGTAGGTTAGAAAAAGAAAATAAATACAGGAAAGGAACTAGTCCATGTCCTTCAGGGTTGGTGTTCTTATTTTCTGGGTCAAAGTTCAACCAGACCAAACCACGTAGATGACAGATGCTGAAAGCAAAATGAAGCTAACCTGTAAAAGAAGCTGTGAAGCCGCGACTCTCAGCATCGATGTCTGAAACTTGAGTATCTGTCGGGGAGAAACCCTAACCCTCTCCTCTCTGTGGGTGATGAACGTCCTGACCCGTCTCAGGAGGCCGCCCCGACCCGGCGCTGGGAGCAGCAGTTGCTCCCTGACAGCTGGATAATGTGAGCTGGATGAGCGCTCAGATTTAGAGCCTGGGTGGTTCAGGTTTTCTTACTGCTGCTTCTTTCCTTTCCAGCCAAAACGTTCCCGAGCTGGTTAAGTAATGTTTGGATGGGGGAACAGAGCGGCTGCTGATATTTCTTGGTTCTGTAACACGGTGGAGAACAACGGCTGCTGGGAAAATTAGCCTTTAAATCTTTATATTTGTTATGAGCGTATTAAACATGAAAACAAACAGAGTATTACACCATGAAGTCTGACTGGTGGAAAAATGGAAGCAGGAGGAACATTAGGCGTGTGCTTTTTGTCAACATGTGGTTTTACAGTGATACGGTTACCCTGACGGCTCTGAGTACAGCTCCCCATGATGAATCAGACCAAGTTACTGTGCGTTCACACCAAAAGAGGCAAAATCACCGTCTAATCAGTCACCAGCTGGTGTAACGAGCAGACCGTCCTCCAGTCAGAGTTATAATACAGCAGGGGATTCTTTCAGGGGTGAAAACACCTCTGCCCACCAGGAATAAAGGACACTTAAATTAATACAATTTAAGGAAAAACAACCAATAATTCTCCCGGACTCAATGTTAATCTTTAATCAATAAATCAAACCCCTGCACAGCCCGAGTATATTCCCCCATTCCAAAACAAAACAATAATCTCAATGTTCATAAACCAAAATCATGAAAAAGTTCCCAACTATGAAAAAATACAAGCTGTCCTTCTTCACACTATTTTAAACGCTCCTTAAATCCTGTTTTTTTCTGGTCCTCTTAAGTCCGAAACGCAAAACAACGTTAATCCACAAGAAATAAAGATAAATCCTCAAGGAAGAAAAAAGGTCGCCCAAAACAGGAAGTGAAAACCAGGTCACCAGCATCCGTTCAGATCCTGGCGCAGAGTCCGGTACGAAGCCACCCACGGAAGGATCCAGAAGGATCCAGAAGGATCCAGAGGAGACTCTTTGATAATAAAAGTAACCTGCCCCCCCCGGCCTAAACCTCAGATCGTTGGTGAAAAAAGTTAGTCTGGAGCCCTGGTGTCTTCTCATTCAGATAGACAAGAAATGCTAGCATGCTAGGCTAGGCTACGTCTTTCAGGATGCTTTATCCGCTTTAGCCGCTTTAGCCACTCAGGACACTCTGGTCTCTTTAGCCGCTTTAGCCGCTTAAGCCGCGTTAGCTGCTCAGGATGCTATGGCCTCTCAAGACGCTTTAGCCACCAAGGACGATTTAACCGCCCAAGATGCTTTGGTCGCTTTAGCCGCTCAGGACACTCTGGTCGCTTTAGCCGCTTTAGCTGCTCAGGACGCTTTAGCCGCTTTAGCCGCTTTAGCTGCTCAGGATGCTATGGCCTCTCAAGACGCTTTAGCCACCAAGGACGATTTAACCGCCCAAGATGCTTTGGTCGCTTTAGCCGCTCAGGACACTCTGGTCGCTTTAGCCGCTTTAGCTGCTCAGGACGCTTTAGCCGCTTTAGCCGCTTTAGCTGCTCAGGATGCTATGGCCACTTTAGCCGATTTAGCCGCTTTAGCCACTCTAGCAGCTCAGGACTTTCTGGCTGCTTTAGTTGCTCAGGACGCTCTTGTTGCTTTAGCCGCTCAGGACGCTTCAGTGGCTTTAGCCGCTCAGGACACTTTAGTTACTTTAGCTGCTCAGGACGCTTTAGTTACTTTAGCCGCTCAGGACGCTTCAGTGGCTTTAGCCGCTCAGGACACTTTAGTTACTTTAGCTGCTCAGGACGCTTTAGTTACTTTAGCTGCTCAGGACGCTTTAGTTACTTTAGCTGCTCAGGACGCTTTAGTTACTTTAGCTGCTCAGGACGCTTTAGTTACTTTAGCCGCTCAGGACGCTTTAGTTACTTTAGCTGCTCAGGACGCTTTAGTTACTTTAGCTGCTCAGGACGCTTTAGTTACTTTAGCCGCTCAGGACGCTTCAGTGGCTTTAGCCGCTCAGGACACTTTGGCTGCTTTAGCCGCTTTAGCCGCTCAGGACACTCCAGTCTCTTTAGCAGCTTTAGCTGCTTTAGCCGCTAAGGACACTCTGGTCTCTTTAGCCGCTTTAGCTGCTGTAGCCGCTTTAGCCGCTGAAGACACTTTAGCTGCTTTAGCCGCTTTAGCTGCTTTAGCCGCTCAGGACAAACTTTACCCGTTTAGGACCCTGGGCTCTCATTGAAAATGGATTAACTTCCGGCGTGCTCGCCACTTTTGCCTCTTTTGGTGTGAATGCACAGTCAGGCTGCAGTTTCTTAAAGGAAGTGGTCACGAGCTACAAAGTTTCAGTGATAACTCCTGACAGGAAGTCATCGACCAATGTGACGTTAGCCGTTAAAGTTTTGTGGTGTGTTTGCTGCTTGGTAAAATAACATCTTTGTGTGAAACACGGCTCTCAGCTGCTTGGTTCAGACGCTGATCTCTGCTTTTCTCTGTCTCCACAGGATGGGATCCCTGAGAGCCTGAGGATAAAGGGTGAGTCTCCATTTTTTATTTCCTCCTCCCTTTCTGAGCGCGCCCAGCTCTGTGCGTCACGCAGGTTAAGTGTAGCGCTGTAGTCTGATGGAGGCCGCGGCGTGGCTACGGCACATCTGCTGTGGGATCTGTGTCCTGCCCATTCTGTGGAGGATTTATCTGCTGAATAGTTTAATAGAAAACACCAGATGCAGAGAGCAGCTTTCTGAAAAATATTCCCACTTGAGAACCCATTAAGGGCACAGCACTCCATCACCTACGCTTCCAACCAGTTTGTTTGGCTCACTACGAAGATCTCAGCAGATAATCACCCGGCGTGCTCAGGTGCAAACACACGCTGCCGTGATTGTCGCTGGTTTGCACATCCTGCTACTTTAACGCCGTGGATAGAAGCAAACATTTCACTGTGCACTCAAACAGCAGCGGGACTGAAGATCCACGCTGTTCAGACGTTTCTGAATGTGAGTCACGACCAGCCCGAGCAGAGCGTGGAGATGATGTGGATCAGGCCACCTTACAGCATCTGTATCCTCCTGTAAGAGAAAGTCTTAAATTATGCATGGTGCTGTGTACGTCCTGGTCCACAGGGACGTGAGGAAGTCAAACAGGAAGTGAAGAAGAGCTCAGACCTGTATAGATGTTTTTACACAAAGCCTCAGAGGATCTACTTCCTGTCAGCCTGCTCCTCTTCCTGCAGCTGAAACAAACACGTTTCCATCATCGGTGGCGGAGCTTTGTGCAGTGTTCGCTGCGTCACTGTGAATCAGAAACAGAGATTTCAGGGAGAGTTTAATACTTCAGAGCATCACAGAACAAGCCCCTCAGCATCACTTTGGTTCTGCTGTGATTTCATATTCTTCCTCTGTCGGCTTTATGAAGTTTGGAGAAAATGAACAAAATGCCTGAAGTGACTCACAAGCTTTCCAATGCATGAAAAGAGGAGGAATTATATTCTCCCTTTGTTACAAACTATACCTGAAGGAGCGAAGAGACGGGTTCAGCTCTCAGCTGAGATGGAAACATTTCTCAGGGTGAAGTTTCAGGAATCAACACACGTTAGTCGCTCAGTATTTCTGTGATGGAGTCAAGAAACACAAAAACTCAATAACCTCTGACAGGATACTAAAGATTATATCAAAATTATATTTGGTGATTGGCAAAAGTTGTGCTAATTCATTAATCATGGTTTGTTTAATCCACATTTTAAAATGAGATAATCAGCGCTAATTAAGGTTATTCCTAAATGCTACTTCTCTGCTTCCTGATCGGGTCGAGCAAGAACAGATTGATTTACAGCACGTCTAAGTCTCCATGACAACACCACGCCGGCTGATGAAGTTTATCAGAGAGAAGAGAGATCTGTGTTTTTCTTTTTCTGGACACTGGAGCCTAACTGTCAGACAGAAAAAGGACAGAAGAGCAGAAGAAAGAGAAACAGGAGAGAGATAGAGCACAAGCTAAAGGCTAACAGCTAAAAGAGCAAAGCTAAAACACTAGCTAGCAAGTAAAAAAAGGAGTGGAAAGCTAAAACACAAGCCAAAAGCTAAAACACTGGCTAAAGGCTGAAACATGTGCTAAGGGCTCAATCACAAGCTAAAGGCTAAAAACCAGGCTAAAAGCTAAAAGACGAGCTACAGGCCAAAACACAGGATAAAATACAGGCTAGAGGCTAAATCAGGAGCTAAAAGCTTTAACACAAGCTAAAGGCTAAAACATGGGCTAAGGGCTGAAAATGAGCTAATAGCTAAAAAAGGACTTAAAGGATCAAAGTAAAGCCAAAAGCTAAAACAAAGGGTGCAGGTTAAAACAGGAGCTGAGAGCTACAAAACTAGCTACAGGCTAAACCACGGGCTAAAGGCTAAGACACAGGCTAAGGGCTTAAACACTGGCTAAAGCCTAAGGCATAGGCTAAGGGCTAAAACATGAGGTAATGGCTTAAACACAAGCTAAAGGCTAAAACCCAGGCTAAAGGCTAAAAGAAAAGCTAAAAGCTGTAACACAGGCTAAACTACAGGCTAGAGACTAAAACAGGAGTTAAAAGCTAAAACATGGGCTAAAGGCTAAGACACTGGCTAAAGGTTATTAATCTAGTTAAAGGCTAAAACCGGGGCTAAAGGCTAAAACATGAGCTAAAGTCTAAAACCCAGGTTGTTAGTGCCAATGTTACCTCCAACCCACAGTCAGCAGTTATTCTGCAGTGGTCTGTTCAAACTTGAGAGTCTATCAATAAAATGAAGAGCCAGGTTACGTTAGCTCTGCTTGGTGAGGTTGGAGTTGGTAGATGAGCTCTGGTAGGACAGAACCAGGATTCACTAACGTTACACGTTACAGACTCAGAGCACCGGGCTGTGAGGAGAGAGAAATATAGCAGCTGATAAACTACGCTACAAACTGACAAAGTTAGCTTGTTGTCAGGTTTCAAACAACAGCACCACGTAACTCTTCCTGTTACCTTGTGGGGTTCTATCTGGTAAAAAGTCGACTTGTTTGTTTCTTCCTAAACAAACACACGCCTGGTTAAAAGTCACATCTTTATGACAGTGTGTGACAGACGGTGGCTGATAGCTGATAGCTGATAGCTACTAGCCACTAAAAGTGCTCAGAGGATCCAGGAGTCACATGACTGAATTGTCAGTCACCCTAATTATTTTCATAAATTTTTTTTTAATTTTATTGGATTTTGGTATTTGCTCTAAATTTGTCTTTTCTCCCTAATTTCTTTAAATTTGTCTTTTCTTCTTCTTTCCTCTAATTTCCTTTTGTGGCATTTTTCCCCCTAAATGTGTCACTTTTTTTCCTCTTAATTTGTCTCTTTTTCTCTCATTTTTTTTTATTTTTTATTTTTTTTAATTTTCTCCAAAATTTTAGTTTAAGTGCTTTAATTTTTCTGAATTTTTCTATTTTTTCCCTCAAAATTTCTCTTGATTCATATTTTTTTTTCTTTTTCTTTTTTTTTTCATTTGTCTTATATATATATATATATATATATATATATATATATATATATATATATATATATATATATATATATATATATATTTTTTTTTTTTTTCCTTTGATTTTTGTATTTTTTCTAAAATTGTTTTTTCCCTCTAAATTTCTCTGGACTTAACTCTCTCTTTGAGAAACAGAAAAGCCAACAGATTCCCTGCTTGTTGATTTACTTTTCTTATATTTCATCTAAGCCGGTTGTTACTCCCAGTTTTCTGCCAGTTAGAGGACAAAGAGTTTTAAAAGTCTTTCTCAGTCAGAAGTTAATGTTTGGCTGTGTCCCATTTCCTTCATTTAAAACCTGCTGAAGTCTGTTTTCTTACCTCCATTGTTCAGTAAATGTGGCAGCCTGTTAACATTTAGGCTCTGCTGGTATCTCTGTGCCGCTGTGTCCCTCAGGAAACGTGAAATGTTGAGTTCAGGTGTGGCCAGAAAAATCAGCTGCTTTACCGCACTTCACTTCGTATGCTGATTTATAAATATTTAGACTTTGAATCAGACAAAATTCTACTTTTAAGCATTTATTTAAAGGGAAATGATCTGTATTAAGAACGTGGTTATTGTTTGACTTTTCACTGATGGACGTTTTTGGTTGGAAATGGAGAAAGGAGGGTCAGCAGAGGCCAATGTGAATGAACGTGCATTAACCAGGCTAATGAACTCAGAGTATGATGTTTGTTTAGACTTGTAATAAGAGGAGAGCTACAGGAAAAGTGCAGAGCACGCAGCATTTCTTCTTCAATGACTTCATTAATGGTGAAACGATGGATGGAATAACTGATCTAATCGATGCAGCTCTAGTTTCTAACTGCTTTGACTTTGGGTTGACTAAGCTGAACTCTGGAAACTGTGATGGAAACTTTGACCGCTGTCGTTTCAGAAACATCACTTTAAATGAATTATCACAGAACGCCATCAGCAGCAGGTGGAGTCCCCGTTATCACCGACCAGCTTCGTCTCCTGGTGCGGCACAAGCTGGCGTGGAAGCAGAAACGCGGCGTGCTCCTCTCGCTGTTTGACAGATGCTTCTCATCCGTCTACCTGTCACCTGTTTAATGCCTCCTGCGTCTCCTCCAAACAGAGTCAATGTCAGGCGAAAGGTGCTCCTGCTGCCCAACATGTCTGCCACTAAGTGTTTGAAAGGGCCGCTAAATAGACGTCTCCCCATTTTTCTTCAGCGGGAAGGTCGAAGCCGTAATTGTAGAGGGTGCATTACCATAAAGGGCGGCCCCAGCTGTCTGCTGTGATTCACTTTAATGCGCCATGTTCTGTAAGCCGAGAGGCCGATCTCACTTTGGCGAGTTTTCAGCCAGCTCATTTCCAGCCCTGATAACGAGAAGGCGAGCAGACTGTGCAGAAAATCATAAATTATTCAAGCATCCACACTGTACATCGGGGGCGCCTTATTATTGGGCAACCGAGGTCAATTCAGCATTAAACTTTAGTCTTACAAGCTGCAAAGCCATTGACATTTGGAGTGGACGCTCAGGAGCCAAAATGAGAGAAAACAATGAGAAGCTGGACAAAGAGCAACGATGGAGTTATCTGAAGATGGTGAGGAGGAATCTCTGGATCAGAGTCAGGAGGGTTGAGTTTATTTGACCTGGGCTGTTAAAACTTTGTGTTAGACTTCCTAACATTCAAGGCTGCTGTCAGAGTATTTGTATTTTGCAGCACATACTTTACAAACGCCCTTAACACCAGGACTGGTGTCTCTGCAACCTTTACTTTGATAGGAGCCATTTTTCCTCAGCTCACCTGGAATAAAATCATTCAGGAGCCAAAAAATCTACTTTATCTTCACAACAAAGACAAAGTTTATGAAATTCTAAAGAGAGTTTCAATCTGCTCAAAAATTACTGGTATTTTTTTTTAATTAATAAAAATATACCTGTGATGTCATTTTTATATTTTTAATACATAAGCAAATCTTAAAAAAAAACAAATAAATAAAAAATGTAAAAATATATTAAAAAATGCAAATATATAAAATGCAAATAAATAAAAATGCAAATATATACCAAAAATGCAAATATATAAAAGTTTGGGATTAAAAAAAGGAAGATCAAAAAATGCAAAATATCAAAGCTTTGAAAATCTTCAGAAATTGTAAAAAATTTTTAAAAGTTTCATTTTTTATTTGAATATTTTACAAAATTTTAGAAATGTAATACATGTGCAAAAATAAAAGAAAAATGAAATGTTGAAAAATATGCAAAAGATTGATATTTCAATAATAAAGGCAATTTATTAACTTTAAAAAAAATCTAAAAAATTTGAAATACTCAAGTTGGATTCACAAATCGATCATATTTAACTCATTATTTTGTTGTTTGCGTATATCTTGCCACATATAAAGCATGGATAGTAAGCCGGCACATTGTCGTTAAATGAATCCATCCACACAGTGAAAATATTTGAAATATCAAAATTCATCAATAATTAAACAAATGTAAAAAATTGCTAAAATTTTAAAATAAATAAAATAAATTAAATTAAAATAAAATAAAAAAAATTAATAAAAAAAACTTAAATTTGAAAACATTCACAAAAAAGGGCAAAATTTAAAATTTTGAAAGGATACTTGAATTTGATTATATTGCTAAACTTATCATTTTTGTTGTTTGCTAATGTCTTGCCACAAATCAAACATGTATATTAAACAGTTAAATGAATCCATCCACACAGAATTAAAAAGGCTTTATTGACAGATGGGATGAAGATTTAGTTCAACTAAATGTTAACACAGGATTTTATTTAGTGTCAGTGTCTTTAATCATCAATACCCTCTGGAAGAAAAATAACTATTCTTTATTTCAATGATATTATTTTAAAGCTACAAGGAGACACTGCAGAGGAGCCAAAGGGCCGCATGAGGCTCCAGAGCCACAGGTTGAACACCCTTGGTCTTTGGTTTCATATTCAGACACTTCATTATTTCCACGCTGTGATTATCCAGAGACCCGTCCAGGTAACACCCGCCCAATCCTTCACCTGATGAGAGCTGCAGCCCTGAACAGGCCGTTAAGATAACAGATGAATAGACATTACATTCCTCCAGTCAGGGAGACCACAGACAAAAAGAAATAATAATTATAGATCTGTGGGATGAGCTGCCAATAAAGGCTCTGAATGTGAGCGCGACAGAGACAAAGGCTGAAAAATGCCGCCCGTTTATCAGGCGGTGTGTAATTGGAGACCCAGAGAGAGCATGTGCCACGCTCACACAGCTTGTTATGCGGCGGGATCCAGACCTTGGGCTGCCACTGAAATGTGATTTTCCTGTATAAATAGCCTGTTTTCGCCATACGAAACACCTAATGCAGCTTCTCAGATAATCTCAGCGTCCTCATTACTCGTACGACATGTCAGCCGAGGCTGTTATGACGGATGTCTTCTGCCTGATAGGGGCTGTAAATGGGAGGCTCAGACTGAGTTGCTGTTGTTTTCTGTTCACCTGTGGATGTATTTTTTAAACGTTTCCTTTTTTTCTTCTGGTATTTTTACCTCTAATGGATGAGGGAGCTGGAGGAGAGAGGGAGGAAGACAGGAAGCGATAACATGCAGTAAAAAAGTTGTCTGAACAAACAAAAGCTGCTGTGAGGACGGGAACTTCTGTACATGGGGCGCATGGAGGAGTGGACGATACGTCAAACGAATCACACAATATTTTTTATTATATTACGTTTCTTTTTCTGCTTTTCTAAGGACTAGCTTAGCAATAACTCACCTGTAAAAAACATTTAATTTTCCTACACTGTGATCCTATGATCCTCTACATTAAGGGTCTTCATCCTGCGGCTCTTTCACTCCTTTAAAGTAGCTCCTTTAAGTTAATATACATGCTTGTTTTTTTTGCAAAACATTGGTAAATAACAAAAAATGAGTTGAGCAACATTATCAATATATGTAATCACAATAAAGTATTCTTTCAAAAATTAAGGAATGTTTGCAAATGTTAAGAGTTGAAAATTTTTGAATTTTTGCAAAAAAAATGTATAATGTCAAATTGTTAAAAAAATGTAGCAAATTTTTGACATTCCAAAAATGAAAATAAATTTTAGCATTCCAAAAATTAAAAAAAAAATTGACAGAATTTTTAAAATTTTTCGCATATGTTTTGCATATTTTCCAAATTCTTTAATGTTTTTTTTTTTTTTTGAAATTTATGAAATTCTAAATAGGTTCATCAATTTAGGCATATTTCTTAAATTTCAAAAATTAAAAAATGCAGACCTTTTAATATTTTTGCTTGATTGTGGCAACTTTTTAAAAGTCCTAAAAATTTTTACAAAATTTTGAAACTTTGTTTCTTATTTAAATTTTTTTAATTTTTTTTTGCATTTATTTTGATTTCAAAAAAGTTTTTGCAAGAAATATATATATATTTAAAAAAATTTAAAATATTGGAGAAATTAAAAAATGCATTACATGTATAATTTCATAAATTAAAAAAAATGTTGTTTAGCTAATTATTGACGAGAATTAAAATATGCATAAAATTTTATACACCTTAAAATCTGAAATTCAAATTTTTTTGCAGTTTTTTTCGAATAATTTTTGGCATTTTTTTTCAATATTTTTACTGTTTCACATTTTTCGAAATTTTTCCCAAATTTTTTAGGTTTTAATTTATATATTATATATTTGCAAAATTATTAAATACAAAAAAACTTAGACATTACATGTACAATTTCATAAAAAAAAAAATGTTTAGATTATTATTGACAAAATTTAAAATATGCCTAGATTTTTATACTTCTTAAATTCTGAATTGTATTTTTTTTGCATTTTTTTTTATTTTTCCTTTTTTTAACATTTTAAAAAATTGTCCCATTGTTTTTTAGATTTTAAATTTTATATTTCATGTTTGCAAATTTATTAAATATAAAAAACTTAGACATTACATGAACAATTTTGCAAATTAAAGAATATCTAAACTTGTATAAGTAATTATTCACTATTAATAAAAAAAAAATCATACTCCATATTATCATTTTGTGGCTGTGGAACAACTTTTATCCTGGTGAGCTGATGCAAAATGTCTCCTTTGAAAGTAAAGTTTTCAGACCCCTGCTCTAAATGGTCTGATCCTGAAAGACACACCTCTGCATGTTGAAACCAACACCCTGTGCCTGTGAATACTGTCAGGAAATGAGGTTTTAACCACAGCTACTGAGGGGATACAGTATCATTTCATTTCTTGTCAAGTATGATGAGTAATTTTTCAGTTCACGGTGGTTTACTGATTGTTTCTGACACTGAGTAAAACCCCAACCTGAGCCAGCGTGTCTGTGGTTTCTAACATTAGCATCATGGACTCTGGTCTCAGACTCAACAGGTCACGTAACCTTTAACTCCAGACGCTCTCTGTAATCGTCTTAGCCGTGATGGTGATCAGGTTTGTCAGGTAACACCTAAACAGTGGACGCTGCCAACATCGAGTAGCGTAATCAGTCCAACAGAGAAACTCAGGTTAGATGATGACTCAGCGTTTTCTTCAGGGCTCACTGTTAATGAGAAAGAGGAGAAGAAGAGAAGAAGCACCTTTTGTTTCTGAATGTACCTTTATAATCCTTGGCCTGACCAAATTCATATTGATATTCAACAAATCCTGAATTTTAATCAAATTTCTCATAACCAGAGGCGTCGTGTCGACATGCGTAGGCTGACTGAGTAAGCAGGTGAGCTCTCCATGCATGTAATAACCACACTGAGCAGAGATTTCCCTGCAGATGGAGAGCAATATCAGTCTTAAACAACAACCCAACAGCCCCACAGCCTGAGTATTCCCATCAGAGCAGCTCTGCCTCTGAGGTTTGATCTCTGCACCAAAGCAAACGCCTCGTTCAGCCGCCTGGCTCCAGTGTTTATGTTCTCTAATCGACGGCGTCCCCATTTCTTTACCCGCTGACGTGGCGTGTTCATCAGCATGCATGGCAGCAGACTCAGCCCACAGCAGAAGTACATTTGAATAATTCAGCGGCTGCAAACATGGAGCTCTAAATTGTATATTAATTCCAAAATTACACACCACCCCCTGGGCCTGGGTTACACTTTTAATAACTCGTCACAGCTGTACGAGGAGCGCTGCTCGCTGCCGCGCTCGGCACTTTTTCTCAGACAGAGTTATTAGAAGACTCCCCGTCGGTTCCCCCAACCCTTCACAGCTTTCTAAAATGTAATTTACCCCACCTTTCATACAGTAAGTCTTAATCAAGTTACAGTCCTTCCACGGAGCGCGCTTGGAGAGGTGAGTTTAACGGCACCATCTGCTGTGGAGCTGCGCTGACAGGCTGAGATGATTGGCAGAGTTAAAAAAAAATAAAAGCCTATTGGATTTTCTTTTCAGATTCCTGCAGGACGTTGAGGATAGCTTTACAGGCCGCTCCTGATCCTTGACCTGCTAAGTCAAGCTAAGAGCTGTGAGAGGACAGTTGTGTCTGGCCTAAATACCGTACTGTGGGCGACAGACGGCTTTTTAAAGAGATCCAGCTTTGTTTGCTGCACAGAGGATCACACTTTCCTCTAATTTACTTCTTCAATCAGGGCTTTTTTCTTACTCACACTCATACAGCAGTTACTCCTGGCACTAGAAACTGAATTTAAATTATCAAATCGATTGAAAAAGCATGAACTGAAATTAAATTTTATGTTTTGAAACTGAATTGATTCACTTTAAAATTATATTCAACCTGTTTGAAAATTCACCTCTGCAGCCGTTTACAACGATCTTTAAAGACCCTCGGGATAAACTACCTGAGAGGAGTAGACTCTTTCATTTCTATCTTCCTGTTTCTGATCCAGAAACCAGAGAAAACTCACTTTTTTAGAGAAGCTCCATCCTGTGACCCTCTCCAGGATCTCCGTCATCTTTTTTAACAATGGCGACACTAGAAGTTTACACGGCTGATATTGATGGATAAGCTCTGTCAGAGTGCAGTCAATGGTTGTAATCAAATTGCAACACAGCAGGAGAAATTTTACTGGAAGCTATTGATGATTTATGGAGACAGAAAGATCACAGATCACCTAGAAGTCTCCAAAAGGCTCTAAACTCAAAAGATTCCTGGGAAGGTGGATAAAAGATTACTTTTTAGATTAGATACAGATTACTTTTCCACGTCCCAGGGCAAACCTGACAAACAGCATCTGGTTAGCATCATCATCTGGTTAGCATCAATATCTCAGACAACAAGACAGAGGATCAGCATTGGTCAGGACAAAAATATAACCTCCTTTTACCATCTTTACCAAGAGTGTGTTTCTGTTAGTCTGGATCTACAACGTTTGACAACCTTTGTTATCTCAGCTGTTACAGATAAGCTAATGAAGCTAAGCTCCAGAAGCTAACGTTAGCTTAGAGGTATAGTCAGTGGTCTGGGAGAAAACGAGTGCAGAGGTTGTTGATAAATGAATTTAGACCCTCCTCTCCCTTCATACCCCACCCCTGGCTCCAAGCCTGAAAGATGATGGACGTGCATCGTCATGGAAACGACCATAGAAACTGTGTAGCTGACCAACATGGCGGAGGCGGGACCAGAGAACGCTCGAGGGTCAGTTCGCTATGATACATGAAGCTGTATTTGTTGCTTTGAAAGTAGAAGTAGTAGTTGATGAGTTTTAGTAGGATTGTAGAAAAAGATATTATAATATTTAGATATATAAATATTTTCAGATCAAAGACGTGTGATGCTCCAACAGAAAGGCCCAGGTTGTTGAGCTTTTGAAAGAGACTTGACCCACAGACGTACGACGGAGCGGGAGGACGCTGTCCTCAGGAGATTTATCTCAGCACTCGCCGGCTCCAGCTGTTTTAAAGCTATTTCCATCTTTAGCTCGCCGCTGTTGTTTGGGCTTCATGGTTCTTTGATAACCCTGACTCGTCAGACAACAGCAGCCACAACTCGACGGCCATAATCGATAACATCACAACAACAGTACATTTTGTCAGATTAGACAATAAGATGACGGCTGTTACTGTGACGTGAGGCACCACTAAGCTAATCTTGCTAACCTGTCCAGCAGAAAGACGGCGACATCGGCGTCTGTTTTCAGCTCTGTTAAATCGTAGAGTTCCCTCCACCGTCAGGAAGACACACCAATGTTGACTCAGGTCTTCCCTCTGTTATGGTCACAGACCTTCTTTTTCATTTTATGCTCTTCTCTACTTTTTCCTTTTTTCAGTCATTGCTACTGTTGGTATCACACTGCTTTCTTACGCTAACTGCGCATGCTACGCAACTTACTACTCCCCCTCCCCCCTCTGTCTGATCAGCGCCCCCTGGGTGTGTGGGGGTGTACCCTTTTTTGGTGGCTCGGTCCAGCCACAGTATTTACCTGCTGAAATTCAGAGCCAAGGCTGTGAATTGAAACCAGACTTTTTCCAACAAGCTGTCAGTGATGATATCTTGTTGATGGAGAGGAGAAATACGGCGATTTTGACAAATAGTGCAGATTAGACGATCGCTGACTACACCTTTAATTAGAGCCCTTTGGACAACAGCTAACAACAATGTAGATCACAAAAGAACAAAACAGGCCAATGAACTCCAATGAACAAACAAAGGGACATGATGAACAACACAGCAAGGAGCTAACGCTAGGCTAACTTTAGCTAATGTTAATGAAAATCCCAAAGAGTCTGTCAGACTGCAGTGGCTGTTCTAGGGTTAAAGCTAACTTTATAGTCCCAATCTGCTGCCTGTGATAGGATGTCAGCTGACCTTAGAGCAGATGGAGACTCCTAGTTAAATAAGTTTTAAAGCAAATAGTTTCCTTTCATGCTTTTCAAATTCAATTAAATAATCCCATGTCAGATTTCTGGCGGCACAATGATGGTGGGAACATGTCAGTGTTTACAGCAGGGGTTTGAAATAATTCATGTTCAATCTGAGCGTTTTTTCTGTGACATTTTCTAAACTCGATGAGTCAAACAGAGGAAATTACTGGCCTGATGACAAGTGAAGCTTCACACACGCGTTTCTTTGCACCATGAGCTCACTGTGACCTGTTAGCATGTTCTCTGAATCAGCTTCATTTCTGAAAAACCACATTAAAGCCCGGAGTCATTTCCATCACAGCAGCTTGTTAACGGGCTGCACACCTGTGTCTCAGGTGTAAGTCGATCTCTGATGAGAGTATCAGCCAGAAATCTCTGCGACTCATGAACCGTAATTGAGCATCTGAGCGGCTTCCTGCCTGAGCACAGACTCCTAATGAGCCAGTGTGTGTGAGAAATGACTGCTCAAACACAGTTTCTGTAAACGGCTCTAAACGCCCCGGCTCTGCTGCTCTCACCCCTGGATACACATTTCACTAACAAGTTAGCGGTTTGACTCCCGTCGCCGCGCGGATCAGAGGCAGAAATGTTGTTCAGCAGCAGACGGTGGATGTGTTGGAGCGGTTTGGAGCTGCTCCACAGAAAACTGATGAAAGACCGGGTCCAAAATAAAATCTCATCCTGATATCCAGACCAGAAGACAGGAAAGAAGAAACCTCTCCATGGGATTCATTCATTCATCATTCATTCATTTAAAGCTTTATTTATTTTACATAGACATTTGGCTTACCCTCATTTTCAGTGCTGTTGAGGTCAATTTGCAAACTCTAATTGAAGTTTCTGAGTTTCAGAGTTCCCAAGAGAAACTAAAAGGGTGTTGAAGAATATATGTGAATCCCCTCTTTAATTAATCTCACACTGGATAAAGTTCAGAAATAAGTAAATAAGTAAATTAGACCAAATCTCTGACAAAATATCAAATATATAAAAATCTCACTGATCTCTCATCAGGAACAAAACACAAACTAAAACTCTGAAACATAAAAAACAACAAAGTTTTGGCTCAACTACTGAAGTATGCAAACATTGGACATGTGGATCTCACTTTTTTAATGCACTTTATTTTATTTTTTTAACTGCACCTTTGAGATTTGAAAATTGCATTATATTGTGATGTGGGTTTAAAATTAGAGATTAATTGTTCAGCCATATTTGAAGGTGAATATTTCATCACACCACATCCACAGATATTTAAACTCTGAAACTCTCAAGTTTTCATTCACTGGAAGTAGACAGTTGTATAGAATAGAATAGAATAGAATAGAATAGAATAGAATAGAATAGAATAAGTGTCTGATGTTAGCTCTGTTAGCCATGTCTCCGAATAGCATGATGCTAGCTCGTCCATCTCATTGGAGATAGATCTTACGTTCCCAATAACGATGGATGGAAGGACAGGTCCATGTCGTCACTTCTTAGCTCACACCTGAGAACCAGCACGTCATCCTCACCTCCTTCTCCTCACCTTAGGGGGAAACATCTGGCCTAGCACCAGTTAGCATTGACACGCTACAGGCTGCTAACAGCTGATTTGACATGTAAACAATGCAGCCATGGTTACCTGTAGGATCTCCAGACAAACACAGGAGAAAAAGTAGTAAAAATATCACTGAAGACACAAAAAGTTTGGTGTCCAGGACAGACAATGAACCAAACAAAGTAATGAAGAGACAAAAAAAAATACAAGAAATGGACAAAGAAGAGAGAGCTGCTGCAACAGGCAGCCATAGCCAACAGGGCGGCGCCTAGCAAGTATCATCTCAGAGTTAGTTTTTTTTTTAGCCCTGGAGAACAACATGAAGTTTGTTTTACTTTTGTTAAATACAAGTTTAAGATTTAAGAGAAACTCTTGTAAGTTGTTGAAGGCAGACTGAATAAACAACAGCATCATCTGTGTAAAGATGAAGTAATTTAAAGTGAAAACAACGTCATTAATGTGCGCAGTGAAAAGCATGGGGCCCAGAACTGACCCCTGTGGCACACCTCTATCAATCAACAGATATAACTTCTACTTAATACTAATAAATACATAAACTGCACGGTGGATGATCACAAATGAAATAGAAACATGAACACAAACAGACCTGACGAAGAGAAGACAGTTAACGCTGACAAACACTGACCGTCCTGAACTTCCTGATGAAAACATACGAGCGCTGCTGTAGTAAACGGTTACAGCTCGTCATTTGTTTTCAGGTCTTTGAAGCTTAATGAACTCGCAGAGAGCATTAAATCTCTCATCTGAAGGTAACAACACACACATGAGTAAGAAAAGTGAGTGATAGGTGTCAGGGCGCTCGTCAGCGCTGCCAAAGGAAGCATAACGCGCAGCACACTTAGCAAGATCAACAATATCACCACCAACAGCCTTCGTCAGCGCGGGAACGACTCCCCGGACGCTGAGACCAGTCGGTTTCTGTCTAACCCGTTTCTGAATATGTAGAAATAAATGGAGTGAGACGGATGTAATTGAGGTGCATCAATAATTCTCAGTGATCTGCACAAACCTGTGGTACTTAGAGGAGATAACGACGAAGGCTCGGCGATGGTGGGGCGTTTTCCCCACATGAAGGTCGACACAGTAATCACAGGGAGGAACATTATCCTGAAGGACGCTTCCCGCTCTCAGATTAACGTTAATGCAGCTTTATCGAAGCGTCTGTGTCTAAACATGAAGTTACTCCACGAGGAAGCCGCTAAGACGCTCTCGTTTCATCTGATCCCGCTCTGAAGGCGACGTCTAAAGCTTTGTGTCTTCATATAAAAGAGTAAATTCTCTTCTTTGAGTCTGTATTCAGTTTATTTCAGGAGCCTGACGTTAATCTCTTCAGCACAGACAACAGTCTTAATGTGTGAGCAGCGTTTTGGGTAAATAAAGCGACTGATCGGAGCCTGAGAGAGGAAGCAGCCCAGGTCTTAGTGTCTCTAACACTCTCAGATTACAGATTATCTCCTTTCTTCGTCGTCTTCAGTTAGCGTCACTGTTTTGACGCAGTGAGGCTTAAAAAAAGCTGCAGTTTTTGTTTTCTTGTGTTGATCCTGAGCTGGAAACTGAGCTGGTCTTTTAAGTGTTTCATCATGGAAAGAGGAAAAATCTCTGCTGTTAGTTTCTGTCAGACAGGAGCAGTTTGTGCCGTATGCTCCTCTCTATTCCACTCATGAGTTTCTGTGACTCGCTTTCTTTCTGCTTTTTGAAACAGTCCCCTGTCGAGGTGAATCGGTATAACCCTCAGAAGGCTAAACAACAAAAGCATCTTTCCCTTTCTGTAGCTTTTCAACCCGGGGCAGACACAGAACCACTCAGGTTCTGAGTCCAATGAAAGACTCATCATTTTGTACAAATTGACTACTTTATTTGAGCGCAGGTAGAAATATTTAATTGAATCCAACCTTGATGTGTTTGAATGTGAGTCTTTCTTTCTGAAATGCTCAGTCCTTGTGTGTTTGATCAGAGATTAAATCAAAATATCAGTTTCCTGTCTGCGTCTCCGTCCTGAAACCAGTTTAACTCATCCTCTAACGTCTGACTCCGTCACCTTGAACACACAGCTCTTACCTTTATTATCAGTCAAATAACTCAATGTCACATGACCTCTGAGCGGTCAGGTGGATCATTTATTTAAACTTTAAAGTGTGAAGAAACTGGTGAAGTGTTGAGATGAAGTGGCGCCACCAACAGAGCTTTAGTTAGCGCTCAAAAACTCTCTCCATGCTTAGGAGAGTCTAATCCATGTGCCAAACTCCAGAGTTTAAAAGGACTCATTGTCGTATAATACAGTGAGGAAAATAAGTATTGAATACATCAACTTTTTTCTCATCACATTTATTTCCAAAGCTGCAAACAAACAAATTTCTCCCAGACATTGGTATTAACGTCAATAATCCACACACGAAAAGAAATCACAACGTTCAGGTCCATAAATAATGATTATGGTGAATTAAGTACGATAACACAGGAAAAAAGTATTGAACACGCTAACTGAGACTCATCTAATACTTAGTGGAGAAGCCTTTGTTTGCAATGACAGCTTCCAGAAGCTTCTTGTATGTTTGAACTAATGGCCCACACTGCTCAGGTGTGATTTTGGCCCATTCCTCTGCTCAGATTGTCTTTAAATCTGGAATATTCTTTGGTGCCCTCTGGTGAACCCTTTTCTTTACTTCTTTCCACAAATGTTCAGTTGGATTGAAGTAAGGTGATTGACTAGGCCATTCTAACAGATTGATTTTCTTTTTTGAAACCATTTGAGAGTCAACTTTGCCGTGTGCTTTGGATGGTTGTCCTGCTGGAAGGTCCAGCCACGTCTCATCTTCATCATCCTGGTGGATGGCAGCAGATTCAGATCAAGAATTTCCCCATACATGGCTCCATTCATTGCTCCGTCAGTTAGATGAAGTTTGCCAACACCATGAGATGAGAAACAACCCCATGCCATGATGCTTCCACCTCCAAACTTCACTGTTGGTGTAGTGTTTTTTGGCTGATGTGCAGAGCCATTTCTCCTCCAAACATGGTCTGTAGTATGACAGCCCAAAAGTTCAGTTTTGGTCTCATCTGACCAGACAACATTCTCCCAGTATTCTACAGGCTTGTCAAGATGCTGTTTAGCAAACTTTAAACCAGCTTCAACATGCCTTTTCTTGAGGAATGGAGTCTTGCGGGCTGAGCGTCCATAGAGGCCATGGCGGTGGAGTGCATTGGCTATTGTTTTCTCTGTAACAATTGTACCTGCTGCCTCCAAGTCTTTCTGGAGCACTTTCAGGGTGGTCCTTGGCTGGTTGAGTCCTCTTCTGACTATCTTTCTGACTCCCTGGTCAGAAATCTTCAAGGAGCTCCTGTGCGTGGCCTGTTGATGGTAAGGTGGTGCTTCTTCCACTTGTGAATAATGGCCCCAACGGTGCTGACTGGAATATTCAGGTGCTTTGATATAAGTCTGTAACCAGTTCCATTCTGATGCTGAGCAACAATCAGGTTGTGAATGTCTTCAGAGAGCTCTTTGCCTTTACCCATCATGAGGTGTGTGGTATTTAACTGCTTGGTGAAAAAACACCTTTTTTATAGGACCATCAATTTGCTCTAGCCCAGCTGATGTTGGTTTGCACTAATTGGAAGATCAAGTAATAATTACTGACAGATTTCAGGTGGTATGGTGCATTTCCTGTCCAAAGTATTCAGCCTTTCCATGGTGTGTTCAATACTTTTTTCCTGTGTTATCGTACTTAATTCACCATAATCATTATTTATGGACCTGAACGTTGTGATTTCTTTTCATGTGTGGATATTTTGAGTTAACACCAATGTCTGGGAGAAAATTTGGTTTGAATTGCAGCTTTGGAAATAAATATAATGAGAAAAAAGTTGATGTGTTCAATACCGATTATGTTACCTGTGAAGTGATGGCTTCCCGCCACTAGATGGCAGTGTTTTCACATTAGTGCCATTTTCCGAACTAGTGGAATTGAGAAATAAACAATTTCAAAGAGAACAATCTATGTTAGCATGCTGACACCAAACACTGAGCTTAAGTACGCCAAAGTGAGCCTTCAAGGCTCTACTATTCCTGAAAAAAAAAATACACAAGAACATCAGCTGTCAATCATCGTTAAACAGGAGATCAATCTTTGTTTTTAACCTCTAATAACTAATGAAAAATAAACTTCAGGAAAAAAAAAAACATTTAAACAGAAGACAGCCCAATAATAACTTTTATCTTTCTATCTCAGGTGTTTTTATTTTTTAATGTTTGACCACAGCCCATCTGGAATTACTGGGGAGACGGATTTTTTGACCTATACTTCAGCCAGCCACCAGGGGGAGCAGTTTTTTTGGAGACCTCATTCCAAAAGCTTTTAAGCCTAAACTAAGAAAATCTTGATTTGAATCTTCCCTCAGAGCCTCCTAACGAGGTGATGGATTACTTTTTGTATCCAAATAAATGATCCCTAAAAACAGACTCACAGTAACACAGTTACCTGAAAACTACCGTAATGAAAGAAGCAGAAATAAAATATCAAATACGTAAAGAAAAAACTGAGTCTGCACTCAGCCCACCACGCTCACAGCTCAGTCGAGATGGGAGCAGCACAGGCTGCTCACAATTAGTCTGCAATCCCTGACAAATGGGGTTGTTGGTGAAACGCTCTCCGTGCTGCATCCTGATGCGGCGGCAGAGAGAGGAGCCAGCCCGCGCTCAGTCATTAGTGGAGGGAATGAAATGGGACGGAAAGTTGCCAAGTGGCTGCCAGGTGCTCTCATATTCACACTCCAGCACGTGCGCTCAGCCAGAGATCAGCGTGCGTGCTCTCCGGGAGAGGCGCCGTGAGAGGCGGGAAGTAACACATTTCTTTTAGTCTCATTACAGCAATTCAATTTATTCCTGGAGCTTTTGGAGAATGACTCACGTCCTCACAGTACATTACAGAGTAAGTTACATAAGCTCAGTGCAGGCGGTGCCAGGATTTAATAGCTACTGTAGAATCTGCTGAGACATGTTAAAGGGCCAGTTCACCATGTTTATAACAGTCTGAGCTGTAGACAGTAAATTATAATCACTGAGGAAGCAGGAGCCCGCTGCAGGAGCTCGCTGCAGCCGGGGAAATGTTTCTGAGCTTTACTGGATTATCTCAACTCTCTTCCTGGAAGGAAACTAACTGAATTAAAGAAATGAAAATGTCACTTCTATTAAAGTGACTTCAGTTTATCCTTCAGTCAGACAAACCTTCACTCTTTTTAGAAACAGTGAATAATCTGTGCCTGTGTTGGGGATGAGTGAATGGAAACCAGCTTTGATAATAAATTTCATGTAATTCAATCAGATACAGCTTTAATAAGGAACCCAAGCTATGAATATTTAATCAAATCTCAAGATTAAATTAGAATCTATAATCTTATCTAGTTGGCAGAGGAGGCAGGAACACCACAGGGATTACAGGACGGCAGATAATCTGCAATAACCTGTTTGTACAGTTTCTGAAATTTTGAGCTGCACGATACAAACGGTGATGGAAACATCAAACACAAACTTACTCCAACATTTCTCCGTAGACGAAAGATCATCACCAACTACATCATCCAGAGAGCTTAGTGTGTGTTTAGATGTGCGTGTGAAGATGCACCACATCTTGCAATAAAGCTTTCAATTTTTTTCTTTGATTTTGGCAGATTTTTTTGTCTTTTCACTAATTTTTTGAATTTCAGTTTCTTTTTCAATTTTTTGCTAATGACCCCCCCCCCCCCCCCCCCCCCAAAAAAAAAAAAAAAACATTTTATTGAAGATTTTGCAAATTTCAATTTTTAAAAAAATTGTGCAGATTTTTTAAAAAAAAATATATTTTAATTACTTTTATTCTTTTTTTAATTTTGCAAATTTTTGAAATTGCATTTTGTTTTTATCAAATTAATAACATTCTGGCAGATGTTTTAAATTTCAAAAAGTTGCTAATTTTTTCACGTTTTAAAATTTATTTATTTATTTTTAATTTTGCAGCTTAAAGAAATAAAAAAAAAAATCAAAAAAATTGTGAAATTACAAACTTTTCAGGTTTTTCAAAACGTTTTAAGTCATTAAAAATAAAAAAAAGACTAAAACATCACATTTGCAATTTTACAAAAACAAAAAACTTCTCGTTCAGATAATTATTCACTTGATTTTTACTTTGTTTAGATTTTTATACACTTCTTAGTCCTGATTGTGAAGATAAAGTAATATTAATTAAAAAAAAGAAAAAGAAAAAAAAGAAATGAAATAAAATAAAATAAATTAAATTAAATAAAAATTCAATAAAAATTAAATTTAAAAAATAAAAATAAAAAATGAGATTTTGTGGCTCCTGAATGACTTTAATCCAGGTGAGGTTAGATAAAATGGCTCCTTTCAAAGTAAAGGTAGTAGACCCCTGGTCTAGAACCAACTTCAGTTTAAAAAGCACCTTTTGTAGTGAACAACACAACAGCTTAATATTTTACTTAAATTGGTATTTTTGGCATCATTGGAGTGCTCCTGCTTTTATTTCAAAAAGTTAAAGAGATAAAAAACCAGAGAGAAGTGAGAAAGTTTGGTTTTCCTGCTTTGTATGGACGCCTCGAGGGGAAAAAGAGAGTTTGATGTTTTCATCCTTGGTCCCTGTAGATCAGCATGAAAACAGCCTCATTGTCTCTTTAGTTTAAAGTCGTATCACAGTCAAATAATGAAAGGAGTCCACAGTGGATATGGGATATGTAGCCATTAGAAAAGAGGTGTTAAACGTGTTGATTAGTACCCGTGTGGAAATCCTCCACTCCAGCTTTGGCCACACTGTTTTAATCTGTGTATGAAGCACATCCTCTGTTCCCTGTGAAGTGGTTTGTGATGAACGTGTCAGACTGTGTTGAATAAATCTGATGTGATTGGAGCTGGCTGAGCCGGTGCAGTTTGGAAACATCAGCAGTCTTTCCGTGTGCCGTCAGCTGTGTTTGTAGAGCGCTACGAGCTGGATGTGGAGCAGCGAGCACCTCTCTAACCCGAAGCTGCCTCCTTTACCTGGAAACGCTCCAGGGTGGTTAAAAATGTAATGCACTGCTCTCTGCTGCGTTTGTTACTGAACACGTCTTTACCTGATCATCGGAGGCTTGTTGCGGCTTCAGTCAGTCCGTACTCCAGTGGATCTGACCCTTTGCTCTTTGAGTGCTGAAAAAGAAATGGCATTTGGCTGTTGAGTGGTGGAGTTTAAGAGGTAAAAGTCTAAACTGTGAATGCAAATGTTGTCTCTCCAGTCTGAGTGTTGCATCTTTTATAGCCTGAAAGCAGAAAAGCAGAGCAGGGTTACAGAGCTCAGATTTCATTGAAAGAACGGGCTCTCAGCTTCATTAACGATGCCAGGGATGTGTGATGTGTTCACTCAGAGCCAGACTGACGAATTAATGACACACTAACAAAGATGCCAAACAAATCAGACAAACGTGCACAACAAGCCCAAAGCAGTGCTACAGGGAACTGATATGAGTGTTTCCTATGGAGTAGTGAGAGTGCCAAATTACAAAAATAAATCTATAAAGGAAGGGAATAAATAGATGAATTAAAAAATAAATTATTTAAGAATCTAAAAAAGAATAAATAAATAAATAAATAAATGAATAAATAAATAAATAAATAAATAAAACAATATTTAAGACTCTATAAATGAATAAAAAAGTGAAGGAAAAATGAATTAAAAATAAATTATATATGATTCTATAAAAGAA
The DNA here is from genome assembly GCF_033239565.1 of Halichoeres trimaculatus. NCBI lineage: Eukaryota > Metazoa > Chordata > Actinopteri > Labriformes > Labridae > Halichoeres > Halichoeres trimaculatus. Next base: position 38,628,885 of record NW_027437185.1, read on the forward strand.
TAAAAATGAATAAATAAAGTATATAATAATCTATAACAGAATAATTAAAAAATAATAATCAATAAATAAATTTTACAAGAATCCACAAAAGAAAAGGCTAATAAAAGTATTAATATAAAGACAAAAAAAAAATAGAAAAGTGCTTCATGAAAAATATAAAATAAGAAAGAAAGTAGCTATATAAAGTGAAATTAATCAAAAAATAAACCCTTAGAAGAAAAGGCTAATAAAAGTAAAAATAAAAACACGAATAAATAAAAGTATTTAAATCACATTATAATGTAACTTTAAAAGTGAAGGAAATATGCGCAGAAAGATATTTTCTTTATTCATTTACTTTTTTATTTTTTTTATAAATTAAGCACTTTTCCATATTTTTTTTATTTCTTTATATTTCTGTTTTTATAAGACTTTTCTTTTGTGTATTCTTATATAACTTTTATTAATTCACTTTTTATTTATTTTTTATTATATTTTTTATTTATTTATAATTTCAGTGATTCTCATATAATTTATTTATTAACTCATTTTTTATTTATTCTTTCATAAATTCTTATATGTTTTTAAATTTTTTCATTTATTTTTCATTAATTCTTGTATATTTTTTATATTAATTATTTCATTGATTCTTATATAAGTTATTTATTAATTTATTTTTTATTTATTCTTTCATAAATTCTTGTATATTTTTTATTAATTTATTGTTTCATATATTCTCATATGATTTATTAATTTTTTCATTTTTTATTTATTTTCTCATAGATTCTTAATACTTTTTATTAATTTATTATTTTAAAGATCCTTATATAATTAATTAATTTATGTATTTATCCATTGATTCTTACATATTTTTTATTTATTTATTTATTAATTCAGAGATTCTCATATAATTTCTTTTTTAATTCATCTTTATTCATTCTTTCATACATTCTTATATATTTTTTTATTTATTATTTATTATTTCATTGATTCTTATATTATTTATTTATTTATGTATTTATTTATTTATTTATTTATTCATTTGTTTATTTTCTTTTATAGATTTTTTTTTTATTTGGCACTCTCACCACTCCATAGTTTCCAAACAGTCACATGAGTCGATTCATTATTAAAACAGTGAAATAACTAAAAATAAAACACAGCCCATGACCTCACTGTGGCGGTGCAGTCAGAGACGGGAGGATGGAGCGGAGTCGTCGAGGTGGAAGCAGAGTCATCAATGTTTTAAACTCAGCACCGAAGGCTTGAAAAGCTCTTACGCTCCAAATAGCTCCTCATAAAATGTTGACGAGTTGTTTATGCCACCAGGAGCTAACGCTGTGTTAGCGCAGCAATTAGCATACAGTGAGGAGGGGGAGGAGGGGTGGGGGGGTTCAGCAGGTGATAACACAACACCTTTGTCGTGTTGTAAACGGAAACAGGTCTGTCAGCAGGTCTGCTCCTCAGGGAGACGTTAATCCTGACACGCTGGAGTGAAATCTGAAATAATGAACAGCGTCTGCGTTTCCTGCACCCAGAGCCACCAAAACAACTTTAACCAAAAGCTCCCAGCCTTCATCCTCCATCCTTCATCCTCCATCCTTCATCCTCCATCCTTCATCCTCCATCCTTCATCCTTCATCCTTCATCCTCCAGCCTTCATCCTCCATCCTCCATCCTCCATCCTTCATCCTTCATCCTTCATCCTTCATCCTCCATCCTCCATCCTCCATCCTTCATCCTCCATCCTCCATCCTTCATCCTTCATCCTTCAGCGGTGCAGCTGCTTTCAGGCACGGCGTGGGATTGATAACCCAAGGACAGCCTCAGCCACAGCAAACGAGCTGAATCCCTTCATCACTACAGATAAACTGGTTAGAAAGCGTTCACCATCCAAAATAAACGTTTACACAACAACCTGAGTGTTAAGCTGCGTTTCCACCAAGCAGTACGGGTCGGTTCAGTACAGTTTGGGACGGTTTGGGACAGTTAGGTCTGATCCCGTTTGCGTTTCCACAGCAAACTGTGCCCCCTCGTGGTGGGCGGCGTGTAAGCTGGATGCCGGAAGCCACAGCTGGTAAACAATAGCGCGACGCCGTAGCAGCCTACCCCGCGATTAAATCCAACAAAGAAGAAAACGCGACACAGTAAACAAAGAGCAATGATGAAGACATGCAGCATTTCGTCCTCTCTGTGATTTTCATGTAACTCTCTGTTACAAAGTGCAATCAAGCTTCGTTTCAGAGAAGTCTGTGAGCCGCCAGGAGAAATGCAGCCGCTGTCGGGGAAAGTGACGATTCTTTGACCAATCAACCGTCTGCAGTGTGTTGCTCCACCTCCCGAGAGCGGATCGGTTCAGTCTGGCACCCATACGAAAGGGTCCCAAAAAAGTGGGACGGCTCGTCTCGGTTTTTAGGGATCCGTCCCGGGATGAGTCAGTGGAAACGCCGCTAAAAGCGCACCGTACCGAGACGAACCGACCCGGACTGCTTGGTGGAAACGCGGCTTTATTCTGCTACTCATGTGTTGAGTTTTCTCATGAAGAGGTGTCTCTGTCTGCACCGCTTCAAGTATCGAGTTATTTCAGATTAAATCAGGCTCCTGCTGTGAAATCACCTGTTTATCATGTTTTCATGTTTAGAAATAGTAATTACACCAGACATGCAGACTTTCTGTCACACACAGAAGTGGCTCAGTTGCCGTTACCGTTAGCGACAGTGAAATGAGGCATTACTGTGTTTTCATCAGACACACGAGTAATGATGAGAACAATCATGTTGACACGTCTTTAACAAAGAGTTGATGCTAAAGTCAACTTTTCATCGACAAATCTCACACAGCTACCTGTGTGTCTGTGTAACCTCAGTCAGAGAGGATCTCCTGCAGCGTCTCTGGATCAAACCAACGTAAGATGGACAGGGGGGATGTTTTTCCATGTTTGAATGTAAGGCACAAGTAGCGACTTGTATTGACTTTAAAAATGTCACAGATAACAGGAGCAGACTAAAAAATAAATATGTTTCTGACCTGGATCACTCAGACAGACTCAGGACAGGAGCTGCAGATTTAGGCCTGGACTACACGTTCATGGATATTTTTTTTCACCGCATATCTTTGTCAATGAATAGAGTCAAGGTTTGGCAGATGTGCTCTTTTGCCCTGATTTTAATGAGGCATTTTATTTCCTCGCTGTTCCACGTGAGCCCACGACTCATTTTTTCTGTTCTTCAGGCTTCTCTACTTCTTCTTCTGCAGTTGTTGAGTCTTCTACTCATTCTTCTTCTACTGTTTTGACTGTACAGTAGTCAACCAGGCTCACTACCATGTGAGCCATAGTTATGAGTCCGTTGTGTCGGTTGCTGGGGCATCAGTGTTCTCACAGCACAGGAACCGCTACAGGGCTCGGATGGAGGCAAGCCGAGACCACCTATTTTTGGCGATCTTGACCCGCTTGTTTTGTCTCACATTCAAGAGCGATTACTGTGTTTACATATGTCCAAACTAACCAGACTTTCGGGGGGACTGCCCACGGTTTCAGTACAATCGCCCCAAACGATCCAGGTGTGAATACACCCTAAAAATCACTTGGCCTGCATCAGCCAATAGTATCCAGCTGCATCCCTGCAGGCTGCAGTCTCATGGCGCTGTTTTCTCGCAACAGCGCCACCCAGTGAATTGGAGTTGTCTTTCAGTTCACACTGGTGATTCTCAAAATCTAACTCATTGGAGATGTTTGTGGCATAATTGACCAATAATTATGTAATAATAATTAGCAAAAAATGTTTTAACTCATAATGACATGTATTAAAACAAATATATATGTATTTTCAATCTTAACATGCACACACTAACTTAGACATTTCTATGTAGGTCTAGGGTTCCTCATCAAATTCACAAACTCTGTTTTCAATATCATTTTTATTCCCCCTTACCTCACAATCACTGCTTGGTTAATATAGTTAACATTGATTTTTCTCTGTAGAAATGCATGAACCGGATTTAATTACTGTAATTTGCACGATAGTTATAAAATAAACTATTAATTACAAATTAATATAGAGGCATGTTAAATCAAACAATGTTTCCACTTAATTACAAAAAGTACATTTAACTCAATCTCACAGTTTTGTGTTGGTGTCGTTTAAATAAGTGAAGATAGTGTGATCAATTACTGTTTATTTTCTACATGCTAATTTTGATGTAAAATTATCCAACGTTTGCACAATTTTTAAACAAATAAAAGTACACATGTGACTTCGGTTTATCTAAGACAAGATATTCTGTATTACACTGCACATGTGCGACTGAGCGCAGTGAGACTGCAGCCTGAAAAGCTGCAGCTGGACCCTTCTCGCATCAGCAGCAGTGTTGGGTTGATATAAAGCTGTATATCTGAACAATAATTAATCGTTAATCATATATAATGATCACTCATCCATCTAGAAAATTGATTTTTTTAGTTTTATTTCGTTAATTTTTGTTAGAGGCCCCCTAGTGGCCGTGGGGCCCTTGGCAGACGTTAAGTTAACTCATGCCTCAGGTTGGCTCTGCTCGTGCTGCTCCTCTTCCTGTAACCTGTGCTCTTCAGACACTGAAAATTTCTAATAATGCATCACTTCATCAGACGTATACGAGTGGACATTTAATAATGCTGTAAGTGTGATTCAAACAGGAAGCAGAGTCTCTCCTTAAAGGTAAAGAAGCAAACAAGTTGTTTCTTGTTTTCTCTCGTAGATTGATCCCGTGGGGATTCAGGAGATGTTGAGCGTGACAGCGAACACTGAATCAAAGGAAATAAAAGAAATCACTTTTTGTTTTAGAGTATTTTCTTTTCACCACTTTAGGAAATGTGTCTGATGAGTAAAAGCTGTTGGATGTCTCTCGGCCGTGGCGCCGGCTGAATGTGGGCGGAGTTAGGAGCAGTTTACATCTCTCTGTTTACACGTCACACCAAACATATCCACAAATCGGTGACATTCAGAGCCGTGTGCTCCTGAGACGCTGCTGTTTAACTCAGCCATCGATGAATACATTACACTTTTGTTTGCTTGACAACAGGTTGGCTAAAAATACCCTGCTACAGTCGGAGCTGGCGTTCCACATGCAGCCGCTCTCTGAGACGTTCAGAGGAGCTAATGGAGCAGCGTGTCAGCGCGTATGAGCCAACCTGGCAGTGTTTATGCGCCGGGTAGAGTTTGAGCTTTATTTTAGCGGTGGTTTCTCCTGATTTGCATCTCCTTGTTCTTCTTCACGGGCCTTGTGGGGCAGCTTAACTCGGAGCAGCGCGTGAGCTCAGGGCCTCCGCCTGTTGTTTACCGCGCTCTGCTCTTTCTCCCACAGGACTCTGAGCGGCTGTAATGGAAAACATCGGATGATAGCAGACAAACATCCTTAGTTTAGATAGCAAAGAAAGAGCCACTCAGGAAACGGGAGAGGCAGCGTTTTATTCTTATTTTGAAGAAAGAGATGCACGTCGAAGAGCAAAACGGAGGCTTTCTGCTGTGTGAGCGTTTGTGTGAGTGTTTGTGTGAGTGTTTGTGTGAGTGTTTGTGTGCATTCAGATTCAGCCCGCGCAGCAGAGACGTCAAACAGAGCAGCTTGTTACACGTTTGTGGAGGGCAGTTCCTATTATAAGACGCCGTGTTCCTCCTCAGAGCTGCGATAGCGAAGCTTTCATCCTCCTGCAGCGACAATCTGATCATGTCCGCCACGTCCGAGCGTTCCTGTTATCCCTTTCAGAGCGTGCCCGCCTCATTACGCATGCACCGGAGGTCTGCGCCCTTCAAACGCCGCTCACCGGAGGAACATATGTCAGGACCTTGATGTTGCACACACGCTTTGACTAAAGGTCAACATTTTACCTGCACCCAGGACGTTTTCTGCCTGCTTTGGTTTTAATGAGACACTTTAGGCTAATTTTCTTTGCGTCTAACGCTGCTTTACACAGCGGGGTGCTCTGCTTTGTTTTCAGGAGCAGTTATCAGAAAGGTGATGATCTGTGAGCAGCCTTGAGGACGACCAGGGGTTGGCTCAATGAAGGGAAATATCAAACAAACGAAGCAGTTATGATGCAAACATGTCTTCCTGTTTAAGTTGTCGTCAAGCTAACGTGACACAGAATGTGGGGCATTGGGTCGTCTCCCGATCAGAGGGTGAAGGGTTCGATTCCAGTGTGTGAAGGACAGAAGAACAGTTGGAGAGGTCTTAACCTGAGATCACACTTCAGCTGACATGTGTCTGAAAACGTGATCAGATCTACACAGTCTCCTTACTGTTTAATAATCCATTCATCATCATTTAAACAGTTCGTTGGTGCATTGATTTAGTCCATATCGCTCCGTGACAGAGCTCCCAACTCAAATTACCTGAGTGTCGAATCAATTTCCCACACTGAAATGAGTTACATAGTTAAATTACCATTAACCTGTTCTGGACCCCCCAAAAAACACCTCAGTTTTTTTGTGACATGTTTTTAAATTATAAAAAAATAACTAATAAATAAAAAATATTGTAAAAAAAACAAACAAAAAAACAAAACACAAAAAAAACGATTTTTTGAAGATTTTGCAAAATTTTGAAAGTTTTGCAAGTTCTGATTTTTTTTTTAATTTTTGCAAAACTTGCTTATAATTGAAATTACTATTTGATTTTTTTTTTATTTTTTTGAAGTTTTTCGTTTTTTTTCTTCTTTTTTTTTATTTATGAATTTGGACAAATTAATACAATTTCGAATTTTTGGAATATCCTGCAACTTTTTTTTTTATCATTTATTTATTAATTCACTGAAAAAAAAATTGCAAGTTTATGAAATTCCAAATATTTGGAATTTTCTGCAACTTTTTTTTATCATTTATTTATTAATTTACTGAAAAAAAATTTGCAAATTTATTAAATCCAAATATTTGGAATGTTCTGCTTTTTTTTATGTACTTATTTATTTATTATTAATGGAAATTTTTGCAAAGTAATGAAATTGAAAATTTCTGGAAATTTCTTCAACTTTTTATTATTTATTCATTTACAAATTTTTTTTTAGCAAATTTATGAAATTTTAGTTTTTTTCCCCAAAATTTTGCAACTCTAATTGTAATTTCATACGTAATGTAATTTTATGCAATTTTTTAAAAATATATTTAAAAGAAATAAGCAAAGACATCACATTTGCAAATTTTTAAACACAAAAAACTTTGCGTTTCGATAATTTTTCACTAGATTATTTCTTTTTAGAATTTATCCACTCTTTTGTCTTTATTGTGAAGATAAAGTAGATTTTGTGTCTCCCGAATGACTTTAATTCAAGTGAGCAACGACAAAATGGCTCTTATGAAAGTGAAGGTTGCAGACCCCTGGTCGTAATGCATTGAGCTGCTGCCACGTGATTGGCTGATTAGAAAGTTGCGTTAACGAGCAGTTGGACAGGTGAGTGTGTGTGTGAAGTTTGGTTGAAGTGTTTTTGTATCTTCACTTTAACATCAGATAAATCGTTTAAGAAGAATCAGTAATCAGCGATTCACCGCTCTCTGAGTGTGGTCATTGTATAGAGTAATGGAGAAATCACTAAGAGCTATAGCATGTCTTCATCTTTTGTAATGTAGCTCTATTGAATTCAGAAAAACAAAGACACAGAGTCTGTCTGTGGAGTGGTTTAGCTTTATTCAATCTTTGAAAGTAATGATCGTCAGGAAAGTGTCTTTTGTTTGAGCTCAGTAATCCTCATTCTTTGTTGATTCTCAGCAAAAGCTAAATTCACGTGTAGTGTTGTCATGTAATTGTAAAATCTATCCCTGCTGTGTTTGTACATCCTCGGTCATCGCCGTGTTTTCACTCTGAGGCTTCGCTCCAACCTCTGGATCACATTGAGCGCCGTGTCTTTCTGTCCACGCTCTGAAAAGTAATAGGTCATCAATAAATGAGCGGCACAATCCCTCATTTGTCTGGGACGTCAGCTGACGAGCAGGCCGCTGGACGTGCATGCTGATAACAAATGACGGCGCCCTTCACTGACCCTGCTGGCGGCAGAGGAGGCCTGTCCGTGCGACACAGATTCACTAAATAATCATTATGCCGGGGCACCGCGGGGATTTAATAAACTGGCAAATTGACTGGCTCCAATCAGGTCACGGCGTGCACACCGTATCTGGTCTAAATCCTCTGTGACGGCCGCGGGATAACGCCGGCCTGAGAGGAGGGAGGTGCTGAGGATTAACACTTTAAGTCTGTTTGTTTACGGCCTCGTTCGATACCTAAACTCTGGATTAGATATTCATGAAAGCATTTTAATCAGAGTTTAGGGATTTAATTTCACCTGACGTCTGACGCTGATCTGAAATGGGAAAAAGAAAAACACTTCCTGTCTCTGTTTCTAAGCAGGAAGTGAAATAAAGTCTCAACATTTGCTGAGGCATGCCGGCGAACACCCGGCGCTTCTGAGAGTTCATATATCAGGAAACCATTCAGCTCAAAGCCAAATGCATCATAGATTGTAATTAATGCGGTGAAGCTCCACGCCACGGTCGATTTTTATTTGTCAGCAGCAAAAACACAAAGTGTGCCATGGGAGAGGAAAGTTTGTGGGAGCTGCTCTGACCCTGTTTGCTCCACAGCGAGCTCACAGTTTCTGAAAGTGATGCTCAGACATGTTGTTTTCATACGTGTGATACGTCCTGACAGTGAAATCATGTCTCAGGATGAATCAGATCGCTCCATCCAGGCGTCAGCATGATGAATATTTAAAAAATCCATTTCTCATAACCTCAGCTTTGACAATAGATAAATAAGCAACAGACGATGACCTCGCCTCAGGTTCATGGAGTCGATACGGGAGGAGAGTGAATGAACCCTGACAGAAAAGATTTAAAAATTTTCATCAACAAAACACAGTTACAGAGAGATTTCTGACAGCATGTTGTGGAAGTTTGTATCACATCAAAAGCACCGATCAATCCAGATTAAACTTTGGAGAAAGGAAACGGAAATTATTTATCTGTATTTTATTCAAAGCAACACATTAGAGCTCCATCCTCACAAAAAATAAATGAAGAAAGAATTTTTTTTTTTTTAAATAAAGAATAAATAATAAATAAATAAATTAATTAATTAATTAATTTAAAAAAACATCATATAAACAAATAAATAAATAAAAAACACCATGTAAACAAATAAATAAAGAATAAATAAAAAATCATCATGTTAAAACATAAATAAATACATAATAAATCATCATGTTAATTAATAAAAATAAATGAATAAAAACATCATGTAATCAAATAATTAAATAAAAAAACAACATGTAAACAAATAAATAAATAATAAATAATAAATCATCATGTAAATAAAAATAAAAAATAAAAAATCATCATTTAAATAAAAAAAAATCATCTTGTAAATAAATAAATAATAAATAAATTAATTAATAAAAAAAATAATCATGTCTTTCCTGTTTAGCACCTGAGATAATTTTTATTCTTTTCTTTTTTTATATTATTTTTAATTGTTTATTTATGTATTTTTTGAAAATCTATTAAGAACAAACATTTTTATTGGAAGAATAAAGGAGCACAGTTTTTTGATAAGACTCTGAACAGCTTCCAGCATTTCTGCACTGGTCCAGATGTAAACCCGGGATGGGTACCAGGTACTGATTCATGTAAAATTAAATGGTTCCATGTTTTGGTACCTGAACTCATCCTTGTTACTGTGAGGAAGTGGAAGAGTGGGAGATTTACCATGCCTGACATGAACCCAGCATTACGCGTTTATATCATGAGAAATAAAAGTGTTTAACTGAAAAACTTTGCGATTTTATCATTAAAGAAATATATGTTTATGACCACATAAACACACAAAAGTACCCAAAACTGGTACCGTTGTGTACTGGTACTGATTACCGGCTAAACAAAGCTCAAACTGAGGTTGTTGCTTTTGGAGTCAGATCACAGAGATTCACAGTCGGTGAGCAGCTCCAGGTGTTAAAGTTAAAAACCACGAACCAGACCAGAAACCTGGGCCTGATCATGGACTCAGACCTGAACTTTAACAAACACACTGAGACGGTCACAGAGTCGGTCTCCGGTCACTTAGAGAATCTGTGGAGGATTTAAGGACTGATGTGTCAGCAGGACCTGGAAAAACTGGTCCAGGCTTTTATTCTCAGTAGACCTGATGACTGTAGCAGCCTCTTCAGGTCTCACTAAAAATTCAAGGCGCCTTTCAAGGCACCAAGGACGCCGTACAAAACACAGTTAAGAAACACTTCAACAAAATTAAAAAAGAAAAAAGGATGAATATAAAAATATTCATCACACAAACAGAAGATGTGAAGTGTTCTTGTTTTGATTACAACCAGCACTCTCAGCTCTGAAGCAGCTGACGCCGCCACGCTGCTCAAAGGAGACATTTTCCCTCAGCTCACCTGGATTAAAGTCATTCAGGAGCCACAAAAACTACTTCATCTTCACCATAAAAACAAAAAAGTGGATAAAAATCACTAGAGAATAATTATCTAAACCAGAAGTTTTTTGTATTTTTCAAATTGTACATGTGATGTCTTGTTTTGTTAGTTTCAATAAATTTGCAAATATTTAAAAACAAAATGAAAAATTTGTAATATTGTATATTTCATTAGTTAGCAAAATTTTGTGGCAAAACTTTTCAAAAAGAATAAAGTTAAAAATTTTGCTAATTTTATTTTAAAAAAATCCAAGTTAAAAATTAGACAAGAAATGTGTTGGATATTCAAAAATTTTAAAAAGTAAAAGAAAAAAATTAAAATGTTAAAAAAATACATTATTGTAATTTCAAAAAATGCTTTAGAAAATAATTTAAATTATGTCATTTTTTGTTTCAATTTTAAAATATTATAAACAATTTTTTTAAATGATTTCAAATAATTTGCTAAAATTTGAAGAATTTCCAAAAATGCTGAGATTTGCAAAAAATTTGCAAAAAATACATCTATTGTTATTTCAAAAATGTTGCTTAATTAAAAAAAAAAAAAAGAAAAGTAAAGAAAAAGATTTTAAATAAATTGCAAAAGAATTGTAGAATTCCAAAAAATGTTGATATTTGCAAAATTTACAAAAAAATACATCAATTTAAAAAACAATTTTTTTTTTGCTAAATTAAAAAAATTGAAAAAAAAATAATTTAAATAATTTGCAAAAAAAATTAGAATTTCAAAAAATGTTGAGATTTGCTAAATTTGCAATATTTCAAAAAAAAGAAATAGAATTGATATTGTGAATTTTAAAAGCAAAAATGTAAAGGCATAATTTTATTTAGAGTCAGTGTCTTTAATCATCAATACCCTCTGTAAGAAAAATAAAAATTCTTTATTTTAATTTTTTTTTAAAGCTACAAGGAGCCACTGCAGAGTCAAAGGGCCACATGAGGCTGCAGAGCCACAGGTTGAACACTCTTGCCTCAGAGGATAAAACCTGATCTTGTTTGATATTCAAGCCAAACATCCAACCTGTGATTTGATTGGTCTGTTCCTCCTCCCGTCTCCTCTGTGCGATCCCTTCACGGTGACAAAGCGTGTGTCTCTTCTTAACATGCATCAGGCGTGTTGTGTGATTTATTCTGTCGTCATTAAAAAAGGATTCATGGGACAGTTTCATGAGGCCGTTTGCTGCTGGGCCTGTACCGCCGCAGCGTTCATTCATCAGCTCTGAACGCTCAGTGTGTGGCGATGTGTTTGTGTGACGCGCGGACACCACAGCTCTCAGAGCAGCCATTAAAACGCTCTCACTCATGCGGTAAAAAGGGAAACGATGAGACGTATATTTTTATTGTATCCTCATTACTTTGGTAGTTTTCTAAAGGACAGTACAGGAACGCTCGCGGCTGCGCTGACCTTTACACAAATAGAGTAAGTGGTGGACAAACCTGTAATCATTTCCTGCTTAATCATTTCCAGCAGAGCGTTTCCTCTGACTTTATATAACCCTGCAGCCTGGAGAGGATGATCATCATATCTACACTCATCACTCGCCGTTTCTGCGCCGCGCTGTCAGAGAGCGGTCTGAGTGTGAGCACGCCGAGGTCTAAACGCTCTCATACTTCACGTAACGTAACATCCATCCCAAAAAGGCAGCTTCATAAAAACACAGCGTTGGTTTGTTTCTGCTCCTCAATCCTCTGTCTCCTCACTCCTCTGTCTCCTCACTCCTCTGTCTCCTCACTCCTCTATCTCCTCACTCCTCTGTCTCCTCACTCCTCTGTCTCCTCACTCCTCTCTCCTCACTCCTCTATCTCCTCACTCCTCTGTCTCCTCACTCCTCTGTCTCCTCACTCCTCTGTCTCCTCACTCCTCTGTTTCCTCACTCCTCTGTCTCCTCACTCCTCTGTTTCCTCACTCCTCTGTCTCCTCACTCCTCTCTCCTCACTCCTCTATCTCCTCACTCCTCTGTCTCCTCACTCCTCTGTCTCCTCACTCCTCTGTTTCCTCACTCCTCTGTCTCCTCACTCCTCTCTCCTCACTCCTCTATCTCCTCACTCCTCTGTCTCCTCACTCCTCTGTCTCCTCACTCCTCTGTCTCCTCACTCCTCTGTTTCCTCACTCCTCTGTCTCCTCACTCCTCTGTTTCCTCACTCCTCTGTCTCCTCACTCCTCTCTCCTCTCCTCAGAGTTCAGGGTCTTCTGCAGACCTCCCCCCGACACCTGAAGGCTGGGGATGAAAACGTCTGGCTGAAGGACGCCTTCCTCCCTCCTGATTCATCCTTTCCTTTCCTTTCTTTTAACACTCCCAAACTCCTCAGTCCTTGGAGCGAATAAACCGTCCATCAAGAGCCAGAGCCTCTTGTCGTAGAGGTCGTCTTCTTAGAGAAAGTGTTTGTTGCTGAAATGTTGAGGTTTATTCCTGTAAAGTTTTACTCAAGCACAGCAGCATTGTTTCCAGGCTCTCATAGCCCCTCTGTTCAGAACGCTCTGATTTAGTGGGCGTGGCCTTCATATGTAAATGAGCCACCGCTGATACCGCCCCGCTCTTCCACGTCACTGAGAGCGGCGCCACGAGCTCTGAGTGCACAATGTTTAGAAAACAGAGAAGCTCCTTTACCGTAACATTACAGGCTAAAACAACAGGCTAACTGCAGCTAAAGTTAGCATCCTGAAGCTAACACAGAGACAGGGGGGACACTGAGGAAAAGCTCTTCCATCTGCTCCACAGCACACAGCATTTAAAATACTCACATTTCCAGGGTCCCAGGTTTGTTGGAGGATGGTTGGTAATGCGCCTGGATTCAGGACCAGTCTATTGGCTAGCCCTCTGTTGGACTGTCCAAAGTTGGAAAAGCAGTCGGCCGTGAAGTGACTAGCACACACATGCTCAGTTTTACTGAGTGTAGCTGGAACATTTCCTGATAAATGAACTCTAGACACTTAGTCTGTCTTCTTCTGAGATGGGAAGCTTGAGCATGGAGCTATGTGGCTGTTTACAGCCAAAAACAGAGCAGTGATGGCTCTTCAACTTTGGCATTCTCCTTTGGGGGTCAGGTCAGACTTGCTCCTGATTGGTCATGATCTTTGAGACACATTCAGACTTTCTGTCCAACCTGTGTCTGTCCCTGCAGGTGCATTCAGGGTCCACTGTAAAACCCAGAGACTAAAAGCAGAGCCATACTCTCCACAGACAGAGTTTTGTCTTTGTGCTTGACTTTAAAATCGGACTGTTCTCAAACTGAGATACTACACAAAACTAAACGTTGAGAGAGAAATGTTGCAGATATTAACACTTGGTGTAACCTTAACGCCAGCCTCTGAACAGCTGTATGGATTTATTCAAAGAGCAAACCTTTTGGCTGAAAGTAAAGTGTTTATTAGCTAAAACGCTAAAGGTCAGAACGATAAAATGTGACTGAACTAACAGGATTTTGTGTCAGGAAACCAAGACTGAAACTGAAATAGCAGCACTCAGAGTGACCTTTGGCTGCAGCCCACACCTCGTCACATGATGAAGTGGTGAGAACGGCGTCTTTATTTAAAGACGCTAACGTGAGGATGTGCACGGACCAATGAGGAAACAGTCTGTGAAGAATATTTCATCCACCAATCATCGATGTTGGATTGGATAAATGGATCGTTGTAATTTCTTGAACTTGTGAAACTTTGGTATTTGCTGTATGCGTTTGAGATTTTGCTCCATAGACCAAAAAACTGACTGAGATCTGCAGAAAAATCAACAGATAATGAAACTTTCCTTTAATACGATGACTTTAACCTGTGGATGTGAAACAGTCGGGGTGATGGTTTATCGTTTTAAAAACGTAGTTGAATCGTCGGTAAATGTTTGCTTTGTGTTTGCATGTGAGTCACTTCTTCTCGTTTCACCTCTGCAGGTTTCATGGGACACGCCGGCCTCCCGGGTCCGTGTGAGCACAAGTACTGCGGCCTGGGGCGTCACTGCGTGGTCAACCATGACACCGACCAAGGAGAGTGCCGGTGCTTGGATCACTGCAAGCCGCACTACAAGCCCGTGTGCGGCTCGGACGGGAAGCTGTACCAGAACCACTGCGAGCTCCACCGGGCCTCCTGCCTCAGAGGACACAGGATCACCATCATGCACAGCGAGGAGTGTTTCTACAAAGGTAGGAGGCCTGAGCTTTCTCTGATGGGAGGTTTCATCCACATGAACAAACACAAACACTCTGAGTCTGGAGTAAATAACGTCTGAGAGAAAAGCAGAGAGTTTGTTTTTGATGAAAGTTTCTGCAGATGTTTCAGTAACGTACAGAAACAAAGGTTAACTCTTACTTTGGTGTGATTTGACTGGTATGAAAAGAGATGACCCAGAAAGAGAACAGTGTGCAGGAGTCCAGCACATGCAGATTGAGTATGGGTCCCCGAGTGGGACACAAATACCAAGCTGTGGGCAGTTTTTGAGCCACGCCGACCAGCTGAGCCACACAGGGCTGCAGCAAGGTTAGCCATGACCCAGAGGAAGAATGAATGAAGGTGAATTAAAATGACTCTCTGAGCAGAAGGAAAAACTGAGTCATTAATGAGCAACAGACTCAATCAGGCTGGAGAAACACAACCAGACAAATCAGGGATCTGCAGCCTGTACTCTGAGAGGAGCCGTTGGTCCTCAGCTCAGCTGGGTTAAAGTCATTCAGAGCCACAAAATTAACTTTAACTTCACGATAAAGACACATTTGTATAAAACTCTATACAAAGTTTAAATCTAGTGAATTATTATATGAATGAAACAAGTTTTTTGAAGTCATAAAATTGTACATGAGATGTCATTTTTTTTCTTTTTATTATTTATTTTCAAAAGCTTTTTAATTAAAAAACAATAGCAAAATAATAAAAAAATAAATAGAAAAATAGTTTAAAAATTCAGAAGCTTTTGGAATTTTTGCAAATTTTCAAAAATATTCAGAAAATGTGAGGAAATAGCAAGAATTTTTTGAATGTTTAAAAAAAATGCAAAATTAAAAAAGAAATTTAAGAAATTAGCAAAAATTAAAAAAAAATGTAAAAAAAAAAAATTAAAAAAATAAAACAATTTTGAAGTCTCAATAAAATGAAAAGAAAAAAATACTCACTTTAAAAAAAAAAATAAAAATTCTTAAATTTATACTTGAATTTGATAACATATATTGATAATATTGCACACAGAAATAAAATCTGTATTTTCTTCCAGATTTGTATTTTTTGGCTTTATTATATTACCATAGCTGTAAATCTTAAAAAAAAAATAGAGAAAAATAAATAAATAAAAATTGAGTTTTAAAAAACTGCCAAAATTAAAAAAAAATGAAATTTTAAAATTATGCAAAAACATTAAGACAATTTTTTCAAATTTTAATCAATCTAAAACAATGAAATTTTAAAATTTAGATTTTTTTGAAAATAAATATAAAAAAATTATCAAAAATATGATAATATTGTTAAATGTATCATTTTAGTTGATTGCTAATGTCTTGCCACATATCAAGCATGTATGTATGACAGATGGAATAAAGATTTAGTTTAACTAAATGTTAACGCAGGATTTTATTTAGTGTCAGAGTCTTTAATCATCAATGACACATTATGTTTTATTTCAATTATATTTTTCAAAGCTACGAGGAGCCACTGCACAGGAGTCAAAGGGCCACATGAGGACCCAGAGCCACAGGTTGAAGACCCTTGAGCCAAACTTTGTCCAGTTTACTGAAGCTCCTCTGTAATCTCTCTGTGAGGTTGTTAAACTCATCGCTCAAACATTAACTTTGCCTCAGACTGAAATATGGATAAACAGTCAAAGGAGGGAACAAAGAAATCAATCACTCATCTCTGTTCTGCTCATTTCTTCAAGATTAAAATAAGTGACTCAAACTAAACGGACTCAGTAAATTAACTTTGTGGAGTTAAAGGAGCAGTTCACCATTTTGAGAGTTGAGATTTTGTACTTGTTGGCTCAGGATAACAGCCTTCATGCTGTGAGTATAACGAGGATGGAAACTGTAAATCAACCAGTCTTAATAAGTCAATCTACCTGCCAGCACACCTGGAGGTCACTAATCAAGTAGTTGCCAGGCAACAAGTGGAGACCCAAGAAAGTGACTGCGTGGAGCCAAGAAATAGTTCCGAACATAACACGCAGGATATGAAAAACGCTTATTTTTACTCTCTGGTGTGTGTGTGTGAACAGGAAAAACAAACAGTCGAGTCAATAAAAGGTGAAAATTAAGAGAAAGAACTCCTCAAAGGAAGAGACAGGATCAGGGGTAAAATAAGCTGATAAACACACAGGATCCTGTGTTTGATGAGAGACACTCTGACAGGGATCAGAGTCTGATCGCAGTCACACAGCTCTGTGCCAAACGCTGCGCTTGCTTAAGAGGCAGGAGCAGGTGGTGGAGCTGTAGTGTTCATATTTCCCCAGAGAGGCTCCACTGCTCTCCACCATTGATTGTATAAACACACCAATTATTCTTGGTCCCTGGAAACAAGGCTACTCTCCCTTTTGTAAAGCCAGACATCATCGAAGTAAGAGCTCCTGGCTGTCGGCGCCCTCTTCCATCCAGGCCAGAGGCGTAATGGTGCTCACAGACGGCGAGCGCGGCCATGATATTCATACACCATTGACTGAGCCTCTGCATTGATTCGACAGGGTTGCTTAGCTCACTTGTTAGCTCAGAAAAAGAAACTCTGCACGACTCTGTGAGCAGCTTTGGATCCATGCGCTGCTGCTGCTGCTGCGGCTGATGAAACTCTCTGCGGTCCTCCTCTCTCAGAGGTTTGGGTGAAACGTCCTCGGGCTGTGGAGCTGTAACACAGCAAAACAAAACACAGCATCAGGAGCACAGCCTTTCACTGCTGAGATGTTCAATTTATCGGTGAACAGAGTCTCTCTGCAGGGGGAGAAACACGTGCAACCTTTCCTCAGCAATGCTCTGTGAAATAGACTCTATCACAAGGGTGTTCAACCTGTGGCTCTGGAGCCTCATGTGGCTCTTTGACTCCTTTGCAGTGGCTCCTTGTAGCTTTAAAATCTTATTGAAATAAAGAATAGTTATTTTTCTTCCAGAGGTTGTTGATGATTAAAGACACTGACACTAAATAAAATCCTGTGTTAACATTTAGTTGAACTAAATCTTCATCCCATCTGTCAATAAAGCCTGCCACCGCTCTACTTCACCTCCTACAACATCAACAGCCCACCAACTTTCCATGCACCTGTGGCTAACCTCAAGTTTTACAGCCCTGGGAAGATAACTACATCTACAAAAAGACTCATCTGGAAGAAAATACAGATTTTAATTCTGTGTGGACGGATTCATTTAACTGACAGTGTGCTGGATTAATATACATGATTAATATGTGGCAAGACATGAGCAAAAACCTAAGAATGATGAGTTAAGCAATATTATCAATATTCAAATATTCAAGCAATGTTTAAAAAAATAAAATAATTAAAAAATGTCATTGTCTTAGATTGATCAAAAATTAAAATTGACAGTTTTTGCATATTTTTACATTTCAATTTTTTCATTTTTTGAAATTTTCACAATAAAAAAATTTTTTTTTTTACTTATTTTAATCATTTCAAGATTAACAGCCCTGGTAAGATAACAAAATCAACCAAAAGAAAAAAGAATCAATATATATTTTAGATTCATGTATTCCTTCAATTTTTTTTTTTTTTTGTCTTTGTCATTTTTTTTTTTCAAATTCCTGAAATTTAGAATTTTTTACAAGTTTTGCAAAATTATTTTATTTTATTTTTTTATTTTTTGGGGGGGAGTTTTTTTTTAACCCAACAAAAAATGATGAGTTGAGTGATATTATAAATATTCAAAGAAATCAAGTTTTAATTCAATTTTTTTAACTTTTAACTTTAACTTTTTTAAAACTATAAAACAAAATTTTTAAAATTGAAACTTAAAAATGCTTTGAAATGTTTTCATATTTTCTACATTTGATTTTTTTTAGTTTTAGAAATTTATTTTTTGCTAAGTTTTTTAAGTTAAACATATAACATTTTTTATATTTATTGTTATGTTTTTTAAGATTTAAAAACCTTTAAATAAAATTGGCAAATTTTCTTGGAGTCAATATTTTTAATTTTTGCATTCTTTAATTTTAAAAACTAAATATTTGCAAAAATATTTTTGTATATTTGCAAATATTTGTATTTGAAAAAAAAAAGACAAAAAAAATTGACATCACAAGTACAATTTTATGAACCAAAAACACTCCTTTTTTGGATAATTATTTACTGGATTTTAACTTGGTATTTTTTTTTTTTTTTTTTTAACATTTTTTTGTCTGTATTATGAAGATTAAATAGATTTTGTGTCTCCTGACTTTAATCCAGGTGAGCTGAGGAAAAAATGGCTCCTATAAGAGTAAAGGTAGCAGACTCCTGGTCTATGAGGGGAACCAGCCCTGATGCCTCGGCGTCCACTCACTGTGTTCATGTCATAATTTAAAGGATCTGTTTCGCCCCCGTCACATTAAAAGACATTCAGATCAATGATGGATCCTGGCTGCCTGACAGGCCTAATCAGCCTCTCGTATGTGTCCTGTCCTGTCAGATTACTCCTCCTCCCACTCAGCCCCCCTGCACAGGCAATCAGCATCTATCTGCAATGCAGAGTGGGATATTTGACCAGTGTCGGGTAATCAATACCAGATCAACAGGAGCTGAAGGGAAGGAAAAAAAAAAACACAAAGCCTCTTTTTCTCCTTCTGTTTTCATCCCCTGCTCCGTCCAGACGTTTCTGCTTTTCTCTGACGTCTAATCAATTCCTCATTGGACGAGAGCTTCAGGGGTGGACACAGCAACCTGTTGAAGCAATTACTGATCTCTACTGACGCACGCCTTCCTATCTGCAGATAAAACCTTAAATATAGAAACATCACTTTAAATCTTTGCATTGAAAACAGAGATTTCCTTAACGTTACACTGCTGCAGAGAATTTATCCTTTGTTGCAACTACAAAAGGCACTGTGGTAATTAGAGGAAATGGATAATTGAGCAAATGTAATAGAGCTCACAACCAAATCTAGATGTAATTATGATTCGGGGGTTATTAGTGGGTAAAAATGGAATGTGCCGGCAATGGGACGTTAAATGTGTCACTTGATTATTTGTCCTCCAGGTAATGGGTTCAATTTTCCTCGCAATATGGAGATATGTAGTCATTATCTCAGCATAATAATTAATTTCCGTCACTTCTATATTAGCGCCTCCACCAATGAGGTCGTGTTTATGGTCTTTCTCACGTCGCTCTCTGTTAGTCTGAGGATATCCACTCAATAGATTTCAATTAAGGTTGTTTGAAAGTCAAGCAATGGGTCAAGAAGCAGATGATTACTCTCTGGGCTCGCTAACGGCCACGGGAAAGGCAGTTTTTCTCAGTCCAGTGCTGTGATCCTGGCTCCATCATGACTCACTTGTGTTGTGGATGTGGCTCAGTCCACCAGGACTTGGCTTGGACACAAAAGGGTTGGATGAACGCTGAAATTGGGACGGCAGCTGGAGAGTAAGAACATTTCCCGAGCACTGTCGATGTTGGGAGTGCAGTGCTCAGTCTGCATCTCTGATTTCGGGAGCTAAATGCAAAGTTCAGCTTTTGTGCATGAATGTGTCGAATAATCCAGAGTGGAAAAAAACAAAAAATCCTCTGCAGAGATTAATTTCAGTATATCTTCACTCTATCAGAGGGCTAACTTCACAGACTGTAAATAAAAAAATGGACTTCATTTCGCTCAGCTTGAAGTGAGGTCACCACAAAAAGAGCTCCCTCTGGTGGCTGGCTGCAGCATAGGTCAAAAACTCTGTCTCCCCAGTCATTCCAGATGGGCTGTGGTCAAACTGTAAAAAATGAAACACCTGGTAGAAATGTTTCTTCCATCTGTATGCTGTGGGGATATAAAGATGTTATTGGGCTGTGTTGTGTTCCAGTCCTCTTTTTTCTGAAAAGTTTCTTTTTCATCAGTTATCAGAGGTTAAAACCAGGCTTTGCATCACGTGTAACAATGATTGACAGCTGATGTTCTCGTGTGTATTTTTCGGGGATTGTGAAACATGTCGGGAGAGAGCCAAGAAGTGATTAGACTCTTCAAAGGAAAAACAATGTGGCCTTGGTGTCTGCTGTTAGCTCTGTTAGCCATGTCTGTGAATAGCATGATGCTACTCTGCCCTCTGGTATTCCCTCTGTTGCTGGGTTAGCACAGCTAGCTTGTCCATCTTATTGGAGATAGATCTTACGTTCCCAATAACGATGGATGGAAGGACAGGTCCATGTCGTCACTTCTTAGCTCACACCTGAGAACCAGCACGTCGTCCTCACCTCCTTCTCCTCACCTTGTGGGAAACATCTGGCCTAGCACTAGTTAGCATTGACATGCTACAGGCTGCTTACAGCTGATTTCACATGTAAACAATGCAGCCATGGTTACATGTAGGATCCGGGACTGGAACTCTTAGAAACCCTCAAACTAAGCAAATAAAATCTACCGTATAATTCCTTCACCGAACTCTGACTTCACGTGAGATATGAAGATTTTTTTTTTATTTTATTTTTTTTAAGTTTATGAAACTGAGCACATGATACTTTTTAGAAATATATTTTTTAATATATCTGCAAGGATTTTAAAAAATTAAAATTTTTAAGATAAAAATTATAAAAATATAGATAAAAATATGTTGATAAAGTTTTTAAATGTGAAATGCCTGCAAATAAATAAAAAAATAATTAAACTTATTTGCGAAAAAAAAGAAAATGTTAAATTAAAAAATGTGAAAATATAGAAAAAAATAGAAAAAACATGAGTTTGCAAAAATCTCACTTTTTTTTTTAGCATTTCTAAGACTGTCAAAAAATATAAAAAAAATTAGAAAAAATGCAAATGTTTCAGAAATTTTAGAAATTTCAAGAATTGATCAAAGAAAATCCAAAAAACTATTATTATTATTATTTTTAATTCATTGCTGTTCAGTCTCTGACTCCTGGATCCTGTCTGCTCACAGCAGGTGAAGCTCTTCACATGTGGCCTTGGTGTCTGCTGTTAGCTCTGTTAGCCATGTCTGTGAATAACATGATGCTACTCTGCCCTCTGGTATTCCCTCTGTTGCTGGGTTAGCACAGCTAGCTCGTCCATCTTATTGGAGATAGATCTTACGTTCCCAATAACGATGGATGGAAGGACAGGTCCATGTCGTCACTTCTTAGCTCACACCTGAGAACCAGCACGTCGTCCTCACCTCCTTCTCCTCACCTTGTGGTAAACATCTGGCCTAGCACTAGTTAGCATTGACATGCTACAGGCTGCTAACAGCTGATTTCACATGTAAACAATGCAGCCATGGTTACATGTAGGATCTCCAGACAAACACAGGAGAAAAAGTAGTAAAAATATCACTGAAGACACAAAAAGTTTGGTGTCCGTGACCAACAAATGAGCCAAACAAAGTATTGATCCACTCCAAATACAAAAATGACGAAAAAGAGATGAAAAAATAACAAGAAACGGACAAAGAAGAGAGAGCTGGTCTACTTCCTGCTGGAAATCCTACATTCAGCTCGTCATTACAGCAGCATAAGGTCTGTCCTCAGCCCAGGACATAAAGCGGTGGTTATCTATGATCATTGGCTGTAAAATCCAAAACACAAAGCCATAAATGAAGTGTCATTACCAGACGGATGACTAGCTCTCCTAACGCTCTGCTGACGGCCTCAGATTGGCTCCTACTTCCTGTGTTGTTGAATATACAGAAGCTAATAAAAGCGGTGATCAGCGGTCACTGATGGTCTGCTTTCATCATTTATCAGCTCTTTACGTCCTGTGGCCAAACATTCAGCTCAAACACAGCTTTAATTATAGATGTGCAGTTTATCTTTTTTTTTTTTTTTGGGCTTGTGTTTGCTCAGCAGATCCTAAACCGACGCCAAACCCTCCTCGTCCTCCACAGCGCTGCTGCTGAACACACACACAGAGCCACCGCCAGCGCTCAGACTCACAAAACAATGTGTTAGTGATACGCCAAGACACATTCACATTGTTTAGATTGTAGATTTGCATATTTACACTTCTCTGGGGGGCTGTAGTTATTGCAAGCAATTTATAACCCAGAATTTGCTTCAACAGGCTTTTTGGGAAGCTGGAGTAAAAGAGCTGAAATGAGCTGCTGCAGCTTCAGTAAGTGTGTGAGACTGTTAGAAAGTGTGTGTGACTGTCAGAAAGTGTGTGTGATGTCTTACTGTGGCCACATTTCACAGCAGACGAGGCCAGAGCAGCTCATCATCACCCAAAGATCCAGCTCCATATTCATTTGACGGACAGACAATTAGTCCCGTGTGCAAGCTGTAACTCGGGGCGGCTGGAAATGATTGCCTCAGGATTGACACCCATATGCAAAGACGCTGAGCTATCATTGGTTCTGGTCCCGGATGAAAAGGTCTTTGCAGGGAACGGACGCGCCTGGCCGAACGTACCTTCTCTGAGCCTCTCATCTGCAGAGGGAGCCGGGATAGAGGACGACAGCCGTGTGTTGACTGAAGCTTCTCATTAGCGCTGCGGAGAGCGTATGACCCCCCTTTTACCCCATGCAAGGCCTGGCATCTTCGTCAGGATCGGATCTGATTGAAAATTAAGTGGTGCACAAAAGCCCGTCCAATCTGCGGGGGGAAACGTGCACGGAGTCGAGCCATCTCTGCAGCAGGCAATTTCCAGGAGCAGAGACAATCAGGGCCGAGGTTGAGCCGCATCAAGCAAGTGGCTTCATCGCATTCAGCACATCCAATTATCTACCAGATCATACATTTAGAAACCCACGAGCATCTCGCTTCCAATGAACCAGCCGTGCACATCTCCTGCATTTTTCATTTACTACTTACTTCCTGGTTTAACACCATCGTTTACTCTGCCAGCACATCACGAGGCTGAGAGGGGAGGAAACGAGAGAAAACGTTTAACGAGGTCTTTGTTTCATCACGGTAGATGAGCTAGTTTAAGTTGATTTCATCACATCTCCAAGAAGTAAACCAGTCGACTGCAATCTTCAGGAGAACATTGGTTTCTTGGAGCAGATGAAATCAAAGTGAAAGCATTTTACCCCCGAGGTCAAATTCATTCTCTGCTTAAATACACACAGAAAAAAAAACAGCAACTGTGAGAATCGAGTCATTTAGGATGTTTGAGTCATTCCCATCAGGGGGTGTTTGGGTCAGATTCAGGGCACAAGTCATGAATATACTGTGTTTACAGAAGGTTTTGATTATAAAGGTTTAATTCACAGTGTTGAGATTTAGCTGAAAAGGAAATTTGAACTGGCATGGTCAGTAAAGACAAACCAAAAAATGTACTTGTAAACATGTTTTAAAGTAATCTATTTATCGTTGAAAGACAGCTAGGAAAATAATGATAATAATAAAACAATACAATATTTAATGCCAGGCGTATTTCAGTCCAATATAAAGTAGCCTTGGCAAGCTAATTAATAAAAATAATACAAGTTTGGATATGCTGTACATTTCAGAACATCAATGATCTTTGTGTTTATTAATAATAAATGCACAAATAAATAAATAAATAAATAAATAAATAAATAATAATAATAATAATCATAATAATCATAATAAAAATAATAAAAATAATAATAATAATAATAATAATAAATATATGATTTGTAATATATAATTTAATAATATTATTATATATTAATAATATATAATTTATTTATACAATAAAAAAAATAATAGAATAATTATATACATATATATATATACATATATATATACATATATATATATATATATATATATATATATATATATATATATATATATATATATATATATATATATATATGTATATATATATATATATATATATATATATATATATATATATATATATGTATATTATTAATAATATTATTTTAACAATTATGATAACTATAATTAAAATGATAACAACTGTAACAACAACAGTAATAATAATAATAATAATAATAATAATAATAATAATAATTACATAATAATTATAATAATAATAAAATAAGAATAATAAGCACTTTGTTTTCAATGCATTATGCGGAATATTTTTGAACACCAGCCGGTACCTTTTTTCTTTTTTTTTAAGATATTAAATTCTGCCTTTGAGGATAAGAAAATAAAAATAAAAGATAAAAAAAAAATCAAAAATAGTGCTGTCAATCTGACGGACGGCAAAAGCCTCACAGATGAGGCTCCCTGCAGTGTCTGCAGACATTATTGTTTATTTTTTTTTACAATCAGCTTCATTGGTTATCAAATCAACCAATATTAGTCATTTAAAAAAGTCACCAATCAGTCTGTCTTTGACCATCTTTGGCTTCGATAACAATTGTACACATGACAAAAGCATAAACTGGTTCCTGTTGCCGTCAGACAAGCAAACTGCAGTGAACTCACATGTTGTGTGTCCTGCTGAAATGATCTCATTAAGACAGATCCATGAACTCTTAAAAAAGGTCGTCTAGTGTATATTAAAAAATTTAAGGTTTCCAGGAAAATACAAAAGTACAGAAGGACAGGAAAACTTTCTTTGGACCTGTGAATTTTGAAAGCTTGTTCTTCTGACCCCTGGCATCCTTCAGTTTTATGCGTTTTATTCTCACAAAGGGTGAAAAGAGCAGCATTATATTATCTTTAATAGCTGTGAAGTGTTCAATCAGGAGAGAGTGGCTGCCTGTACGTTACTGCCTGCTGTGATGGATGATTAGTGTTTTAGAGCTAACAATAGAGTTCTCCATTTCATAATTACAGCCCCGCCGCCGCTCCACTACCTGAGCTGGATCAAGGATCTCGCTGCTCGTGTCCTTGAGTCTCTGCTCGAGCCTCATCCAGAGGAAACGCGTTGTTTGGATGTTCATGAAGGCTGCACTGAAAAGAAACAAGGTCAATCATCAGTTCCTCTTCAGGTCATCTATACTATGATGAATGAATGACGTCCCAGTCAGGTGCTGTAGCTAAAGACGAACATTCATCTATCTCTTCTGTTTGACAAAAACAGAAACTGAATATTTTCAGTGAAAAGCTGGTCCTGCTCTGTCATTTTTTTATTAAGAAAAAAAAAGTGAAGGACTCAGCTTGATCGGTGTTTACTTTGGCTGTCTAACAATTAAATCCTTAAATCCCACTTTATTACATTTTAATCAGGCATTAAAAAACTCATCATTCGAGTGACTTTCAAACTGTTTTGAAGTCCACATTAATGATGTAAATCAGCTCAAACTGCTGTTTTGATTTGGAAATCAAGTGAAATTAGTTTTAATGGTGGCTCTAAAGCAGCTCATGGAAATAATTTCATGCATTTCCTTTTCCTGTGTAATATAATCAGTCAACAAGCTGGAGCCACTCACTCAGCTCACCCTGTGTTAATTTTTTTTTTTTTTTACGATGTCTAGATGTCTGAGTTACAACAAGAGAGGGAATTTGCATTTACTCATTTTCACGTTGACATGTTCCCTGAAATTATCTGACCTCTCCTGAGACTAAAGACTGAATGATGAATGGACTGAGGTGGGCTTTACACGAGTACAGATTTATACGACTCCGGTAAAATAAACTATTGATCAGCTGATATTGACACACTGAGACGTATCTTTTTTGAAAACGGGTCTGCAGGTGGATATCTGCGTATTCGTCTTCATGCCGTATTTGGTAAAAACAGATAAGTCTGGAAAAGACGGTGACCCCTCCTACTCCCGCCCCCCAACCCACATTGTCACACAACAACAACAACAACAACAACAACAATGGCGGCAGGCGAACTGATTCTGATGTTGTTCCAGCAGCTACGAATATTGCTTCGATACGGGGCCATCCTCATGTGAGGAGGGTCTTAGTCTCCATGACATCATAAATCTGTTTCTGATGCAGAATTTTAAGGCAGAATGTCAGTGGTAGCCATACTGCAAACAGGGCAGGCTCTGAGCCTCTGCTGTAAATCCCCATCCCCACCTCTAAGCGATGTGCACCATGAGAGAAATTAGCAATTCAGATTTTTATTTATTTAATTTTTTTGTTAAAGGCTTTAACAAAAAAAGTGTATTATTTATTATTAGGACCAAGCTTTTTCTGTCGTTCCCCCCACTCTCTGGATACACTTTAACACTTCACATCCGTAACTGTCCCCACCCCCCCACCTTCAAAACACTAACCAAAACCCAACTTTTTAAAAAAGCTTTTAATGATTGTCTTTTGAATGCACTTTATTTTTCTGCTCGGCTTCTTTTCATTCATGTTTTATTTATTGTGTGTTTTTTTTATATGCTGTTTTTATCCACTGTAAAGCGTCTTTGAGTGTTCAGAAAAGCGCTTTTATAAATTAAATGTATTATTATTATTATTATTATTATTATTATTATTATTATTATTATTATTATTATTTTTATTTTTATTATTATCATATTATTATTATTATTATTATTTGTTATTGTTATTATTAAAATCTTATCGCTTTGTGCAATGACTATAAAGTCTATACTATTCTATTCTATTGTTAAAGTTATAATAATAATAACAATAATAACAATAATAATAATAATAATAATAATAATTATTATTATTATTATTATTATTATTATTATAACTTTTACTATTTCTTATGATTTATTATAGTTATTACTATAGTTATTAATATAGATGTTATTATTGTAGTTATAATTAGTATAATAATAGAAATACAAATAATATTTATTATTATCATTATTATTATTTTATGAGTATTATTAATATTATTTTTATTACTATAGTTATTATTAGTAGTATTATAATAATAAAAAATATTATTATTGGTTATTATTTTTTAAATCTTGTTGCTTTGTGCAATGACAATTGTCTATTCTATTCTATTCTCTTCTTCTTCTTCTTCTTCTTATTATTATTATTATTATTATTATTATTATTATTATTATAATTATTATTACTTTGCTTAGCTGAAGCACATTGCCTCACTTTTTAAACCTGAGGATGAGCTCATACCAAACTGAAGCTGAGTAGATGACCCAAGATACTGAATTTGACTAATTTGGACAGCTCTACCTCACAGATACAAAACTGATGGTTGATAATCTTTCACTGTACCTCCAGGTTTAATAAAGGCAGGATAGGATACATAAGCGTGTGTATTTAATAGCGACTGACACCATTTTTCTTTTTAAAATCAGGGCTAAAAATAATATCTATCAATGATTAAAACAAAGTTTCTAACTCTGTTTTATTAGAAGAGTTAAAGATGTGTATGAACGGTGGATGATGAGAAAAAAAAACTTTTGTTGAACTTCCTTGTTTCTTTAGCAACAGTCAGCTTCATGTATTGAGTTGAGCTGTGCAGCTGTTACTGATGTGGTCAGACAGAGTGAAGTCTTGGAGGGAGTTCGCCTTTTGGGGATGAATAATCAATGAAATATTTTCTGTTTTGCATAATCAGTGAGGGAGAAAAAGTCAATACAGATTTAATATTGATGAAACCGTGTCCTCGCATCCCCCTGAAACCCACGCTGAGGTTGACATGGTCAGACATGCTGCTGGAGCTGCACATTTATTCATGAACCTGTGTCGGAGGAGTCCAGCGCCCAGCCATCACGTCTCTGATGTAATGAAAACAGCTGTTTTTCTAAAAGTTATCCATCCACAGATACTCAGCTGATACTCGATGCTGAATAGCAGCTGTGATCCTTCAAAGATTAGCGTTCAAAGACTGATTTCCTTACATCCTGGGTACAGTGATTAGTGCTTTTGACTCCTGCTTTTCAGAAACCTCAAAGACAAACACTCTAAGAACAGATTTTCCAGCTTTTTCTGTTATCTTTGAGCGGTCTGGTTTTATAGGCAGCTTGCAGCAGAGGTACATTTATTTCTTGAACAAAAACAGGCACATATGCAGCATAGGGATAATGAACATCTGTAATTAGGCTGTCTATAAAAGTAGGGCTTGTTGGAGCAGCCAGCGTCTGTTGTTCGCTGCCTCCCTTGTGCTCAGCACAACAAACTCTTTGTGGGCGACTCCCCTGGGCTCTGCCAAGAAAAACAAGCTCATGAAGCGTCAAATTTTCCTGCCTCCAGAGACCTGCTACCTTAGTGATGTGTTTGTGCGTCTCCCAGCGGAGCGGCTCTGGGACGAGGCCGGCCTGTGTGTACAGTAAAGGGCGCCGCAGCCTCCTGAGCTCCCCCTCTTCCCTTTAATGACTGTGTGGCGTCATTAATGCTGTGACCTCTGGACCAGACCTGGCATATTGTCATCGACGGCAGCGCCAGAGAACAAGCTCCTCATTAAAATCTAGACTTGTGGATCATTAAGTTTGCAAGGACGCCCAAACCATTGTCAGCTGAAAGGTCGATTGTGCCCGTCGACTCTGAAGTTAAATCTGTTTACATCATCCGCTCTTTGTTGCTTAAAGAGGTTTCTCTGCTAAATTAGATTCACAGATTGCTTTGCCTGAGATTTCTTTCACCAGAGCAAAAAATAAACGTTCCTTCAGAATAACCAAGGTAAAAACTAGGCCTGAAAAACACACTTTGAATTATTTTCCAGCATGTTCTGAATGATAAACAACCTAAAGGCTGCACCAACCGGCTAAACCAGGGGTCTGCAACCGTTACTTTCATAGGAGACATTTGTCTCAGCTCACCTGGATTAATGTCATTCAGAGCCACAAAATCTACTTTATCCTCACAATAAAGGCAATAAAGTAGATAAAAATCTATTCATTATTAAAAGCTATTATGGAGGGATGATCTAATTGAGAGGGTTTTTTTTTCTTTCTATTTTTCTAGGTTAATGGAATTGAGCATGTGATAGTTTTTTTAAATTGTTTTTAATATATCTGCAACGATTTAAATATAAATAATTTCTAAAATAAAAAAAAATGTGATGAATTTTTGAAATTTCAAATCCCTGCAAATATTAAAAAAATATTTAACAAATTTGCAAAAAAATTGAAAATGTTAAATTTCAAAAAAAGTGAAAATGTATAAAAAATAGAAATAACAAAAATTTGCAAAAATCTAAGCTTTTTTTTTATTTCTAAGACTGGCAAACAATATCAAATTATTTAGAAAAACTTCAAAATTGGCAAGAAATATCATAAAAGACATGGGAAATCTGCAAAAAAAATCCCAAATTTTTTTTAATCTAAAAAAAATAAAATAAAAATAATAATAATAATTGAAAATAAAAAATAAAAAAAATTCTCACATTTTAAAAAGTATCTGCATTTTATACTCCTTATTTGCTTATGTTTTGCCTCAGAAAAAAAATTAAATAATACTTGATTTTTTTTCAATATTGATAATATCTCTTAACTCATTATTTTCTGTTGGTTTCAAAAAACTCCCCAAAACTTCAAAAAACTCAAAAAACTCAAAAAAAAAAAAACCTCAAAAAAAAAAAATCTATAAACTTGCAAAAGTAAAATAAATCAAATACAAAAAATATGCAAAACTGTAAAAACAAATTAAAACGGCACTTTGAAAAAAACAGCAGAATTGTATTATTGTTGTATTATTTAAAAAAAAAAAGAAAAAAAAAAAGAAATAATTCTTGATTTCTTTAAATATTGATAAAATTGCTAAACTCATCATTTTCTGTTGGTTTAAAAAGAAAAAAACACCCAGAAATTTAGTTATCTTCCCAGGGCTGTAAAACTTGAGGTTAGCCACAGGTGCATGGAAAGTTGGTGGGCTGTTGTTGTTGTAGGAGGTGAAGTAGAGTGGTGGCAGGCTTTATTGACAGATGGGATGAAGATTTAGTTCAACTAAATGTTAACGCAGGATTTTATTTAGTGTCAGTGTCTTTAATCATCAACATCCTCTGGAAGAAAAATAACTATTCTTTATTTCAGTGATATTTTTAAAGCTACAAGGAGCCACTGCAGAGGAGTCAAAGGGCCGCATGAGGCTCCAGAGCCACAGGTTGAACACCCTTGGTCTAAATGTTGGTGTTAGCTTCTGCAGCAGTCAGGGCAGAGGAGATTAATGTTCCAGTCCAATCTATCCAGATTATGAGCTCATCAGCTGTGTATCAGATCAGTTGATGCAGGATCAGATTGCTTTCTTTCACTAAGAGCACACACACACACACACACACACACACACACACACACACACTCACTGAGACTATCATCAGTGTGTGTGCAGTGACACTATGACAAAAGTGCTTGTTTGCTATTATTCTTTCCATGAGGGTTTTATTTTGCTGGAAATGGATATTTATGACAGCAGCCTTATCACAGTCGGGGAAAAAGGCGAAATAAGGGCAGAGGAGCCATTAGCTGAGAGAAAGAGTGGCAAAGAGAGCAACACATCCTCAGCCTTGAACACCCTGAGCGTGCATACACTCAGCGTCTGGAGTCATCATCGCAACATTTTTAATGGTCAGTAAGAGAATTAATGTTTGACAAGACGCGGAGAATAGAGAGCTCCAAGGCCGGGTCGGCGCTAATACTCCAACAAACGCTCTGAAATTACATTTACAGGAATGAATGGTGCCTCCATGTCTCACTTTGACGTGTTTAACAGGAGGCTTTCTGTTGGAGCCGTGGCACCGAGGATTCATGTGTCTCACAAATCGATGATTCACCAACATGGTCATTGGAAAGCGTCAGGTAACAGGATGCAGCTGCTGAATGGGCTCAAGGATCAAATATGCTGGCATTGATTTTTTCTGCTTTTTCTCTGATTCCTGCTCCTGCTAATGATGCTCATATCAGTGAAAACACGCCACAGTTTCCTGCCTTGTTACGGCAGGGTGCAGACAGATGCAGATGTAGGACAGAGCTGGAGGGAGGGACGTGGTCGGGAAGTTTCATCACTTTGTTTTTCTCCTGTTGGGAGCAGTTTTTTGGAAAGAGGAAAGAGAAAATGTTGATGAGGGGACATGAGGTAGTCACAGTGTAGAGACCAAGAGTAAAGACTACAACGCCACCATCAGTCAACGAGTTCAGTCAGGTTTCTCATCGTTAACACCGTCTGTCTTACAGTCCCCCAAGGTGACCTGGGAAGTGAATAACTGGCCTGGGAGGAAGTCTATTGCTCTGGGTTGGGTTGCCTTATGTCCGATTGTGTTTAAAAGTCTGTTTTTGTTTGTCGTGAAGTGTCCAGTGGATGTTTATTTGCTTAGTTTGAGGGTTTCCAAGAGTGCCAGGACCGGAACTCCTGGAAACCCTCAAACTAAGCAAATAAAATCTACCGTATAATTCCTTCACCGAACTTGGACTTCAGGTGACATATGAAAGTTTTTTTTTTTGTTTTTTTTTAAGTTTATGAAACTGAGCACGATACTTTTAAAAAATATTTTTTATAAATATATCTGCAAGGATTTAAAATAATATTTATAATTTCTAAGATTAAAAAAAATGTTGATAAAGTTTTGAAATGTTAAATGCCTGCAAATATAAAAAAAAATAAACTAATTTGCAAAAAAAAAAAAAAGAAAATCTTAAATTAAAAAAATGTGAAAATGTAGAAAAAAAATAGAAATAAAATAAATTTGCAAAAATCTCACTTCTTTTTAGCATTTCTAAGACTGTCAAAAAAATCAAAAGATTTTGAAAAAAAGCAAAATTTTCAGAAATTTTAGAAAAAAATATGCAAAAAAAAAATATTATTATTCTCTTAAATTGATTGCTGTTCAGTCTCTGTCTCCTGCAGGTGAAGCTCCTCCAATGTGGCGTTGGTGTCTGATGTTAGCTCTGTTAGCCATGTCTGTGAATAGCATGATGCTACTCTGCCCTCTGGTATTCCCTCTGTTGCTGGGTTAGCACAGCTAGCTCGTCCATCTTATTGGAGATAGATCTTACGTTCCCAATAACGATGGATGGAAGGACAGGTCCATGTCGTCACTTCTTAGCTCACACCTGAGAACCAGCACGTCGTCCTCACCTCCTTCTCCTCACCTTGTGGGAAACATCTGGCCTAGCACCAGTTAGCATTGACATGCTACAGGCTGCTAACAGCTGATTTCACATGTAAACAATGCAGCCATGGTTACATGTAGGATCTCCAGACAAACACAGGAGAAAAAATAACAGACAAAGAAACGGACAAAGAAGAGAGAGCTGCTGTAACAGGCAGCCACAACCAACAGTGCCGTGTTGCCTAGCAACGATGATTAGGAGCCATAACTGGTGATTGGAAAGTCCCTTTTTTATAAAGTAAAAAGATTTTTTGCATATTGACATTATTCAAAGTACCATTCCCATTATTCAGTCTGTTTGAGTATCAATGTGGAAATTCAGGAGAAAATCTTGAGAAATTACAAATCAGAAGTTCAGCAGGAGAGAGGGTTAAAAAACAGGAGACTCCCTCAGAAAACGCTTCAGACACTCCTGAGATTTATTTTCTGCAATCTGTAATCTGTAAAGATACATTAATACCAGGACTACTTCAGGGGCTTTGGATCATCTAATGGATCAGGATTTGGACTCTGCGTCCTCCTGTGAACACTTTCAGGGTGGTTCATTGATGGTGACACAAGTCGCTCACAGGTGTGTGAGAAACCTGCGGCACGTTAGGAAACAGACGCAGAGCCGAGGAGACCTGGAGCTGAAATCCTACATCAGGCAGAAAATGGGACATTTCATTTTCCAAACTGTGGAAACTTGGTCTCCTGGGCTCTCCGACACTTTCTGAGCTGTTTCTGTGCCGTTAGAGGAGGAGCTGATGCAACAGGATGGTAAGCTTACTCTAACTTTCTGAAATGTGTCGCTGGCATCAGATTCAAAATGAGGATATAGGTTTCACAGAACAACCCGAATGTTTGGCTGCAGCATGTGAAACGTCGTCCCTGAGCTGTTTTAATTCAACGTGTGCTTTGAACGATCTGCAGACGATGGTAAACAGCTGATTCAGAGCTGGTAAACGTGTGAATTCAGCTTCACGTCCACAGTTTTCTCCTTCTTTTGACCGCTCCGGTGTCAGGTCATCAGTAAGACTCAGATGTTTTTCTCCTGCTCGTGTTATTTATCAAAAGCAGAGTTTCTGAAACTTGCAATCACGCTCTGGGTTGCAGAAGGTGTACGAGACGTGCAAAAGTCAGTGCAGATGGTGAGCAGAGTAAATATTTACTGAAGGACGCGTCTGGGCGCTGCTGTCCTCTCTGCTGTTTGACAAGGATGAGCAGCTTCTCTGCTCTAATTTTAAAGGCTGAAGGTTCAGTTTGTTTATTCACAGCCCTGACTCCTGTCACAACACTGAGCCTCCAACATGTCACCCAAATTAGACGGTAAGTCACCGGTTGGAGGTTTGTACAGCACCTCCTGTCAGCCCGGGGTTCGGCTACACGCTGAAGCAGCAGCTGAAGGTTTTCACCTTCTCTCTGTGTCAGATTCTCTCAAAAGAAACAAAAGTCCCAAGACCATTATCCAGATGAGAAAACACTGACCCACAACCAAAACCCAGATCACAGAGACGGCACCTGCTGTCACTCCACATCTGACGATCTGACATCCAACACTGGAGGAATTTTCTCTGTGGTCACCTCTGCCAGACTCTTTTTTATTTATATATATATTCTTCTTCACTTTACAATCAACATATCTCCTGCTGCACAATTCAACAAGAGTAGAAGGGAAGGCATAGTTTATATTTTTTCCAACAATTTACCTCTTCAAAGTAATTTTTCAAAGTGACTAAGGAGATATAACAATACACGGAAATTGAAGGATTCCATTTTAAAGATAGAAGAGATTGCAAAAAAAACAAAAAAAAAACAAAAACAAAAACAAAACAAACAAAAAAAACCACCAAGATCAAGCATGAAAAAAAAAATTTAAAATAAACAATTTGTAATAATAATAAAGTCTTAAGTTACATAAAATAGATTAAATTAAATTAAATGAATTTAATGAAAATGTAAGAAATTATTAATATAAAAATCATTACTATTATATAAAATGAAATGAATAAAAAATATATACATTAAAATAAATTAAGATAAAATGAAATAAATTAAAATAAAACAAATGAACATCAATAAAATAAAATAAAGCAAAACAAAACACAATAAATTAAAATAACATCAATAAAATAAAATAAATTACAACAAAACAAAATCAATTAAAATAACTTCAATTAAATAAAATAAAACAAAATAAACTTAAATAAAACAAAACAAAGTAAAATAAATTAAAATAACATCAGTTGAATACAATTAAACAAACTAAAACTAAATAATTAAAAATTAATAAAAATATCATTTAAATAAAATAAAACAAAATAAAATAAAATAAAGTGACATAAAATAAAATAAAATAAAGATAAAATAAAATAAAACAAAATAAAGTGAAATAGAATAAAATAAAATACATTAAAATAAGATAAAATAAAATAAAATAAAACACAAATAAAAACAAAACAAAATAAAATGTAACAAAAATAAAATGAATCCAATAAAAGAGTATAAACCTTATCTTCACTACTCTACTTAAAATACAGCCTTACTGGTTTAACATACTCTGTGCATTTTGACCATTTTTTGTAAACGTCTCTTTCTGAACCTTGAGAGAGAACAACAGCTTCTTTGCTCGCAGCCAAAATAATTTGTATTAATTTCTCATCACTTGTATCCTAACCTCATAAAAAGACACTCATAGAGATTGTGTTGCAACTCAAAGGGATGTTCCTCCTGAAAATATGGATGATGTGTCTGTGGATTTCCTGCAGGGAGGATTTAATAACTGGACAGTTTCAGAAAAAGATGATTGGCGTCAGCCGCAGCCTCCACCAGCTCCAGCTGCTCAGACCTGAGAGTTTTTCATGTGAGCAGTTTGAGTTTTTGTCCTTTACTTCTCATCGCTGCTCCTCCTCAGTCCAATGCCTTTTATTTCCACTTGTTTAATCTGTGAAGTATTTTTAAAAAATGTCTAAAAGACCCCGTTCTTAAAAACCTCTTCATGAAGAATGTGAAACAAGTGCCTGAGCCGACCTCCTCCTGAAAGTTTAAGAGCGGTTTAAGTAGCAAACATACGAGCACATATTTTATCTTTAGAGAAACACTCATCATGACGCTGATGCTTCAAGTGAACAAACGGCCTTTAATGAAACATGTGAGCTCATTTTTCAGTTCTCACCATAAACGTTTTGAAAGGCTCCACCTGTTGATGCCTGAATGATACTCTAGCGACGGCCTTCGTGTTGCTTTTTTAATTTTGTCTGTAAACTTAAAGCGACAGGGTCTGGTCACAGAGCGTTGGTGTTAAAGTTGAACGTCTACATTATCATGGTTTGATTGATTGATGATGAGTTGAAATGTAATGGTCTCTGTGTGCAGTAAATCAACCCCTGAGCTCCGATCGGGCAGAGACGTTCGTACGGAGCACGTCAGCTCCGTGTGCGTGGGTTAGGAGCTGATTTTTAGTTTGTCGGTTTATTTCACCTTCTCTCCATTTGAATCTATAAACAAGTATGTTTCAGGGTTTTTCTGTTAAAAACAAAAGAGCTCTGGAGACTCTTCCTACAGACAAACATCTCATTTATTCCGCCTGCGTTTACGCCTCCTGTGTCTCCATGCTCGGAGTTTTTCCCCAGTGGAGCTCGGCCTGAACGCCGGAGGCCTAATTTACCCTATCCATAAGAATAATTATGACTGGCCTCTTCACAGTGTGTGTGTGTGTGTGTGTGTGTGTGTGTGTGTGTGTGTGTGTGTGTGTGTGTACATATACATATACAGGAGCACCCTTTGGCAATTATGGGTATATAAAAGTTTAACTCAGTTTGTTTGGTGACCTTTAAAGCAATTACTGTAGGAGCTGACAGGGAAAATGGCTGCTTACGGAAAATGCACGAAAAATCCACATCACAAGATGAATATCCAACTTTTTAATGTAGCACAAAAGAAGTCTAAAAAGAGCTGGAGATCTAGGGATGAGAATCTTTCACATTTAAAGTGAAGCGGTACCAATTCCCAGTTCCTGGCGATAGGGACGAGAATCAAAAACTGGTTTCTGTTGAGAATCCATAAGAAATCTTTCAATCCATGGACATCGTTAGCCTTTGTGCTTAACGATTCCCTTATCAATTCTTTACACCATGCCAGAGCTGCAGGATCTTCTTAGCTTAGCAGTTAGCTAACATTTCCCAAGAAAACCCTGTTTAAAGATTTCTAGCTTGAAGTTTTACTGAAGAACTGAACACTCAAAGAAATCTACATCACTCTCTCACAGGAGAATCACATTCAATACATTCACAATAAACAAAATAGTGCTAGCTTGATGCTAATGTACGCGGGAAATTGCATTGATAAGCTAGCAGTTAGCAAACATTGGTGTAACTTTGACTTCAGAGTAGAACTTCAACTTTCATCACAGAAACATGTCACAGTTAGTCTTTTTTTAACAATAATGAGGACTCCAAATGTTAAAATACTTTCAGGCAAATGAAAGAAAAGTTAGGCTCATGGTTAGCTTTATAACTACGGCAAGGTTCCAAACAACTTAGAATACTGCTATAACCACTTTGAGACACTAAATGGCCTACTTGAGTCAATAACATACTACAAAAAATGTACATCAACGTCACATAACGTGACATTTTTACTTATTTCTTTATATGTATGCTGCAAGATATCCAGATCCAGCGACCAATTATATATTTAGTCACTTGAAAAAGAAGGAATCGATAAGCAGAACTGATAAGGGCACTGATATTGATAAAATCTTGTCAGTGCCCATCCCTACCTGGCAATCAATATCAGTACTCAACGGTACCAGTTTTCGGTACTTTTGTGTGTTTATATGGTAAAAAATATCAACTGTTTTATTATAAAATGTTTTTTTTTTCAGTTTAACATATTTATTCTTTAACATAAAACCTTGCAATGCTGCGTTCATGTCCAGTAGGAAAATCTCCTACTCTTCCACTCCCTCACAGTCACAATGGTGCGTTCAGGTACTTAAACATGGTACCTTTGATTTTACATGAATCGGTACTTGGTACTTTTGGCAGAATTCGGTCGGTACCTATAAAAGGACCTATTTTAGTGCCCATCCCGATCCAGATCCCAGGAGTTTGAAGGCCAACCAACCCAAAGAGGATGTCATGTGTCAAACAAGACACACACTGCAAAAAAACTGAAATCTTATCAAATGTTTTTGTCTTATTTTTGATAGAAAAGGTCTTTTTGGACTTAATCTGAGCTACATTCACCTGATAAGTCCAGAAAAATGGCTTTTTTTAAGCTTAAAGACAAAAATGAGGTCTGAGTTGCTCGTAAAAAAAAAAAAAAAAAAAAAAAGTCAAGAGAAAGTTAAACTAAAATGACTTCTTAAAACAAGAAACTTTTCTTTTACTTGTTACAGTAATACAGACCTCATTTTGTCTTTGAATAACTTGAAATCAGATATTTTTCTGGACTGGTCAGGTCAATGTGGCTCAGATTGAGTAAAATTAGACAGTTTTTACTTAAAATCAGAGAAAACACTTGATAAGACTTCAGTTTTTTGCAGTGTGAAATATTTCATGTTTCGTCTTCGGACCAAACACTTCATCAATCTGCTGCTAATGTTGCTTCATTTCAAAATCGTGTTTTTCACCAGTGAAAGATGAATCTGGCATAAAGAGTCGACTGGTTTGTAGGATAAAAAGCTAAAACATGAACGTGTTGGTTTCAAAGGAAACGTCTGAAACGTCTGAGTCAGAGATTTTTGATCTACAGAAGTGAAGCTCCTGGAAGCAGAGGAGAATCTGAGACGATCTCTTCAAGAAGTGGGAATGATCTTTCTAGTGTCCTCTTCGCTCTGCGTCCTTGTTGCTCTGTGTCTCACTGCATCCTTGTTTTTTCTGCGTCCTCATCACTCTGTCTCCTGCTGCGTCCTGCTGCGTCCTGCTGCGTCCTGCTGCGTCCTGCTGCGTCTTGCTGTAGGCCTGATGGTTTGATACTCTCGAATCTGTTTGGTTTATTTTTGGAGAGCGATCCTGCGACCACGCCAAACCTCTGTCGGTTTCCGCGCTGAAACACAAAGAGCTGATGTCTTTGATGGATGGTTTTATTTATAGCTCGCTCAGCTTCAAAGCGTCCTCTCCTCATTTGCATGTTCATTTGGAGCCCAAAACGGCCAATTATTCCTCTGAGGTGTGTGCACAGGACTGGGCCGCGGATCCCAAACAATCATTTGACAAATTAGCCAATTAAAGGTGTTTGAAGTTCCTGCCCCCCGCGGAGCTGGAAAAGAGGTTGACAGAGCAGAATAATTTTACTGATGTTCAAAAGAGGAGTCTCTGGGAAAGAAAGGGGACGTTACGTAAGCGCTGTAATGGAAATGTTCAGCTCAAAGAGGAAGTGACGGTCTCTGAACGTGATAGGGATGGAGGTAAAGTTTGCTCTCTTTGCTGTTTGTTGACGTCTGGAACTTTCTAGACTCTTCAGACTCTTCAGACTCTGGATGAATTATCTGATTGCTCTCAGGTTTGAGTCTACGCTGAGTGGAAAGGTCTCTGAGCTGTTTGCAGGCTGCACCACGTTCACCGTCCATTAAAGTATTGGTTAGAAAACCATTTTCCTCTGCAGACCATTATCCTGAAAGAAATTCGTTTTATTGCTCTCCCCTCGCCGGCTTTTGTTTCCTCCGACTTTCTCCATCCTGGAGATGAAGCCTTTGAACAGTTTAGCAGAAATAAAAGTGAACAATAGCTGCCGACGGTGCTGGGAGCCGAGCATTGTGAGGAAGCAGCAGAGATGGAGGTGGAGGAGGGAGTGGGGGGGACGGCTGCCGGGCTGTGGGCGTCTTCTCTTATCAAAGCATTGACTTCAGTCTATGTATAGCTCAACCTCTCCGACCCCATGACGTGACAAATGTGTTGGATTGCGGTCTGTGCACACTGCAGTGAAGTGAGCAATGCATCCTTCAGAGGAAGACAGCATGGAGAGGAAACACGAGTCGACGCTTTACGCTCCTGTGTTCCTGCAGAAACTAAATCTGCTGCAGACAAACAGGAACGAGCAACGTGTGGCGATGAGCAGAGTTTATCTTTAGTTATTTAACGGAGCTTTCTGCTTTCAGGGAAACCTGGTTTTACAGATTCTCTCTTCGCTCTGCAGTCAAACAAATCAAAAGGATCCAAAGACGCCAATCTGATAGGACGACTGCGAAAAACTGACATCTTATAGAATAGAATAGAATAGAATAGAATAGAATAGAATAGAATAGAATAGAATAGAATTAAACTTTATTGATGTTTTAACAAGTACAATGAAATTGAAGTCACAGCAGCAATCCAGAAAACCAAAGTAAGAAAATGTATAGAAAGTGTAAAAAGCTCCATAAGAAGAAGATGCTACTCTGCCCTCTGGTATTCCCTCTGTTGCTGGGTT
This sequence comes from Halichoeres trimaculatus, assembly GCF_033239565.1. Classification (NCBI taxonomy): domain Eukaryota; kingdom Metazoa; phylum Chordata; class Actinopteri; order Labriformes; family Labridae; genus Halichoeres; species Halichoeres trimaculatus. Next base: position 38,668,657 of record NW_027437185.1, read on the forward strand.
AGCACAGCTAGCTCGTCCATCTTATTGGAGATAGATCTTACGTTCCCAATAACGATGGATGGAAGGACAGGTCCATGTCGTCACTTCTTAGCTCACACCTGAGAACCAGCACGTCGTCCTCACCTCCTTCTCCTCACCTTGTGGGGAAACATCCGGCCTAGCACCAGTTAGCATTGGCATGCTACAGGCTGCTAACAGCTGATTTCACATGTAAACAATGCAGCCATGGTTACATGTAGGATCTCCAGACAAACACAGGAGAAAAGTAGTAAATATCACAGAAGACACAAAAAGTTTGGTGTCCATGACCAACAACGAGCCATACAAAGTGATGATCCACTCCAAATACAAAGATGACGAAAAAGAGACAAAAAAATGACAAGAAACGGACAAAGAAGAGAGAGCTGCTGCAAAAGGCAACCATAGCCAACAGGGCGGTGCCGAGCAACATCAAGTGTTTTTTTCTGATTTTATGTAAAAAAAAAAATATTTTTTTAGCCTTGATATAAGCCACATTTACCTGAGCAGTCCAGACCAGAAAAAAAAGGTCTTAATTCAAGTTATTGAAAGACAAAATGAGGTCTGAATTACTGTTTCAAGTTTAACAAAAATCTACCAATGGAAGAAATGTGCTTTAAGCTAGAATAATGTCTACATACAAGAAACTCTCCACTTCTTCCATTGGCAGATTTTTTTAATTGTTAAAGTGATTCAAACCTCATTTTGTCTCTAAATAACTTGAACTTGACATTTTCTGTACTGCTCAGGCTCAGATTGCGTCTAAAACGTCATTTTTACTGAAAATGAGACAAAAACACTTGATAAGAGTTCAGATTTTTTGCAGTGTAAAACCTATAACGTGCATAACAGCCCTCTGTAAACGGATAAAACCAATAAAAACAAAAACAAACCCTAAAATTTCAACTTTAGGCAAGTTTCACATTTCAGCGTGGCAGTTCAAAGTGCTTTACAGACAGAAAATAAATAAAAAAATACAAAAGCAGATGAAAAATAATACAACACAAGAAAACAAAACAACATTAAAAGGAAAAGAATGTGATTTTATTATTATTTTTTTTCTGTTAATGAATTGTTAAAATGCTCTGATGAAGGCAGCAGTCTTCAGCCTGGATTTAAAGGAGCAGAGCGTTTTACCAGACCTGATGTTTTCTGCTTGTTCCAGATATTTGGAGCATAGAAGCTGAAAAGATCACTCTCCATTCAGAGCTTTGTTAACTAACAGGAGTGTTTTAAATCAATCCTCTGACAAACAGGAAGCCAGAGTAAAGACCTCAGACCTGGACTGATGTGATCCACTTTCCTGGTCTTAGTGAGGACTCGAGCAGCAGCTGTCTGACTGGTTTTTAAGAAGACCTTTCACCTTTATAAAGTTTTACATTGCTGAACAAAATATAAATCATCAGTAGATTTCCTGAACGTGGATTTCCTGAACGCTGTCTCTGTCCCTGGGCGATCACCTGAGCTCTGAAACGTAAGAAAAACGTTTTCCTGTAGCTTTACGCTTTTTAACGAGCTGTATCTTAATCCCTCCATCCCTAAATGATGAACGAAGACAAAATGAGGCATTACATGACCCAAATTACTCCATCCCAAAGCCCGGCCGTTAAACTCTTTCATGATTGAACTCCTAAATCGCAGCCTTGAAAATCCCTCTGACGGTTTAATATTGAAGGGGAGTAACTGCAGCGAATGATCAAGTACGGTTTAAAGAGGCGGCGTGAAAGCAGAGGGCCTCTGCTCGAGTGGCTGGAAAACTTCTTTTCCTCCTGGCTCTCAGTTTGAGTGAGAGTCTGTCAGGAGCAGAAAACGAGCGCGTCGGCTGCCAGCGCGGCAGATTACTCCATACATCAGAAAACAGGCTGCTTCCTGACAAACCGTCAGAGAGAGCGGTGCATGTTGGAGCCACAGACCAGGTCCTGGACAGACCAGCTGATCTGGACCCGTCTGTAAAGATGGTCTGAAAACGCTTCAACAAAGAGCGGCGATGAACGTGTACAGAGAGCGTGATCAGCAAACCTGCGTGTGGATGGTGCAGTGACGCTCAGCAGGTGGAGTCTCAGATAAAAACTGTTTCCTGCTCCTGTTTGTTCTTAACCCGATCAATGAGGAGTATGGAGAGCATCAGGAGCTCCTCTCTGGGACTCCAGCTCTTTATGATCCAGCCGTGGTTGGAGCAGCTGGATGGATGATAATAGAGTCCTCTAACCTGACGCTGACCCCTCTGTGGAGTCAGCGCGCGGCTCAGGAGACGCAGTGATAATCAGAGCTAACGATGCTCAGTGAAGGCTCTGCTTCATGGACTGACTGAGTCTGACTCTGGGAGCATGTTTGTTTCCATTAATGTCTGTAATATAATACCAGACGTTACATAAAGCTGGATCGATTCCTGTAATCCCCCGGACCACAAAGCAGACTTAGAGCAGGCGGCAGATTTAACCACGCAGGACAAACATTTCTCTGAGGCTGAGCTCCACGGCGCAGACACACACTCAGGGAGAGGAAACACTGACGAGATGAGTCAACGCAGAAAACATTTCACGGTTTAAACAAGCTAACAGGGTAAGCTAACAGTCGTTAGCCTCCAACAGGAAGCAGAATAGCTAACTATCTGATCTTTGTTATCAGAGTTTGATCGTTTCTTCAAGCGTCAGTGATTAAAACATCAAAACGTTGTGGTTGTTTTGATGTTTTTTTGGATCATGAGTATCACAAATATCTGCTCTGGTTTCCAAACTCAGTTTCAGGTTGTTTCTGCTGTTGGTGAAGGACATATGGACAAAATCGAAATCCACCAATCCAAATCAGTGTCAGCTGCTGGTCAGTCGAGGAGGGGAAGCTCATTTTTTTTCAGCCTACATCATAAATTTGTTTAGTTATTTAAAGGTAAATTCTCCCCTCTGTGTCAGCTTGTTATCAGCTGGAGCTGCTACATGAGACTACGACAGGCTGTAAGTGTGAGTGACAGGGGGAGAAGCTCCTCAGCTGGAGCTGTAGCTGCTTATTGGAGGAAAGAGAGAATCTTTAAACACAACGCTCGTCGTTTTTAAGAAAAGTAAACTCTCTGGGGATCGATAAAACCTCAGGATCAGTCCAGAACAACTGACTGTAAAACTGAGAAGATGCTCTGGTGGAGGGTTATACTTCAAGATCTCTGACTGGCTCATGTCACTGTCAATCAAAAAGGGATTCAGCCTCAGACAGATCATCCAATCATCATGCAGAAGCCCAGCGTCCAGGCCAGCCCACTGCCTCATAGACCCCCAGAGACGCTGAGCGTCCGATGGGCGGGACAAAGCCCAGCGTTTATCCATTGACCGTCCAGTTTCCACAGTGGAACAACCCACTCTACGCTTCCCCGCTGAAGTCAGAAGACGCTCAGCGTCCGACTGTGTTAAAGCGCTGAGACGCTGCGGGGATGAAAAATAGACCCACAGCGTAACAGCCGTGCTCAGCCATTGGTGATCGCGCTGTTATCGGACCACAGTGCGTGTTGTGTGAATGCAATGATTGACTGAGTGGTTTCTGAGTACAGTGTAGTGCGCGGCGCTCACGCTTTATGTGTGACTTCGAGGTTAGATTCTTTGCACAGTCTTTTTTTTTTTCCGTATGCATTGTTTAGATTCGTAATCGGATCAAAAAACCACCTTGCACACTGTCTTTGATATGTTTGTTTTGTATTATTTGCAAAATTTCGCAGTACGAGAAAAATGGAATCATCAAGCAATCGATGGTGTCAGTATTTCTGTGCACATGCACAGAAAATGTGAAAATGTGATGTTACAAGAAGCCTACAGCGTCTCTGAAAAGTCAAACTACGCAGGAAATGAGCTTGGCAGGTGTGAAAAAATGCAAAAAATTGAACCTGTTCTGAAAAAAATAATGATGGATGAAAGTTTTGGATCAAGTGTTCAAACATGGTTGACATAATATGGGGTTAAATTTATTTTTTAACACGTGTAAGTGTCAGACAAAAAAAAAAAAAAAAAAAAACTGACTCAGAGTGCAAAGACCTTTAGAGTCTACGTAAGGCTGGCTTTAACACCCAGAGTAAACGTCTGTTTAGGCTCAACTTAACAACGTTGTACCAACCACAGACTCGTCTTTATTCTAACGCTGTGTCTGTGAAGGTGTGATGGAGGTGTTGAGATGTCGAGCGTTCAGGAAAGATTGGGGCGGTGTGGGTCAAGCCTGAAGTGACCCTGAGGAGGTGATGTTCCTGTTTTCTGTGTCGACTGAAAACTGCCATGAGTCAGTTTTTCTCATAAGACGACCGCCATCGTTTGCCTCCAACCCGCCGCTGTCTCTGAGTCTGCGTCCATGTTTCTCACTCTGTGTGTCAAAGGCAGCATCACCTGATCCTGACTGTTGCTACGGTTACGTGGCACGGTGCTGATTTGCATATCCTGGATCAGCCTCAGCTGTGCAGAGCAACACATGGCTGAAAATTTCTCTCATTGCTCGTTAAGAAATAAACAGAGCAACTTTTTCTGACGTTTCTGTGAAACTCTGTGAAACTCTGTGACCTCTGCTCCTGAAAGGTGCGAGTCCTGGTGTTTCATTAAGAACGAACCCTGTTTTCCTGCTGAAGCAGAGCGTTTTTAATGCCTGGCTCTCCTCATTTGTTGGCTTTTCCCACTGAAATCTGGTCCAACATATTAAGTCTCTAAATCACCCAGTGACACCTGAGAAATGTCTCCACACCCAGAGGAAAAGCCTCAGTCAGGCGACGTTGAGCCGAGCTGTGGAAAACAATATTCCCCGTCCGTGTGCGGCGGTGCAGCGGGGCGTTGATTTGATGCTCAGCCGCGGCGTGCTGAGCCCCTGGGTCAGAGTTTTCTATCATGACATCAACAAGACCTGCCACTGAAGGAGCCGGCTCTGTGTAATCATCTCCGCCGGGATCAGCAGCCAACAGAGCCTTCCTCCTCCTCTCCTCATCTTCCTCATCTTCCTCATCTTCCTCAGTCCACGCCTGTTTCTGTGAGGAGAGAAACGAGTTTACATCCTGATCAAATCCGAGGATCATCCCCTGAAGAAACGACCAAACAAACACAGAGATGTTTGTATAAGTTTGTTTTTAAGAAGATTTAAAGTTTCCATCCTCGGCCTCGTTCACTGCGAATGTGTAAAGTGTGATAATTAAAGCGTGCTACGCTAACGCTAACGCTAACGCTAACGCCGCCGCCATGCAGGGCTGTTAAAATAATGTAGGAGTTAAGATGACTCATTTGTTCCCCGGAAACCTCCAGAAGAAAGAGCCTGAACCACCAGAGCTGATCATATAACGGTTACTGTGAGGGTCTGACACACACAGAGAAGTGGGCGGAGCCTGAACGTTGACAGAAAGCTCAGGAGCCGACCATAAACTGAGATTTGGAGGCGACAGTCGCCGCTGGAATCTTCGGCGGATGAGACGGCGGTGGGAGGGGCTGAGTCTGAATGCTGAGGTTCAGGCGAAGCCTCCAGGACGATAATGATCTCCTTCAAGGTGAGAGGAGGGGTGGAGCGTAATACATCACAGATTAAGACATGAAGGAGTGCGGCGCCCTGATGAAAGATGGAGGCAGAGAATTACACCTGCATCCAGGGAGGAAGGTGGAGTGACAGAGACTGAGCGACGGAGGAGATCAGTCTGAGCCGTTACCAAACACTCAGGAAGTGACGGAGGTGAGCTCAGACAAAGTGAGGAGGAACTTTCTAACACCACACTTTGTTACGATGACCTTTACGGTTTCTGAGGGATGATCTGCTCCGGCTGAGAGACGAGGGATTGGCACAAAGTTTGGTCTCTCATGGTCGAGGTCTGGGTGGTTTTTAACGTGTGGAAGATGACAGCACGCCACGGGTCAAACCTGAGGAAACTTGGCAACAACACGACGAATTTCTTTGATTTTTTTAGTTTATTTTAGTTTAATTTATTTGGTTATCATTTCATGGACAGTCCCCTTTAATTTCCTTTAAAGCAGGGACAGAGCCAGGGTTTCAGTTCAGGGTGGGCCAGACCAATTTTTCTGGGCCTGAAGCTACAAAAGTTTGTAGATCATTAGTTATAGATTATAAAAATGACTTACAATATACCAATGTTACTATGTGTGGTTTTAAAGTGGCTTGTTTGCTGTTTTCAGCTTTAATTTGCATTTTTGCATTAATCAGAATCACAATCAGCTTTATTCGCTAAGTATTTTCAAAAACACAAGGAATTTGACTCCGGTGTAAACTGCACTCTCTCAGTACAATTGTTGTGAATAGAAAGACCCTAAAAGAAACACTAAATATTACAAAAAGTAAAAAAAAAATAGAGCTTAAGTAGTAGAAAAAAAAATAATTACAATATTAAATAAAAAACTTTGTGCAGAGAAGAGTAAAAATATATACACAATTTAATTTAGAAAATAGTGCACTGAATAGATACCATGATAATAATTAATTTAAAAAGTAAATAAACAAATATAGAAATAAATAAAACTCTATAGTCTTTTCCAAAATAATGTTTTGATCCCGCCCACATGAGGATAAATGTTTCATTTTTTTTTTTTTTTTTCTCATTAGTCTCATTATACAGGACAGAGCGTCTAATGCTGACAAAACAAACACGAAGTGACACAATTTCACCCCAACCTCTTTTTAACCCAATTTAAAAATATTAAACCTGTAAGGAAAGTTTAAGGTGGGCCTGGGACCTCTGGGCCCACCCATAATGCCGCCCCTGCTGCACAGTTAAAGAAGAAAAGAAGTAGCTTCAGCCTTTACAGCTAATTTCCAGCTATGGTCCTTGACCAGTTGTCAAACAGGCTGCCTGAAATATAATCATTAGGTTTTAAAATACAATAAAATACAAAAAAAAAACAAAAAAAAAAACAGAAAAAAAAAAAAACATGACATGTCAGGCCTAAAACGAAAGGAAAATACAACATCACACACATTTAGATTAGAAAAGACTGAGACGACAAAGAGTGAAGACTAAACACAGATTTAAAGCACAGATAAGACTTTACACAGAGACAGACAGCAGAAATGATTGAATGAACTTCATATGTTTTTTTTTTTCATTTGGTATTTTTGACCATTTCACCTGTTTTAGTCAAAGAGACGAGAAATACAGAGAGTAAGGAGTAAGGAGTTTGTTAAAGTGGAGATCTCGTCATGTAGCGCAGAGGAGGAAACAAGGAGGAGGAAGAGGAGGACCAAATGCAGGTTTAACAAAAAAAAAAAAAAGGTTTTTATTTAAACTAAACTCAGAAATCCAAAAACCCTTTCAAAAGAAACAAAACCAAAAACACTTGAAAAACACACGGGGGACGTGAAAACAAGAGTAAAGGCAAAACAAAGAGGGAGCAACAAAGTGAACAGGAAACACAAAAAATAACCTCAAAGAAACAACATAAGACTGAAACATGAGGAAAATCAAACCCTGAAATCAACAGAAAACAAACTCAAATCAGAGTCATCACAGCGCTCTTTAACTGCTAAGCTAACAGGCTAACAGCTCCCCTTCTTTGTCCTTAAAACTGGAGTCTTAAACGTCTTGCCTTGTCAAGTGTTAGCCTAGCCTTTGTAGCATTTTAGCTCCACTTTCTGGATCAAAACACAGCCAAACCTCATGCTACGCTAGCTGTGAACTGTGTTTGTTTACATCAGGGTATAAACAGAAGAAACAACGTATCTCCAGCATCTCAGGCCAACAATCGTCAAACACTAACGTCTGATTTAACTGATGAGTCATTCTCACGTCGGCTAACGAGCGACAGTTTAATCTTTAATCTGACAAACGGCACATTCCTGCTGAAGGCACAGAGTCAAAATCAAACAGATAATTAAACAAATTTTGGAATTAAAGCCAGATTAATGAGGGATTTAAAAAAGATCCTTGAATTAATCAGGAGAAATGTACCCGTTAACTATTAAAAGATGAATTTGGCCCGACAATTTGCAGCAATTTGACATCTCAGTCAGAAATGTGTTTCTGAAACAGACTGTGATACAGCTGACGGATCAACCTGTCTGAAACTAGCATGTTTTGATCAGAGGAACGGTTTTATCGTTGGTAGTCATGTCCTCCCATGTTTCACTCAGATAACGTGCTGCTACAAACATCCATCATCTGTCAAATCAGACAGGAAGTCTGTAAAGCTCTCTGCTACTTCCTCTTTGCTTGTTTGGGGACGTGTTGGACTCCGAGCGTCGTGAAAGTCGGGAGATAAAGACTGATTATGCTCCTTGGAAATACATTTTCAGAAGAAGCTGTTTGGCATTGGCAGAAAAGATTTGGCAGATTGATGATGGGAGCAGCCCATTAAAAGGCCTCTCAGCATCAAAACACAGAAATAAACCTTCTAGAAAGTAAATACACAAACTTCCTGCAGTAGGTTTTGATGTTAGACCTTTGGGTTTAGCAGAAAACGGGAGATGTTCCTCGTTCCTCTTCTTCTGTCTTGGATGAAAAGTGTTGCCCATCCATTCGCTGTGACAGTCAGGGAGAAAACTTGTGGTTTTATTCTAAACTCGGGGATGTAGAAGTCTGTTATCAGTGCCTGAGGTCTGCTCTGATGGTTTCTGCGTCTGTATCATCCCTGGCCGAGGGAGCGGCGGCTGGGAGATTGCTGCCCTGCTGCCCAGATATCCATTTTAGATCCAGTCAGGTGTTGCTGCAGTGACACCTCTAGTTGCTCTTAAAGATTGCAATCAGTGACCTCTGATTTGGGTAACCCAGTTGTCACGCTGCGCTGTCCTGATGTATTGTGAGCCGTGGCGGTATCCGAGCCCGGGAGACGGGGATGGGAAAGCTGGAGGAGGAGGAGGAGGAGGAGGTGGAGGGGGAGCAGACGCAGCGAGGCGGAGACGGGACAGTTTCAGTCGAGTTGACTGGGCTGTTCTGCTGAGCCACCTTTTTCTGTGTATAAATAAAGCAGCGGTGCTCTGGAGGGGCAGGTGGAGGAGGCGGGGGCAGAGGGTTCGCTCGTGGTTATCGCCTCAGCACGGCGTGCAGCGGGCTCTCCTTTTATCTCATTGCTTTTATTGTGCTCTGCGAGGGAGATGTGTTTTCCCACTTTAGCATTCAAATAAAAACATCAGCTGAAAGTGGAACAAGCAGGAAATGTGCTGAAGAGACGAACACAGCAGTTTTTACTCGCTGCGTGCTCTCTGTGATTTTCCTGAGCGCCATCTGCACAGATCGTTTCTCTGAGCCGCTCTGCATCCAGAGCCATGGTTCCTGCTGCACAGCCCTCAGCTCAGGTATCTACAACGTAGGTGTTCACGTTGATAATGTGTCTTTAGTTTCTTTATACTATAGCTTTAAAAAAAAGAGATTTGTACAGCAACAGAATCTGAGCGCAATTAGCGTCGTTAGCCTTCAAGCAGAACGGAAAACTGGAAATGAGAGTGATCGGATGAGATGCTCTCTTAAGAAACTGTTTACGCAGAGTTTAAAGGTAAAATCTGCAGGAGTTTCTGTTATTTATCAGTAAAAACAACATCCGAACTGGGCTCCTCCTCCTCTTGGGCTCAGTGCCAGCTGCAGCACACACCCACAGCCTCTGACAGTCGCTACATGAACACACTCTCTTACCCAGCAACCAACTATAGCATTGCGTTTCTAGGTGGAAGAGACTCAAGAGCTGTGCACCTGACTTAGCATGCTAGCACAAGCTAATCACGGGTTTCTGACACATACCTGGTTAGCAGAAAGCTAACTAGCGTTGCTCTTCCTGAAAGTGGAGCCAAGCTTCACCCTCGTTTAGGAAAAAGCTTTATCTCTTTGGAGTTTTGTTTCACTTTGGTTGTTTTTCTTCCTGCATGCTCTGTCAGCTAGCGTAGCTGCTCTGATTAGCTTCTTCCACTTGCTAATCAACACGCAAAATCACCTGCTCACTGGGCGCTCTGTGATTAGCCGATGTAACCGAGCCTACTGTCCGCCCAGAAACATCCTGAAACAATCAAAACATCAACATCCAGGCAGAGGAGGGGGTTTGAGGCTGACACAGACACTGACACACATATTGTGCATATTTCTGCATCAGTTGATATTTTATTTCTGAGGAAGATCCTGCAGACTGTACCCTTAAGGTCAGAGATCTGATCAATAATTGTGTTGGGACTTTAAATTTTAGATTGCTGTATTTTTTATTCCCAGGTGGAGTTTAGTCAAAGTTTAAAAACTCTCTAAAAACCTTTTTAAACTCTGAAACAGAGATCCTCTCCACCAGGAGCTCGGCTTGTTTTAAAACATTTTTTACATCGTGTTGTTGGAGCAAAGGCTGCGTTCCTGAAGTATTTCCTGAATAACTCACTTTCATTCGACATCGCTGGGTGAATTTTAAAAACGGAGAGGAGGCTCCTGAATTCAGAAACACCTGAAGAGCTGAACTTAGAGCCTCCTCCTCTGACGCTGGTTCTGACGCTGATCCGGTCTCTGTGAGCCCAGGACCTGATCTGATGGTTATTTGTCCGACAGCGGTGTGTTCAGCCCTCGCAGCCCTTATCTGGTCAATATTTAATAATTGCAGGGAGCTGATGAACTGAGGAGGAAGTCTTTTGTGCATTTGGAAGGAGGATGAGAGACATCTGTATGAGTCAGTCATTAATTATAGATCAGGGCTGGCTGCTGTATTGATTCAGGCTCCAGATTACGGCCTCCTCTCTGGTTGGTGGTTTCCATCAAATACAACTTTTTCTGCTTCTGTTATTGCTGTAAATTTTCTCTCAAAGTTTTGACAGAATGAGTCAAGCTTAAAGTGAAAGGAGGAGACAGAAACAGAGGGTTTGATTCTGATGGTGAGGCCTGAGATTCAGTTTTCTCTAACCTGGATGATTTGGTTTTGTGAACGGATGTTTGTGTAAGATGATGAAATGTGAGCTGTTAAAGCAGAAATCTGAAAATGTATTGTTTTCATGAGGGGTGTCCCTGAGTGGATGTCTGGTATTGATATTGGTATTATATCAGAAAAAAAACGAGTATCAGATTATAACGCCCTACATCTAAAGCAGAGCTTTAAATGTAGGGCGTGAAAAAAAAAATTGCATATAATCGCTGAATGTATGAAATTCCAATAAGTTGCAAAATTTTGGGAAAAATTAAAGTTTCACAAATTTGCTAAATTTTACTGTAAATAAATGAATAATAAATAGTTGCAGAAAATTCCAAATATTTCGTATTCCATTAATTTACAATTTTTTTCAGTAAAGGAAAAATAACAATAATAAAAAGTTGCAGGAAATTCCAGTATTTGGAATTTCATTAATATGTCAAAATTCATAAATTTGCAAAAATGAAAAAAAAAATTGTAAAAACTTAATTAAAAATTTTTTTTTTAGATAATTAGCAAGTCTTGCAGAAATAAAAAAAAAATAGATAAAACTTTCAAAAACTTGCAAAAAAAATTGTAAAATGTATGAAATTTCAATAAGTTTCAAAATTCGGGGGAAAAATTTAAATTTTACAACTTTGCTTAATTTTTCTGTAAATGAATGAATACTTAAAAGTTGCAGAAAATTTAAGAAATTTGCAAAAATTTCCATTAATGAATAAATAAGTACAAGATAAAAAGTTGCAAAAAATTCCAAATATTTCAAATTTAATAAATTTGCGATTGTTTTCAGTGAATTAATAAAAAATAAAAAAGTTGCAGGAAATTCCAAAAATTTGGAATTTCATTAATTTGTCAAAATTCATAAATTTGCAAAAAAAAGTGAAAACTTCAAAATATTAAAAAAGATCACAGAGTAATTTAGATAATTAGCAAGTTTTGCAGAAAAAAAAAATAAAACTCCTAAAACTTTCAAAAAGTTTTTTTTTTCAACAATTGAGAAAATGTCCAAAAATTTACAAAAATCTAAAAAAAAAATGAAAACTTTACTGCAAGATGTGATGCATATTTCTTTTAACAAAATTTAATGGCATGATTTCAATATAAATTAAAACAAAAACAAAAACACTGCAAAGGAGTCAAAGAGCGGCATGAGGCTCCAGAGCTGCAGGTTGACGACCCTTGATCCAACTTAAATGTCACCATTTGACGCATTGTACCAGAGTTAGCTTACAGCTGATTTACACCCGCGGTCCCTTGGCAGGTCACAATTAAAAGGCCAAATTGGTTAATTTTCAACCATAGTCTCTAGGTCAGGGGACATGAGCACTACAATAAATAAAATCCATTAAAAAAGCAAAACAAAAGAGTATTATATCTATAATTTATAATACATTATAAACATTCAATGAAATGCATTAAGTTGCTCTGGTCAATCTTTGGGCAGGAAGTCAGCGTAACGATGAACGAACATTGAGTTTGATAAATCTCTGCTCTGAGTTACTTTAGGTCATGAAGTTGTAAGAAGTTCATTTATCTGTTTTCTTATTATAAACCACTCCTGAATCCGCTCTGTGTTGTTGGTCATGGAGCGGTGTAGCTCGCTGACAGCTGCTGGGCTGCTCAGGTATCTGAACCTGACTCTGAGCCGCGTTCGCTAACAGCAGATCAGATCTCAGAGAAAAAGGAGGAAACGGCAGCGAGTGTTTCTGCCCCGCTGTGAGAGGAACGCTGTACAGACTTATAGAGCTGTCCACTCGCCTGCAGCAGGTAAACACACACTCCACGCCGCTGCAGCACGCCGCAGCACCACGCCGCTGCACCACGCCAACGCTGGCCGGAGCTGGAGGTGAAAGGTGGACTCAGAGCTGATGTGGGCCCCCCATCAGGTCCACTTCACCCTGCAGCTGAAGATGCTGCAGCCACACACTGGGACAGGTTAATGGGACAGGTGTCTCACAGAGTGCTTTCCTTAAGTGTCCTCACCTGTGGTGTCAGGTGAGTCACTGCTGGCTGCAGCGCTCCTCTGAAGGCTGCTGTCACAGGGCGGGACTCGGCGAAAACACTTAGAGGTCCTGGAGGGACTTTTTCACGGTTTGTGGAGCTGGAAGCTGATGAGGAGGAGACGAAGGAGAGGAGGCTGCAGACGAAACCTTTCTCTGCTTTTTCTCCAACAAATAACATCTTTAACTCTGTAATCTGTAATTTAATCTGTAATTTAATCTGTAATTTAACATAATCCCACCCAGGTCAGCAGGCTCCTGTTGTTGTGACGCTCTCCTGACAGATAGTTTTAATCAACACAATCGATAGAGCACGGTCTCCCTCCCTCTGACAGGTGTTTCCTCCAGGTGGGAGCTCGACCTCCACATCACAGGAGCTGTTCCAGCCGATTAATAAGAGGCGATGGCTTTTCACGTGGACCCGGGCCAGCCGCTTGGCTCGTATGGAGCCCATGTGACCACAGACATTTGTCAGAGCAAGGTCACCGAGCAGTCAGAGCGAAGCCTGCGTCCTCTATGTGCCGTTACCAACACCGTCCAGGCATCAACATCCCCACCATCACACCAAACCACGTCTGGACTAAGAGCCACTCTGACGGATCCACGGATCTCAGAGACGCCTTTCCAAAGGTTTTTCTGAAGCCAACAAAATAGTGGAGGGTTCAGTGAAAAGTACGACTGATGTGGACAAAAAATTAGTAATAAATGACACTGAAATAGAACAAGTGAAAGAAATAAAATTTCTTGGAATAATTATACAAAATAAACTTAGTTGGAAACCTCACATAAACCATATTAAAGCAAAGTTATGCAAATCACTTGGAATAATTTCTAAAGTCAAAGAGTTCCTGAATGAAAAAAACGTATATGTTTTGTATTGTTCCCTCGTTCTCCCTTATATGACCTGCGGCGTAGAGGTGTGGGGGAATACGTGTAAAACTAACCTTGATCTGATTTGTGTGATCCAAAAAAGAGCAATTAGAATTGTAAATAAAGTGACCTACAGGGATCACACAAACAAACTTTTTATCAAACTGAAAGCTTTAAAATTTAGGGACTTAGTTGTCTTTAAAACAGCCCAGTTTATGTATAACATAAAGAACAACAAGTTACCTGTTCACATCCAGGGATTGTTTCGACAGAGAGATGGTTTTTAATTTCCGAGGAGGTGAAATATTTAAAAAACAGATCGTAAGAACAAACATGAAACAGCACTGTATTTCTGTTGCTGGGGTTAATATTTGGAATAAGTTGGACCCAGAGCAAAAAGACTGTTTATCATTATTTCAATTCAAAAAGAAAACCAAGCAAAACATTTTAAATTCCTATGTTGAGACTGACCAATGACTGTTTAAAAAAAAAAAAAAAAAAAAAGCTGAAAAGTCTTTGCATCCAGCATATTTTGTTTTGTCTCTTGTATTAAAACATTGTGAGGCATATCGGTTTAAAAAGGATTGTTAGTTTCTGTTAAATTTGTGATGTATGGACTGGTAGCCATCTTTATGTTTTAAAAACTGTGTAACTTGTGTTGGGGGCGGGTAAAATAAGCTTCAGCTTCAGCCTGCTCCTTTTCAGACTACCATGTTGTTTTGTTGATATTTCTTGCTCAGTTAATAAGTTTGTCTGAATAAACTTAAACTTAAAAGTGGAGTAAAAGCTCCTGAGAGTGTGAACGTCTCAGAGCCTGACTCCACGCCGTCTGAAGTCAGCGGCTTTCTGCTGAAGCTTTTAGTCCTGGAAAATGTTTCGTGCTCCGTCCGTGAATTATGTGGACAGAAGCTGCACCAGAGTAATCCAGAGGAGATGTTAGGAGTTGATGCTCCTGTTACTGTAGCTCTGGATTAGTGAACTCAGGCTGTGATTGGTGACAGGAACAAAGGCTGTTTGTCACATGATGATGATGATGATGATGATGAGTTTATTGCAGAGCTGGTTTTCCTCTTGGAGCTTGAAGGTCAGGGTTGTGTTACATGTGTCAGAACAGACTTAATGAATAATTACACACAAGAAATGACTTCATCTCTGCAAAAACAACTCAGAGAAATCCATCACGTTACGTACGGTCACATACTCTGCTCCTCTCAGCTGTTAAAGCAAATAAACAGAGAGCAGAATGAGACGGCTGCAGATTCATGCATGGGCTGAGATTCACTTCAGACGCTGCATGTTATAGAAACAACGTTGACATGTGGGTTGTCATGTTTGCATATAGAAACATGCATTTGTGGGATGAGCAGTGGAGCTGATCCATTTCTGTGATTGCATCTCATTTTTTTTGCAATATCCCTTTTTGATGCAGCACCATTTAAAAAGGAAATGAACTATTTTCTCTGACATGAAAGAAAAGGACATGAAGGAAAAGGTGCACAGTGATACCAGTTGTTAAAACATAACTCTGCTCATGTCCTTTCTCTGCTTTGATATGTTGAGGAGAGGACAGAAACGCTCTTAAAGTAGAAGGCCGAGGTGAAACCCTCCAGAAAGTTTTTTTCATCCGTCAGATTTTCCTGTTTCCTGCTCATGAACGGTGGAGGCGTTGACTGACAACGTGCGGTCTGACTCCAGGCGGCTCTGACAGACGATCCGAACCCTCAGCGCTGAGGAGGGCGGCCGTACTCTGTCACAACGCATCATGGATGGAAATCACTTCATTTGTTTCTGCTCGTTGATTGATCACCTCGCCAGCAGTTTGCAGTCTGATGTATTCACACGGCTCTGAGGCACAGGAAGTCAGTTTCTTGTCATTTTTTCGTCTCTTTTTCCTCATCTCTGCGTTTGGAGGGGCTCATTTGTTGGTCATGGACACCAAACTTTTTGTGTCTTCAGTGATATTTTTACTATTTTCGCTCCTCTGTTTGTCTGGAGATCCTACATGTAACCATGGCTGCATTGTTTACATGTGAAATCACCTGTTAGCAGCCTGTAGCATGTCAATGCTAACTGGTGCTAGGCCGGATGTTTCCCCTTAAGGTGAGGAGAAGGAGGTGAGGACGACGTGCTGGTTCTCAGGTGTGAATTAAGAAGTGACGACATGGACCTGTCCTTCCATCCATCTTTATTGGGAACGTAAGATATATCTCTCTAAAATGGACGAGCTAGCATCATGCTATTCACAGACATGGCTAACAGAGCTAACTGGGAAGGAAACTGTGAATGATCTCGGCAGCTGATGTCGGACTCTTCTCTTTGTGAAGCTGCAGCTGTGTTCTGTAAAGGTTGTGTGTGAGTGTGTGGTCGTTTTTGTGTAAAGGTGTGTGTGTGTAGCATGTGCTCCTCTGACGTTGCTGACCTTCATATCCCCTGGTTGTGCCAGCAGCCATTAATCTTTTATTCATCCTGCCGTTTGTGACGGAGGCCGCTCCTCGGGCTCCGACGCTGTCAAAACAGACGCCGTGGCATGATGTGTGGCTCGCCATGTGGACTCTAACTGCTCCTGACGTTCACCAGGAAGGAATTAAACTCCACCGATTCACCCTTCCATTATTATTATTATTATTGTTGTTGTTTTTATGGCCTGAGCTGCTTATTTATTCCAGGATCATCCAGCTGCCGTTATCCTCGTACGCTGGGAGAAACGAGCTGCCAGCCCCGTGGTTGCTCACAGCGCCGTGTTTGCAGGAAGCCTCAAACTGAGCGTTCAGCTCCAACATCTGTCAACACCGGGCTCCTGTCTGGCTGACAGGTGTAGCTGTGAAAACAAACTGGAGCATTGCTCCACTTCCAGAGATGCTGGCTGATGTTTAATTCTCTCCACCTGTCTTTGTGAGCTTTCAATTATTTAGCTCCAGAGTTGAAACAACAGCTTGTTAAAGCAGGGCGTACAGATGGGTGAGGAGTGGGCGGAGATGAGAGGTCTCCGTCAGCTGTGTGGCTCTCCTGAGTCCAACAAACCTGCTTCAATAACCAAACAGTCCCTCTGGCTTTATCAATGGAGAGCGTCTGGTGTTGGGACAGTCGGGTGGAGACACCTTCTGACCTCATTGATGAGTCCTGCCTTTCGTTGCTCGGTAACTCTTTATTGATGCACAGCACGACAGTTAAACTGCTAATTCACATGTACCAAGGCCTCTGCCCCTCTTCCTAATGTACACTGTTCTCTCATAACCACATGAATCCGCACAGAAAAAATATCTTCATGGTCTGAAGTGCAGAGCAATCACTTAAAAAATCTGCTCCATTTTTTTCTGAAATGTAAAATCAAGAAATACCATCCCACAGGGAGAGTTTCTGCTTCATTCAGTCCATGCAGAGTTCAGATGGGTTTCAGATGCATCAGTTTGATGGTGAAGGATGCTGATCCTGGAGACAGGAGAGGAAATCAGAGCAGGCTCCAGATCAGGACAGGATCAGAGATTACAGCTCTTGAAGAAAATCTAAAAAGGGGAAAAACACCATTCATATTATTCAAAGATATTTATCTATATCAATGTTTCGAACCCAAACCAATCTGATGTAATGTACATACAACTCTGGATAAAAAAAACTAAATTACTTGGCACAACATTTCACTCTAACACTAAAACTGAGCAAGACAGAATCAGATTAATATTAATAATGCTGAAAATAATGATAATAGTAATAATAATAAATAATTATATATATATATATATATATATATATATATATATAAATATATATATATATATATATATATATATATATATATATATATATATATATATATATATATAATGTTAATGATAATAATAATAATTACTATTATTATTATAAAAAATAATGAAATTGTAATTGTGTGTATAAATATATATAAATATATATATATATATATATATATATATATATATATATATTTATATATATATATATATATATATATATATAAATTACTTAAATAAATTGTATAAAATGAACAAAAATAAAATAAATAATGGAAAGTCCCTGTTTTAATTTGATTATAAGACCCTGTGATAAATGAAGACTCCTGAGCTTAGAAAGAAGGTTCAACTTTTATATATATATATATATATATATATATATATATATATATATATATATATATATTTATATATATATATATATATATATATATATATATATATATATATATATATATATATATATATATATATATATATATATATATATATATATATATATATATATATAAAGTAATTAAATAAAAAATAGTATTAAATGACTGACAGCTTGACTGAATCAGATAAATTGCAATGATAATGATAATTGCAATAATAATAATAATATTTATTTATTTTGATATTAAATTTTATTTGTTTATATGTATATATATACATTTATATATATATATATATATATATATATATATATATATATATATATATATATATATATATATATATATATATATATATATATATGAATTACTTAAATAAATTAAATAAAATAAACAAAAATAAAATAAATAATGTAAATTTCCTGTTTTAATTTGATTATAAGACCCTGTGATAAATGAAGACTCCTGAGCTCAGAAAGAAGGTGCAACTTTTCTACAGAACCTCGGAAGTTTTTGGAAGTTTCAGATTTTTTCTTGCGCACACAAATTTATCTTACTCTTAAGACAAGATTATACATTTTTGCTCCAAAATTATTTCATTGTCATAGAAAACGTCAGGTCAGAAACTTAACTTCCTTTGACTGGTTTTTTCTAGATAAATGTGTGCATAACAAAAACATTTTTCCTCTAAACAGCTGAGCTGTGCACACAAGAAATATTAGGACATGCAAAAACAGAACAAAAAACTTCATGAGAGCCATGACTTTCTCATTGTTTGAAAATGATTTTCAAATAACTTTTACACAATGAGATAATTATCTCAAATTGTAGGACAGTATCTTGTTAATAAAGTTAAAAGAGCATCTTTTTCTGAGTTAACTGCAGTAGCACTTGTATTAAAAATCTACTGCTCCATTATTTTGTGCGTTTTATGAATCCTCAGGCTCCCTCTCAGTCTGACGCTGGATGTACCAACGCAGGAAATGAGATATTAACAGCAGCGGACAGGAGGAAGGTCAGACTCAGTTTGGATGATGGTAAAACGAGCTGAAGGCCTCTCTCTGGTGGACTCCTCTTATTTCAGCGCTGTAAACCCAAACGAAGGATGGTGTCAGCGTCTCATTTAAACATCGTCTCTGCTCATTTCGCTGTAGGAACGCTGCCAGACGTTTTCAGACAAAAACAGGATCCAACGCAGCCGTTAATGACGTGTCATTGGTTTCTGGGGTTGCTCTGATTCTGCTCTGATTTCACTCATCAGCTCCCAGCGAGCGCCCACTTCCTCTGAGTGGAGATCTCATTACGCCGCGCTCTAAATCATCCTCGCCTGATCATCCCCAACAAAGTTCATTTGTCTGAGCGACGACTCCATGAAGCAGCTTTTACTCCACACTTTTCCAGGTTTGATCACGCCCCGCGATGCGCCTGAGATGTCAGCGTCTCCCAGGAGGTTTGGGTAACATCTCAGGAACAACAAAGCGTCCTCCCCTGGGTGGGCTGACATCAGCTAATCTGGGTGTTATTAGAGGAGAGACTCTTCCACGGCGACGGCGAGGACTTGATTCGACATGTGTCAGCAGCTCCTTCTACTCATTATTTCCTCTTTGCGATGAATTTACTCTGCCGGGCCTTTCATGTGGTTGACTTCTTTGATCGGCGCGCCTTTGATAGAGGATGGTAAATACAACAGCATCGTGTTTTCTGTGGCTGTCACAGGCGGCTCTTGACACCTGTGTGATGGATCTGTTCGTCGCTGTCTTTGTGTTGGAGGCGGCGAAATGCTGCGCGACTGCCGCTGTTTGTGGTCCCCTCAGGAAAGTAATCCTTAACATTTGTTGCTGTGATGAAGACGATCAAAGAGACGCTGAGTTTCAGCTCGGCTCAGTAAAAAACAGAAGCTTATTGTTGAATAACGTGAGACGTCAGGAGGATCATAGACTTCACGTTTACTAATTGGAAAACATTCGACAACATTGGATATAAATCAGGAACCTTTAGATCAGCAACTGGGGTTTTTCTGAGCGCTGTAGAGAGCAGGAAAACTACAGCGCCACCAGCAGTCAAACTCAGGTTCCTCATAGTTAACACCCCCTGTCTTACAGTCCTCTAATCACAGCTCCCCAAGAAAAGTGAAAAACTAACCAAGGAGGAAGCAGTGGCAGTAGTATTTATTCAGTCTTTATACAGAAAACAATATTTGTCAGAAAACAGACATTTTACCAAAAAACGCATTTTTAAACAAACCAAATTTCTTGTGTCAATCAGTGACTGAAAAAGCTGAGGCAGAAGCAGGATGCTAATCTGAGACGAGCCAACATGTTTAACAAAATGAAGCTAACTAAAAACAGATATTAAAAAAAAAAAAAACATCTTCAGATGATCAACACTTTTAATGTTCAAAAATAATTTTACAAACTATTTTTCTAAAAATATAATGTGACAGGTTTTAAGTTTATATTTGCATCATTCCTCAGTTTAACCCCAACAATCGAAACACGTCTCTGTTTTTCACCTTTCTTTGCCTCTGAACAGAAAACTTGCCAACCTTTATTGTGTCAGGGACAGTTCAACGTATTTCAAGTCATCTCATCTTCATCAGGATATGATTAGCAACACAACACAGGTGTTTGAAATATTTAGGAAATGTCATGTGATTGTGTCACAGGACATCGGACATTAAAGCTCCCATCTCCTGCTCCTTTCCTCAGTTTAATCTGGATCATTGATGTCTTCATGAAATGGTAGAAACATGTTTTGGTCCAAAAAGCCAATAAATCAAGCACAGCAGCATTGTTTCCAGGCTCTCATAGCCCCTCTGTTCAGAACGCTCTGATTTAGTGGGCGTGGCCTTCATATGTAAATGAGCCACCGCTGATACCGCCCCGCTCTTCCACGTCACTGAGAGCGGCGCCACGAGCTCCGAGTGCACAATGTTTAGAAAACAGAGAAGCTCCTTTACCGTAACATTACAGGCTAAAACAACAGGCTAACTGCAGCTAAAGTTAGCATCCTGAAGCTAACACAGAGACAGGGGGGATGCAGAGTGGTGCTGCGTTCGAGGCAAACTGGAAATAAGGGACAAATTGTGTCCCGTATTGATTTAAAATGGGACGCAACGTTCAAGTGCGAAATACGGGACAATTCTGTATTCTTCGGGACGGGTGGGAACCCTTTCTGACCCTGACCCACTGACCCACGGTACCATGAGCAGCTGCCCCAGGTGAAAATGTTGTAGAAGCACTGTTTTTGTCAACCACAGATGCTGATATTCCAGTTTGGTTTCCCTGTTTGCACTTGTTTTGGAATCCATGGTAAACCCTGGAGCGGATTTTTAGCTGCCTTTCTGTGAGCCTGTCTGGATTGGTTGAGAAACCTGGAGCTGGATCAGACTCAGACTGTGGATTATCGTGGTCACGTTATTTTGGCTGATCTGTTGGTGATTGTATTTCCTGTGCTGCTTCTTGCTTCATGTTTTTGTTTGGTCTGACTGACCTGTTTATTTCTGTTTTTTATTAATAATTTGTCAGACGAGACTCTGACTGTCAGCCTCCTTCTTTAACCAGGTCAAACCTGCTGCAGAGCTCCTGAAACTCTGGTTGTAGATTTCTGTTTAGTGATAATTAGTATTTCACCCCTCACCACTCCTCACTCTCTGCTACAGGAGAGATTTCTAACACGCCCTTTCCTGACTGTTCTGCTTTCTTTTGTCGTCTTATTCCCAGATGATGACTGCAGACTCAGTGACTACCGCCGGCTGAAAACCAAGATCCTGGATTTGCATGACAAACGCTACATGGGGTCTAAGATCCACGGGGCCCACAAGGAAAACATGGCTGCCAGGAAGCAACTGGTGGATATGATGTTCAAGCGCTTTGATGCAGATAACAACGGTCAAATAGGCGCCAGCGAGCTCTCACAGGTAAGAAAAGCAGAAGTGTTTATTTTTGGGGGGAATACGATCAGCACACAGGTAGGAGATGGTGACCTTGGAGTCTGTGAGTGAGAGGATGTGCTCAGGTAAAGGAGATCTCTAATTGTTCATCCTTTGTCTCATGAAAAGAAACTTTAAAGACGGCCCCGCAGCAGCTCTCAGGTCCGTCAAAGCTGTCATTTTTATTCAGAGCTCCACCAAAAGGAGACTCCAAATGAAGCAGCCATCTGTGGCTCAGGTGTTCAGGCTAACCGCTTTGATGTCTGCCATAATTGTGTCCGTTTCCCTCCTCTTACCCTTCCCTCTGGTCGCTGCCGTACGGGGCTGGAGGTAAAGCTTTTGAAAAGCGATGTGGGCCAGAGGAGCGGCGAGCTCCTGGGAGGCTGCAGCCTTTGACCGCTGCTGCCAAGAGGGACGGTTGTGTGAGAGAGCTTTTCACGGCTGCTGCGAGGAAGGAGGATAATCTGTGCATAACAAACACGGCCTCCCGCCGCAGAGAGCCCAGTTAATACAGAAAGTATTTAAATAATTGAGAGGGTAAGCAACCTGCAGCGATTTCCCTGAGCCGGCAACCAGTTGCTGTTCTTAGGTCGGTTTCATGCTGATCCAGGAGGATCCCCATCTGGACCGGGGTCACCTTGGCCGGCTTTGAGGATGCTCTGCTGCCCGACAGGGGAGGTCTCATTAGACTCTGTCCAATGTTTTAAAGTAGTTTGAGTTCAAAGCCTCTAAATATCGCCTCCAAACACAGACTCTGTTGCCATATTTTCATACCATTACCATATTTTAACATGTTTTTACATTTACACGGCGCCCCCTGCCAGCACGAGGGGGATCAATGCTAAGTGAGTGAAGCCCCGCGCCGCTAACCGTGTTGTGTTTTTCTGAATAATATCTGCAGCGCGCCCTTTACCCCCCCTGAATATCACTCTGGGTCTGCTCTGAAACCGCTCCCCTCGCCGCTCCCCTCGCCGCTCCCCTCGCCGCTCCCCTCGCCGCTCCCCTCGCCGCTCCCTGGGCGCCTGAATGACGCCAGCTCGTCCTGATCATTAACATCCAGATGGAGGAGCTCTTCTCGGGGCTCCTCCAGGGCTGCTTTTAGCCTTTCTCACCGTGTTTTATCCTCCACACATACGGGAGTGTTGGCAGGTTTTAATTCATGCTGAGCTTCTTAAAACCATTTCTCAGAGGCACAAAGAGCAGCGAGCCTTTCCTGGAAAAACAGGCGTTAGAGTATCAGTGGATTACAGGTGGCGCCCTCTCAGGGCAGGACTCAGAGTTTGACTTTTTTTACGCCTGTGGTTCAGACCCTTCAGCTCAGAATAACTGTGTTTCCCTGTGACTTGTTTTCTGTATTTTCTGTAGCTTCAAAAACAAAATCATGTGATGACGGGTTTTTGACTTCACAGCCTGACACAGACTGACAGATTTAATCAAATCAGCTGATTTTAAGATGTAACAGACCGTACATGTTGAGTAATGATGACAGACACCAGAGTCAGGACTCCCAAAGCTAAGAAAGATGGTGGATGACAGAATGGCTTAGCGTTGCTACATGCTAAGCTATCTGTTTGCTAACATGGTATGTTTTACTACCTGCTGAACTTCCTCTGGGGTAGTTTGATGGGTGGAGTCTACAGATGGAGGTAGAGAAGGCTACACATCTGCACAGAAAGTGCACATTGCTGATTACAGCAGAATTCAATGGAGATTACACGCTGTGATCCAGGAAACACATAACTCGGAAATTTCCCAGGTGAAATGTCTGATTTACAAACCAAAGGGAAAATTACGACTTTGGTTTGAGCGCAAAGAATTCTGGGATGTAAACAAACCAACATGGCAGATGTTATTAGTACTTCATTATGGAAGCAAATTTAGGACAAAGTTAAAATGAAAATGCAAACATGAAAATGAAAATGCAGTAAAGGAAATGCATTTTCATTTTGAGAACACCGGCGCAATATTCGTGTCAATGATCCAGTTTCTATGTAACCTTCATTTGAATTTAGATAATGTCACATACAGTGCAGTCTTGAAGGTGAATATTGGATCATTGACGTTTAATTTTAACTCCGACTCAAATATTGCACCCATATTCTAAAAATGTTTTTTTAATGCATTTTCATTTTAATGTTTCATTTTCACTTGAACTATGTCCTGTTTTAGCAGATTATTTCTTGGAAATGAAAATGAAAACACTTTTTCATTTTAATCTGAATAATGTCACATAGAGTGCAGTCTTGGAGATGAAAATTGGATTTTTGACATTTAATTTTCATTTTGACTAAAATATTGCACCCATATTCTGAAACTGAAAAATGTTTTTTTAATGCTTTTTCATTTTAATATTTCATTTTCAGTTGAATTATGTTCTGTTTAGTGAACCATTTCTTGAAATTGAAAATGCAAACTCATTTTTCATTTTAATCTGAAAAATGTCACATAAAATGCACTCTTAGAGATGAATATAAAATTACATATTTGACACTGAGTTTTAATTTTGACTCAAATTTTCCTCCTGTATTCTTGAATTATTATTATTATTATTATTATTTTTTACTGCATTTTTTTTTCAATGTTAGTGGACCATTTTTTCAAAATGAAAGTGCAAACAGCTCTTTTTATTTTCATTTATAAAATGTCACGAAAAGTGCAGTCTTGGAGATGAAAATGAAAATTATATATTTGACATCTAATTTTAATTTGCACTCAAATATTGTGATAGGAATTGGGCCTATTTTCATTTAATAAAATTATTTTTTTAACTGCATTTTTATTTTAATGTAAGTGGATCATTTCTCTTAAATGAAAATGAAATTCTTTTTTTTTTTTTTGATTTAAATAATGTCACATGAAGTGCAGTCTTAGAGATAAAAAATAAAAGTTGGATATTGGACATTTAATTTTAATTTTGACTCAAATATTGTGATAAGATATTGAGCCTATATTCTTGAAATATTTTTATTTATTTATTTATTTATTTTTTTGCTGCATTTTCATTTTAATGTTTGCAATTTTGAATTGTGTCCTAAATATGCTTCCATATTTAAAATCTAACACCCAGCCAAGGTCATGCTAACTGTTTGAGTGAGTTAATGTGGAGCTCTCCTTCATTAAACTGGGTTTCTAATCCTGAATATTGAGCATCTAAAGTTCTTGTTTTTTTAAATGAGTGAGGCCTCTCCTCTGATCACTGCTCTTAACTCTCCTCACACCAACAAATGAGACAGGATCATCTCTAAACCATCAGAAACTGGACCTTTGTTGACTTTTTTTTGCACCTTTGGCTGCTTCATCAGGAACAGACATATCATCCCTCCTTTGGCCGTCAATCTAAGATGGTCTTTTATTGTATTATTTCCTCTGAAAGGGTTTACATATCCTAATATTCAGAGACTTTAACTTTTCACACCCTGTGGGGTCAGAGAGGTCGTATTTTAACCCTTTTATTTTTTAACCGCTGTCAGAAAATCCCGCTCCTATCAGGCTCCTCTCGTGTGAAACTTTGCTGGCGTCGTCCGACCCTACGGCGGCCTGTATAATTGGAGCGCCGTCTGATCTCATCTGGAGTCTGGGATGGTAATCGCTCAGCCCGCCTTACTTGACTTGCTGGGCCGCACACATGACGGGGCGCGGGCGGGGAAGTGATTGTCCCTGGCCTTTTGGTCCCGGCTGCCCTTTTTAAAATGGCAAATCAAAACTTCCTTTTTCTTTATGCTGAGCTGGAATCAGCGGCTCGACCTGAGCCTGAAACCACTGCGCTCAGAAAAGAGGAGACAGTTTCTCCTCTCTGTCATCAAAACGCCGTCACTGCCAAAGGTTATATCTCTATCATCCTGTGAGCAGACTTTCTGGAAGTTTCTCTCTTTCTCTGATTCAACTCTACCAAAGAATCATAAGAATGAGAGAAAGTAAAACTGCAGCTTAAGAGATTTTTCGGTTTCATCCCTTTGGATAAAAACTCAAGGTCCGAGCTTTTTGTCCCTTTCTGGTCAGTTTGTTATGCAGCTATGGAAATCCTCCCTTTCTTCTTTCTTTCTTCTTTTTATCAAAGACTGAGTTTAAAGCAGGTGACTCATGCTACCTCTGATGTTTTCAGAATAATACCCAAAAAGAATTGAGTATTAAATGCACCGTAAGAAGAAAAAGTTTGTTGAGCTTCTAAAAACTTCTCTCCTCAGATGAACTGCTTCCAACTCAAACTCCACACGTTCGTTTCTCACTTCACTGACTTTTCTACACCTTTTTCCAATAAACGGGACATTTACCTGAGGAGCCAAAGCACCTGGTGTTGGTAAAAATAAAACTAATTCAGTGTAATTATTGGAGATATTGTTGCGTTGTGGTTAGATCCAAGTGTAACTGCTAACTATGAGACGTCTGTTGTGTCTGAGTGACCACACCACGCTCCACACGGCGGAAAGATCAGCTCTGACACCAAACAGACACAACAAGGGTCTTCAACCTGTGGCTCGGGGACCTCATGTGGCCCTTTGACTCCTCTGCAGTGGCTCTATGACACTTTAAAAAAAATATTATTATTAGAAAGAATTGCTATTTTTCTTACAATGGGTATTGCTGGTTAAAGACACTGACACCAAATAAAATCATGCATTAACATTATGTTTTACTAAATGTGCATCACCTCTAAAAATAAAGCTTTCTAATTTAAAGGGGGGGTTTTGCAGATTTTTTTTTAATTTTTTTTTTTTTTGCAATTTTCTGAATTTTCATTTGTTGAAATTTTTTCAAATCTTGAAAAAAAAAAAAACTTTTTTTGAGTATAAAACATTATTTTTGATTGTTTTTGCAATTATTTGAATGTTTTTTTTTCTAAGCAATTTTTATGAATATTATACCCCCCCCCCCATTTCAGATTTTTAAAAATTCCCGCCACTTTTTTTTGTACAAATTATATATATTTTAATTTTTTTAAAATATTTTTTAATCCAGTAATTTTTGCTTTTTTTTTTTTAATTTTAGAATTTTAGAATTTTTGCATTTTTTTTTAAACCATTTATTTTCATTGTCATTTTAATTTACAAAAGTAAAAGATAATAATAATAATAAAAAAATAAATAAATACAAAAAAAAAAATAAAAATAATAATAATAATAATAGTAACAGTAATAATAATAATAATAATAATTATCATAATAATAGTAATAATAATAATAATAAGCAATGAATAAATGAGTAAATAATTGAAAAAAAAAATAAATGCATTTTTTTTTTGACAACCTTTTTTTTAAATATTTTAAATTTATTAAAAATAAAACAAAATAAGACATGGCTTGTTCCATTTTATAAACACACCGACAAAAATCTCACTTAGATACTTTTTCAATAGATTTAAAGAATTCAATCTATTTTTTAGTTTTCATGGTGTGGATAAAGTAGATTTTGTAGCACCTGAATGACTTTAATCTAGCTGAGCTGAGGGAAAATGCCTCCTATGACAGTAAAGGTTTCAGAGCCCTGATACAGAAGCTGCATCCTCCGTAAACATCAGCGCTTCATCGATGACGCTCCTCAGCGTTTACCTCCTGAGGTCTGCAGAGAGCCAGGGGACGAGTGTCTCCACCTCCTACAGGAAAAAAACAGAAAATATTCGACCAGAAGTTTGTGTGAGGATCAAGGCCGTGTCAGCCGGTGTTTAACATATAGAGTGAAAACGTACGATTCACGTACTGCAGCAGCTCTTACAGCAAAAATAAACACGTCCTCACCTTCACCTTTATGACTGCAGAAAGACGACACGGAGCAGCAGGAAGAGTACGGCGTGTTTTTATGTTTCTATGACTTTTCTCTGTCAGATATCTGCTCTGCATGTTATTAACAGCTCGCTCTGCAGAAGTTTCTGTGAGGAAGGAGCTCCTTAAAGGCTAATTTCTGACAGGATGAATGGATTTGATTTTAGGGTAGCTTTAATTTTTTTTCCTTTTTTTTCAAGGAGGGGCACTTTTATAGGCTGTTTTTTTTTTTTTTTTTTCTTATCAAATGGCCGAAGACTGCCCAGTGTGTGTGCAGCCTGTTTATTGACTTTTCATGGTATATACTCAAAGACGAATGACAGCAAGCAGCTAAATCAAAGTCCTAACGTTGGTTAAAACCCGGCTTGTTTTGGGACAAAGGAAGAAACCAAAACATGTGATTGGAGTGGAGCAGGGAGAATTCCTGCTCCAAAAATATATGCATTAATATTTTACTTATCATTTATTGATGCATCAGAGCCCAAAAAGGTGGGAGGTACTATAATATATATCCTCGAATACTGTACTTAGATAAATTTGGCCAGATGTGCGCACATTTTCGATTTTGTTGAGACTTTTAGTTTTTAATTTCAGCTCAATTTGAATTCGTTTTTAAAACAGAATTTCTAGATTAGTTTTTATTATTTTCAGGATTCTTTGGGGTTTTTTTTAATGTGGTGTAGATGTGAAGTAAAATCTAAAAAAAAAAAAAAAAATTATAAGTAAGATGAGTTTATAAAATGTTGAACTGTTGTGTGTCTTTTGTCTGCCACTGGGGTGGATGGTAAAAAAAAAAACAAATAGTTAAAGTTTCAGACAGATGGACAAAGACGAGACGAGCGTCTGTGTTTTTAACCCACAGTTTGTTGAAGCAGAGTCTTTCCTTGAGTCATCCCTGTTTTCAGATCTCCAACTAAAAATACGATTTTGGTGAGTTGAACTTTTTTAACTGAAGAATTGAAGTAGATACAGGAGTTACAGACAGCTCTTTGTTTACAGACCTGTTGGAGCTACAGACAGCTCTTTGTTTACAGACCTGTTGGAGCTACAGACAGCTCTTTGTTTACAGACCTGTTGGAGCTACAGCTCTTTGTTTACAGACCTGTTGGAGCTACAGACAGCTCTTTGTTTACAGACCTGTTGGAGCTACAGACAGCTCTTTGTTTACAGACCTGTTGGAGCTACAGACAGCTCTTTGTTTACAGACAGCTCTTTGTTTACAGACCTGTTGGAGTTACAGACAGCTCTTTGTTTACAGACCTGTTGGAGCTACAGCTCTTTGTTTACAGACCTGTTGGAGCTACAGCTCTTTGTTTACAGACCTGTTGGAGCTACAGCTCTTTGTTTACAGACCTGTTGGAGCTACAGACAGCTCTTTGTTTACAGACAGCTCTTTGTTTACAGACAGCTCTTTGTTTACAGACAGCTCTTTGTTTACAGACAGCTCTTTGTTTACAGACCTGTTGGAGCTACAGCTCTTTGTTTACAGACCTGTTGGAGCTACAGACAGCTCTTTGTTTACAGACCTGTTGGAGCTACAGCTCTTTGTTTAAAGACCTGTTGGAGCTACAGCTCTTTGTTTACAGACCTGTTGGAGCTACAGACAGCTCTTTGTTTACAGACCTGTTGGAGCTACAGCTCTTTGTTGACAGACCTGTTGGAGTTACAGACAGCTCTTTGTTGACAGACCTGTTGGAGCTACAGACAGCTCTTTGTTGACAGACCTGTTGGAGTTACAGACAGCTCTTTGTTGACAGACCTGTTGGAGTTACAGACAGCTCTTTGTTGACAGACCTGTTGGAGTTACAGACAGCTCTTTGTTGACAGACCTGTTGGAGTTACAGACAGCTCTTTGTTTACAGACCTGTTGGAGCTACAGACAGCTCTTTGTTTACAGACCTGTTGGAGCTACAGCTCTTTGTTTACAGACTTGTTGTTTCTTTGTGACGCTCTGAGGAGAAAGTATCTCAGGTTAATTTCAGACAACAGGGAAAGGAAAGGCAGTGATCCGATCGGCGAGTGCTGACGTATCAAGCCGTCCCATGTGATCAGCGCTCTGACAGACGATGGAGGATGATGGATGTTTTACTACCTGGGCCATGCACAAGGTGCTGAATGGGATCAGGACTTTTCAGGGTAATCATAAAACCAGCGCAGGGTTTTCAACAACTTCACCATCGACGGTGACACAATCTGAGCCAGCCTCCATCTCTCTGCCTCCGACTGACGGCTCATAATCTTTGTCTTTCATCAACTCTGACATTCAGGGGACACGTGGCCACGGCTCATCGTAGACATCAAACTCCAAACTTTACA
Organism: Halichoeres trimaculatus; assembly: GCF_033239565.1. Lineage (NCBI taxonomy): Eukaryota > Metazoa > Chordata > Actinopteri > Labriformes > Labridae > Halichoeres > Halichoeres trimaculatus. Next base: position 38,698,482 of record NW_027437185.1, read on the forward strand.
GAGGCAGAAAGTGAGCGCATTCACAAGAAACCAGAAACAGCTTTTCAGTTTTCATTCAGAGGCGTATATTTATCTTTTTAAATCCAGGAGAAAACAAACTGAAACAGGCTGTCAGCGTCAGATATTAAATAACACTCTGCAGAGTTTAAACATGTTTTTCACAGATTTTAAATCAAGTGTTTCTTCAGATTCTCCATGAGTGGTTTTCAGATTGGGCACCCTGGGGTGACTTTGAGACAGACTTTAACCACGGTTTAAGATTTCACAGTAATAACTAGAAGAAGGCTGGTTATTCAGTTTGACTGGGCCTGGGAGAAACAGACAGTCAGCGTTAAAAAACCCACACATAAAATCCTGCTTTAATCATATGAAAAAGATAAATCCTCTGCAAATATGATCTCACATTTAACCAATGCTGTAAGCTCTTTGTTTACTGGCAAGCTGTTTTTGTTTTTGTTTTCATTTTTTATTTTTTTATTTTTTTGTCTTTCATCTCGTGTAATTCACAATTTACTGAAAAAAAAAGCAAAAATAATACATACTTATATATATATATATATATATATATATATATATATATATATATATATATATATATATATATATAGAGAGAGAGAGAGAGAGAGAGAGAGAGAGAGATAGATAGATAGATAGATAGATAGATAGATAGATAGATAGATAGATAGATATACTTATAGATATACATATAGATATCTTAAATGATTGACTGTTGGCAGAAATATTTCAGGCAGTTATATGATTTACAGTTGATGCCATCAAATTAAAAGATTTGATATATATTCAGTTTTTCCTATGTGGTACATATCAAGCATCTGTCATCAATAGTTTAGTCATAGTTTTTAAAATTTAAATAAATTGGAAAAAAATCTTATGTCAAAAAATTTTAAAATTTGCAAAAAGTTGCTTTTTTCTTTAAAAAAAACAAAACTTTTTTTAAAAATTAATTTTAAATCAGAGGTTAGTACCTTCCAAATGTTCAAAAATATTCAAATTTTCAAGTTTTTTTTAAACATTTGTTTATTAATTTGTATTTATTTAGTTATTTATTTATTTCCCTTCATGTTTTTATTTATGTATAGTTGTAGCTTTATGTATAGTTGTATAGTAGTAGCTGTATAGTTTTGTGTGTATATATTTATGCACAAACCAAGAACATGCATGGGAGAATTTATTATTATTATTATTATTATTATTATTATTATTATTATTATTATTATTTTTAAATGATTCATGTTTGTAGTTCTCACTGTATGTTGTTTTCCCAACTGCCTGTGTCAATCTTAAATAATTAAAAAACAAAAACAAAAATATCAAATACTGACTAACTGACCAGTTTAAAGGCTTTAAAACAGTAAGAAAACAGTCATAATAAAGTTAATTTACTTACACGTGTAAACACAGATTGACAGAGTCTGTGGTTAAACAATAACTGAATGGTTTGCAGAGTGTGGCTAATGCTAACAGAGCTAGCTCCATCCTTCTGTCCTCATTACACAACCAAAAACCTGTGTTTGTTACACATCGCTCAGACCAAGGGTTTAACTTCCTGTTGGACCAGACGCAGACTCCTGAAGCGCTGCCACACGCTGCTAAGGTGGCCCCACAGTCATATGGATCTGTTTACATCCAGGTTGTAGAGCATTGTTACATCCTGGCAAAGCTCTGGAGCGCAGCTGCACTGACTGATGTTTTAGTTTTAGTCTGAGCAGCAATTCTGGGTCAAACCAGGAGGGGTCACTGTGATAGACTTGTCCTACTACAGCTGTTATAGACTCCAGCCGCCTGTGACCCTGAACAAGATTAGAGGGTATAGAAAATGAATGAATGAATGAATGAATGAATGAACTGAGAAGGGGACATGTCCCTAAACTCGTCAGATATCAAACTAATTTCCCTCCCTGTGATGAAAACAGAAAAGTCCACGGTCCGTGTGTCCTTCAAACATTTTCCAGAATATGTTCTTCAGAGAAATGATTTCCAGCAGAGTCTGAAGGTTAAAAAAAACACATCAGTCCAACAAAAGTGGCCGTCCTTTAACCAAACAACTCTTCTCTCTTTGAAGGTCATCAAGCAAGAGGGTCTGTCCAAGGAAGTCTCTGAGTGCACGCTGTTCGACTTGCTCAAGTACAACGATGTCAACGACGACCAACATCTGACAAAAGAGGAGTTTTACACGGCGTTCGGTGAGTTTGGAGCTTCAAAGAAACCCGTCTTTGTCCTGAGTTACAGAGAAAAATGTATAAAATGTGAAACTTTCACAGCTTGTTTGTGCTTTTCTAACTGATCTTCGGCTGGTAGATGAGCTCAGTTTGCCACAGGATGATTTTTAAGATAATTTTTCAATAACTGAGATTAAATGCAGCACAGGAGAGGAGCTGAAAACAAGGAGTCAACTCCTAACAAATTGATTTTCACACGTATGAAACTCAGGGTAGTGAAACACACACCTGCTCCTCCTCCTGCTCCTCCTGCTCCTCCTGCTCCTCCTCCTTTAACTGAACAAAGTCAAAGTCAGGAAGTAAACTGTATCAGAGCCACGTTTCTCCTCTCGTCTCCTCCTCCTCCTCCATCACCACACTCCCTGTCTGACATTTTCAGTCAGCTCGATATCCTCCGACTGAAGATCCTCTGACATTTGGCCGCTTTGACACGTTTAGGAGTCGGGGAGAATTCATAATCCTCCTTCATCACGTCGGCCCGTTTTATTCTGAGGAGCAGGAGAAGTCACGGGAGCAAAAGGAGGAGGTGAAGAGTCAGATCTGATCTGCTCTCAGAAAATCAGAGAAGAGTTTCTAACTCTGCTTCCTCTCCGTTCGTCAGATCAGCTCTCCGCCTCTCTCCCGGCGTGGAAACAGGAAATTTAACGATAATAAATCCTCCTCTCTGTGGCTAAGTCTCCTTCTCCGTCTGAATCTGTGTGCGATACAGAAATATAAATGAATGAAGGAAAAGCTCCTCTCCTCAGGTCTCTTCAGTAGATTGCTCATATTTTTCTTTAACAACTAGAAACGAAGGAATCAATCAAGCTGGGAAATGCTAAGCAGACGCTTTTTTTGTCTTCAAGGTTTCAGGATTTTACTCCATTTCCTTTAGAGCTCCGTCACCTCCGTTCACCTGGCGCTGAATCCATGAGCGTTTCCTCAGACTCAGGGGTTACTGTAGTTCACAGGTGGCGCCCTCATCCCTCCTTTCATGGTTAGAGACGCTCCACGCCACTTAATGCAGAGGAGCTTCAGACGATGAGGCAGATGAAAAAGAGACCAGGGGTCTGAACCTTTACTTTCCAAAGAGCCGTTTTTATTCAGCTCACCTGGATGAAAGTCATTCAGGAGCCACAAAATCTACTTTATCCTTATATGAAGACAAAAAAAGTGTATAATCCAGTAAATAATTATCTAAACAGGAAGGTTTTTTGTTTATAAAATTGTAGGTGTGATTTCTTGGTTTTTATTTTTAATAAATTTGCTAATTTAATTTAAAAAAAGAAATTTGTAATGTCATGGATTTTATAAATTTGAAAAATTTATGAAATTTCAATAAGTTGGAAATTAAAAAAAAAATGTAAAATAAAAAAAGATGAAATTAAAAAATATGCAAAATTTCAAAAACAATTGCTGAAATGTCATATATTTCCAAAAAAAGAAAAAGAAACCTAAATAATGCAATTTCAAAATTTTGCTTGATTTTCAAAAACTGTAAAAAAAAAAATAAAAATAAAAATAAATTAAAAAAAGGGGGGAGGGGGTTATATAAAAATTAAAAAAAAAAGGCTAAATCTCAAAAAAGATGTGGAATTATTTTTCTTATTTTGCAAAAAAGTAAAGAATTGAAAATTAAAAAAAAAATCCAAAAATGGCAAAAAAATCACACTAATTAAAAAGCTTTGTTTCAAGAGGTGATGCATTTTAGTACAAAATGTTAAATTATGATTTTACTTAGTGTCTCTGCCATCATCATTAACATCCTCTGTTTGAAAAACTTAAAAAAAAAAACTTTTTTTTAATGATATATTTTAAAGCTGCAAAGGAGTCAAAGAGCCGCGTGAGGCTCCAGAGCCACAGGTTGAAGACCCCTGGTCCAGGGGGTCTCCAATGAGTCCCCGCTCTCCACCTCATCATCCAACCCTCGCCATCAGGACGTAAGCGCTGATTGGAGGAGCGTTACTTTTTATGAAGTCAGATTAAAAACAGCAGTCAGGCAGATTGACGCAGCGCTGCCGTGTTGTTTTACAGCTGTTTGTGTTTTATGTGGAACCACTCATCAAACTGGATCAGCTCTGCGTGTTTCTCTGAGCGTCAGGGACCAGGAGCTGAAGAGTTAACGTGTAGCTTCAAACATGTGCTCGCCTCAGGCTGAAACTCAGAGTTATAGTTTTTCACTTCATTGCCGACATAATCTGTGAGTGGCAGCTGTAAAAATCTATGCAAATACCTTAAGCGCCGCCATAAAGCGAGCGCTGTCATAAAGTAAACCAGCCGATCCGCTGTGTCCAGGACGACGGCGCTCGGCGGCGGCGGCTTGGGAAAAGGAACGGTGGTAAATCCAGAATGACTCCCCGTGAAAACGACACCTGTCCCACTCGGCTGCTAATAAGGACCCTCACACACCTTTGTGGGGTATTGAAAGCGTGGCGGCGTTGTTTGTCAGGGCGGCAGATAAGGCTTTAATGTGCGTGCATTATTCATCCTGCTCTGCAGAGACAGAGGGGCCGGATCAATCTGCCGCTGCAGCGCGCAGGAAGCTGTCTGCACAGACTGATGTCTTTTAATTAGATGATGTTACAGATATGAATGATGTCTGCCACGCCGCTGATAGGCAGCCGCTTGTAATCGCTGAATAATTCAGAGAATGATGGCCTGGTGCATTCTGGGTAAACAGATAAGGTGTCATCCATCATAAAGTGTCATTAACTTTTGGTAGCAGGATGTTGGGATACTCGGGGCCATCGGCTGTCAGACGCTCACGAGACAAATGTTTCTCACCCTGAACCAACAGATGAGAGGAGACAGAACCAGAACCCAGGGTACTTTATAAGCACAGCAGAGACCACATGGCCCCAGTTAGACCTTCATTATGCTCGACTCCTGGAGAATTTCAATGTTTCATGGTGGTTATTGCATTACATTAAGCTGTAGCTGATTAATCCTCGAGCTCCTCAAACACCTTGAATATATCAGCTCGTTGCTAACAGATTCAAGCTGAACGTGCAGCAGTTTGTAAATATGTTTTCACGGTGCAGACGTTTCTCTGAGTGGAAGAAGAAAAACCCGTGTGTAAGATTTGTAAACCAGCTTTTCATGGGCGGATGTCAGAGTTTGAGGAGGAGGCGCGCTGACATCCAGCTGACGTTCAGAGACAGAGCTGAAAAACTCAACCTGCTGAATCTTTCAAAAAGGGACATGCAGTGCATCCTCCCTACTGAAGAGGGCGCTAAATTCTGCAAGTTGTGTTTTCAAGAGCACATAAGCACACATTTCTGCCACCCAAGAAGCGTTAAGTGTGTTTTTCCAACCAGTAGAGTATTGTAGTGAACATTTGGTGCCAAAATGCACTTTAGCGTGAGCTTTGACTCTAGAGGGCACCTTAGCGTGTGTTTTGGCTCCCAAGAGGGAACTTCAGCACATGTTTATCAACAGTTGGGCCACAAGGGGGCTCTGCACTCTTTGTATCTCTTTCCTAAAATCAAACAATGGCACAACTAGGTGTGCAACGGTTTCAGATTTTGGTTACGGTTATAGTCTGAGAAAAAAAACACGGTTTTACGGTTTTACGGTTTAAGGTTTTTATTATAGACATAAAAAAAATCACATTGGCATTCTTTGAAAATATGTTTAATTGTTTTTCCCACATAGTTTAACAGTTTCTGCCTTTTGAAACAAATACAGCACACAAAAAGGGAAAAAAAGTTTATATAAAAATCGTTATTTTACACGTGGGTAATAGACGTTAAGTGTTATAATCATCCACTCATTCAACTGTCAGTGTCTAGGCTAGTATTATTATTGATTACATATTTTTGATCATATAACGTTATTTGGTTGCCGTTTTCTTACCTTAACGATTTTGGAACATAATTCAGATGGTGATCAAGCAGATGCTGCCGGAGATTCGAGGTATTGGAGCCCTTAGCTGAGACTTCTCGTCGGCAGGTTTTACACATTGGGTAGCCGTCATCCTGAACAAGTCCCTGGGCGTCCTTCTTGTAGCTAAAATGCTCCAACACTGCTGACCTCAAGCGTTTTTTTGGTGGAAAGAGGTGGTTTTTGTTGGGTTGAGTTTCAGGTGTATCTGCCTGCTCAGCGACGTCTGCCATTAGCTCTTTGCTAACGTAGCCACCATTGTTAGCTGAGCTTGTTTCTCCTGGGATTCGTGGGCTGCAGCTCCGATATCTGTCCCCGTCTCTCTGGATTTGTTTTACAAACACTGTTTCACTGTTTGTCTCTGTATCTCCTCGTCTTCTCGTCTCTCGTCTGTGTGCTGCTGTGCTACGTCTGCGGTTATATAACCGTGACGTTTAAGACCGTGGTTAATAGAATAACGGGTTAACCGCTGCACCCCTGGGCACAACTTCATCTCTCAAACTGAATCAAAGCTAATCCAAACTATAACCCATGATTTAAGACAGGATGTTTTGCTTTTAGGGGTAATTGTAAATTTAAAGGCTTACTGATGAAGTTAATACTTGATAAATAATGATTCAATAAAAATCAAGACCTGAGAAAAGCTGTTATTAGCTCTTAATGAGGAAACACTGGAGGTTAAATTAAATCATAAAGTTAAAATGGTAAACTAAGACCAGCTAAACAAAGGTAATAAATAAGATAAAACACTGAAAGATCATCGATACAAACCAGCTAAGAAAACGCAAGGCAAGTTTATTTATATAGCACATTTCAGCGAGGCAATTCAAAGTGCTTTACAGGCAGACCAAATTATAGAAAACAATTAAATATTCAATTAAAAAGCAGATTACAATTAAAAAGATACAATAAAACAACACGATTAAAAAAGAAGTTTTAATAGAAAAGACAAAGTTTAACAGATAAATAGAAATAAACTTTGGAAATAGAAACATCAAAAACTCACTACATTAAAATGAAGACATAAAGTATGTGGGTCGTTAAAACAGACTCAGGTTTCAACTTAATAAATGTGTCAATGAATGAATCATCAGATAAACTAACTAAATAAAACTCAACCAAAGCCAGACTAGAGGTCAGCTCACAACAAAACAATCTACGTTTTTTCTTTTTTTACTATCTCCAAACTTCCAACGTTTGAAACTGCCAAATTTCACAGATGTGACTGAGCATAATCAGAAATCAGGATTACTTTATTAATCCGAGGGGAAACAAAATAAATGATAGATATACAATAAAATAAGGGATAAGTACTAAACCAGACAAAAAGAAAATGTATGTATATATATATTTACATTATGAGGTAATATGAGGCGAGATGGACCATGTTTAACAGATGTTGCAGATAGTGAACTGTATTAGACAGATGTTGCATAATAAGAACAGGAAAAAAAAAGAAATTAAACAGATATGGCTGTTGTGAAATGTATTGGATAAATATAGTGTAAATGAACTGATATTACACCTGAATACATAAAGAAAATGATATAACTGAAGAAATTAGTGTGATCTAATGATTTAAAGCTAAAGATATTTTAATCACACCCTGATCTATGAAGGAAACTGAAACCTGATTCTGTTTCATAAAAAAAAAAACTTCTCACATTTATTCAATCCGCCTCCTGGTTTCCTCCAGTTCACTGCTCTCTGCTGAAAGAAGTTTTTCTGGATCATGTTTGTGCAGACAGAGCTGGGAGGGAGGTCTGTCATCTGAAGACCAGTCCACGTCTGAGAAATAAACTGAGGAGAGGTCACGACCCGGCCTGAACACACAAACAAGAGCCTGTAACACGCTGTGACCAGAGTTTGAGATGTGTTTTAGTTTACTCTGACTGTAAAACCAGCTGTTTCAGGATCATCTTTAGAGCAGGTTTGGTCTGAGGGTTTCTGTGCCCCTGATGCAGACCGTGACCAGGTCCTGAGCCTGAGTCCTGTTTAAGCCCTTTGAAGTCAGCTGGACAATCACAGGCTGCTCTGCCTGCGCTCCACACAGCGTGATGCTATTAGTCTGGGTACACCTCCTGAACGCCTCCTCTGAGCGTCAGGGCACGCCGCTTCACACGCCACAATGGAAGCAGGATCATCAGACTGGATGCTCCCTCAGGCCGGTCAGCTGGCTCCACTCTCATCCTGACAAAACCTCCTCTGAGGCCCCTGCACGGCGGACTCTAACTGCACCGTGACACACGTTAAAGGCCCCGTGTGTCGCAGAGTCTGAGTCTAAACAGTTTACCTGTCTGATGCTCCACGCTGCTACGATGACTCTGTTAGCACGGTTAGCATCTGTTAGCTCTGCTCTCAGGCTGTCTGTCAGCCATGCTGAATGTTCCTGATCCAAAGCTAACGTCTCCATTAGCTGACTCACTGTAATGACCTGAAACTACTTTCCCCATGGAGCGCAGTGTAAACGCTATCAGCGCTGCACTCTGGGACGTTTCTCACGCTTGCTCGCTGTTTCCTGGGCGCCAAGATATGGATCTGCACCCTGACACCTCCTGACAGGACACACAGCCAGGAGACACAGCTCTTTGATTTCTGCTGAGGCTGGAAACCTGGTTACACAGCCAGCCTGGTGGAGCCCGCTGAGGCTGCTGGGAAATAAGGCGGCGTAATGTGATCCATCATACTGAGATGGAGACTTCAGATTACAGGAGTCAACCTGAGGACCAATATTATCCCTCAAGGACAGGCCGGTGTGTGTACGCCGTGTTTAGATCAGAGAGGAGCTCCCTTTACAAAACTTTTAACCTCAACAAATAAACTCATTTAGTGTTTTAATCAAAAATATTAGAAGATGTTTTTAATTTATGCAAAGTATAAGAAAGCATAGGCTTAGACCAACTGGTGACCCTAGTTTTATGAAACTCATGAACACATGTCCATCTTCAACTCTGCAAAAAACTGAAATCTTATCAAGTGTTTTTGTCTTATTTAAGTAAAAATTGTTGATTCTCAGTATGAGCCACATTGACCTGACCTGTCCAGAAAAATGTCTGATTTTAAGTTAATTAAAGACAAAAATGAGGTCTGAATTGCTGTCACAAGTTACACACGTTTCTGGTTTCTGGATTAAGTGAGGTCAAAAGTATCTTATGCACAGTCATGTGTGTTTCACGCACACACTTTCATATATATATATATATATATATATATATATACTTTTCTAGCTCCAAAACATCATGTCATGTAAATCATATGTGGTACAGGCTTAGGGCACATATCATAACATTATACAAGGGGGAGAGTTGCTCTTTGAAAAGTGTGTGTTGGCTGTTTAGGCATAATAAACAAACATGTGTTTCTCTGTCCCTCAATGACCTCATCAGTCAGTATACACAGCTTTGTGGTTACCATGGTGATCATGATGTCACAATGGCTGTGATGTGTCAGTGGAACTTTGGAACTCCTTTGTGTCCACTGATCTAAAGCTGGAGTATTACGTTAGACATAGGTCCGAACACCCTGCATTTATGCTGAAACCCTTAGGGCTGGAAGAAAAATGATAACATCATGAGATTCTGGAGACTCTGATGAACACTATGATGTGTTTCCCAAGTCTGTAGAGTGAAAAATGAGGGCAGGTCGGCGATCTACAAATGTAGTTCTGAATAGAGCTGAAAAGATAAAACGTCAGAGATTTACACTACACCCAGATTACAGGCACATGAGGTTTCTCTTACATTTGGGTACTTTGTGGCAAAACTGTACATTTTTTGATAAAATACTCCCTTTGTAAGATGCAGGAGAAGTCAGGGAACGTTTTGATGTATTTTTTGTTTTTATAGAGTTTAGATTTTGGAAGTTATGACAATTTCTTTGAGAAAGTTGAAATGTTTCAGCAGCAGCCTCTCTCACTCTAGCTGAAGAAGTTCCGCACTCTAAGAGCTGAGGTTTCAGGGCAAAAACTGAAAAGTTCATGTTGTTTGAACAATAAAATATCAGAAACTGTAAAAGCAATGTAAAAGTTTGGTCATATGTGAATAGCTGAAAGATCTGTGATCATTTTAAAGTAAAAATGGAGTCTCTAAGTGGAAGTATGCTGAAGTTTTAGCGTCTCAAAGTTAGGGGAAATTTGGGGGGGAGAATCCTGGATTCCTATTCATTCCTTATGAGACATTTTTTTTTGCCTTTTTTGCGAGTAACTCTGCCAAAATTTCATGACATGGTGAAAAAAGTCATAGAACACTGATCCCAGGCAATCCGTACATTTTGATGTATAATTTGTGGGGATTTTCTCAAAGCCCTCGGAGGAGTAGCGAATTAAAATTTTGGCCCGAAGCTCAAGAAAAAAGACGCCAACGGAAGAGCATTAAAAGCCAGAGCCCCAAATAATCAGCCAAAGGAACAAGAGACAGTTGCTCCAAAATTTGCTTAAAACAGGAAAAAATGTCTTATTACAAGAAACTTTTCTTGAAGAAGAACTGACATTAAGCCGATGTGAGCTGATGGACTCAGATCTCTTTGGTTTAGAGATGTGGATAAAAAGCATTTGATCAAAACTTTTCTGCACACAGATTTTATCCAATCAAAGAAATTTTAGATAAAGTTAGTTTTTTAGGGAAAGGAGGATCAGGGACTACAGCCAGTTTGTCTTCAAGCTGAAATCAAAACTAACTTATGAACTTTTCTCGGGGTGTCAGTGAGAGGACAGAGCTGTTTCTTCTTTCCTTTCTGTCCTTTTCTTTCTTTAACAACTTTGCGTTTTTATTGTTTCGCTCCGTTCTGTTGATTTTATCCTCGGTGTTATTGTCTCTTGCTGGAGTCTGAGACAGCTTTCTTCATGTTTGCTTCCAAGTCTGAAGTAATCCCTACATTTGCAGAAAGTTTGCCAAGCTGAAAAATGAGTTGACTTACACTGTCTGCTTCTGTGGAAACTGTAATTAAACATCCAAACAAGCAGAGCGGCTCCTCCAGGGGAGACCCCTCTTCCTTTAAGACCGGCTGTTCGCTGGGACCCAGCACCCACGGGACCCCCACAGAGAGAAAACACAGGATGGATACTCCAGCCTCTGCTCGCCAAACCCCCTGCTGAGAAATCCTTTCACTGCCGCAGGAAGTGGTGTTAAAACTGTTTTTATAATTCATGGGTCATTTTCCAACATGTGAATTTTCCATCTCTGGAAAACATTAGAGAGATTTCAAAGAAGTCAAATTACTTTTTTTTTTTAATTTGGAGAGATCCTCAGCTGGAGTACGCAACGATTTTCACAACAATTCTTGAGAAAAGGTCGTCCTCCTGCTTTGGTTTGATATAAAAATGAAGGGTTTGTGTATTTTTAACACCAAACACAGGATATCAGATATTTCTGGCGTTTATTTTTCTCCTGTATTTTAATAAAAAGTCAGAGGGAGTTGATTCTGACAGAGCTCAGCTGACCCTGAGCTCTTCATGTGTGATTATCTGGACGGGATCAGAGCTCAGTAACAGAAAGCTGTGATAAAATGACCCCTACTGCCCGATCAATTCATCCCTCAACATGTCTTTCCTTCAGCCACTAACACCAGAGTAAAATCTGCGGACAATAATTGACGAAAAATGTTCATCAACTCACCTTTTTCACAGACCACAAATAAGTAAATAAACTGCTAATATTTGGTCCACTAAAACTAGACCTAGACTAAAACTCTTAAGATATAAAGTCTACTTAAGCTAGACCTAGACTAAAAGACAAAACTAGACCCAGACCTAGACTGAAACTCTGAAGACATTAAGTCAACTAGAGCAAGACCTAAACTAAAACTCTTGTAATACAAAGTCTACTTAAGCTAGAATTAGACAAAAAGACAAAAACCAGACCTAAACCTTAGACCTAGCCTAAAACTCTAATTATATTACATTGACTAAAACTAGACCTTGACTGAAACTATTAAGATATTAAGTCGACTAAAACTAGACCTACACTAAAAGACAAAAAAAAGTCCTAGACCAAGACTGAAACTCATATGATATTTACTTGATTAGAACTAGACAGAGACTAAAACTCTTGTGATATTAGGTCAACCAAATCTAGACCTTAACCAAAAGACATGAAACTGTACTGAGACAAAAACCTTTATGGTATTAGGTCCATTAAAACTAGATCTTGACCTAGACTAAAACTCATATGATTCAAGGCTGACTTAAGCTAGACCTAGACCACAAGATATAAAACTAGACCTAGAGCTAGCCTTAAACTCGAATTATACTTTAGACTTAAAATAGACCCTAGACTTAATTTACTATGATATTAACACTACTTCAACTAGACCTAGACTAAAAGACAAAAACTAGACCAAGACTAAAACTCTAATGAAATTAAGTTGACTAAAACTAGACTTAGACTTTAAAAAAAAAGACCTATACTAAAACTAAGTCTCTTGTGATATTAAGGGGACTAAAACTAGCCCTAGACTAAAAGATGAGAAACTAGTCCTAGACTAAAACTCTTATGATATTAGGTCAACTTAAACTAGACCTTGACTAAAAGACATGAGACTGGACTGAGACAAAAACCTTTTTGGCAGTAGGTCCACTTAAACTAGATCTAGACTGAAACTCATATGATATGCTGACTTAAGCTAGACCTGGACCATAATACATAAAACTAGACCTAGACCTAGCCTTGGACTCTTATTATGATTAGTCACCTAAAACTAGTCCTAGACTAAAACTACTATGATATTAACACAACTAAAACTAGACCTAGACCTAAAGACATTAAACTAGACCTAGACTCATATTCTTATGATATTAAGGTGACCACATCTTGACCAAGACTAAAACTCTTATATTTATTTGACTTAAATAGACTTAGACTTTAGACTAGACTGACAAAAACCTCCTATATCTAGTCGACTTAAACTAAACTAAACTAAACTAAAATTTTCGGATGACTAAAATATGATATAAACTAAATGTTGTGTTATTCAAAGACTAGATCAGAGTTTCCTGTCAGATTGAACTCTAACACTCAGTAACATTTTTACTGCTGCTCTTGAACAGACACACAGTGTGAGGACAGGCTTTCACCGAGCTGCTGCTAACGTTAGCTTAAAACATTATCCGTCTTTTATCTCAGGTTTCTGTTTTAGGAGCTTTGATGAATCCATACGGAGAATGAAAAAGTGTTTGTGATCCTCTCATTGATTTCACAGCCGTCTCCTGCAGAGATTATTGTATCAACCCGTTCTCCTTTTAAAGCACATTACAGAAAACACAGCTCATCAACAAACCCAGCCATGTGTTTTCTCACTTTCCAGGAGCGGCGGTGGCGACGACGACGACAACGATATTACATCTCTGAGAAAGTGATAAATGATGAGTGTGTAACTGCTGGAATTAAAAATGTGACAGAGAATAAATCTAAATAAAGGAGGATTCACAACAGTGGCAGCCTCACACACACACACACACACACACACACACACACACACACACACACACACACACACACACACACACACACACGGACGCCCCCTGCTGTGTTTAAAGCTCCAGCTCTTTGTGAAGTTTAATCTCCGTGGGCAGCTGCTGAAATCCTCTAAACCCTGATTCCTCCTCGTATACGTCTTCAACCTTACTTTATTGATAAAGGTAGTCGCCATGGAGACGGGATGCTGTGTCAGAGGCTGGAGGTTTTGTTGATTGGGTGATGATGTTTCAGCACGGCCCAGAGAGGTCGAATGTGCTTTTCTGGCTGTCAGGGTTGTTTAGCAGCTCAGTGTAAACAGATCGCCTCATCCCGCTCCTCTTTCAACATTTACCATCCTCCTTTCATGTGGTCTGAGGCGATGGCGTGCTCTGTTTGCAGCTGTGCGTGGATCTGCGTGTTGAGGAGCTGATGTTTGTGTCAAACACGCGGCATGGAGGAGCAGCTCACTGAGCCGTGATGTTTCCTGACTCCTCCGCAGCTGAAGTTTGGGCTAAATGAGCTGAACTGGTGAACTGGGACAGAAACAAGCAGCACACAACATTAAACTCTGGATGATCTCTCTGAATCCTGAAAGCACGGTGTGATACGCCGCAGAGGACGCCGGCTCATGTGGCTGAAACGTGATGGAGTCATTAATCCGCAGCCTCTCCAGCGCCGCGGCTTAAGTGCACTATGATTTACTTATTGCAGTCAGATAGGGGATTTTTCATTAGTTGTTTTCCACAAGGTAGCTGTGATAAAATTAATCCAATTAGAGCTGCTCTCAGGCTCTGTTGCATACTAATGCCGGCCCTCCCTCAGGACGCCTCCCCACAGCTGCTGCACACACAGACTGAGACACTGACTGAGGGACGCCGCTCACTCTCTGCCATCTCCAAAAACATCTCTGTGTTTATAATCTTTGTGTCTACGTTACACCTGTACAAAGCGTACTGCATTCACTTGAAGAAAAAAAAAAAAACAACTCAGGTTTTTCAGAGTTATTTATTCTTTCTGATTAATATTTTTTTATTGGTTTGTTTTTTGTTATAATTATTCCTTTTTTTATGAGTAATTTTTTTCTGTTTTCAGATTACTTTTTTCCTGAAGTATCGAGATACTTCGAAATCCCGCGAGAACCTCCAACCTGCAGACAACTCCCGTGGATGTGTGGTGGCTCCTGTGTCCGGCACGGATCAGAGATCCTGATCGGCACATGTATGCCTTTTGTAGTTTCGTAGGAGGGATTTTCGAAGTAGTGCGGTAGTTCAGGAAAAAATTACTCCGAAAAACAGGAAAAATTATAACAAAAAACAAACCAATATAATAATTATAACAAAAAACAAAACAATAAAAAAAAAATTAATCAGAAAAACAAAATTAATTACCACAAAAAATTACTCATAAAAACAGAAATAATTATAACAAAAAACAAACCGATATAATAACTATAACAAATACAAACCAATAAAAAAAACATCAGAAAAAAATATTAATTACCACAAAAAAATTACTCTTAAACCAGAACTAATTATAACAAAGAACAGAATAAAAATTCTTATAAAAACAGAAATAATTATAACAAAAAACAAACCAATAAAAAAATATTAATTAGAAAAACAAATTAATTGCAAAAAAAAAATTACTCATAAAATCAGAAATAATTATAATAAAAAACAAACCAATAAAAAAATATTAATTAGAAAAACAAAATGAATTACCACAAAAAACAAACCGAGGAATAAATAACTGAAAAACATGAGTTGTTTTTTGTTTTTTTAAGTGAAAGCAATACGCTTCCGTACACCTGTGCATTTTTAAACATGTGAAAGCAACGATCCTGCAGAAACATGTCCTTCAGCTCAGGTTTTCTCCGTGCAGCTCTCAGACAGCGTGATGGAGGGACCGGCCGCAGCAGCTGAGCTCAGGGTGTTTTCCTCCGAGTGAAAATGTTGAGAGCATTTTAAAATAATCTCATTTGAGTGGAAAAGCTCAGAAAGCACATCAAAGGTAGTCCTGCCTTTAAAAGTGTTGCCAAAGTTCCCTGACCCAAAGTTGAGCTGCAGACTCTTCCTCACAAACAAACAGGATTTATTTATCTGGATTAATCAGGGACGCTGATGGAGGAGGACGCACAGGAAACAGCAGATACACGTCTGTGATGTCCACATAACAAGTCTCAAGGGTTGACTCCCTTTAATATGTGTTTGTCCGTTTTGCGTGGAGCCTGGCCCACGCTGAAGGATCCCTCAGATCTCTACCTGCTTTGAAAACGTGACAGACACACCACGATAAAGAAATAAAAAGGCTGGTTTAACAGAGAAGTTACTGCAGTTTGTGGTGGGTACCAACGCAGCACACAACAAACATCAAAGATTAGCTTCATTAGACCTTCACGACCAGAGTCCCAGCTCCAAAAACTGAAAACTGTCCAAACATTTCACCGTTTAACGAAACTTCAGAGGAAACAGAAATGTCAGATTGTTAGTCGTCAGTTTGCCAAAGACTTGTTTTACAGACTCGTGTTGTTTGCCCTAAACCAAGTTGGTCCTTCGTCTAAGTCTCAGTCTACAGCTGAAGCTGAGGCCACCTTTGTCCTGGTCCCTCCTTCAGTCTGCCTGCTGGTCAGTCTGACTGCTCAGAGTGTGCTCTGCCTTCCATGTGCTCTCCCCTCACAGGGAGTTCTCTGGTAGCAATAACTGAACATATTCAGTATCTATGAGATTTACAACCCCATTAAAAGTGGACTGATTGTCTTCCAAGCTGCCCAGAATCTGCCCAAGTGTGTTATAGTGCTCACCCAACACATGTTGTTTTTTGGGCCACGTCCACTAGGGGGCGCTGATTGTAAAGTTCCACACGCTGCAAATAACAACATTTCTCCACATTTAGCTCTAAAACATCACTTTTTCTGCAGATTTAGAAAAATATTTGCGATATATATTTTTCAAATATTACTTATAAAAGTCAAATGTTACTTATAAATGTTATAAATGAATGTCCTGATTTTAAATATTAGGCTACGTTTCTAAACGTTCAGTTTTCATTCTGAATATTTCACTAAGACTAAATATCTTTCAAATATTTCTAAATATGTATCTAGGTTTGTAAACATTAAGTCAAAATTTCTAAACCTTAAGCAAAGATTTCTAAATATAAATTCCATATTTCTAAATCTTGAGGAAGCGATCCAGCCAAGCAAATTTTGAAAAAGTCAAACCCTCTCGGCTAAATCAGCTGTTAGAAAATAAATGTAAGAAGTGCTGTCATGGCACTGTTGAAGATCCTGTGGCAAGCATTGAAGAAGTAGAGCTTTTCTTTCACAAAAACGCTTCCAAAATCGTACATCAAGATTTATAAATCTTGACTAGAACTATTTAGAAACCTTTGCTCAAGATTAAGAAATGTTTGCTTAAGATTTAGAAATCTTTGATAAATATTAAGCCTTAGCTAAATATTAAAAATTAAGCTAAATAATTAGAATCTGGACATCCATTTATACCATTTATACCATTTATAAATAACATTCAACATTTAGATAAAACATTAAACACTTGTATATAATAACTGACAAATATATTTCACAAATATTTCTTTAAATCTGCAGAAAAAGTGATGTTTTAGAGTTTAATGTGGAGAAATGTTGTTATTTGCAGTGTGTGTAACTTTACAATCAGCGCCCCCTACGTCCACATGTAGACCGGTGTCTGGGAAACCCCATACGATTTTTTACGTTTAATCCTGTCATCCACACAAAATCACAGTTTAATGTCACTAAAAACGAGGTTTTGTGAAAACTCCGGCCAGAGTGAAGATTTTAGAAAACTCCAGTTTCGTGGTTTTGTGTAGACGCTGGGAGACAGTCTTTTTACTTTAACGTTACAGCTCAATGACGAGGTTCATCCTGATTGGCTGACACACAGTTCATTATGGGTTTGGCATGGATATTTGTTTTTGAGAATACCTGGCTACATGTTTACAGCTCTACAGTTTCATTTATCAGACGCTTTTTTCCAAAGTGACGAACAACACAAATAAGAATTTAGACGGAAGGAAAAACCTTAGTTATTTCTCGGAATAAGTTTGATTTTTTTTTTTTTTTGCATCTGCTCAGTTCGTTTCCTGGGTAGTTTGTCCACTCAGAGACGCCGTAGGCTACTTGCAACATCTCATTTTCACATTTTCTGACATATTTTCTCTACACATTTTGGGCGATGTTCAGATAATGACTGGAGACTTGTTTATGTGTGTGTAAGTGCACGCCGCGCATACTGACAGCCGCTGCTCAGGATCAATCACTTGATGATTCCATTTTTCTCGTTCTGCAAATTTTTGCAAATAATAAAAAACAATCGCATCAGAGACAGTGTGTGAATGTGGTGTGAACGGGTGAATGAGACCAGCAGTATAAAAGCTTTTTAAGTGGATAGAAAGTCTGTATAGACACTAAATAAGAACAAGTCCATTGTCAGTTTACATAGGATCTATCCACGGGAAGATTAGGGAATAATCCCAGATAATAATCCTTCACAGAAACGACTCATGAAACTTTTCCCAAAGTTCACTGAGCAACTTTCAAGAAGCGTAAATATTCAAAATCATATAACTTTCAACAAACACATGTGGCCAATAAAGCGTCTCCGTCTCAGATTGTGTTGGGCCTGATTTTGATCCACAGGGGGCGACTCAGCGCTCGCTGTGTCTCTGAACACAGAGCCGACATCCTGGTCCCTCTTTGAGTCCCAGTCTGGGTCTGTTCCTGCTCCTCTGAACGGAGTTTAGTTCCACTCTGAGCTCAGAGCCGGGACAGGAAGTAGATGTGGTCTGTGTCTGTCATCTCAGCGTTTCATGGTTCACTTTCACTCATGAATCACCTGATCGGGGTTTGTTGAGCGGCCTCGTTGTTCAGGAGCTGCTTTGTTCAGCAGCGCGACTGATGTGTGTGTGTGTGTGTGTGTGTGTGTGTGTGTGTGTGTGTGTTTTCTTCCTCTGTCAAACATTGAAGTCCTGTCACTGAGTCAGACTCCAAACACGCAGCGCTCTTCTTCTTGTTCAGGAACAGGAAGTTTGCACAATCAGCTCAACCATCCAGGATCAGAGAGCGCTCACATGGATCTGGGTTCTGGTTCTGGGGTGGTTTTCCTCGTTTGGAGTCTGCACGCACTGCTATGAACACTCAGCATCAGTAAACCACTTCCATCTCCACTTCAAAACGTCAAACCGTGTGTGCACAGGCGTTCAGCGTTGGTGGTATCGAGCGTCGGTGAAGTGTGTGCTGAACGGAGACGGAGCCAGGAAGCGAGTGCTGCTGCAGGACCTGAGCGCCGGAGCGTGATCGAGGATGGAGGAAGAGGGTTGGCGAAGCAGCCTCGGTGCAATTTGTCTTCATGCACGGCCCCTCGCCACGTCCTGCAGGCCCACGCTATTTTCCCTGACAAGCTTGTTGCCTCCAGTGCAGGAGGTGATTTACCTCTCGCCGCGGCACCGACCAGCAGCCCGTTCTGGGAGCAGAGCGAGTAAATCAAAAGTCTGGACTTCACAGTTAATCACTAATTACAGGTTTGGACAGAGAAGGTTGATCCCCCCCAGGAGGCTGAGTCCCCGCAGGCCTCAAATCAGACAAAGAGAGGAGCCGAGGCCACTTCCTCCGCTGATAAATCTCTGACAGAGGAGGAGCTGCCGGACTCCGAGGCTCTCGTCTCTCCCAGGAGTTTCTCATTCAGGGCGGATACAGGCCCTCGCTTCCTCCTCCACTCCCCGCCGTCCTCCATCAGCCGGCTACAGCTACGACACAGCCCGCTGAAACTTCACACGCTGCCATCCCCTGGGATCAGCGGCCAATCCAGTTTGTTGCTCGCAGCGTTTCCAGGAGCATTAAGAGACACGGAGGCTGTAATTGAACGGTTAGAGAGGACTTTACAGAAGGAGATCAGCGTATCAGTTCACCATCATCCACCATCATCCTCACCTCATGGACGGACACCGGGCGGCTGGACACCGGGCGGCTGGACACCGGGCGGCTGGACACCGGGCGGCTGGACACCGGGCGGCTGGACACCGGGCGGCTGGACACCGGGCGGCTGGACACCGGGCGGCTGGACACCGGGCGGCTGGACACCGGGCGGCTGGCGGTGGCGTTGATAGAGGAGAGGCCTTTTTCTATTTTTTAATTTTAAGAATCATGAATTCAGTAAATCACAAACACTCTGAGCTGATTTTACTGACACAGTGTTAAACTGTTAATAACGGCTTCACTTTGGCTTCATCTCCTTTAACAGCATGTCAAAGGAGATCAGATGAATCGTGGGTATTTTTTGCTTTGTCCCCTTTTTTAAAGATAAAACGATTAAGAGCTGGAATTAAAGCCTAGCTTTTATATCTGCGTTGACTCCATGTTTGAGTAAAGATATCCTTTAGACAGAGCCATGAACTCCACAAACGTCTGCATCAGAGCGTCCATGTACCTTTTTGCCTTTTATGATATTTTAAAACTAAAACATGTGATCCAACAATCATACATCAACGATAACAAGTAAGGACAGAGAGGAGAGGTCAGAGGAGACCAAACGTATGGAGTAGTGAGAGTGCCAAATTACAAAAATAAATCAATAAAAGAAGAAAATAAATTAATTAATTAATAAATAAATTATATAAGAATCTATAAATGAATAAAAAATGAATTAATAAAGTATATTATATATTTATTTTATTATATTACATTATATCATATTTTTCTGTGCATATTTCATTCGCTTTTAAAGTGACATTATAATGTGATTTAAATACTTTTATTTATTTGTCTTAATATTTATACTTTTATAAGCCTTTTATTTTAAGGGTTTATTCTTTGATTAATATCACTTCATATACCTACTTTCTTTCTTTCTTTCTTTCTTTCTTTCTTTCTTTCTTTCTTTATTCATTTCCTTATTTATTTTTTTTATTTATCAAGCACTTTTCTATTTTTTTTTTTTTTTATTATTTCTGTTTTTATTAGCCTTTTCTTTTGTGGATTCTTATATAGTTTATTTAGTAATTCAATTTTTATTTATTCTTTCATAGATTCTTATATATTTTTTATTTATCTATTTATTATTTCATAGATTCTTATATAATTTATTTATTAATTTATTTATTCTTTTATAGATCCTTATATTTTTTGTTTATTTATTTATTTATTTATTTATTTTTGTATTTATTCTTTTATGGACTTATTTTTGTCATTTGGCACTCTCACTGCTCCATACAAACATACGGATGATGACGTATGGTTATTCCATGGTCATTCCGTTGACTACACACGTAGGCCCATGTGTAGGTACGGGGGTAAAGTACAGACCTACAGCTTAAGCTGGGAGTACACCAGGACCATCTCTGGACTGGCTCTGTCCCATGATGACTACATGCTGTTCCATCCGTGTTCAGTCCAACATGGAGCTGGAGTCAGGAGACCAAGGAGTTCCTGGTTTCCAGTCTAATGATCATCCTCTTCTGGTCCACGTTGGGCTGTAAACCCTCAAACCTGTGGCCAGGCTGAGCTCACTCCATCCATTTGTTGTTGTAGTCCAGTTTAACAGGATCCAGTTTTGACACAGTTGTTTTATTTTGAAAGTCAATTAATTCTGGACTCAACTTCCTGTTCCACTCCACATGCTTTTTGTAAACTAACACGTTGCAGCTCCAAAAACCGTCAAAATAAGGAGACTTGAATATCTGGGACAACCTGAGACAGCCAGACCACAACGGACCACTGACTGTATGAATCATAGATGTAGTCTCCGTAGACGTCACCCGTCTGATCCTGAAACAGAGGAATGAAGCCAATCCGCGGACGCAGCCATGTTTGATATGACGCCGGCTGTAAACTTCCTGTCTAACAGCTACAGGGCGCCTGTCAGTCATGTGACCTGAGCTGTGTCTCTGATTGGACAATCAGACGAGTTCACTGTGCCAATAGAGACACCAAGGTTTCAGACCCAAGCTGTTTTTAAACCAGGCTGTAAATGTGTTTTTAAGGATGTAAAAGTCTGCTTTTTGGGGGCTGGGTGTGTTCGTGGTTTCTGGTCTTTCTGCAGCCACACTCAAGCAGATCCTGGATGACCAGCACGTTTTAACACTCCCTCATAGGCTTATTTTCATTTCTCTAGACCAGATGTTGCTCCTTGAAGTTGACCCATTGACTTGAACAGGAACCTGTCAGATCTGGATCCATGTCAAAGTAGAGCCAGAGACTGGTCTGTGTTTTGACCTTTAGGCTGTGGCGTCAGTTCAACATTCAACAACCTGACAGTTTATGATCAGAGTCATGGCTCAGGAGGCGTGGAGAAACTGCTGTAAACAGTTTTCTGATTAAAAAATCTTCAAACGTGTCAATCAGACTGTTCAGTACCACTGTTCAGACCTGTGTGTGTGTGTGTGTGTGTGTGTCTGCGTCTTTGTAAGTAAAGATTGAAGAGTCCTGTAATGTTTGGCTAAACTGAAACTATTGTTGTGTCAAAAACACAGAGGTCATCAGCAACAACCAAAGACAGCTGCTTCTTTATGAAAAGAAAAACAGTCTGACGGTGTGAAGCAAACCGTTAAAACCATCCTCTCTCCAGTCGAACCCTGGTTGGGTAAAACACAGCTGAAGGCCTTTTTATAATGAGGTCTGTGTGCTTCAGTGTTTCCCAGTTTCCCGTGCTCTTCTTTCCAATCTGCCGTCTCTCTTATCACGCTGCTGACTGCTGTTGTCGTCTTTATTACATACAAACAGCTCCTCGCTGATCAAACCGGCTACATCAATGATTTCTGTCACATAATGACGTCCACGCGGGAGCTGCCTCCGTCTCTTTAAGATGATTGTTATTGCTTTCATGTTCGATTTAAACCTTTCCTCTCCCAGATCAGAGTAAGTGACGGGTTGTGTTGGTGAAGGGAGGAGTCTCCCTCTGTGCAGGACATCATAAGACGTTTCTATCACCAACCACCAAAGAGACTGGCTAATGAAGGGAGATATTTATGTTTGGATTCAGCAATGAAAGGCTGATTGTTCTCAATGAACGATTACACCAAGTCTCTTGCTTGCTGTCTTCTGTGCGTAAGTGTGTGTGTGTGTGTGTGTGAAATGATAACATCAATTAAACCTCAGTTATATAGACTCATATCTAACAGTCTCTGCTGTAGGGTAAAGGACCATTTCTCCTCTCTTTATGTAGGAAAATGAAGCCATCTTTTTCAAATCATGTTACTGTCACTGCTCCCAGACCATACGTCCTTTGCGTTGGCACTGCTGTTAACTAGACCATCCACCAGGGGGGGCAGTCCAGGGCCAAAAGTTTATGGCAACAAGGAACTCAAAAAAACAGGTTCTGCCACCTGCAGCTTTAAGACTTATGTGGCGCTTCTGAAGTACAAAATAATAATTATTGAAACAAAGATTATTTTACATTTTTCTCACAGAGGGTATTGATGATTAAGTACATTGACACTAAATTAAATCATGCATTAACATTTTGATGAACTAAATATGCATAATGTCTTGCAAAAAAAATGAAAATAATGATATATATTTATATATATATAATTTTTTTTTACTATTTTTTGGGGAATTTTTTGAGTGTAATTTTTTCTTTTACATTTTTTCAAAATTTAGAAAAAAAAAACATTTTGGAAGATTTTGCAAATTTGGGAAGCTTTAAATTTTTCAAATTTCTGCATATTTTTGAAAATTATTCACATTCCTTCTTTGACAAAAAAGAAGCAAATTTCAAAATATTTCATTTTTTTTATATCAAAGAAAATTTTGAAATAACATTTTTTTGCAAATTTTTAAAATTTCAAAAGTTGGAAATTGGATTTTTTTAATTTTGCAAACTTAAAAATGTCAACATTTTTTTTTCTCCAACACATTAAAATTAATTTAAAAAATCACATCTTAAGAATTCATTGCATTACATTTTTTTCAATTGCTATGAAAATATGTACAAATTTATTGTAAATAATAAAAATGAAGACATCACATATAAAATTTTATAAACACAAAAACTTCCTGTTTTGATCATTTTCTGCTTGGTTTTTACTGTCTTAAATTTCATACACTTTTTGGTTTTTATTGTGAAGATATAGTAAATTTTGTGGCTCCTGAACAATATTAATCCAGGTGATTTGAGGCAAAAAGTAAAGGTTGCAACATTAAAGGTTAAATTGGAGGCACGTTTGTAGACGGTGGTTGGTGAGGCTGTTAGATACGCCATGAAAGTTCAAATGTTGTTATTTCTTCCTTGTGTCTCACTAAAGCAAAGTATCAGGCAGTAACAGCAACACTGCCCCCTTGGTTTCTGGTGGTACTGCTCTGTTTGGTCTATATCCATAAGCTTCATGGAAATGTGCAGAGATATGGAGAAAATGAACGCAGAGCACAGACAGAAGACTCTGTCCATGTTTGTATCTGTACGTAACGCTGAGCATAACAAACTGCCTCCTGTGTTTACACACACACACACACACACACACACACACACACACTGGAGGCATCTTAAAATGAGTCACAGTCTCAAAGCTCACAGCAGTGGACACTGTAACAGTACCACCACCTGTGTTATATAACACCCTCTGTTGCAATTCCTCTGCAATAAACACCGACTTCATAGGGCTGAAGGTGTCCCATTTTTTGCTAACGCTGTCACTGATGTGTCTGGGTCTGCTCGGAGAGACAGTCTTACAGTCAGCATGAGTGGTGTTGCATTGAATTACATTACACACACACACACACACACACACACACACACACACACACACACACACACACACACACACACACACACACACACACACACTGTTTGTGGAGTTTTGTCAACAAAGCTGAGCACACAGAGGAACTTTTTTCAGCCCATTAAAAAAAGCATCAAGGTAGGAGGATTTTCATCTCTTCAGGTCTCTGTAGACAGAGAAGCTGTTTCTTTCAGAGTGAGGACGTCAGTTTGTTGGACTGACTCCATTAACGGAGGATAAAAGGGAAACCAGTGCTGCTCAGAGCTGACTTTAGTGAATAGTTTGAATTAAACTGATGGATTTAGTTTGTTGTTTCTTCCCCTGATTAACACTGAAAGCACCAGTATGAAACACGTGTAAATTAAGTTGAGTTAACTTGTTAGCTGGTGCGCTGATCTGACTTTAATCTGAGTACAGAGCCTTGTAGACACTGTGTTGTAATCCTGTTTGATCAACGCCTGGTTTAATGACCTGGGTTGATCTGTGATCTTTACTAAACCAGTGATATCCCCCAAACTGACACCTGCATACTCTTACCTGAGTTTCAATGTCATATCTTCATCCTTTCGTGTCGCTAAATAAGTCTGTGTTCTTACCGTTACAATAAACGAGACAGTTGACTGTGTATGTGTGTGTGCTTCGTAGTTGAGATGTTATAGCCAGGTTAAACCAGTGTGTGTGTTGGCTGTTAAACCAGGTAAACCAACACGTGTGTTTGTCTATCCCTCAATGACCTTATCAGTCAGTACACGCAGTTGTGTGGTTACCATGGTGATGGTGATGTCACAATGGGTGATGATGTGTCAATGGAACTTTGGGACTTCTTTGGAACCCTGAAGCAGTATTGGGAGCATTGGGTTTGACCAAGCAGCAACCTCCGGTCTGAGAATATGAGACAATGCTGAAGTGCTAAGATCTGCTGTTTCTCCAGCGCCCTCTTGAGGCTGGCTCCGGAAGTACCGGAAGTCACAAACACTCCAAGCCAAAAAAGCTGTTTTCAAAGCAGAAATTAACCTATTTACAGCCTGGTTCAAAAAACGTCTCCTGTCTGAGTCGATAATTTTACTACTAGCTCCCACTGTACGGGGGTGAATTTTTTTCTAACTCGACCGTTCAGAGGATATTAAGATCGCGAGCTCCCCCAATAAGAGGCACAGCTCAGGGTCATGTGACCGACAGGCGCCCTATGGCTGTAGGCGAAGCCCTTGCCTCTGCCAATATGGCCGCTATAGCTGATCTGCTTCATTTTCCGTTTCAGAAACAGACGGGTGACGACGGGGAGACTACGTCCATGTTTTATACAGTCTGTGGGTGTGTCCGAAGTCACTCCCTATTCACTATATAGTCATATCACCATTTTGTAGTGCTGTCTGAAATCTGAGTGAGCATCATTCACTATATAGTCCACTCAATGTATCCCACAATGCATTTTGAAAAGTAGTGTATTAGTGATTCTCACTATATGAGCAATATATCCCATCATGCATTTGGGTTCAAACAGAAGAAATGGCTGATTACATGTTTAATAATTACTAATAGCATGAAACAACATTAAAAACTGTCAGAGAATAACACTTAGCTCCATGTTTAACTTTCAGACGAGCCCGTCTCACAACTTTGAGCAGAGAAACAAACAACACGGACGTTAGCCTCTAAACCGTTCATCGTGGGTGATGCATTCACTGGACCTTGTAATTCTTAATCACAGCATAAGTTCTGCGCAAATATATGGTTTATTTGTTTAAAGATAACGTGTAATATATGTTTCTATTAGATTTGGCTGTTGCAGAAAATAAGCTAGATATAATATTAGGTATCACTAAAATAAAAACTGTTTTGCAGTTTTTAAGAAAAGATATAACTGTAAATCTCCAACCGTCCGCGAGAGTAAAAACGTCACTGTCAGCAGCTTGTGAATGAGTGAGTAGAGTAAATGTTGTTTTAATTTAGCTGATGTAGTGGATTATAGAGGCAGCTACGTCTAATTCACTATATAGTGAGTAGTGAGGAGGGACTGAGTGAGTGATTTCAGACACAAGTTATGGTGTTTCTCTGTCTCTCAATGACCTCACCAGTCACAGCTGCGTGGTTACCATGGTGATGATGATGTCACAATGGCTGATGATACGTCAATGGAACTTTGGAACTCCTTTGGAATTCTGAAGCAGTATTGGGAGCATTTGGAGATTAAAAGGAGGTTAAAGAAGCTGCATAATTGGGATTTTGAGTCTAAATTCACTTCCAACAGAAACAGTCGAGCTCACAGATTTGAAACCTCATAAATCTCCTCACAGTTGGATAAAAGTCAGCTCTGACAGTATGATCACCCCAAACTTCCAGCTGTTCTCCACTTACACCAAACCTCCGTCATTAATCCTGTAATTTTGATGGAGATTTGACCGGGCTTATGCTGGGTTTCAACGGGCCAAACGATAGATTATGAGTCTTTACGCTGAGCCTCCTGCTGAGAAAGAAGTTTGAGCTCTCTCATGGCTCAGCTCTGACGGCTCTGATAGGTCATAAGTTCACAGCCCAAAGACACAACAAGCGGAGGAACCACAGATGAGGAGCAGGGAGGTTAGAGAAGCGTCCAGGAGCCGTGGGACGGGCCGGTGGAGCCGTTGTGTAATTGAAGGTGCTCTCATCCTTATTCTTCAGGCCGTGGCAGCTGAACAGTGTCTGCTGGACCTGCTCTTTCATTAGGTTTTGTATTTCATGCCCTTAGGAGCAGAACAAATTGAGTCTCTGTTTCCCTTTGCTCTGTTGCTCATTACCCAAGAGAAAGATTAAATCGCATTCTCTCACAGGCCACGTTACATAACACGGCTGAAGAAAGGATGAGTGTACATTGTGCTCGTTGTCTCCACTAAACACCCGACGCACAAAAAGCGTTAGCTAACTGCAGCCACACTGACCTCCAAATCACCCCGGCTCTCCTGGGAGGAAGTTTGAGCCTCCAGTGTTTGGGAAAAATAACCATAAAAGGCATAAAAACACCTCATCATCACCAAAAACATGCCCCAAAAACTTTAAGATACCTCAGGATTACAGGAGCTCTGACTGGGTCCTGACTGGGAAAACCTCTGAGGCACAGCTAGCTTATTTTCCCGTGTCTGTTTCATCAGAAAAGCTCCTGGGCTTCAACAGCCTGACATGCTTAGTCAACACTCAGAGCACCAGGCATGTTGAAAACATCCCAGATTACACGGAGCAGCCGGCTTACGCCAGCAGAAGCACGGCCTCCCTGATGAGCGTGTGTTTTTGTGCTGTTAGCTAAAAAGAGGTGCAGCGTGGTGGACCCGGCTCCTCTGAGGGATCAGCAGAGGAAGCAGGACTTTCATTATCGTATCATTACATAAATTATGCAAAAGATTTACACAACATTTAACCTAATCTATTCCCATTAGTTTGCAAATTGCAATAATTGTGCTGCCTCAGTGCATCTTTAACCAAAAACAGCCAGCTGCCTCTGAAGCGCGGCACACAGACGCTAATTGAGACACTGGTTTTTCCTTTTGTTGTTTTCAGGCTTCATTAGGTGAAAAATGTGGCTAAAAATGAAGCTGTGAAGCAGCTCTGAGATCTTTCCTCTGAGTTATGAGCTGAGAGAAGTCTGTCGGTTCATGAAGCAAAGTTTTACAGAGAGCTGGAGCTGTCGTCGTTTTCTCTCAGTGTCTGAAAACTTAAACAGGGTCGACCTCCTGAAGACGGCGTTTCTAACACGCTGTCATTGTTCTTTACTCTCCTCCACAGACGTGTACCTGCTCAGCCTCCCAGACGATCAAAAGGTGAGCGTCACCACGGTAACGGTGGGCCAGAGCGCCGTGATGACATGTGCCATCAGCGGGGAGCGGAGGCCTCCCATACTGTGGAAGAGAAACCATCAATACCTGAACTCCCTGAACCTGGAGGACATCAACGTAAGAGCCGCTGTCATCCCTGTCTCTGATTGGCTGGGGGGTGGGTGGGTAGGAAGGAGTGGGCGCTTATAGGTAAACTAGAGAAGTCACATTTCCTTGCATTTAATTTTGTTAAGATGCTGAAGCTGGAGACAGGAAGTAGTGACACAAAGCTGAAAATGTGGATCATGTTTTTTAAAAGCTAGCAGCTGTCAAAGTAGGAAATGAAAACTTTATTCAAAACATTAAAAAAAAACAAATATGTAAAGATGGAGTGAATGGGTGAAAATGGAGCAAAGAAGCTGGAAAAAATGAGTGAAAAAGTGAAAAAGGAAGAAAGGAGGAGAGAAGAAGGATAAAGGAAGCAGGGAAAAAAGCAGGTACAGAGGAGAGAGGGAAAAAAGGAGTAAAGAATTAGGGAAGATGGAGTCAAAGTAGAAAAAGGAAGCAGGGAAGAAGGAGGGAAGGAGGAGTTAAAATAAGGTAATGAGGAAGTAAGAAGGAGTGAAATAGGAAAGACGCAGGAAAGATTGAGTAAAGAGGTGAAGGAAAAAAGAAGTAAGTAAGGAGGAAGCAGGAAAAAGGACAGAGGAAGCAGGGAAAAAGCAGGTAAGAAGGGAGGGAAAGAGGAAGAAAAAAGGAGTAAAGAATTGGGGAAGATGGAGTTAAAAAGTAGCAAAGAAGCAGTTAAAAATTTATTGAAAAAGTGAAAATGGAAGAAAGGAGGGAAGAAGGATGGAGGAAGCAGGGAAAAAGCAGGTACAGAAGAGAGAAGGAGAAAGGAGTAAAGAATTAGGGAAGATTGAGTGAAAATGGAAAAAGGGAGCAGAGAAGAAGGAGTTCAAATAAGGAAATTGAGGAAAGGAGGAAGGAGTGAAGTAGGAAAGACGCAGGAAAGATTGAGTAAAGAGGTAAAGAAGGGGGAAGGAAGCTAGTAAGGAGGATCAAAGAAGGAGCCAAGAAGGAAAAAAGAAGCAAGTAAGGAAGAAGCAGGAAAAAGGACAGAGGAAGCAGGGAAAAGGCAGGTAAGGAGGGAGGGAAAGAGGAGGAAAAAGGAGTAAACGATCAGGGAAGATGGAGTTAAAAAGGAGAAATGAAGCAGGGAAGAAAGAGGGAAGATGCAGGAAGGAAAAAACGGTGAACAAAGACTGAAAAAGGAGCAGAGAAGGATATAAGGAGAAATGAAGCAAGGAGGAGAGGAAGTGAAGTGTGCAGGCAGTCAGAAATGAACAGTAACCTTATAAAAGTTAAACTTGTTGAGGACCCAGACTTCCTCCTGTCTTTGGAGCGAGCTGTAACTCCAGGATCATTTCTACCCTTCCAATCCTGACTTCCTGTTTCCTGGCAGCGCCTCAGATCATCAGCACGTGGCTGTGACTGTCAGCGTGGCTGTGTTTGGTCGGTCTGACAGTAATCCAGGACGTCAGGTTGTGTTCCTGATGTCTGTTCAGGGACGGCTCTGAGGGACGGGATTTCAGACAGAGGAAAAAGATGAAGGGGGTCCCAAGGGGGCTCAGCCCTGGAGGAAGGACCTACTTTAACAGCCCTGTGTGTGTGTGTGTGTGTGTGTGTGTGTGTTAATCTGTAAGCGTGGCCCCTGAGTCACTTTCATCCACATGAAGAAGAAGAGAAGACGCTCAGGTGTTGAGAACAGAGAGGAAGACCTGGTTTCCCTCCTCCACGTGTCACAGCTGACCGCCGTGCTGCCTCTGTGCATAATGGCGTCCACGCTGTCGCAGTCGATAAAGGGAGACCCAGCGAAGCCGCTAATGTAACATTAAATGTTGATGACCCTTAAAATGAGTAAGAGGCGCCCAGCTGTCGCCACTCGTCCTTGGCGCCATCAGAGCTCCAAACTGGCGCGCTGGATCTGTATCTGCGTGGCGTGATGCACATTAAGCGGCGTGCGGGCATGGCGGGGTGATTTACAGGCCGTGCACGTGAAACGTACAGCTCCCCACCTTTTTCATTTTCCATCTTTTCTCTGACTGCTTTTAAATCATCCTCTGCCAAAAAATAAGATGCATGAAAGCGCCGCGAGGAGGAGAAAGAGAAATGTCAAGTCAGATTATTTCTTAAAAAGTGCTCTGAATATCTCTGGGAGGATTGTGGGAGAACAGCGAGGCAGGTGTGCTCCTGTAAGGTCGACGCAGGCTTTGATCCTGCTCTCATTCGTTTTCCTCTGGATTGTTTTTCTCTTTTCATTTCTTCTCGTCTTTGTGCAGATAGTTTGTTTCATCTCATGCCGCCTGCAGACACACAGCCAAAGTTCAATGTCCTGCCCAGGTGTGCTCTTTGTCTGCGTCCTCACACTCATCACTTTCCTGGTGACTAATATCAGATTGCTCTCAGTCTATTTTCAGTCAGCGAATCAGAGCGAGGATGAGAGCCCGTGCTGCCAAACGCTTTCAGTTTCTCCGCTGTAGCAGAAAAAGCTTTGTGTGAACTTCATCAATGGCTGGGATGATGACAGCAGATCGAGCAGGGACGAGGAAACGGTTCAGGCTTTCACATTGCTGCCACAGTTTGTCTCAGCATTTTAAAACAAACATTCCCCTTTTTTTCTGTGGATTCCCAACGTCTCTATTTTTCAGCTCGATGTGGGATTGTGAAGGAGAACATCCTGTTTTTAAAAACCACCCAGTGGAAATCTAAAAACTAGGAATGTCCTGATACTGATCCCTAGCATCAGATCGGCCTGATTTCAGCATTTTTTAAAGTTGGTGATCGTGAATTTTAGCTGATTATTTCAACTGATTGTTCACGTTAGCCGTCATTAAGCGAAACTTGTTGCTGAATGCTAATGCTAATGCTAATCAGGGTCAGTAACTGAGCGCTCTGAGTTCACCCAACCTCATGAAGTTGATGACACAATAACACCTTACAGCAACAACACCTGCTTCACTGTGCGTTCACACCAAAAGAGGTAAAAGAGGCAAAAGCGGGAAGCACGCCAAGAAAAAGCGGACAGCGGCCAAAGTGGCAAAATATTTTAGCCTCTTTGGCCGCTCGTCTCGTGACTGACGTCAGAGTTAAATTGGGCTGTGTCTTTCTCTGTCCCTCAATGACCTCATCAGTCAGTATACACAGCTGTGTGGTTACCATGGTGATGATGATGTCACAATGGGTGATGATGCGTCAATGGAACTTTGGAACTCCTTTGGAATTCTGAAGCAGTGTTGGGAGCATTTGGTTTGACGTGGGTCTGAAAACCGTTAGAGCAGTTAGTTTTATAATCCCAAAGAAAAATACCCAGGAGCTGGACTCGATGTTAATCTGTTAATCTTCAAACTTAAATAAATTAAACCCCTGTGCAGCCCGTGCATATTCCCTGTTCCTAACCAAAATAAAACAATAATCCCAATGTTCATAAACCAAAATCATGAAAAAGTTCCCAACTAACAAAAAAATACAAGCTGTCCTTCTTCACACTATATTGAATGGTCCTTTAATCCTGTTTTATTTTTTTTTTCGGTCCTCTTCAGTCTGTAACACAAAGCGACGTTACTCCACTAGAAATGAAAGATAAATCCTCAAGGAAGAAAAAAGGGTAGCCAAAACAAAAATACTTGATTGAGAAACAAAAATCACTGGTACACCAGGCCAAAAAACACCAAAAAATAGCTTTGATGTCACCCCAATCCCAGACAAGAGAAAACCAGGTCACCGGGGTCCGTTCAGATCCTGGTGCAGAATCCAGCCATCCACAGAAGGATCCAGAAGGATCCAGAAGGATCCAGCAGAGACTGTTTGGTAATAAAGTAACCCCCCCCCCCCAGGATAAACCTCAGATCGTTGCTAAACAAAGTTCGTCTGGAGCCCTGGTGTCATCTCATTCAGATGAAGCTAGAAATGCTAACATGCTAGGCTAGGCTACGTCTTTGCCACAGACTACACTTCACTTCTCTTTTTTCTGCTGTTACTGCACATTTTTTTAACTCACTAGAACAATCTACCACCTCCACGACACGATCCCAGGAAACATTGTTTTGTTGTTGTTGTTGTAGCTAAAAAGGCGGATGTTATAAAGAACAGGATGAGCCTGAACACAGTTTATGAGCTTTTCTGTTTCCAAGACGGAACCAGGAACCAAAGTTACATGTGTTGTTCTTTCGGGCCCGCTCGGTCGAAGGACATCTCTACTCTGATTGGTTGCCACCGTTTGCAGCTGAACTGCGTCAAAGCTAATTAACATAAAGTTGACCGAGGCTCAACTTCTCATCTGGTGACGCTTTAGCTGCTTTAAATTGTCTTTGTTTAAATCACCTTTTTACTG
The DNA here is from genome assembly GCF_033239565.1 of Halichoeres trimaculatus. Taxonomy (NCBI): domain Eukaryota; kingdom Metazoa; phylum Chordata; class Actinopteri; order Labriformes; family Labridae; genus Halichoeres; species Halichoeres trimaculatus. Next base: position 38,730,961 of record NW_027437185.1, read on the forward strand.
GATACAACGCGATGAGACAAGTTATTTATTAATACAGTTACATAGAGCTGTTGTTTGAGACGTGACAACAAGCAAAGTCATTTTGTGAGGTGTGGGCTAAATGTAGCGCTAGCAGCCCTACATATCTGAAGGCTAATGTGATAAACTCAGTTCGTACCGTAGTTTAGTCGCTGTCCTTATGTAACGCTGATAGAAAGCAAACAACATTTTGACAATGATGAATTTTTTTTTTTTTTTTCTGCAAGTTGGCCTAAAATAACTGCTGTTACTTTTTGTGGGAAGGGGAGTGAAATTAACCTGCCTTTAGTTTCATTTATTTTATCAAGCTTTATTCCTTCTCAGTTTACCTAATTTATATTAAAATGCAAACTACAACTGTAAAAAAGATCGGTTCCTGACAGCAGCTCAAAGTCGCGATAAGGTTTTAAGACTTTTTGAAAGGTTTTTTAAAAAAGTCTTAAAAAGGAGTTGAATTCAACATCAGGATTTCAGCGTTTACCCTAAAATACCGGTCATTAAAAATAAGTTGTATTTGGATCCTCTTATTTTAATTATCATAATATAATATACTTATAATCCCATCTGTGGGTTTGGGATCCAGAGGGTTTAACATCAAAACTGAATGGACTAAGTTAAATGGACTCAATAAGATCAAAACATGTTTTAACTTTTTTTTTTTTTTTTTTTTTAAACGTTTTAGTGCTGTCAGCACAAAGTGTGCAGCTTCACTTTCTTCTTTCTTTAGCAGAGTTTTTCTCCAAACCCAAGAACCAGGACTCGGTATGGGCTAATACTAAACACTAAATAATCAGGATCAGGGACGTCTCTACTAAAAACTCTTCTTCGCTCCAGAAAAGACTCAGCAGAGTGCATCTCTGATCATCCTTGAACCTCTTGCTGCTCGGGGCTCTCTGTGTGTTTCTGCTGGTTTAAAGCGTCTCTGCAGAGCGCGCAGCACGCTGCGATGATGTGCGTTCAGCTTTATGAAATGAGACCGAGCCGGGCTCTGACTCTCCTCCGCTCTCCCAGAAGCCTCTGCTCTCTGACCCTGGAGGTCTGTGATTGTCAGATGTGATTTTTTTCTTGAAGCCTAACACGCCCAGAGCTGCAGCGCCTGCAGGTGCAGAAAATACATCCTGAGCATCTGCAGCAGGCAGCGCAGCCAGTGAATCAGCAGGAGTATTTACAGTCTCCAGTGACTCATCAGAAAATATGTGCAGACCACGCAGCATCACGGGAACCACCGCTGGGAACGAACCGGCTGCAGCTTAATCCAGATTTATTTTTGGCTCTCAGACGAGCAGTCAATCATTGTTGCTCCTTCCAGAGGAGGATGGATTTGTCTGCACCTGGCATCCTCAGACTGCTTCAAATCGCCTCGCAGACAATTTCTGCATAATTGCTGGCTGTTAATATTTGTGAGTATCCACTGCCAGCCTTAATTAGAGCAGATTCCTGCGAGTCCACACGGGAGCTTTATGCAGTCTGATCTCACAGCCTTCCCACTCTGGAGCGTGGATGTTTTAGAAATGCTGCCGACGCTCAGACTTAGTGGATCGGCGTTAATCCCGGCGGTGCGCTTGTATCCCGGAGTTCAATGGAGCCTCTCTAAATTTTGACAAAGCAGCTTACTGTAATTCCATGAAGTTGACAGTTGCTGGCTGTTGCATCATCATCCAAGGCTGTCAGTATTTCAATCCTCCCTGAGTGGCCCAGCCAGAGACAGTCAGATCTGTGTGTGTGTGTCTGCGAAGTGTGTGTGTGTGTGAGTGTTTGTGTCCGGGGATGCTGATCCTGAAGTTTCAGAAACAGCAGAGGATGAAAAATGCAGTTTTATTTTATAATATTTTAAAGTTTGAGCATCCTCTCAGTGAAGAGCTGAGGAGTTTGTAGAAAGTCTTTCTCAGATTCTTCCCGCTGAAGACGTGAACTCTCAAAGTCACGGTGAAGGTCGTCAGATTGGAAAGACGTGCAGATAACAACACCAGGAAGCAGCCAGGGCCAAATGTCCCATCATGCTTTGCTGTGTGGGTCTCTGAGCTGTAGCACATGTTTCCCTGAGTGTGTGTGATACTTTCTATCATCACAGCTCAGATCTGATCAGCGTACGGCCCGGTGGAGGTGTCTGTGCTCCCGCTCAGCTGCTCCCAGAGGATGGAGAAATGAAACGCTGCATCTTTATGGAGCAGATAACTCATAAATCTTCCTACGTCGCTGCGGTCACTTTCAATACATCTCCACCTTTATCAGCAGGGCATGTTTATTATCTTACTCATCTGGTCTGAGTGAGTCCAGAAACACACTCTGACGTGAAACTGCTCTGCATGTGTGTGTGTGTGTGTGTGTGTGTGTGTGTGTGTGTGTGTGTGTGAACTCTTTCTGTAAAACCTGTCCCTCAGGTGTCTCTGATCCAGATCATCAGTGCTCAGTTTCCTGCAGGGTTATGTGCTGTGTTTACATCAGCAGACTCTGATCTGTTGTTCTCCATTAGAGGGCGCTGTGGGGGAAATGTGTCAGGATGGTTTCATGGCAGGATCAGGATCTGGATTTGATCTTTTAGATTATTTCGACCTCAAACAACATTTTTATCCCCAAATATTTCTGATCCTGCATCCTGAACTGTTTTTATGAACCATCTTTATATTTCCTGCAGCATTTCATGAGGTCAGTCTCGTCGCTGTCAGTCCATCTGGTCTGAGCTCTCCTCTCTCTGTGCAGTAACTGCAGTAAAATCAGCTGCTGGTCACTTTTTATCACCTCCAGCCGAGGGCTGAACAATTAATCCAATTTAAACAGACATCGCAATGTAACAGAGTGCAATTTTCTAATCGCAGTCTGCAAGTCTGCAATTTATTAAAATATATATATTTTTTTAAGTTTCATGTACACATACCTTCAGTCTTTTTCATTTCATCACAACATGTAGGCCTAGCCTTCATACTATAGAATGATTTTATTAATAGTTTTAGTAATTAATAAAATAATAAATAGATAATAAGTAAATAATGCAAAAGATACCCCCCCATTTAAAAATAAATAAATAGATAAAATGAAAAATAATAATGATAATAAAATTTAAAAAAATAAAATAAAATAAAATAAAATAAAATAAATTGCATGCTAAATCGCAATCACAATATTGGTCCAAAAAAATTGCAATTAGATTATTTTCCCTGATGTTACAGGCTGGGATTTACTCTACCATCTTTTTTTTTTTTCATTTCATTTATTTAGTCATGTCAACACCAAATATTGAACCCAATATTGACATTTCACACAAAATAACAGAGTCAAAAGTCATGTGTTGATTAATGACAGAAAGGCAAAGCAGACTGCTTATAAAGGCCTCTCCTATGTTATCAACTTATTAGGCTACCAACCTCCAGAAAAGCAAAGAAACAACGACACTTTCTTACAATTCCCTTTTACAAACCATTTTCTGAAAAACAAAAAAAGAACGACACGTTTTTAAATTTATTCTGGCATCGTTACAGAATTTAACTCCAATAACAGAGACACATCTCTTTTTCATACCTCATTTAGCTTTTTTTAACAGTAAATTTACAAACACCTCTGAGAATATCTGGACTGTCAGGGAGCATTTTTGATTTTGCTTTGAACATAATTTGCATTAATTTATAATAAAACAGATCAGAAAATATTATAATATGAGAATTTAGAAACAGTGGCTCCGTGTGAGCATAATAATCAGCCTTGTTGATAACACGTATCGCTTTTTTTGCATTTTTATTATTGAACTTATGACAGTTTTGAAGGTGGATCCCCACAATTCAGCACAGTAAGAAATATAGGGAACAAGCAATGAGTGGTAAATCAAATGCAAGGCCTTGAATTCGATACGTTTCTAGATTTATTCAGTATCCTCAGTCAGAATGCAGCAGAAAACCAAACTGGTGTAGCATCACTGTCGCCTGCTAGCTTGGAAATGTTCCTCTGTCTTATTATTGAATGAAACTCATCGTGTTTAACCTGTTTCTCTCCAACAGATCCCGTCTCAGGTAGGTTTGTTTTTTTAACTCTTTATTTCTTCAACAGACGGACATCACTTCACCTTTTAATTTATGGTTCATTCACAACAAGCCCACAAAGCTAATGAGCTGCAGAGCACAGGTGTTAGCATGATAATCAGAAAAGCCCAAACACAGGTCGTTAGAGAGTTAAAGCACTGGGATTGCATTTACAAAAGACTGGTTTTACTAAAACCAGCAAAGTTTGAAGGGTAGGGAACCAGTGGTGTGCACAGCAGGGGGGCAAGGGGTGTGGTTGCCCCTGCGTGCATGGCCCAGTTGTTTAAAGACAGCATAAAGTGCTAAAAACGGTGCTTAAGTGCCTCCAAATCATGCATAAATGCCCACTCAGGTGACTCTCTGAGCCAAAACATGCAAACATGGCCGTCCTGGGTGGCAAAAATGTGAGCTAGCATGCCCTTTGAAAAACATGCCTTTCAAACAGTCTGTAAACACCGCTGTAGAGAAAGTTTCGTCTTCATCATTCACCGGCTACTCGTCCGTAAATGCGTCGACTCCTGGAGCCTCTCTGCTGCTTCCTGCCTCTCTCCATCTGTTAAAAAAGTTAAGCATCAGGTCAAGAAGCTGCAGCTAATTTAAAAACCACACCAAACACTTTCCCCTGACGTGTGAGGAAAAGCAGCGGCTGCTGCGTGGTGATGAAGAAATGTGCCACAGTGCAGCGCTGCGGCTCATTAAGGAGAAACACGGCTAATCACGCTTCAGAAACACAAACACCATGTTTTACCAGAATCAATGCGTGTCCGCTCTGGTCCGACTGTGTTTGTGTTTTATTGGAAAAACAGAGAACAGCTCTGGATTTACAGCCCGACGGGTGAAGCTGTAACTGTACGAACCGTTGGAACAGGCAGACCTCCTGCTGAGCGACGTGAAAACATGTTGGAGCGCTCGGCACACGCTGCGAGGGATGAAAGTTAGCGTTCCTGAAACACGTTCATGCTGGAGAGCAGCTTTAAAGAAACATGACGCAGTGAGAGTTAAAGGAAAGATCTGTTCATGATAGATCTGTTCATGATAGATCTGCAGCTTTCTGCCCCACTTAGAGGAAAACCTGATTCTTTTCTCCTCTCTCTGATGGTAAAAACCTCCTGAAGTTGTGTTTTAGACTCACAGTTTGTGGAGTATCTGAAACATTAGCAAAGGGCTAAATACGTCTGTGCACGGAGACGCTCTTCACTCTGCAGCTCAGTTAGAAAAACATCTGTGAATTCATCATTTTGGCTCATTTAAGCAGGTAAAAATCTGCACGATCCTTTGGTCATTCAGGCTCTGAGGTACTGAAGCAGGGGTGGTCAACCTGTGGCTCGCGAGCCGCATGTGGCTTTCAGTGTACAGCTCTTTGATCCACTCATAAAACTGATTGATTGATTGATATATTAGACTGGTAATTGTTGCAAACGTTGGGACCAGTATTGATCAATACTTGGGTGATGAGATTGATACTTAAGTTTCAGTTTCTTTTCTCGACATGCGCTTCTCTCAATCCCTTCTGTGCTCATAGATAGATAGATAGATAGATAGATAGATAGATAGATAGATAGATAGATAGATAGATAGATAGATGGATGGATAGATAGATAGATAGATAGATAGATAGACAGATAGATAGATAGATAGATAGATAGATAGATAGATAGATAGATAGATAGAAAGATAGATAGATAGATAGATAGATAGACAGATAGATAGATAGATAGATAGATAGATAGATAGATGATAGATAGATAGATAGATAGAAAGATAGATAGATAGATAGATAGATAGACAGATAGATAGATAGATAGATAGATAGATAGATAGATAGATAGATAGATAGATAGATAGATAGATAGATAGAAAGATAGATAGATAGATAGATAGATAGATAGATAGATAGATAGATAGAAAGATAGATAGATAGATAGAAGATAGATAGATAGATAGATAGATAGATAGATAGATAGATAGACAGATAGATAGATAGATAGATAGATAGATAGATAGATAGATAGATAGATAGATAGATAGAAAGATAGATAGATAGACAGATAGATAGATAGATAGATAGATAGATAGATAGATAGATAGATAGATAGATAGATAGATAGATAGATAGATAGATAGAAGATAGATAGATAGATAGATAGATAGATAGATAGATAGATAGATAGATAGATAGATAGATAGATAGAAAGAAATTTGTCTTTGACACGTCTCCGGGTACAAATCTAAACGCACTTACAAACACATTAGATCTGACTTTGAAAATTGGAAATGTATTGATTTCCATTTTTTGTAAATTCATTTAGGTGTAAGAGGAAGTGTGTTTGTAAGACCATGCTTTTTGCGGCTCTTTGTAACTCTTTGGAGTTTGAGTTGTAGCGACAAACTCCAGTTTCATACAGTTTAAACCCAGAGTTGAGGAAGATGCAGAGTTTTATCCAGAGAAAGTGAAACTCTGGTACGTTAAGGCAGATCTGGACGTCACACAGAGCTCGCTGTGGGACTCTGAGCCCTGAACTCAGAGGAGAACATGTGGATCCTGGAAACCAGCCGCTGGGTATTTTTAGCCCTGTGGACTTGAAATGGTTTAGTTTTGAGGTCTGACTCCGTCCTCTCAGCAGGGGGAGTTTCGCCCAGCGTGCTGCGTTCCCCTCGTAGCTCCACGCGGCCTGACCGGTGACTTCTGCAGACGCCGCTTTGTGAAACGCCTCGTCACTTTCAGAGAGGTCAGCTGTCCACGGAGCGTGCTCAGTGCTGTCCTTTCAGAGGTGACCTGTCACTGACAGCTTTATTAATTACGCTTTCTTGAAGGCCGGGGTCTATTTGTGAACCCACCTCTACCCGCCCTTGTCCCCCTCGCTGTGGCGTGCTGCGTCTGCAGAGAGCTAGGCGCTGGCTGCTGCTGATAGCTGCTGCTGAGGTGAGGTGGAGGAATCATGTCGACAGCCTCCGCCGCCGCCGCCGTTCCACCCCCTGAGTTTCATTTCTCCCCCGTTCATTTTTCATTTAAGGAGGTGACACAATATGCTCCCAGCCCGCGGGGCCAAAACACGCCATCGATTTCCCCTCATACCGCCAGGCGCTGACGCTTCACTCAGCTCCAGCTCCCAGGTCGGACCGCAGCACGCCACGACGAGCTGATAAACACGCTGTGTGCCTGGGAAACTATGACTGACTTTCCAGGCCGTCTGCAGACGCTCACAGCGACGCGGGATGATGAAGATGTGATGGAAATGTTAAAAGCTTTTTAATGAGAAAAAGCAATTTAGTCCGTGAACTGTGGTGAAGAGGAGCAGTAATTAGGGACGGATGTTTGAGAGGAAGAATGGAGCGCTCTGTTCGGGGGCAGAGACACGGACAATCTCAGGATCAGAAGTTCACCGCGCTCAAAGAAACCTGAAGGATGCTCTTAATGCACGGCGGCGTCAGGGGTGAACACGTTTTGACACGAAGCCTCCATCAAATTAGTCGGCTCTGAAAGGAAAAGCTTAATGAAGGCTGCGGTGGAGACGCCGTGGAGACGCAGAGCAGGAAGCTGAAAAACACTGTTTTTAAGTTAATGTTTCAGAAAGTTTCTAGAGATTTATAATCTGACAGATCGATGTACCTTTAAGTGTCGACTTGTGATTTAGCATCACTGACTAAACAATTCAATACTTTGTCAATATAATATCAAATAGCATGATAGCTCTGGCGTTAGCTAGTTTTCAGTGCATTAATAGAAACAAAACATGTTTCAGTATAACAACAAATACTGTAAAATTTAAATTATAAGCTTCTGTTACCTTCTGTTAACTTAGCAAGTTGCAGCTTCTTTGGTGATTAAATGAGTAAGAATTATGCAAATAACATCGGCCATGTTGGTTTGTTTACATCCCAGAATTCCTCGTGTTCAAACCAAAGTCATAATTTGCCTTTAAGGGTCGGAAATTGGAGATCTCACCTGGGAAGTTTTCAAATTACGGGCATGTAATCTCCAGTGAATTCTGCTGTAATCAGCAATGTGCACTTTCTGTGCAGATGTGTAGCCTTCACTAGCTCCATCTGTAAACTCCACCCTGTCATCAAACTACCTCAGAGGAAGTTTAGCAGTTAGTAAAACATTTAGTAAAACATGTTAAATGCTGCAAAGTCTTTTTTTTTACTAACGCCAGAAGAGGAAAAGTCTCAAAAAGTGAGTCATATTACCTGAATCTGCCTGGTTCACCTGGTCCCGTACGCTCTCACATTAAAGTGGTTTCTCCCTCTGAGAGCGCCATCATCAGTGCATTTCATACTAGTTTTTAAGTCCCACTGATGAACAGGAAACACATTTCAGGTGTCAAAAAGATAAAAACAAAAGTGTGTCTAACACATGAAATTATATGGAGTGGAAAAAATCAACTTTTTTTTTTTTTTTCCCCATTTTATTTCATTTTAGCAGTCACAATCATGAACAAGGGAGATAACATCAATAAAAATAAAAAACAAAGAAAACATAATATGTACATTTATAAAGAAAAAACAGGCACACAAGACGAGAAAAAAGAAAAAAAAAAACACAAAAGAAGAAAAAAAAAGAAAAAGTCTCACATAATGCATCGATAAACTCATATTATCAAAAAGACAATAGTGGTGGCAGGACACTTTGATTTAAAGCAGATCTTATAAAATGCATTGGTATTTCCCCGCAGGGAGAACTTGATCTTTTCAAGTTTCAAAAAGAAAAGAAAATCATGATGAACAGGAAACACATTTCAGGTGTCAAAAAGATAAAAACAAAAGTGTGTCTAACACATGAAATTATATGGAGTGGAAAAAACCAACTTAAACATAAAATGTAGCAGGCGACTGTCCACGGACTGGGGAGGAAAACTTTAGTTGTCAAACACAGGATACTACGAAAATCAAACCAGGATCCTGTGTCAGAAACCCTGCAGGGCATCGTCGGACTTGCAAACCCACGTGTCCACGAAGCGTCCAGGTCCATGTCGACACGTGTTGTTTCTGCACAGACATGATGAAAAGCCTGTGATGGAAAAGCTCGAGACGACGACCCGTCAGCACGGCAGCAGAGCCTCCTCACCTTGATGATCTGTCCCCGCGGCGCGGCGCAGCGTCCGTTAGCTCATTAGCTTTGGGGGCTCCTCTCCGTCTCAGGGCTGAATAACTCACTCCTCTGTTTGCTCCTCGTCCAGCTCTGTTTCTCCTGAGTTCACTGGTTTAATCATCCCACCACAGCATGAATCCATCATGTTTCACTGGGCGCTACAGACATTAGCATCACACGTAGCTTCAGTGTCTTTGTTTTGTTGTTTGGTTTGTTTTGAAGCTGCATGTCGAACACTGACTCATAGTTTTATTTTTCTGATTGAGCCTTCTTTATTTACATGTTAAAATATTTCTGCTTTTTTCTGTTTATTTCCTTTTGGATCTGGAAACTGTTTATTTACGATGATGGACACAGCATGAGCGTTTTGTTGTTGTTGTTGTTGTTGTTGTTTTGCGTCGTTACAGACTTTGTTCATTTCCAGCTTCACCCTCACTTTAAGAAAAACCTGTCCTGACTCCTACCTGTGGCTCAGACTTATTTTTCTCCTCCTGTCGTTTAGGACTTTGGGGACGACGGCTCCCTGTACATCACCAAGGTCACCACCACTCACATGGGCAACTACACCTGTCACGCTGACGGATACGAGAAGCTTTTCCAGACCCACACGCTCCAAGTTAACGGTAAGCTGCAGCTGCAAAGCTAAAAAACAAACAGAAACACTTTTTATTTTTGTTCATCTGATTTCTGATAACCGTCCTGAACTCCCTGAGTGTCTGAGAAAGCTCTCAGAGGAAATGGATAAACTGTGTGATGCTGCACTCAGGAAGCAAGTGGCAGCTTTCTGTGGCTCTACACGGCGTGTTTCCTCTCTGTGTTTGGTTATTACTCTCAGAAAGAGGCGGGGCTATCACTCATGGAGGATCTTTACAGCAAACATTAAATTTAAAGTTGGGTGTCAGCAATGTTTCCCAAGATTTCAGAAGACAACACAGGAAGTTAGCTGGTTTTTGTGATGCTAACAGTCTCAGGTGGTTTGTCGTTGCTAAGGATTCTGGGAGAATCTGAGTGGAGCTGGGTGACATAAACAATAAATATTTTTTATCTTTCCAGAGCCTAATCACTTCCTGACTCTACCTCCAGACATATTTTACAATCCCAGAAAAAAATACACAAGAACGTCAGCTGTCAATCATCGTTAAACATGACGTAAAACCTCGTTTTTAACCTCGTATAACTAATGGAAACAAAACTTTTCAAGAAAAAAGAGGACTTGAATACAAGACAGCCAAATGAGTTTCCCTCATCGCTGCATGGACATGAATTAACATGAATAAACGTGAATAAACGGTCACGTTAGGAAAGGACGAGGCTTCAAATATTCACTTCCTGTGACAGACAGCAGCTTCGTTGTCATTGCTCTGACAGAAACACTCTGAGGTTAATGACAATAACACGCAGGTCTCATTGCGCCCAGCGTCGTGTTTGTGGGAGCAGAGCTGATCCCATGGGAGCGATTAGGTTGGTCTGGAGCTGATACAGAAACTTCCAGATGACCTTTTTCCTGCAGACAATGAATCCCACATCCTGGGTCTGGCTGAGTCTCAGAGGAACGGCTGTTACTCCGCTGTGAATATGGAGATTTTCTAAAACTTAATTAAGAAAGAGCTGAGAGACGGGGGAAGTGGATTCAGAGCGAGAGATGGTGTAACTCAGACAGGAAGTGCCTTTACTTTAGACTTCCTGTGGAGCAGACACAGCCCGCTCCATCAGCTGGTGCAGGGCGTGGAGGATCGTTCAGCTTTGATTTCTTCCTCCCGTCATGGATTTTACACGCTGCTTTGGTTTTATTTTCCGACAGATCTCGGTATTGACCGGCTTCTCTTGATAAAGACGGCGTAATGCTGTCTGCGTTGTACACGATTATCTCCAGGATGTTGATTTTATTGTGTGTATTTGTTATCCGCGGCGCGTTATGTCCTCTCACTCCTCCTCAGCTCCTGCTTTGTGGCTGTGACCTAGCTTTACCCACAGAAATCAATGAAGTTGCATCTAATTTGTTCTCCGGCTGCAAACTTTGTCCACTCTTCCAGCCACTTTAGCAGAAAACAAATCGTTTCAGGGGCTAAATTAATGAAAGCGTGTGTTGAATCATCAAATCGAGAAGCCTCCCCTGCTGCTGGGAAAATAAATTCAGTTTCCCTCCCGTGAAGCCGCCCTCGTCCTGAAAACATAATCTGAGATGTAAGTGTTTCTGATGGCTGCGACGGGACAAAGCGAGGCCGAACGCCGTTTTCATCTTTCCTGAGGTCGCTGAAGCTGTTTGCAGTTATCAGTGATTCATTACTGACGCAGCGTGCACGCTCCGTCTGTGGCCGTTTTATCATCGCCCTCTGACTGTGTTAGAGGAGTAATCAGAGCATGTCCTCCTCAGCTGTTCCCTCCCTCCTTAAGGGCTGTTTATGCTCCTGTTAGCCTGTTGTTGTGGTTCCCTGATCCCAGTTTGGACTGACACGTGGTTACCATGGCGTCCAAAGACTTAACGTGTCTGGGAGCCAAATCCAGACTTCCTGGGATCTGAGTTGGTGTCAGCTGTGTGCTGAGTCTACGGACTGTAAGGTCAGAGGTCAGAGGTCAGTTTTCTGCTGTGTTACGTGCTGCATGAACATCAGCAAACTCTGATCTGACCCAGGAACATCACGTAGAGAAAGGAAGAGTGTGTTGTTGGTGAGGCAGTTCATCCTGACTGTAAATGTGTGTGTGCCAGTGTAAGTAGTTGAAGCCCATTAACCTGTGTTTATGTTGGCTGTTTAGGCATAATGAACAGACACATGTGTTTCTCTGTCCCTCAATGACCTCATCAGTCAGTAAACACAGCTGTGTGGTTACCATGGTGATGATGATGTCACAATGAGTGTGATGTGTCAGTGGAACTTTGGAACTCCTTTGTGTCCACTGATCTCAAGCAGGAGTATTGGGCTAGACATAGGTCTGAACAACCTGCATTTATGCTGAAACCCTAAGGGCTAGAAGAAAAACAAAAACACCGTGAGAATCTGGAGACTCTGATGAACACGATGATGTGCTTCCCAAGTTTGTAGGATTAGAAATGAGGGCAGGACGGCGATCTACAAATATAGTTAGGAATGGAGCTGATGAGAAAAATAGGTCAGAGAATAACATTACTCCAGATTACAGAAAAATGAGGGTTTCTCTTACATTGGGGCATTTTTGGCAAAACAGTACATTTTTTTGGTAAAATACTACTTTTGTAAGAAGCGGGAGAAGAATGGGAGTGTTTTAATGTATTTTTTATTTTTCTACTGTGAAGATTTTTGAAGTTATGACAACTTGTACGTGAAAATTGAAAAGTTCCGCACTCTAGGAGCTGAGGTTTCAGGGCAAAAACTGAAAAGTTTATGATGATTGAAGAGTAAAATCTCAAAAACTGTAAAAGATATAGAAAAGTAAAGTCAAATCCGAACAGTGGAAAGATCAGGGAACATTTTAAAGCAAAAATGGTGCCTGTAAGTGGAAGAATGCCAAAGTTTTAGCATCTCAAACTTAGTGGAAATTTGGGGGAGAGAGTCCTAGATTCCCTTTATACTTTATGAGACATTTTTCGTTGTTTTTTGGGAATAACTCAGCCAAAATTTCGCAAAATAGTGAAAAAAGTCATAGAACACCAATCCTGGCCAAACTGCACGTTTTGATGTATAATTTGTGGGAGTTTTCTCAAAGTCCTGGGAGGAGAAGTGAATCACAAGTTTGGCTTTTGGATGGTTTTATGGCAGGATCAGGATCTGGATTTGATTTTTCAGACTGTTCTGATCTGAAAACAACATTTTTAGCCCCAAATATTTCTTGTTTCTGCACCACTTTTTGTCTTTTTCTGCTCCATGTCCTCATTTTGATCCAGTCTGGTGTCCTCTGATGTGTTTTTTCAACTCTCACATTTTCCCATCCTAATAAAAACCCTCATGTAAAGACGTCAGCTGGTAGAAATGTTGAGTTTCTGCTGAATGAACGCAGCTTTAGCTTCAGACCAGCAGCCTGTGAACAGTCCACGTGGAGTTTACTGAGACCTCTCTGGATAGACTTTGGGTTTGTTGGAGCTGGCAGCCTGTGTTGGTTAATCTAGGCTCAGCGTAGGATCTGTTGTTGGAGTCGACCAGCGGTCTCTGATGAGGCTGAGAATCAGCCGGTCACCAGCAGGTTGACCATCGTACATGGCGTTGACGTGCTGATGTTTTCAGACGTCTGAAGTGTTTGGGTGTTTTTTTGTTTGACTCTAAATCAACAGGATGTCATTGTGCTGTCAGTGGAGAGTCCCTGCTCGACGTTACAACAGGAAAAAGACTTTATACTGACTCCACTTCACAAACCAACAGGTCCTGCTCACTCCTCACACGCCGCTAAAGGCCGGTCTCAGGCGGGAAAGCTTCCCCCTGGGATGAGCAGGTTGTATTCCCTGATGAGGAGGGTCAGGGCTACAGGTGAGGCTGTTAGCAGAGAGATATTCAGGAAGATAAATAGTTTGTGAGCTCACCTCAGAGCCAGCAGCTCCTCAGATGTAGGATCTCCCCTGGGACGGAGACACGGAGAGGTTTGTCTGCTTGTTACAGGAGGACAGCGCTGACTGCTGCTGTGCCCAGGTTTCCAGAGATATAATCAGTTTCTGTCTGCAGCTCTCCAGAGTCTGCGTCACCTCATCGCTCCGTATGATGGACGCTCAGAAAGTGCCTCAGCTACAACATCTCATTTATCCATCAGCTGAAACTCACCCTGCACATATCCAACCACTCATTGGTCTTTAAAAACAAAATGTTCAGTGTACCCTCACTGTATGCAGAGGGTCAAACAGACACGGACACATCGATGGAGGAAAGAGGAAGACTGAACAAACCAAACAGCTCATCCGCCCACGAAGAAAGAGTCCAAACTGGAGCTGGAGGTCAGAGGTCCAGTCAATGAAAACAAGACCCAGCAAAGTCAGCAGAGGGTCACGGCGAAGGCCAAAGTGCCAGGATGTACTTAACCCAGGACACAATAAGATTTAAGGCGGTCCAAGACAAGAGCGGGCAGCTGTTCCCTTCATGAGACTCTGAAAAAGGTCAGACGCCTTCAGGAGCAGGATGACCGTTAGAGAGTGATAACACAGAGATATTAGATCTGATTATTGGAAAAGATTTATTTTAATTCACGGAAGAAACTGTAAATTTTAATGTCAATATTAGTTTTATTTTTCATTTTATATATTTACATTTTTATTCTGTCCTCATTGTGTTCATCGTCTGACAACACTCAGGAAGCCGTGCAACGACAGTTCATCCAAATGCTCTGCAACATCCAAGAAAAAATGTCTGATTTCAAGTTCTTTAAGACATAATTTGGTCTGAATTTCTTATAACAGCAAAAAAAATAAAATAATAATAATTAAAAAAAAAATCTACCAATGGAGCAATAGAAAGTTTTCTTGTATTAAGACATTATTCTTGTTTCAAGAAAATTTTCCAGCGAGTTTGTCTTGTTTGATTGGCAAATTGTTTTTTAATTGTTACAGCAATTCAGACTCATTTGTCTTTAAAGAACTTAAAATCAGACATTTTTCTGGACTGGTCAGGTGAAAATTAGACAAAAACACCTGATTTCAGTTTGGCCCTTTGAGGTCTTTATAAGTGATCTTGAAATAGTGTCACTCATATATCTGTCTATCTCTGATATGAACTGAGATTATCTGTGGTAAATATGGTTATTTCTGTGATCAGGTCAGAAACACAAACTGACGGAGCTCAGACCTAAAGTTTCTCTGCGCAGGCTGCTAAAGTTCAGCTGTGTGAATCTGTTTCTGGAGGGAGAGGATTGATTGCTGGTGTTGTTTTCCAACGGTGGACGCTGGAGCTGGAGAGTCTTAAAGAAAGAGGACGTTGGACAATAACGCTACATAACTAAACACATCACCTTGCTGCATTGCATCCTGGGAAAAGTTGTGAGGAACAGAAAATGCTCAAGCTCTCGCCTTTGCAAGAGCCACATCATGAAAGTGGGTCAGAGTGCTCATGGGAAACTGAGTCTTTATCGCAGGAAAACCCTCAGTCCTCAGTTTCAACTTCGACTGAGTTTCTTTCAGTAACGGGATAAAAATGATCATCTGTGACGCTGAAGTTTCCTCCTCATGTTTTATGACGTTCAGAGATCAAACTCCACCCTGTGACTTTATGACCCACCAACAGGAAACGACTCCTCTCTGTTTTTATTTACTGAACCAACTCGTGACTCGGGCACTTTCAGCGACTCCTTTAAAAACATGAATATTTTATAAAACCATGCTCTAAGTTTTTTTGTTGTTGCTCATTATTCTTCGAGGAAACAAGCCTCTGAAGACCGCAGAGCTTTGATTTTAATTTCAGCGTTTAGATTTAGAAAATAAATGAGTAAAAACACATTAGAAAGAGAAAACCAGCTACGCCTGCGCCGCGCCCGAGAAAACTCGCCTTTGGAGGTGAAAGAAAATAAAGACGGCGCGGCGGTTTTCCCCTGGGAGCCATTAGGCTTCTTCATTTCCTCCCAGATCAGGAACAGATCCTGCTTTTCCTGCTTTTCCTTTTCATGGTGAACTAAAAACATCCTTTCTCCTGGCTCTGGGATGGAGATGTGGACCAGGACCTGTCTCTGGACTGAGCAGCTGTCTGCTGGATGACTCACCTGAGCTCCTGTCGGGCGTGGAGCTCAGGTGAAGGAGAGGCTCTGTGACAGTGTGTGTCTGTAAATGTCAGAGTGTGTGTTTGCACATACATGACAGCTGGAGGATCAGGCGTGTTCTCCTGAGCGTGTGTGAGGCTGTGCAGCAGAAACCAGAGGGTTATGATCGTCTGTTTTCAGGTCACAGCGATGAGCTCCGTTTGATTGAAGAGCTGAAACAAGTCGACCGGGCGCGGCTGGAAACATCCCAGCAGAGCGATGGCGAAGTGGTCTCTGGCCGTGTTGTTGGTGTGTGTGTGTGTGTGTGTGTGTGTGTGTGTGTGTGTGTGTGTGTGTGCACGCCTGCTCATCTCCTGCACACCGCGGCCTACAGGAGGCGTGCTGAGTGATTGACGAGCGGCGGGGAGCGGTATGATGGAGCTGTCAGCCCGCCGCCATGCAGAGCCTCTGCTGACGCTCAGGAACACATCACAACGCCACGTCTCGCACGTCTCGCCTGAATCGAGCTGGAGTGGAAAAATCCCACCGACCGCCGCCGTTCATTTCAGCGTCTGTCCGGGAGGAAGAAATGGTGATTTGTACGCCGTTCACACACGCCCATCTGTGGAGTGGGTAGGTGGGACATTTCCAAGAGGCTGACGACACTTTAAGGAGGGAAAACAAGACTCACAAGATTTTTTATTTATTTATTTAGATTTATTCTGAGCCAGGACTTTAAAACATCCACCCATGCTTTTTCAAATGCCCCAAAAAGGAAATCAGGATCAGTTTCACAGGCTGAATGTGTGTGAACAGTCAGAGTATGTGACAGCAGATTTTATTTTCCACGTACAAACATGTACAGGAAGAATTGACGGATGGAGATATTAATGTAATAAATAGTGTTACTATTTCTCTGTGACATTAATTAGGTCTGTACTTCTTTCGCACGATAAACGATAAAACACAAAACAAGTGTTTTGTAGAAAAAAAAAAAAAACTTTTGACAGGGACTCTGAAACAAAATGTTTTGTAATACATAAAAACACCACAGGGGACACCCTACAACAAATGAGGTCATTTAGCAACAGGTCAGTGAGATGAACAGGCTAAAAAAAAAGACCAACAATCCACAGAGGCTCAAATAAAATGTTCTTCTGATTTAGTTCTTTTGGGATTTTTGGGCTCTGATTTGAATTAAATGAGGATGCTGTTGTATTTCTGATTATTGAGATTTTTAGTGCACGTTTTTTTATCACTAGATCAAGTAAAAAAGATGAATAACGTTGATTTTGTCTATAAACTATATCAGGAGCCTTATTTACCCAAAGAATGCAGAGATCTGACATCTCAACTTTTTTCCAACTCAGCTTATAAACAAAGACTAAAATGAAGAACTTAAATTTGGAATAAATGAATAAATAAATAAATAAATGAAAAAAAATAATAAGTAAAAAAATAAAATATAAAAATAAATAAATAACTAAATAAAAAGTAAAAATAATAAAAAAATGAAAAATTAATAAGAAAATGAAAAATTAATAAGTAAAAAATAAAATATACAAATAAATCAATAAAACGTAAAATAAATAAATAAATAAATAAATAAAAATCAAGATTTAAAATTGTTGAACAAAAAAAAAATCCTGATACTACAATTCATCATTTTTTCCCCCCCGCCTCCTAAAATGTATAGTTTATATTTGATGGTGTGTCCTTTGTACAGGACAACAGGATGATAAAGACGACACTGAGCAATGAGTATTTTATCCAGATCTGCACTGGAACAAAAGTTTGCTGCAACATCAGACTCATCAAACAATCATTAAAAATTAAATTAAAACGATCAAGAGTTTATGAACAAGTTAATCAGTGAAGGTTCACAGTGATCATTAATTCTGATTAATTCCACATAAAGAAAATCCAAATTTCCTGGTTGAGCCCTCTAAAATTGGGGCATCTGCTATGAAAACTGGAAAACGTGACGGTAAACGACAGTTTTTGAGGTTTTATTTGTTTTAAAAAAAGAAAATCAGACCGAGCCCAGCTCTGATTGTTCAGGTAACTGGGTTAAAGCAGGGACGACAGATTTGAAGGAGGAGTTTTTTTTCTGAGGGGGATTAAAGGCCGACCTGCAGAGGAGCAGACGATCACAGACAATCACAGACAATCACAGACGATCACAGACGATCACAGACGATCACAGACGATCACAGACGATCACAGACGATCACAGACAATCACAGACGATCACAGGCGATCACAGACGATCACAGGCGATCACAGGCGATCACAGACGATCACAGACGATCACCGACGATCACAGATGATCACCGACGATCACCGACGATCACCGACGATCACAGACCTCAGTAATTAGACTCGGGTACAAAGGGAGCTCATAACCAGGTTCCTCTGTGCTTTATGTAAACTTAATATCCAAGCTATGATCACATTGAGTTCAGCACACGTTCATAAACTGATAATGAAGGCTAAGGCCAGGCGGCGCGGTCCTCCTCTCATCCTGGACTGAGATGAATGGATCTGTGTTGGTTTCTGGAGAAATTCACTCACTCCTTGTTTAGTGTAAAGAAACATCTGAAGATGAAAAAGGTGAGATTTGTTTTTCCTAATCCACTTTGTATCGTCTGAACAGATTTTCGGGTCATGGCACACTTCATGTACCTTTGATGCTGATCCAAAAAACCCAACGTGTTAATGAAGTGGTGTAAACAGAGCGCTGGGATCAGCCTGGCTCCCCTCTGTACGTCATTAACAAACCTCTGCAGCCGTCTCACAAAGTTAGATTAATTAGTGTGTTTGAATTAAATAAAACAGATAAAGAAACTTTCTTTATGTAGCGTGGAGCTGCTGCAGGGAGGAGGAAGAGTTAAAGTGAGTTTGGTCAGTGGGAGGAAGACACTTAAAGACGTCTTCAGTTCATTAAACATAATGTGGCACAAAGTGGAGTCTGCACAGATACAGAGGAGGAGATGCTAATGTCTGTCTGCTGAACGCTGGGGATTATCAGACGTATAAATCTCACTTTCTAGAAGCTTCTCTCTGAGATGATGTTCATATCAAGGGCTTTATGTAAATATCTTCTTACATTCAGTGTTTTTTTTCCTCTGGAGAGAGCTGCAGGGCTGAATAACGTGGCAGAAAAGGAAAAAATCTGCAGATATATTTCAACCAGCCGTATCCCTGAAGGTTTGGGGTTATTTTTTTTCTTATCTCTGAATTTCACTGATTCTCTTTGAGACGGGTTAATTAATCAGTGTGCAACTTGGTTCCTGTTGTATCTGGAAAATTAATCATTAATTATCTAAATAAAAAGTTTTTGAATTATTAATTATGAATTGAAATTAAAGATTTTTTTGGTCAAATATTCATGTTTTTAATTTTATTTTTTGAATTTATTTATTTACTTATTTTTTTAATAAAAATATGTTCAAAAGATTCTGTATAAGTCATTATCAATAGTAATATATATATATATATATATATATATATATATATATATATATATATATATATATTTATATTTGTCAAGTTTTAAATTTCATTATTCATTTATTTATTTATTTTTCCTTAAAGAAAATTATATTCAAACGTTTTTGAATTATTCATTATTAATAGTAAAAATATATATATATATTGTCAAATATTCATACTTTTTTAATCTTTTTTATTTATTTATTTTATTTATTCACTCATTTTTCTTTAAAAAATACTTTCAAAAGATTTTTGATTATTCATTAATAATAGTGAAAAAAATATTTATATCTAAATATTTTTTTGTCAGGTATTCACAAGTTTTTTTTTTTCCTTTCCTATTCATTTATTTATGTATTCATTTATTTATTATTCTTTAAAGAAAAATATATTCAAACGTTTTTGAATTATTCATTATTAATCGTTAAAATATATATATTTTTGATCAAATATTCATAGGTTTTTTAATCTTATTATTTATTTATTTAATTAAAAAAATATATTCCAAAGTTTTTGAATGGAAAAAAATGTAAATATCAAAAATAAAAAAAATAAAAAATCCAAAGCTTTTTAAATTTTCAATAATTAAAAAAAATGAAAGAAATATAATAAAACAGAAAGTTAAAAATTTACAAAAAAATAAATTTGCAAATTAACAAAAAATGCAAAAAAAAAAAAACATTTTCTTTTATTGAAAAAAAAAAAAAAATCTTTAAATTGGACAGTATATATTGTTCAACTCATCATTTTTTGTTGTTTGCTAAAGTCTTGCCACATATGTAACCTGTATTTTAATCCATTACGTTGCGGGTTAAATGAATCCATCCACACAGAATTAAAATCTGTATTTTCTTCCAGATGAGTCTTTTTGTAGATGTAGTTATCTTCCCAGGGCTGTAAAACTTGAGGTTAGCCGCAGGTGCATGGAAAGTTGGTGGGCTGTTGGAGGCGGTCAGTTATTGGGGGTGTTGGTGGTCAGTCCCTGCAGAGATCACAGCGTCGATGCGTCCTCTCGTGCTCGTCTCGCCCTTCAGACTCTCAGACTGGCGTGCAGAGCAGAGGAAGCAGAGGAAGCAGAGGAAGCAGAGGAAGCAGAGGAAGCAGAGGCCTCTCCATCAGGACGGTGGTTTGTTGCAGCCGTACAGCACGTGGAGCCGGTGGAGCCGGTGGAGCCGGTGGAGCCGGTGGAGCCGGTGGAGCCGTCTCTTCAGGCTGTTGAGACTGATAGAAAAAGAGATTGCATGATGTCCAGCTCACAACTCATCTCACACCTTTTTTGGGCAGATTGCCTGTGTGATTGGAGGAGATGGAGCTGCTGGGCACTTTGAGCAGATGTCTGTGATGATCCAATCACGTGGCGGCTCAGAGAGTCAGGCTACAGGAGGAGTGTTTGTGCAGCATGCAGAGGTGTGATTATTGAATGGAGGAGAGCAGGGCTGAGGCTGAGCTGGGTTTTATCGAGGTCGATGTGAAGCAGAGCAGGAGGCCGCTGTGGGATTCACGGGCCAAGTTCAGCCCAACATCTGGGGTGGGAGGGCTCGAGGACGCAGCCTCGCTCCCAGCAACCAGCAGGAGGTTTTCACCCAGATCAGCTCGGCATCGTTTCATACTCAACAGAGGAAAAACAACAAGGTTAAACATCTGAATGAAAACAGAGCAAACAAAGAGAGCTGAGAAGAAATTCACTCAGGTTTCAAAGAAAAGAAAAGACGTCGTTGTGTTAGTTTAAAGTTTAGGGAACAGCTTTTTTATTAGCTTTACATTGATGGAGATCCTTTCATCAGTCACATCTTTAAAATCAGGGCGAGGAGCGAGGATATCGTCTTTTTACAGAGTCAGACCTGAGGAACAACAAAGCCTCCCAGCCCTGGGCGATGGGAGCGTCTTCATATCTTTCTTTAATCCACAGAGCGAGCTGCCTCATGTACGCAGCTGTTACAGCACTCAGAGGAGCGAGTGGTCACTTCAAGCCGTTCCCTCTAAAAGCCTTCCTAAAATAGTCTGTTTCTACCCACAGACAGGCTCTGACTCAGGGCCAGGGCTCGCTTTGATGCTGAGACGTGTAACTCCAGCCCGTGACGGCTGCTCCAGCTTCCTGTGGATGTGGGGTCAGTGGGGAACGTGACGAGGACTGTAAAAAGAAACTGAGCGGACAGATAAAAGATTTTTTTTTTTCTTTTTTAAAACATAAATAAAAAAATAAATAAATAAATAAATAAATAAATAAATAAATAAATGAATGAATAAAAAGTTTTTTAAAAACTAAATAAAATAAAAATTAAAATTAAAAATAAAAATAAAGATAATAAAATATAACTAAAAAAAAAAAAACATTTCAAAATAAATTTAGAAAAAAAAAAGGATTAATATAAGAACTGAAATTAATCTGAATTCACTTGAGAGGAATAAGTATTTGGTGCTCAGCCAAACACGACCAGGTCCTGGATTGAGGAACGCAGGTGTTTGCTCCTCTCAGATGGAGTTTGGTCGACTCCAGATCCTGAAGGTTTCCAGATCCTGTGAGGCAGATTGTGTTACTGATTGTTTCCTTGGTGGGTTTGGTTTTTACCGAGCTCCTCTGGGCCGATCCGTCACCTTTCTGAAACACCTTTAAGGCTTACTTTATCATAAACATAAGGATAACATAAGAGGAGAAGGCTAATGAAATCAGAAGACCTAAACTCAAAACTCTACTAAGCTTTAGCGATTCAGTAATTCAGATGTTTCAGTCCAAAGTCGAGTGTCTCTGACTTTCAACTCTGCCATCTCATGCATACACTTCCTGACCATGCTGAATCCAGGAACGTGATTGGTTAATACACTTACCGCGAGATCTACGAATAACATGAGATCGAATGTAAAACGAGAATTATTACAGAATTTGAGAACAAATAAATAAAGTAGAATCAAAGAACTGGAAACACCACAACTCAATCTAACCATGCACTTCACCTTCACAAAGTGTGAAAAATAGTGACCTGGGTTTCATTTCTCTACAGTGGCTGATAGGGGTCAACTGATTTGTAAAAGAAACAACACAACGGGAGCTAAGAAGACAGTTTTCATATCAGACACATAAAAGTTGTGAAAGTAAGTTGAAGATTGTTTCTTTTATAACTTCAGCTATGATGAATGTAGCTCTGATGCTAACGTCAATAAAGAAATATAACTACTATGAAGGATATCACGTGGTGACACCCCTACCAAGCTTTATCCATCAAAGATGAAGTAAATCATTTACTTCTACAACTTTTCTGTGTGAGTTTGAATAAAAAAACCTCTTTTAACTTCCAATGTGTTGTGGCTTTTGCAAATCGTCTGACTCCCACAGGCCACCGTATTTCTTAGATCCGTCTGTAACCACCAGGTGAGATCTGACATGGAGCTCCAGAGCGAAGGCGACTGAATGTGATCTTGAATTTCTTCTGCCAGCGGCGGCCTCTTCCTCCGTTCAGTGTCAGGTGTCTTTGAAACAGCTGATCAACCTGATTCCCCAGGGTGGTGTAATGATGTAGCTCATTATTGGTGGGAATGCGGTGTAATTATTGATAACATTAATAAATCATTAATAAATCGTTAAAGGTTGAAGCTCCGCCCACCGAGCGTTAGCTGTTTCTCCGTGCAGCTCGTCTCCTCTGACCTCTCTGTTCATCCTGAAGCTGTCTTAACTCCAGCCTCCACAGTTAGCTTTGTGTTAGCTTTGTGTTAGCTTTGTGTTAGCGGATATGGATTTCCTGTCAACCGTTCACCCTGAGTATCAGGCTAATTTATCTCCTCTCTGAAACTGTGACTGCTGTCCATCACCTAACCTCCACGGACGTTTCTCCTGGGAGCAGGAGGGCTGGGAGGCCGTGTGTGTAGGAGGAGTCGCTTTTTATCAGCGGCCCTGAAAACTGACGCCCAGAGAGCCCAATAAAGGTCATTGCTTATTCAGAGGCCCGTTGTTTGAGGAGAGAGCTCGTGTTGGAGGATTCCCCCGGTGACGGTGAGCGTGGAGGAGAGAGAGCGTCACGTGCTGCTGCAGAGACAGAGATAGAGACGCTAAAACCAGAGCTGTAAACCGTCTAACTCACCCCCTGAGGTAGCATGGAGCAACAAACCAACCAGATGAATGGAAGAAGACGAGAAGAGACAAATAAGAAAACCAGATATCTTTTTCTTTGAATATTTTAAAGGGCTTACTTCACATCAGCTGACAGATAACAGACGCTGGATGTTAAATCAACAAAAACAGAAACAGAAGACTCATTTTTCTCCAATAATAATATAAATCTATGAACAATGTAAGAAACTCATGTGTGGAAAGATACAGAAGAATAATCCAGATTAAATCACACAGAAGATGTAAAGTGTAGTAAATACAGACAGCCATCCTCCTTCACTCTGCCTATCCTGGATCGTTATAAGGGAGACGGTGAAGGGTAAATAAAGGTTAAATTGTTGATTTATTTATTTAGTCATAAATTATTGAACATATTTCTTCCTGTATCAGTGCTCTGCTTGTTACACAGTTAAAATGTTTGTGATATGTGGTTTAACCATGACGAGCAGGGAAAACTGATTACTTAGGGACAGAAGGTCTAATTAGGAGCAAAAGACACAGGATCCATGGTTTCCAAAGAGAGTGCCGAGTGTTGATTCTTTGAACTATGAAACAGTTTTTCAGCTCAAAATTATGCATGGTGCAGTTCTAACATGGATCTGTGTAGAGCAAGACAAAAATTGTGATTTTTAGGTTAAAATTTTTTTTTTCTTTTTATTATTTTTTTTCCCTTTTTTTTGTTTTGTTCATGAAATTAGTTGCAATTTTATGCTAAGGTACACTATCCCAGACTATGACAAAGCCTCTTTATTTATTTGTTTATTTATTATTATTATTACTATTATTATTATTATTATTATTATTATTATTATTATTATTATTATTATTATTGTTATTATTATTATTATTATTATTATTATTATTATTATTATTATTATTATTATTATTATTATTATTATTATTATTATAATAATAATAATAATAATAATAATAATAATAATATTATTATTATTAATTGTTATTATTTATTTATGTATATATTTATCTATTCTATTATTATCATAATTATTATTGTTATTGTTATTATTATTATTATTATTATTATTATTATTGTTGTTGTTGTTGTTGTTGTTGTTGTTATTGTTATTATTATTAAATATTCATTTATTATTTATTTATTTATTTTCAAATTTGGGTTATAAGCTGGGTTGGGAAAAAAGTTAAGATGTCAAATCCCCTGAATACATCCTAAAAACAGACTCACATATGATGTTTCATTTTTGAGGACATTATGGTTCCTGACATAGTTTGTAGACATCATCGTCATCATCATTCACTTTTTTCACATGGTGCGGTGATAAAGACGCAAACTAAAAATCACAAAACTCAGAAATATTATCGAATCCCAGTTTAATTTGAATTGGCCCCAAAAAATCATCAGAGAAATGGCAATTAGGAGAAAAGCGTATCGTCTCAGCCCTGACACGTTTTTTGTTTATCCGTGGACTTAATATGTTCTTCCCTGGTCTCAGCTGATGTCTGTCTAACATGAGTCTGGTTCTGCTCCAGGTTTCTGCCTGGAAAGTTTGGTCTTATCGCTGTAACTTGTTAATGCTGCAAAAGTCAGACTCACAGTGACTTAAAATCAGACTTATCTTTATTAATTAAAGATTAATTTTAATGTAAAAGTTTTTCAGACACTTTGTTGTGATTTGGCACAAGATAAAATAAGATTGATTGACAGGATGGAGCAGCCAGGCAGAAGGACTGCAACAGATCAGATCCAGCTGACGGATTGAGTGTATGGTAGCCGTTAGAGTTCACGCCCTGGGTGTCTTTAAAACCAGCCCACAGGTTTCTAATAATCCTATAAACAGCAGCGTGTAAACAGACCCAGGTACAAGGTGTGAAATGTACAGAAAACATGTTTTTATTCCTGATTACTGCCGTCACACACACCTGGCATCGAAGACGAGCTAATCAGGAAATCTGCAGATGATTTTAAAGGTATATACTGTAAAACAAACAGATGCTTTAACCCTGCTCCTGTTGGTGTGTGTGGGTGAGACTGACGCTCAGACGCAGATTTGGATTCACTCGACCTTCAGACAGACGTGACGGAGTTTAACAGTAAATACATGAAGAGTAAAAAGCTAAAGGAGCAACACGATCAGCCCACACACACCGAGGATCTGCGTCAGAGCTTTCTACGCTTCACGAGCGCTTAAGAGGACGCTGAGCGTGTGTGATGATCATAAAATCATTCGTCTCTGTCGTCCCTGTTGCTGCCAGCAGCTGTGTGTGGACCTAAAGGACCCTGGAGCCGGTGGAGGCCGGTCTCTGGGGCCCGCTGCGGATGGCGACACTGGCACCGTGTTTGACGTGAGCTCCAAAGCCCGGCAGCGCCGCGGTCAGCAGATGGTGGTGGCAGCAGTCTGCGGTCCTTTCCCTCACCTGGCGGAGCGAAGACTTCCTCCAACCCGGGCCCACAGGAAACGGTCTCCACTGCTCGTCTGCCAACACTCCCCTCCACCCTGGGCTGGTGTCTCTGAAGTCGGCTTCATGAAACAGGAGAAAGGAGGACACTGATTTGGGCCGTGGAGGCTGAAGGATTTCTCAGAAGAAGAAGAAGAAGAAGGAGGCAGGATGGAGAAATCTCCCGTCCTTTCACAAAGCGCTGCCAGGTCGTCGTCTTTCAGCGCGACAGGCTGTTGTGGAGTGACTCACGCTGCGTTTTTACGCTCTCTCTGTAAACAGTTCATCGTCTCTGTCCAAGTCTGAGTCACCGTTTGAGCTGGAGAGCAGATAGACGCCGATCCCTTTGAAAGCTTTCCTCATTGTTTTGCTGCTGCACACACACTTCTCTTTACGGATTATTCAAATTCAGCCTTTTGATATTTCCATGTTTCTGGAGTAAAACTCTAACAAGTTAGCCCCGGGTCCCAGAGAGGAAGTGCTGGCGTCTCCTCAGCCAATGCATAAATGCATATAATAAATATCTGTGTGTGTTGTATTGATTTATGTTGATTTATGGTTCCTGGAAACTCGGTAACTTAGCGACTCTTCCTCTCTGGCTCCTCGCCTGTTGTTTGTTTTTGCTCCAGGCTGGAGGAACCAAGTGAAGCTGCAGCGTGTCCGCGCCGTTATGTACAGAAACGCGTGAATCAGCTCCTGGAACAGTTCGCTGACAAGGGTGACATTTAGTTTGTGTCTGTTTCTTTGCTCACACTTTTTGTTTTCTCTGCCTCTATCCCCTCATCTCCTTCCTGACGAAAGGTTACAGGAAATCGATGAGGAGCGAGCAGAATCGATGGCGTCTGAACAGAGGTCCTCTGCCTTATTTATCTATCTGATCTGTTCGGCTTCGCAGAGCGTGTTCACCTTATCTGGAGACGTTTGGCGTAGCTGAAATACACCCTATGACACTGAGCGTCTGTGTAAATCCTTCAGCATGAATTAATAAAAACTTTCTCTAATGAGGCGGACTCTCTCCTCAGGTAAATAATGTGTTGTATAAACTAACTCCTTCACCTCTTCCTCTCTCTGCGTCCTGTTTTCCAGTTCCTCCGGTGATCAGAGTTTATCCCGAGAGTCAGGCCAGGGAGCCGGGCGTCACCGCCAGCCTGCGCTGCCACGCCGAGGGCGTCCCCAGCCCCCTGCTGGCCTGGCTGAAGAACGGCGTGGACATCACCACCAAGCTGTCCAAGCAGCTCACCCTGCAAGGTACGGAGGAGTCAGGAGGAGTCAGGAGGAGGCAGGAGGAGGCAGGAGGAGTCAGGAGGAGGCAGGAGGAGTCAGGAGGAGGCAGGAGGAGTCAGGAGGAGGCAGGAGGAGTCAGGAGGAGTCAGAAGGAGTCAGGAGGAGTCAGGAGGGGGCAGGAGGAGTCTGGAGGAGTCAGAAGGAGTCAGGAGGAGTCAGGAGGGGGCAGGAGGAGTCTGGAGGAGGAGTCAGGAGGAGGAGTCAGGAGGAGGAGTCAGGAAGAGTCAGGAGGAGTCAGGAGGAGGAGTCAGGAGGAGTCAGGAGGAGGAGTCAGGAGGAGTCAGGAGGAGTCAGGAGGAGTCAGAAGGAGTCAGGAGGAGTCAGGAGGAGTCAGGAGGGGGCAGGAGGAGTCTGGAGGAGGAGTCAGGAGGAGGAGTCAGGAGGAGGAGTCAGGAAGAGTCAGGAGGAGGAGTCAGGAGGAGGAGTCAGGAGGAGGAGTCAGGAGGAGTCAGGAGGAGTCAGGAGGAGGAGTCAGGAGGAGGAGTCAGGAAGAGTCAGAAGGAGTCAGGAGGAGTCAGGAGGAGGAGTCTCTGTTTCTCTGCTTCTGTTTCACAGTCTCACTGTTACACTCAGTCTCTATCTGCAACCAGCGGTTAAAATAAAATCAGTGATGCAGTGTTTTAAGGAAAAACTTTCATGTCATGACTTTATTTTTGCAAAATCTTAATCACAGTTTTATCACATTTTTTTAATAAATGTTATTCAGACTATTTTGCATGTAATTTAACAGTTTAAAATCCACTTATTATAAACACTTATTAAGCAGCTATATAGTCTTATAAATAAATAATAATGTCAATTAACATCTTATAAGAACTTACAAAGGTCTTATTAATGCTTATTACAGGACCTAAATATAAAGCGTTACCGATCATTTAATAATATTGTTCAAACATGTTGTTTTTGGGTAAATAATTAAGGAGGCTTGTACCAAAATGTTGACATGTTTAATGTTAAGTTATTAGTTTTTAGTCTTTTTGTTTCAACTCAAATGAAAAACAACTTGAACACAACATTAAAGTAATGAGCACTCTTGCTATATAGCAGCTAGCTTATCAAGGCAGCGTATCAGTTCGGTGACTTAAGCTTGTTTTTGAGGATTCACACTCATGTTATTAAAACCCAAAAGAAGAAGAAACAGAACAAAACATTTAGAAAATCAAGTTTTAATCAACACTTCTATCAAATACAAAGAGCACATTTTGTTATGAAGCACTTCAGACATCGGAATGTAACGTCACTTCAGCCAATTTTCATTTAAAGATGTGCTAAAGATTTAACTTTCACAAGGTAAAAAAACAAATCAACATACTGAAAAGCCTAAAATGAAAATGCAGAATTTGTGCAAAAACAAACTTTCTTGTTGCAAACTTTGACAATGACTTTTGTTTCTGTTGTGTGACTTTGGGAGAAACCAAACCAGTTCCATGTTACAGAGATAAAGTTTCTTTTGGCGATTGACTCGTCACTTTCACTTTCGTTAGCTGCCGAGCTTTCTCTCAGAGAGGGAGATGAACAAACTAAGACGCTGCCTACAGCTCGCTCTGATTGGTTCTTTGGTGTGTCTGTAGTGCTGACATGAAGCAGATTAGCAAATCATGTGATTCAGCGGAAAAAAGAATCTCTGGATGTGGCTGTGCTTTGAGACGCAGACGTACGGCGCAGACGCACGGCGCAGACAGCACTGACAGAGATAGAATGTGCTTACAGCTGGTTCTGCTTTGACAGATCGTCGTCACATTCTCATATCACACACTCCTGCCTCTGACCTACTTGCCCCGCCCCCTTTCTTCTTCACCAGGCTGAAATTCACGCCATGCAAACAGCAGAGTGATATAATTCACAGAGTCAAGCGTTAAAACGTGGGTGATTTATAAAAACTGTCTAGCCCCTCCATCAAATACTCAAGCTTTCAGGCCGTCAGCCTCTCTGTTTGCAGAAAGAGAAACAGTAAAGTGCTTTTCCTGTGAAATTTGTGCACAAACTACTTAACCTGAAATCAATCCCAGCGCTCAGAGAAACACAGCAGGTGGTCTACCTGTGCCAAATTCTGGCTTTGAACTCCTACCTGTTTTGAGTTTTCTCCAAAAACAAACCTCTCACCTTCCTTCAGAGCAAACACGGAGCCGTTATGTAACAGAGTCGATGTAGGAGAGGATGGAAACATGCAAACTTCCTCTCATCTTTCCCCGTCTCTCTCTGTTCCCTCTTCTGTCCCCTAAAAGCTAACGGCAGCGAGGTGCACATCAGCAACGTGCACTTTGAGGACACCGGCGCCTACACCTGCATCGCCAAGAACGAGGCCGGCGTGGACGAGGACATCTCCTCTCTGTTTGTGGAGGACTCTGCACGAAAAACCCGTATGTATAAGTCATGATGTTGGTGTGTGTGTTTGTGTGTGTACGTGGAGGATAATGGAGCCGTGCACACGCAGCGCTCAATAATTCATCCAGACTGATATTAGTGCAGCTTCAGAGCCTCTGCCCGGGAAGAAATGTTGATGCTATCTGTGCTCTTAGTTTCCTGTTTGGAGGCAGCAACAAAAGTCCAAGATAAGGTCGTCAGGTGAACTCGGTGATCCTCTTCAAAACCAAACACTACTCAATAATACAACACCTGTAATTCTTACATCTCCAGTGCTAAAAATGCTAAAACCTGTAAGAAAACAGACCTGGAGTCGTGTCTCCAAACCGTGAGCAGCAGCGATTCACTGAATTAAAGAAGTGATGAGAGAAAGTGTGAACAGACCAATCAACAGATCCACGACCCCGAGCAAACGTGCAAAGGTTTCAGGTTTTCTTTGTTGCATTTCCTTTTGTGAAATCTGTGGTACTCTTTGCTTCCCTCTGCTCTGTCGTAGCATCCCTCATGGAGATAAACAGTTTAGCAGAATCTGATCAGCTGGGTGAGTCTTTAAAACAGTGCAGGCGTTGGTTTGTGTCCAGTGGAGGCAGAGAAAGAGCAGAGGGAAGAGACGGCCGTGTCACATGGTCCATTTGTGTTTCCCATCAGGCCTGACATGCAGACTCTTCGCTGTGGGCTTCACGCCTCTGCACAGTGACTGACGCCTTAAAAGGTCCAAAAATGAGAAACTTAGAAAACGCAGACTCTCTGCACTCCTCCGTGGATTATGGATAAATCCAGACGAGACCTCCACACATTAAAACTGTTTACAGAACTTAATTTGTTGATTCAACTTAAATCACTCGAGTCACCTTGTTGCTTTGACTGAGTGAACTCAACATAAAGAGTCAAATAATTCCAACGAGAAAAAAAAAGTCAAGAGAAATACAAAAGACAATGCAAAGTCATTTTTGTTGTGTTGGTGTTTAGAAACCGTGAGTGAGGAGGGAACACAGTGGAAATGAAAACGTGCTGTACAACGAGATGTTGTAGAGAGGGCACAGACTGTCTGTGCTCTAAATGGCACAGACTAGCAGTTGATGCTCCATGGTGATGATAATAATAATAATAGTAATAATAATAATAATAATAATAATAATAAACCTTATTCATATAGCACTTTTAAAAACAAAGTGCTTTAACAGCAATGACACGGACAACAAGCACCAGAGTTTAGCATCAAAAAAGAAGGTTAAATAAAATCAAAGAACAATTAAAGACAAACACAAATGTCAGAGTAAAATAAAGAGTCATCATAACACAAAGAACTTAAACCCCAGAAGAGGGCACAACAGACCGCTAGCTATAGCTATAGCTATAGCTATGGTGTTAGGTGTCTAGTGACTCCAGCCCCAAAAATCAAGGGGCCCCCCATAAACCATAAGAACCCAGATAATATAGGAATACTGCTACATAAAATGAGACCGTGAGGACCAGTAAGCTCAAGTAAGCTAAAAATACAAAAATAAATAAATAATTAAAATTTATAAATACGATACATTACTAAATAAAATAGATAAATAAATAAATAAATAAATAAATGAATAAATAAATAAAAGTGACCATCAACACATCTCATTTATTACACTAAACACTAACTACACTGTAAAAATCATTGAGTACATGGGCCCATGCCTTGTGGGGTACATACAGCCTGTCCGTGCTGTGGAGCATAGAAAGCTCGTCTGTGCTGTGGAGCATAGACAGCCTGTGCCACCTGCAGTGTTACCTCACAATGTACAGCTGGGTCTCATTTCCTCTGTGTTTCCTCCTCACTCAAGGTTACTAAACACCATCACAACAACAAAAAAGTCTTTGGTGTCAAACAACAGTAAAGTACTGGCAGCAGGTTTGCCCGTGTTTTACCGTTATTTTACAGCATCATTTTATACAGGCGTGTTTTATTCCCAATCCCACCCAAATTCCTTCTTTGTCAAGTTGTCGTGCATTTCTGATCCATGTGGACGTAGATTTTTAAGTTGAAACATATTTTGTAGTTGAGATGATGCCAACTCATAATTATGTGTTATCACAACATCTTCAGTAATCTTTTGTCAAATTGACTCAAAATGAAATTTTAGGACAAAAAATGTGCAAAACCAAAAGCTTGAATTAAGATGATGACTGGGTAAAAAATCTGATATTGATATTTTAACTGTGGTCCATGAACTCTACTTTCCAACAGGGGGATCGTATCTTCATTACGAGGGCTGCAACTAAGACTTTTTTCTTCTTATAAGAGCTAAATTTATAGGATGACTTGTTGGTGAATAAAATGCAAATCTAATTTTAAAAAAGTAAAAAATCCAGTTTTTCATGCTGTAACACTTTGAGGACTCGTTGTCTTATAAAGCGGTAAAGAGAAAAGCTTTTGGGTTTGTCAGAGAAAAACACATTTTAGAGATCATTTTTAATTCTAGAAAAATTACAACTGTTTTCTGCAGTTTTTCAAAGTTTCACCTCCAAATGACTGATCATAAAAACATCAAAATGAGCAATCTTTCATGAATTCTGTCTGTTTTTATTGTATTTGAACAAAAATTAGTTGATAAATGTTTAAGGGGTTGTTGAAAAGCTGTCTAATCATCAGCACTGAGCAGTGAGTTGGTCGTTTAGTTTGGTAAGCAAACACTTCCACCTCCTGTGGCGTCTCATGTGAGTTAATCTGTCAGGATTATAATCTGTAAACTGATATTTGCAGTTATTTGTTGACTGTCAATATGTTTCATGACACAAGTAGCCTTCTTATTCTGTAAATCTGTGCTGATTTCCCTGCTCTCGTTCCCGCTCCGTACGCAGTAATTATCTCTGACCTTCTCACAAATGTCAGACTGTGTCCTCAGGGTTTAGGTCCAGTTGTTGGTCTGTTGTTCTTCTCTGTGGCTAATTAAACCTCCCCAAACAACCTGTTCCTCATCTCACCTGCACACACACCTCTGAAAGTCCTCCCCACCAACAATCCCTGACCCCTGACACCCAGACCGACACGCACCAGAGCATCAAGCTCACCGAGGTCAGGAGTCACCTGTAGGTTTTGAAGCCTCTGACGTCTGCTGACGGCCTAAATGCTACGAGGACCTGGCTACGGCGGATCCTCCTCAGAGTGGGCGGCTCCATAGGAGAGGAGTTCAGAGGAGAGGGAGCAGACAGCCCGACGTGCAGCCACGAGCCGGTTATGGAGAGCAGACAGAATAAAAACAGACTCGACTTCACTTTGTGACATGAATGTTCATGACCCGCTCCACGTCTCCTCTGAGAACCAGACCTTTATTCAGACACAAGTTAAGAGAGCAAACTCAGTGTCTACTTTCCACGGGATGGCAGTCTCAGCGAGCCCGAGGCTAACGCTGGCTGCAGCCGTCAATCGCTGACACCCTCACCTCTGCTCCTGGAAATGTTCGTCATCACAAGAGATTCAGACCAGGGAGAGACATTTATCAGAGCTGACAAATGTTTGGCTTTTCTCTGGGAACACTGTTTGAATTATCCAACATCTTTTTATCATAAATTAAAGCTATTAACCTATTTATCTCCAAACACGGTCGCACTGTCCCAGAAATCTATTTGAGTTTAGAGGAAAGGAAAAAAATCCCACGACAGGAAACAAATTTCAGCTAAATCAGCAGGAAAACAATCAAACCAAATCACTGGCCAGTAATCAAACTAAGAAAAAACTTGATGTTATTGAACTGAATTGAACTGAATAATAATAAAAAAAATTATCCTCTAGGGGTAATTAAGGTGCATAGAGCAGTCAACAAAGACCAGAACAAACAGACTGTATTGCACATTAAATTTCAAAGTCTACTGATGCTAAAACCCTAAATCCAAGAAGATAAAAAAGTTAAAAAAAAAATAAAAATAAATAAGAAACTTGAAAAAGAAAAAACCTTGGATAAAAAAAAATACTAAAAATCTGAGATACTAAAATATTAAAGTGCAAATAAAATACTGAAAAAATAAAAATAAATAAATAAAAATACATTAATTAATTAAATAGTCAAAAAGTCGACTGGTGCAGCACTACATTGAGCTACACCTCTGCATAAAATCTGCACATTGCTGAATGCAGTGATAGTTTCTGGCAGGAAGTCACTTTAAACTCTCTTGGAGCCCCGCCTATAAAACTGTGGGTCTATATTACAGGTTTTACGGTAATTAGTTCACTGTCCAATCAAAGTTTCTCATTTGTTTTATTCAGCATTTCAAGGACTCACACGTTAATGTCGATTGATCTCATCCTCCAGTAGGGATGGGAATGAAAAACGTTTCAATCCATGGATATCGTTAGCCTTTGAGCTTAACAATTCCCTTATCAGTTCTTTACATCGTGCTGCGGAGCCACCGGGCCTTACGTTGACTCATCTGCTGCAGCTAGCTTAGCTTAGCAGTTAGCTAACGTTTCCCAAGAAAACTCTGACTCAGGATTTTCAGCTTGAAGTTTTCCTGAAGAACTGACTTCATAAAGAAATGTTCATCACTCTCTCTCAGGAGATTCATATTCAGCACATTCAACATGGTATAATTCACCTTATTTACCAAAATAACAAAATAACACAAGCTTGATGCTAACGTATATGGGAAACTGCATTGATATGCTAGCAGTTAGAAAAAATACTGAGAATTTCAAATGCTAAAAGCTAACAGGCTAATGAAAGGCTCATGGCTGACGGAAAGGTTCCAAACAGCTTAAACCATTGCTATAACCACTTTGAGACACTAGATGGCCTACTTGAATTATTAATATATTATAACACAGAACATCAACGTCACATTGTGTGAAATTTTGACCTGTTTCTGTTTAATTATGCTCAGAAATATCCAGACTCAGGGACCAGTTACATTTTATTCACTTACAGGATAAACTCAATTAAATGTTGGTGACACAGAAAACCTGTAAAGATACTTTTTGTACCAAGAAAGTTCACAACAGGACTTGATAAGGGACCCAGTATTGACTTAATCTTATCCATTCCCATCCTCCAGCCCTCATTCGTCGTCCTGCTGCAGGTTTTTTCTTGTTGCATACGTTTTAATCCTCCTTGCCTTTTCCCTCAACTAATAACACAAAATAATTTAGTAGATTCTGGTGCAGCTGTGGTTTTGATCACAGGTGATTTAGGCTCTTTGAAATCTATTAGTTGTCTCATGTTGCTCTGAAATCCTGCAAATCAAAGGTAGAGAAAGTCAGGTCTGAGTTTCAGGTTTCTTTCAAAGCTGCAGCTTCGCTAATTGGCGTTGAATCAAATATAACTGAGCTCCGTAGCAGTGGTTCAGTTATATTCCTCTCGTTTCCAGGTAGTTTTCTATCTCAGGTATCGATGTGAACGATGGAACATGTGAATAATGTGTTTATGTTCAAAATGTACCAAATCTGTGTCCTTCCGACAGAAATCAGAACAAAACTGTGGAAATGAAGATAAAGAAATCTACTTAATGGTCAAAAAGGTCAAAGCAAATCTGTTTTCTCCGTCAGAGCTTTTATATTTTGTGAAGTGCTTCACAGCAAACGGCCCAGTGTCCATGAGAGGAAGGAAGGATGAGAGACGACAGATGAAGAGTGGAGGTAGTTTTCAGGACAAAAACAAAAACTATCTTTGTCAAAAACTCATCATGAGGCAAACATAATAATAGCAGTAATAAGAGAAGTAAATGAAAGGTGAATGAATGTGTAAAAAACAAACAGCTTTCTTCTGTTTTCCCCAGTTTTTCTCCATAGGATCAAATAAAGCTCCATGGTTGGGGTAAAAACTAATATTTGCCTGCAGCCGTGTGTTGGCGGCGCTGCTGCTCACATAAGGAGGTGAAACAAACACCAAACTTATTAAATCTGGGAGAGGAGCTGCAGGTCGGAGCGTTGACCCCCTCTTGTCATTTGCATTATCTCAGCATTTGGTTAGCTGGGGGAGATGGACAGATATTTTTATTGGTTTCTCCAATAAAGGGCGGCTGTCTGATATTTTCCAGGAAGGCTGCCAGCTGCCGTCAAACGTCAGCGCTCAGAGCCAGGATGGAGAAACTGGGCCGTCTGTGTTTATTGTGATGTTTGTTGTTAACACAGCAAGTTTCATTAAGCACAACGTGAGTCATTGGACAATCAATCAGAGCCCACCGAGAGATTCAGGAAAGTTTGATACGATAAACAAGGAGCTCCTCTCACTGTGAGGATTTCACCAAGTGGCAGCGATGAGAAATGAGAAATGGGTTGGTGGGCTGTTTCTGGAAACTTTGAGACCCCTGGTTTACAGGGAACCAGCACACTAAGACCAGGACTTCCTTTTTGACTCACACTATCTTCACAAAAACACAAGCTGGGGGTGATAAGAAGTCTACCCCATAGGCCGAGGGAAGGCACAGGGAACGGCAACACATCAGCAGGGCCGTAGCTACAATTAGGCAAACACAGGCAGTTGCCTGGGGCCTCAAGATTCCCAGGGGCCCCCAAAGCATCTCTTAAAAACTGATTGATGAAGTTCTCTTCAATTGAAAGCATTTCTTTTTTCTAAATCTTATGCTTCAAAATCCATCAAAGGCTTAATCTGTAATGATGGTTTTGGCTCCTCCCCCTCCCTTCTTATTCAATGGGCTATTCCATGTTACAACACATCTGAACATTTGATTCAGGAAGAAAGTGGTAAAAACACTTTTTCACATTTTTTTCTTATTTTCAACCAAGTGTGAAATAAAACCAATGTTGCTCTGAGATCTGAGATAAACATATCAGACTTTTAGGATTTTAAGGACTTTATCTAGCCCAGGAAACAGGATCATTTTCTCTAAATCAAACTTTTGGAGTTGGTGATAAACATTATTGTATAAATCTCTTTTTTGGAAACATAACTCACTGGACAGGGGGTCAAATAAAAATACATTCACTTTAAAATAATAGTACCAAAAAGTACGGTAACTGTAAATATCACCTCTTTCAGTAGATTTTTTTCCAGTTTGATGTTGTGCTTGATATTTACATATTTTTTCTTCACTAAATTATTTTTTCAATATTTACCTATTGTAATGTTTTTCACTTCATCCTTTCTTGTTTGTTCCTGTTACTCTGTAAATTCCCCACTGTGGGACAAATAAGCTTCAATGGACCATAAAAGATTTCAAATCCAGGACAAAGTGGACTAAATGATGGATTCACTTTTTTCTAAATCAAACTAAAGTACAGAACTTGAGGAAATGCATTTAGTTGTGTTAAGTTAGCATGAACAAGATTAGCACTGTGTCATGCCTTGATTCTGGGAAAGAGACAGTGGACCCAGGGAAGGCCAGTCTAGCTCTGAGGAAGAGGAGTTACAAGGACATGGAGGGCCCCATGGACTGGGTTTGCCTTGGGCCCCCAAACCACTAAATACGCCCCTGATCCTAGGATTAGTCAGTGGAAACGCCACAAAATATGTGCCAAACTGAGTTAACCTCTCAGTGGAGACGGAGCTAAAGACAGGGAAACATACAGCAAAATCAAAATAATAAAAGGAAATAAAAGTTACTCATAGATTCAACTGTACCTGTACTAACACCATCTTTTCATCCCTTAATAGAAAACTAATACACTTTCCGTTGTTACATCTGCTTTGTGGAGGTAACCATGACAACCGTTATATTCCAGGTTAATCAGTCCGCCTGTTTCCCCCATACCCTCCCACATGCTGTTAGTTCAGTATCAGTGCATGTTTTCCAGCTCAGTGAAAACACAGAGATGATCTTTACATACAGTGTACGCTCCTCTTTAAACGTTTTACTCTGTGAGTATTTTACACTGTGGTCCAGCTCTGTGTGTCCTGAGCTACAACGCTGCACCTTAATGGAAATGAGCTCCCATGCTCTGATTGGCGTTCGACCATGATGAGAAACCTGCGTGTGTGAAGCCTCTGTGGAGCAGCTGGAGCCAAACTCAGCCAAAAACACTTTAAATCACATTAAAATCAACTTATGTGTTAGAAACGCTGTTCTCTGTCGGCGCCAGACGCATCAGCCGCTGGGCGAGCCGGCCAGTCGCCGTCTCATTACCATAAACCTCACGCCTCCCCCCGTGTTTACATGCACTGAGGTGTTTCTGAAACATGAAGCCTGGGTTGTGTAATCAGGGAATTACAGAAGAGGAGGATTACAGAAACATGATTTTCCCTGCTCCAAGTTTCAGAGGAGTTTTAGTGGAGTCTTAGAGATCAGGTTTCTGTGAAAGTCGGACTGAGCCGTGTTGGACCAGTGATTATGTCATAAACGTCACTTCATGCAGACTCAGATTAAACTGAAAACGTCTCCTGATGCAGTAAGACAGAGACAGAAGCTCCTGGATGAGGTCTGCAGGTCTGAGCTGGAGAGAGCACATCCAAACCCAGGAGCAACTTTCATCTGAGAGTTCCTCACCTGAACCAGAACAAAGCCCGGCCCGCGTGAACTCCCCTCCTCTCCCACAGCAGCTGTCAAACGGCAGGAGGAGCGATTGTGAGTCAGACGGTAGCAGGAGTCAGTGCCATGCTCTCTGTGAGTTCATCCCCCTCTCCTGCCGGGTCCAGATAAGGAATTCTGTCTGAAGTGATGTTCACATAATGATGCTATCGCTTTAAATTTGGGGGATTCGGTGCCAGTACGGTGGCAGCGTTTCAGCACCGCGACCACGGTCTCCTGAAAAGAAGTTTCCTGACACGTTTCAAACTTTCTGATGTACTGAAAGCTTGTCTCGTGTGGTGAGTATGTAAAAAGCAGCGTTAGGATTCAGGAAGCCATGAGGCCTTTGTAGATAGTGTGATACTGGTGTCCCAGTGTGGGACTTTACACTACAGAGCTGAGGAAAACAAACAGCAGGAGCCATAAAACCAAGCTCAGGGTTTGAAGATTAGAGAAATACGACCATGAAGTAAATCTGTGCATGTTTACATCTCTGTGAATCATATTTAAAGCTTAATCTCTGACCAAGACCACAGCAAAAACTTAACTATACCTTAAGGATACTGGGACTTTAGGGAGATACCACAGGGATGGAGGAGGTGTTATCAACATATATCTGAGCTTAAAGAGCATGTTACAGGATGGAGACAACAGTTCAGCAATTTATATGAAAATATCGTAATAAAAATATTTTGAAAGAAATTCTGGGATTAACATTTTCTTCCGCACTCCAGTAAATCGCTTATTAGACCTGCTAAATATGCTCAAAAACTCACCAAAATTGGCACACACATTGTGAGCGCTCAAAAATTACATATGTTACCACCATGACCCCCAACATCCCATAATATATTCTCTAGCGCAAAAATAGCTCTCAAAAACACACTATAATGGCTCTAACGGAGGCTAGGAATGTCGTAGAGAGATGATACCAACGCCAAAATGTTCGTCTCACTGAGATGCGCAAAAAAGGTAACAGGTGTTTTTGTGTATCTTGAACAGGAAGCTAGCAATTTGCCTTTCAAAATAAGATTTCTGCCAAAATTATCTCCTTCCAAACCATAAGAAGTATCGGCTTGAAATTCGCTCACATGACAGACTAGACCCTACTCTACAAAAGCTGTGCGGGAAGTTGTTTTTTCTGTCCCGGCTTTCAAACAGTGAGCCCTCAAAGTCGGTGAACGCTCTCAGCTCCCTCCATGTAAACAGATGGGATTTTTCATTCCTGACCATGAAGGCTGCAGATTTGGGCCTCTAGACAAAAAAGTAAAAGTTGTACAGCTTTAAAAATAACATGAATGGATTCCTGACAACATTTCCCACAGAAATATCCTATAATTTACACAGATTGGGTCATCATTCTGGCCTATATACCATCCCACCATCAGCCTCACTCAGACCTGGCTCTGGTATTCCATCCTGAACGCCATCAGATCACCAGGCACAGCACCTTCCTGCTGAAAACGGGCGCCACAGACGACCACGTTTTTTGAGACTGATGCAGAAATAAAGTCTAGTCTCTTCACCTCCACAAAACGAGCCCGAGCACAAAGCTAACTCCACTTTTCCCCATACTGGGGAAAAAATTGACTTAAATTGAGTCGGTATTTTAGCATCTAGAGTAAATATAGTCGAACCATCTTAATGAATGGTCAAATAAACAATACACTGGAAGAAACAACCAACCCGCCTGCTGTCACTCACTACCACTTGTGCACATTGGAGTCAGGGAGTGCGAGTCGTCGTGTTACCTCGTATGACGCCATGTTTTAATCAGCTATTCTGAAAACAGCTGCTTCTTCCTGTAAATTAAACGTTAATTTACAAATAAATGAACCTGCGTTATGCTCTTTAAGAGTCTACAGAGACACACTGAGGGAAACCTCCGAGCGAACACGCAGGATCAAAGTTATTTAATGGTCAAATTTTTGCGTCGTAAACTTCATCAGTAAAGTTGCTTGAAGCTCAGCGAACCAGTGAGTGAGCGGCCCGTAACAATGATCCAGCAGCTGTGAGAGCTGTTAATTGACATTATTAGCCCTGGAAACAGGACTAATAGGATTTGGGGAAGTTTTCAGAGCTTATATTGCTCATTAACAACATTAAATATCCGGACATGAGGGTTCAAGGGTAACTGCTACGGCACGCTGACCACAAATAAAACAGCAGCGCTGCAGCCACACCGTGTCCTCTCTGCTAATTACTTTTCTAATGAGGGCTTAACGAGGATAAAGTGGCAGCTCAGGAAACTTTGGTCTCAGGTTAAAGTGGGAATAACTCTAACTGCTCAGAGCATCACCCACATGATCAGAAAAGATAAACCTACATGTGTTTGGATGTTTGTTTTCTCAGACAGTTAAACGGTGATGCCCTCCTCTGAGCTAGCAGATTTCCTGTCACAGTGAAACTTTGGGGAATAAATCGATGATAACTGCGTCTTTATCGGCTCCAGAGCGACCCTCAGCTGCAGAGGCCAGAGGAGCGTCTGTGTGAGCCTGTATGATACGAGGTGTGAGCATAATGTAGAGACATTAAGAGCAGAGACAGGAGCCTGAAACGTTTGTTGTGAGCCTCAGATCCTCTGACTTTGCAGGAGTAATTGGCGCGTTGTGAAGGGCAGATATTTATGCCAGTTTAGCAGCAGACTGTCAGAGATGGATGGGGCTGTGCCTGCTGGTGACAGACGCCGTTAAAGAGATCTCAGAATAGTGACTGCTCAGGTTTCCAACAACAAAGCGCTTCGATAAATTCAAGAGAAAAACAATTCACTTTGGCGCGGCGCCGCTGGAAAAGAGGTTGTGACCTTCAGGCTCGTCTGTGCTGAATCCATCTGAAGAGGATCACTCATGGCTCGCTCATAAAACCACGTTTTCACTTCATCTCTGTCTTAATGCCTCATTCAGCCCTTTGACAAGTGCCTTAGTTAGTCATTCAGCTCTGTGTGTCGTACTCGAGCGTCTGAGCGTGAAGCCCGAGGCGGGTCACAAACACAACGCTCGCACAGAATGAGATCATCACTTTCCACAAAGTCAGACTCCTCAAACATTTCCAAGCATAATCAGCATGTGTCACTTTAATCTGGGTCTTTTTCTGATCCACGGGATTAGATCAAGGGTAGTCTGGTGCTGCGACATGCCCACCAGCGTGTCATCCTCCGTGGGATCAGACGGAGCGCGAGAACTGAGGAGCTTGAAAGTGTCCTTGATGCTCCTACTTAAAGGCAAATGCCAGACGTTTTAATAACCTGCGTATCTCTTCTTTGAGCCCGATGACAATTAGGTCGCTGCTCGGGAACAGCAGATGCTTATGGCAAAAGCCGAAGGAACAGAGGCCTGGTACTTGAAAAGGAAACGGGATGAAGAAGGTTTAATTAAGGAGCAAGAAGAAAACCATCTGCAGCTGAAGCAGAGAGGAGCGCGTTTCAGACGACGTTTGTTTGTTTGTTGGGTCTGATGGTGAGACGGCGTGACGACACTTTAAATGTTTCTGTCAGAGTTCAGGCGATGAGCTGTTAGCTGTTAATTTCTGTAAATAAGGAACAACATGGGACTGATGATGGAGGGTTTCCTGCTCTTACACGTGGTCACATCAGCCGAGCACAGGAAGCGTCCTGGATGAATGCCCACAGCAGCTCGTCTGAGTCTGCCTTCACGCCTCCTCCTCCTCCTCTCCTCCTCCTCCTCCTCTCCTCCTCCCATAGCTCCTGACATGTTCCCCTCTGTGAATAGTTGTCAAAATGTTCAGTCCATCTCCTGACCCTGCCTGTATAGGAAACTTTACCAACGTCTGTTGGACTCAAATAGACTGAAAGGATGTACAGAGTCATCTGTAACTTCTACCAACTAGGTTTTTCTTTATGAGCTACTGTATTTGATCCTGTTACAGACATATGGTTACGATGAAATGCTGAGCAGAGCAATTTAACACATAGAAATCTGATTTTATTATATAACTTATTCTTCCATACATTTATTGGCTTGCTGCTCCTCCAACCAATTACCACAAATTTCCAAAGCCCAAGTTGTAAAATGTGTAGAAAGTTCAGGAAAAGAGCATGTCTACTGTTCACATTTCAACTCTCGTACTTTTTAAAATATTGAACATTTTCAAAAATCTATTAGCCTATAAGAATGAATGGAAAGTGATCTGTCACCATGGAAACCGTACAGCTGATGATGTCACAATGGATTCAGCTTAGGGTTCTGAACAGAACTTATGAATAGGACTGGTGTCAGAGTTGAGCCATGCTCACGGTCACCATGGAAACCATACAGCTGATGATGTCATTATGTGTTCTGAGTTGCAGCTAGGGCTCTGAAGACCTTTCACCTATGGCGAGCCCTTTTAACGTTTAATAGCTAGTCTGGATATGTAATACAGATATCTGTAATTCAGTTCTTCCTGTCAAATTGAACATTTCAGATATCCACAGTGACATTATTCCTATCCACAATTATAATTTCAGATATCCACAACTTCATTCCTCCGAGGACAAACCACGCCCCTTTCCCCGTTCAGGTGTGTGGGGTTTCTCATTACAGAGATCTTAAATTCAATCATGGATAGCCACAATTTGAGATGTGGATATCTGCAACTAGATTATGACTATCCATAAATCTAGTTGCAGATATCTACAATTTCATTCTGGCTAGTCACAATTCCAAATCAGGATATCTCCAACCTCCTTCCATTAAAGATATCTATAATAGCATTTATAGATATCTTTAATCACAGTGTGACTAGTCAAAATGTCGTTATAGATATCTTGAACTGGAATTGCGTATAGTCAGAATGAAATTGTAGATATCTGCAACTAGATTTATGGATAGCCATAATTTAGTTGCAGATATCTATAATCAAGGTTAGAGATATCTCAAATTGGAGATATCTTAAACTTTTATTTTAACTAGTCAAAATGTAATTACAGATATCTTGAAGCAGGGTTTTGACTAGGCAAATTCATGTTGCAGATATCTGTAATGAGGACAAAAGTTATGACAGGTATAGGAGGAGGGGCTTGCTGCAGTGAACGTAGCTCTTGTTCCCACAAAGTCATATTTCATGGCATTTTCTAAATATCTTGTCGATGACAGCAATCTCCATTTCTTCTGCTGAGAAAACTGTTAAAATGATTTTTTCTCTTCTCTCCTCCAGTTTATTTGGGTCAGTATCCAATGGGAAGCCTCACATGTCCAGCGTCATGAACACATTTCTGACAGTCAAAATCACATTTCAGATATCTCTAACTGTAATTCTGGATAGTCCAAACTGAATCAGAGATATCTGCAAGTGACATTTAGGATGGTGACGAGGTGAAGGGCAGCTTTCAGGGAGTCAGTGCAGATATCTGTAACTCAGTTTGACTAGTGGAAAGTGAGTTACAGATATCTCCAACTGTCATAGTGACCAGTCAAAACTGAATTATAGATATCTCCAAATGTATTTTTGACTAGTCAAAACTGAATTATAGATATCTCCAACTGAATTTTTGACTAGTCAAAACATAATTTTGACTAGTCAAAATTATGTTGTCGATATCTATAATGTTAATTCCGGAGAGTCAAATGTAGCTATTACATGTCAAAGGGCTTGCCATATTCACCTGCTTCTTTACATTCATTCAACATTTGTGTACAGGGAAATGGAATGTTCCTACATGTAAGGAACTGTCACCATGGAAACCATACAGCTGATGATGTCACAATGGATTCAGCTTAGGGTTCCGAACAGAGGTCATGAATAGAAGTAGTGCCCTTAAGGTTAGAGAGTAAAGACTCAGCATCTCAACACCCCCCCTCCAGTTTTCTTTATCATCTGACCCATACGCTGTGTTTGCTGTGTTTGAAGAGTGTAGTATGATTCCCCCGTATAAAGAAATAATCTGAATCTGTACGTCTCCCTGCTTCATATCCCACTCAGGTCCCCACTCTGAGCTTCATATTTACTCACCGCCTGATGACTCAGTGATATATGACCTTTACATAGCCCAGCAGGAGCAGCGCAGTGAGTCTTCAAACTGTAGTGGGCTTGGGAGTGAGTTTGAACGTTGGACACTGAAACTCACTCCACTCAGTGGTGAGTCAGGTGTTCAGTCTTTCTCCATCTTGGATTAAGATCTGTTTTGATTCAGGACATTTCCTGATCGAAGGAAACTTTCAGCTTGATATCGTCTCATATGGAAGTTTCCGGACTTGTTGAATGATTGCTGGGTGACTTTAACTGAGTGACCTTCCTGACTCCTCCAATGACAAACCCTGACATTTCAGCACCATCACTCATCTTCACTGCAGATTTATCGCCCTCATTTCCCCGACTCTGCCTTCTCCTTTCCAAAACGCAGCCTCCACATGATCCTCTATCTTTATCCCTCACTCTG
The DNA here is from genome assembly GCF_033239565.1 of Halichoeres trimaculatus. Classification (NCBI taxonomy): domain Eukaryota; kingdom Metazoa; phylum Chordata; class Actinopteri; order Labriformes; family Labridae; genus Halichoeres; species Halichoeres trimaculatus. The sequence continues at coordinate 38,775,171 of NW_027437185.1, forward strand.
CAGAGTGTATAAACATTTCTGTTGCTGTGCTTTTGTTCCAATCACACGCAGCATTGTTGATTTCAGAGATTCAGGCTGGGCTGAAGATCTAATCAGTGAAATCTGCCAGTGAAGTGATTGGTTGGAGCAAAGCCTCTGCAGTCTCTCAGGCCTGGACGGCGAAGGAATGAGGGCCTGTGCTCCATACCAAAGACTCCACAGAGCTGTTTTCATTCTGCGCGGGTCGGCCGTGCTGTCTGCTCCACGTCCTCTGAATAGAGAAGACCAGCTACGTGCCAAAGGAGCGCCCGTGTTTCCATCAGCGGCGTCCCTCCCCATCACAGCGGGCTTTCACACAGAGTTGGACACGCTGTCAGCAACAAGGAGCTCAAACCAGGCGCTGACGCTCTCCGCGGTGTCAGCAGCCCACCGCCTGTCCGCTCAGTTTCATGCTAACGCTCTCTGAGATGAATATTTCAAACCCAGCGGAAAGTTTAAAGGCCTTTAAGCCCCCGTTACAACACCACAGCTTATGAATATTTCCTGTGACGCCCCCTGTCCGAGGGTGATGTAATAATTATACGTATGGAGGAGAAAGCAGTCTTTTTGAATAAGTTATCAATGCACTGAGAGGAGACACAGAGACCTCACCTTAACGAGCGTGTCATCAACTCGTTTGCTGCAATTATCTCAATTACGCTAATCACACTGAAAGGTCGTGGAGTTTCAGCCATCCTTAGTTAACTCTCAAACTTTCACAAGTCTAAAAAAACAGCCCAACTTTTCCCATTACTGTCTGAATATTCACAGCACTGATATATTTATCTCCCAATGTCTGTTTTTGTTTACACTGAGCTCCAACTGTTTCTCAAGCCTCTTCACGTCCTTGTCAGTAACCTGTGCTTTCTCTAACTCTGATGGATATTTCTCCAAGGATCCAGTCTTTCAAAGTCTCCCCTCTTAAAGAGATAATGCAGCCTTCACGCCTCCACGCCGTCCGGCTCTGATTCAGCGCCGCTGCTCTTATTCTGAAGACTTCCTCTTTCTGCTCCACTGTAAACACACTGCAGGGAGTCAGCCCTCAATCTCTGAGCGCTCTCGCAAATATATGCAGCACAGACGGGCTAAAAGCTGTGTGTGTGAGTGTGTGTGTGAGTGTGTGTGTGTGTGAGGGCTGTTAAAAAGTCTCCCTGAAGAATTGATGGGTGAAATGTAAATGCTGAGACTTTTTGCTCCGTCAGAAGTGGGATTTGATCGCTGAGTGAATCATGGCGGGGTGCAGCGCCGAGCTCGGGGAGGAGCAATAAAACTGATCATTTGTCACCAGCGTGTCCTTAAACTTTAAAGAGTGCAGTAACCAACAATCAGAGGCACTTCTGATTAATACCACCCCTGATTACTCTGTCAGGGTTTTTAACTGCCCAAAATAATGACCCAGTAACTTCATAATGAAGCAAACGACCAAACAGCACTTTAGCTTGTTTCATAACGCTGTAAAGTAAAGTAAACAAGTATTGTTTATCGTAGCTTCATGATAAGAAAACCCAGCTTTACCTGAGCCGTGTAGCTGAGGATTGATTGACAGTAATATGGCATCACATGAAAACATCCCAGCTGCTGTCTCCATGTTCAGATGTGTTGCTGTGTGTTGCTGTGTGTTGCAGGACATGATGTCCTATTTCCTGAAGGAGCCACATGCACTAACATCCAGAGAGACAAGCAAACACTAGGAAGGAAATGTACACACACTCCTTATGTAAGATAGCATGAACATTCAGAGTTTGGTCTGGTACGGGCAGCGCTTGTAGCCAGCCAGTGGTTTTTATTCAGATTTAAAGCTCCCATCTCCTGCTCCTTACCTCAGTTTAATCTGGATCATTGATGTCTTCATGAAATGGTAGGAACATGTTTTGGTCCAAAAAGCCAATAAATCAAGCACAGCAGCATTGTTTCCAGGCTCTCATAGCCCCTCTGTTCAGAATGCTCTGATTTAGTGGGCGTGGCCTTCATATGTAAATGAGCCACCGCTGATACCGCCCCGCTCTTCCACGTCACTGAGAGCGGCGCCACGAGCTCCGAGTGCACAATGTTTAGAAAACAGAGAAGCTCCTTTACCGTAACATTACAGGCTAAAACAACAGGCTAACTGCAGCTAAAGTTAGCATCCTGAAGCTAACACAGAGACAGGGGGGACACTGAGGAAAAGCTCTTCCACCTGCTCCACAGCACACAGCATTTAAAATACTCACATTTCCAGGGTCCCAGGTTTGTTGGAGGATGGTTGGTAATGCGCCTGGATTCAGGACCAGTCTATTGGCTAGCCCTCTGTTGGACTGTCCAAAGTTGGAAAAGCAGTCGGCCGTGAAGTGACTAGCACACACATGCTCAGTTTTACTGAGTGTAGCTGGAACATTTCCTGATAAATGAACTCTAGACACTTAGTCTGTCTTCTTCAGAGATGGGAAGCTTGAGCATGGAACTGTGACTGTTTACAGCCAAAAACAGAGCAGTGATGGCTCTTCAACTTTGGCTTATCTCCTCCCGGGGAGGGGAGTGGGTGGGGAGGGGGTTTGGGGGTATCTGCTCTGGTGGACCAATCAGGTCAGACTTGCTCCTGATTGGTCAAAAAAGGGAATCGCTGACGTCATCAAATCCCCAAAATCCAAACAGCTGGTTTTAGGTCAGGATTTTACATTAACAAGCTCTACTAAGAACAGGTTTGGTCATTAAATATCACATTTTGTGGGCTGGGGGGAAAGACAAAGACCCACACATTTCACTAAAAGACTTAATAAAGAGATTTTTGCAGAATATGGGACCTTTAAAGGTTTTCCTTTTGTTACAGTTGTTACAGCCTATCCCAGCTGTCCTCTGGTGAGAGACGGGGGGTACACCCTGGACTGGTCTCAAGCCAATCACGGGGCTGACACACAGACAGACAACCTTTCACACACACCTGCAGGTATCTTAGAGTGACCAGTTCACCTGATGAGCATGAAGAAGGACAGGTACGACATGTAACCCCACACAGAAAGGCCCACGCTCCTGAACCAGGACTCCAGACTGGTGACCCAGAGCTAACCACTGTGCCACTGTGCAGCGCTGCATGGATCATTGCTTCATAAAAACCCCAAAATACACGCCAAACACACAGGTTTCTGTGACCTCTGTCCCTGGTTTGGGCTTTCAGGATTAAAAACAAAATTAAAGACAAGACTGGTTGTGATTTTGGGCCAATGCGGTGACTTCCACTACAGAGTCATGCATGTTTTTGACAAGTTGATACGTCTCATCTGTTACAGTTTTAATTTGAGGTCTTTTTTTAAGCATGATTGGACTTAATCCAGTGAAGTAGTTTTTGCTTTGGAGGGATTGGAGGTATCACAAAAAAATTTGGAAAGTTTCTGCCAAAATCAGAGCCCTCATTCATTTTATCTTGTTGTGCTTTGTTTTGTCAGGTCTGTTAAAATGGGTTTCGTCCACTTCCTTGATTCAGCGCTGAGGGGAAATTATTTAGTGTGAATTCAGACAAAGAGAAACAGGTCGAGTATCTCTCCTGCTTCCTCTTTGCCTTCAGCGATAAACAGACACTCAGATTTTCACAGCACAGTCAAATCATTAGCTAAATATTTATGTGTAACTTGTAATTACGGCAGGACTGACCTCAGGGGTCAAGGTCTAAACCCTCCAGGCCTGAAGCCGCTTCACCCCGGGGCGGTGGTCCAGAGTGACGCTGTGTTTCCATCCTCTGTGAACCAATTACTCCACCTTTTCCTGCCTCTCTGTCTCCTCTCCTGTTACGCCGCCGCTCGAGCACCACGGGCTGTTTCGTCGGCTGTTTGGTCGGCTGTCGCAGCGGCTTGCTCTTGTAAACAAATTGAATTTATGTAACCTTGCTGACGGGTAGGAAGTGCAGAGTCCAGGCTGGCTGGCGAGCGCGGCGCGGCCGATGTTTGGAGCCCGGTGGAAACACAGTTATTACCAGCAGAGAGAGTGAACTCACCGCCTACAGTGGCAGCCGGCTTGTTTTGTTATATGGATGATGAAGTTGATGTATGGCTCCCTTGTATGCGCTGAACAGCCACAGTCTCTCTGCCAAGTGATGAATAGCACCAATACTGTGGGCTATTGGAAAAGACCGAGGCCGACCAGATCTCATCTCTGCTCCTCTTTCCCATTTTCTCCTCCTCCATTTTTGGCACAACTCAAATAAATTGTATTGTTTTCCTCTTTGTGTTGCCCTTCCCTTCCTGCCCCTGCGTCCATACGCTCCTTTTGTGTAGCTTTAATGAGCTAAAAGGTATGCAGCCCAGCACAGGAAACCCTTGACAAAGCACTTTCCAAAGATTAAGGCTGACTAACGGCGGCGGCGTCTACTCGCCTTTGTCTCCCCCTCCTTTTCTTTCCCGCGCCTGACGGCCCGAGCAGGAGGCTGCGGCGGGAATGAGCATTGCAATAGAGGCGAGATTAGAATCGGATGTGAATTGGCTTTGAGATTGGTTTGTAGACTGAAAATAGGAGACGGGGTGGAAGCCAGGGAAAGACCGGGGACAGACGAACAATGAGAGAGAAGGTCACAAATAAAACGGCAGAGTGAGAGGGCTGGAGAGTGGCAGCGGGGTCAGAGAAAAGGGACGATGGAGGAGGATTTCGCTCATGTTTTCATGGAGAAATGCAGCAAAGCTAAAAGACTCTCCTCTCTCCATCTCTCTCCATCCCTCTTCAGCCACGCGTTTCTAACTAACGGCGTTCAGGTCGCCATTAAAGCGCTCAGGTTATTCTGCGTCTTTCACGTCGTTAGCCTCCACTAAATGAATTTAATGAGAAATTACCTTTTGTTAAAGCCCTCAAACGTTCCTCCTCCTCCTGAAGGAGGCGCTGGCTAATCCTCCCTGATGACTCCTGATTATCCTCTGAGCCTAAAACCTGCGACCACTCATGAGCGTCTAAGTCGGATTATCCATAAAACTCATATTGATGGGCGATAATCTTCACACTGTGTAACAGTACTTGTAGTTTGTTGACTGCACTCCATTTCCCAGCGTTTGGTGTCACATTATTTCCGAGCAGAGGCCTCTATCGATTATTTGTTGCACTAGGTGTCGGAGAGACGGTTTCCATAAAACTTTCATGCGCCCTGCTCTGGCGGCGGCCTCCATGGGAGCTGGTGTTTGGGTGTTAACTCTCACAAAGGGACTCCATTGATTCCTGCATTGATCCTAACCCTCTTTCCTCTTTCCTCTTTCTCTCCCGGCAGTGGCGAACATTCTGTGGCGAGAAGAAGGTACGTCTAGCCGCTTAAAGTCAGCTAATTGAATTTTTGTAATGGGGTTACTGAACTGTGATGAGAGGGATTAAACGATGTGATGCTTTCAGAGCAGATAGTGTTGGAGGCAGATATCAGTCAGCAGAGCTGTTTGACGGACGGTGTGTGACGCTGCTTCCTCTCTCCAGGTCTCGGCATCGGAAACATGTTCTACGTGTTTTATGAAGACGGGATTAAAGTCATCCAGCCTGTGGCGTGTGAGATCCAGCGACACATCAAGCCCAGCGAGAAGCTGCTGGCTCTGCAGGTGAGCTCTCAGGCACAGCACGACATTTAGCAGCTAGATATTTAGCAGCTAGATATTTAGCAGCTAGCTATTTAGCAGCTAGATATTTAGCAGCTAGATATTTAGCAGCTAGATATTTAGCAGCTAGATATTTAGCAGCTAGATATTTAGCAGCAAGCCTTTAGCAGCTTGCTATTTATCAGAATCACCTTTATTCACAAAGTGTCTCAAGAATACAAGGAATTTGACCCCGGTTGACCACGCTTTCTCTGTGCATTTGTTGTAAATACACACTAAATATTACAAATTAAAAAAAAAAAAATCTGGAGCCTAAATAGTAAGAAAAAATAAATAAAAAATAAATAAAAGTTACAATAATAATAATAATAATAATAATAATAATAATAATAATAATAATGATAATAATGAACTTTGTACAGTGAAGAATAAAAAATACACACAGAATTAAGTTAAAATAAAATGAAATCAAACTAGATATTAAAACTGGAGCTTAAGTAGTAAGAAAAAAATACATTCTAAAATAATAATAATAATAATAATAATAATTATAACAATGATAAATGTCGAGTAGAGGGCCGACAAGCCCTTGTGGGTTTTTTTGGCCCCTCATGTTTTCTTGAAGTTACTGTTTTTTTTCTGTTTCATAATTATGAAGTGTTACTTTTTTTGTTTTGTTTGTTCATCTTTCTATATGTGTAATGAAAAAATAAAATAAAATAAAAATTAATAATAATGATAATAATAACAACAACAATAATAATAATAATAATAATAATAATAATAATAATAATAATAATAATAATAATAGAGAAGAATAAAAAAAACTACAGAATTAGGTTTAAAAAATTATATGAAATTAATAATTAATTAATGTATTATTATTATTATAATTATTATAATTATTATAATTATTATTATTATTATTATTATTATTATTATTATTATTATTATTAATACATTAAAAAATAACTATCTTTTTTTTAAGTGAGACAATGTGTGCCAACCTGAGGAGCACTTGGACCAGACCGTAGGAACAGATCACACTTTACACAAACTTTTCACCCTGATGTTAATGTGACTGATCAAACCCTGTGAGTCACTGAGCTAAAAGAGTCAGAGCCTTTAACTTTTTAGAAATGTCTCAAAGTGAATGAAACGCGTGAAGTTAAATGTGAAAAAGGCTTCAGCTTGTGTCAGTCACACATTCACTCAGCTCACTTTTCAGCTCTAAGCTCTAACTCTGAGCTAAAACTGAGGTTTGAAGGTCAGACACAGAAATACACCATGGCAAGTTTCCATCCTTTATGCTAATACAGGATTTATTGTCCTGAGTTACTGTTTTTAAACCTAGTGTAAAATAAATTGAAGAACTTTCCCTCATCACTGATCTTTTACAGAGTCCTCGATCTGATGCTTCCTTTGGAAAAACTCAGGCTAAATACACTCACCACCCCTCACACTGATGCTAAGCTAGGCTAAGCTAGGCTAAGCTAAGCTCACTGGCTGCTTGAAGCACCTTTGGTATTTAGGGCTCATACATCGTTTGGCATTTTGGGTTTGGAGTTAAACCTCAGGCTTCAGGAACAAAAGCTGGTTTTCATTAAAGAGTTCAGTTTCAGTTTTTTGATGAAAATGTTTCATCATAGTCTTCATCAATGAAATAAACATGGCTAACAGACATAATGACCTGATGCTTTTTTTTAACTTAAGATAATAGTTCGGATTCATTTTCTAGTGGCACAAACCTCAGCTGGAATAAAATACGTTATGGATGGATTAATATAATTTTACTTTGAACTTATTTTGTTGGTTTTGTGGCTCTCAGTGCTGTTTTTATCACCTTTTGTTTCCACCCTGAGCTGAAAGGTTCATCCACACTTCACCACCTGCTGCTCGCCGCGCAGCCAGCGAAACAAACGTCAGACCGTTGTTTTAATTAAGCAGATCCTTCAGAGTGGGATTTTATTTTTCTGAGGTGTAAATCTGGAAAGAAAGAGAAGTGAACTGAGAGTTGGATCAGCGTTTGTGGTTTTGACCCTTTGTTCTCAGCATTCAGCAGCTCCAACAGTCAGTCTGTGTGTTTCAGGCCAAAAATGATCACGTTTATGTAACGCTGTTCATCGTGAGGAGTTTTTATGATCAGTGGTATCAAACAGAAACAGTTAAACAGAAAAGTCTTTGCTTTAAATCATCATAATGACCTGTACAGTCAAAGCCATAAACACTGAAACATTCATGTTGTCGTCGTGTTGTCCCAGTGATCTCCCGCGGGTGAAGAGGAAAGCGTCTGCGTTCCAGGATTAAATAATTCAGTAATGTGTGACGCATATGATTTATTATTCTCGGGGCCTGACAAACAACACTTGACGCGTCCCGTTGGCTGACCCAGTAAGAGCTGCTCCGATCAATCATCAGGAGTCGATGGAGTTTGTGCAGGGATCTGGCTCTGCTTCGTAGTCTCGAGCAGCCGAGGGCGAGGAGTCGCTGTCATACTTGTAAATTCAGGGGACACAGCCTCTAACGACCCCGCCACCGCCACCACGGAGATGATTTGCACCCTGATTTGATGTCCTACCTGATGCACCTGCAGTGATTAATGGTGATGTGGTTTTCTCTTTCTCTTTGTGACGGATGCTGAAATAAAAAAAGAGTTTCCTCTGTTTTCGGCGTCTCATGGCTGATAACAGAGCTGTAAATCACACACTTTAGTTTCATGATACCACAAACATTAAGAGCTTAAAACAGGTGGCTTCAGATTATCACACATGCTGAGAAAATGAATGCTTCATGTTAAATTATTTATGCAGACAGCTGTTTTTAAAACGTTGTGCATGCGCATAAAGACGTCTCCCGTTATAAGAATATTTGACGGACATGTTTCTATAAAAAAAGTCGACTCTCCTGCAGACACTGAGGCATTAGCATTCATTTGGAGTCCTGTTTGTGTCTGCGTTATGATTCCTGGTCCAACACCCCCCCTCTTTCAGCTCTGTCTCTGGTTTGCTCTCACTCCTGGGGGAAATATCTGGCTGTACGCTGGGTTTATCAAAGCCTTTACTCCGTTCTTTTTTTGACTGAATAAAGTAGCTGGCTAACAGTGGGACTTCTTTTCCTGTCAGACTGCTCCAGAAGAGCAAAAGTTGTTGGGTTTAAAACTATGAATTCCCTTTAAGATGATAAAATGCTCTGCAAAGTGAACACAACCTGCAGAGCTGGAAATAAAGGTTCAGGAAAGAAATTAGGAGACTGCAGCTGAAGTCTCTTTATGAGGGTTTCTGTTAGTTAAAAGCCCTGTGAGGAGTTTCTAAGGGCTCCTGAAATAGTCTGACTTTTATCTATGTCCATAATAATAACCCATGATTATAAATAAGATTATCAGATCCACAATTGGTGGTTTCTAACTGTTTTTCCTCAGTGTTCAGGGTCTGGTGGGACTCACAGGCTGTATGATATACGTACGTGGTCTCGCTAACATCACCCATCAGTTCCTGAACAGAGTAACAGAGCCTTTGGTCGGCAGCAGCCATATTGGAAACAGGGGGGCTTTGAGCCTCCCCGCTAACAGCTACAGGGAGCCAGACCTGTTCGTCACATGAGCGGCACCTCTGATTGGGCAACTTCTAATCTTATCGTCTTAACTGCTAAGTCAGAAAAAAATCTTCTTTTTAACTCTACTTTTCTTTGTTCAACTCCACGAGGTAAGGTATTTATAAACTGTTACATAGCGCTGTAGTATGAAACCTGACAACAAGCTAACTTTGTCAGTTTGTAGCGTAGCTTAGCAGCTGCTATATTTCTCTCTCCTCACAGCCCGGTGCTCTGAGACGTGTCTGTAACGTGTAACGTTAGTGAATCCTGGTTCTGTCCTACCAGAGCTCATCTACCAACTCCAACCTCACCAAGCAGAGCTAACGTAACCTGGCTCTTCATTTTATTGATAGACTCTCAAGTTTGGACAGACCACTGCAGAATAACTGCTGACTGTGGGCTGGAGTCAGCGTTGATTAAATTCAATCCAAGATAGCTTTATTGGCAAGACAAGCATACATAAACATCAACATGAAATTGAATTGAAATAAGTGAACATTACAACAAACAGCTTAGCTCATGTTTTAGCCTTTAGCTCATATTTTAGCTTTTAGCTCATGTTTTAGCCTGTAGCTCATGATTTAGCCTTTAGCTCATGTTTTAGTCTTTAGCTCATATTTTAGCCTTTAGCTCAATATTTTAGTCTTTAGCTCATATTTTGGTCTTCAGCTAATATTTTAGCCTTTAGCTCATATTTTAGTCTTTAGCGTATGATTAAGCCTTTCACTCATATTTTAGCTTTTAGCTCATGTTTTAGCCTGTAGCTCATGATTTAGCCTTTAGCTCATGTTTTAGTCTTTAGCTAATATTTTAGCCTTTAGCTCAATATTTTAGTTTTAGCTCATATTTTAGTCTTTAGCGTATATTTTAGCCTTTAGCTCATGTTTTAGTCTTTAGCGTATGTTTTAGCCTTTCACTCATATTTTAGCTTTTAGCTCATGTTTTAGCCTGTAGCTCATGATTTAGCCTTTAGCTCATCTTTTAGTCTTTAGCTAATATTTTAGCCTTTAGCTCAATATTTTAGTCTTTAGCTCATATTTTAGTCTTTAGTGTATATTTTAGTCTTTAGCTCATGTTTTAGTCTTTAGTGTATATTTTAGTCTTTAGCTCATGTTTTAGTCTTTAGCTCATATTTTAGCTATTAAGTCCATTTGATGGCACTTCACTAACCGTCGATGTTTAGCACTAATAAACAGTCCACTCACCTTTTGAAGTTTAAAAACCGAGTTTACAAAATTTACTTGTTGTCATGTTTAAGACGATAGTGCCAAGTTATAAATACATTACTTTGACTCTTTGTATTCAGTTAAAAGAAAAAAAAAAGAAAAAGAAAAAGAAAAGCAGAGTTAAAAAGAAGACCTGCTCTCCAAAACAAATGCACGTCTTGGCAACAGCCACATCCTGTAGAAGGTGATTGGTTGTGCTCATGGGAAACTGAGTCTTTATCCTGGAAAAACATTACTGACATCAGCCATGGCTGTCAAAGCAATCAATGATTTATAAACTCGTTAAAATACTTAAAAACAACGATTCTGATTTTAAATCACACAAAGACAAAACAGTTTCACACTGATGGTTTTAGATAAGAGGGGTTGAGAAGTCATTTCTTTGGGAGCACAATCCTGTACTTTCCAGTCTTTAGCGTTGCTGTTGGATGATCCCACGCCACGCTGACACAGACATTCAGAGCGGTTTGATCTGAAGCTCATCAGACGACCTCGGAGCCACAGCTGTAACATGGAGCCTGGTCCTGAAATAGACCTGATCCATGTGGAGCTGAAAGACTCAGGGTGGTGTCCTCCTTCCTGTGGAGCTGCAGCTCAGAGGCTCATTGATTAGCCTAACAGTATAGATGTAGGCGTATAGATGCTGTATACGGTCCCAGCCCCTCAGTGTGTTGGCAACAGGAGACAGAGTGAGCTCTGGGCCTCCTCAGCGTTGAATCAGTCTTTATTTCAGTCTCAGTGTTGACTTTCCAAGTGTTCAGAGCGTTCAGAGCGTTCAGAGCGTTCAGAGCGTTCAGAGCGTTCAGAGCGTTCAGAGCGTTCAGAGCGCTCAGAGCGCTCAGAGCGCTCAAAGCGATCAGAGCGTGCTGCTGATGGCGTCCTCTTAGATTTACATGTGTTTCTGAGTGAACGCCGCTCTCATCAGGGAGCCGTGAGCTTATGGGAAAGCTGTTACACGTAAAGCGATGCCATGAATGCACAACAATCAGCTGAGTGTTCCTCTGAGAGATGTGCTGTATTAGGACATCAATCACTGCGCTCGCTGTGATGTCAGCTCGGCGCCGTCACAGGGGGGTCGTCGTATGAACACACGAGGCCGCTCCCAGCACGCCGCTCACATTCTCCTCTCCATCAGAGGACGGCAGTGATTGATTTGTTTGTTTCCAGTCCGTTATCATTAACCGCCGTGCTCTGAATCAGGCTGTGACGCTGCTCGTCTTCACTCTGGGTTAGGAAGGAGGAGACTCGCTGTTAGCGCCTGGGATCTCCATACACACAGGAAATAATGGAGATTTACTGACAATAAATTCAAATTAAAATCAATCTTTATTGGCATCAGGGTTTTTTATATTATCTTTTAAAACATGTTACCAAAGCCAGTGTACAAAGAAAATGATCTAGAAAACATATCAATCAGAAAACACATATAAGGAATAAAAAAGTGATAACATCAATCTAAAATAAATTAAATATTAAAATGAAAGAAAAAAATTAACTGACAATAATCTTTATTATACAAAATCAGGACACGTTCAGTTTTAATCCGTGGGATTAAACTTTGGATCAGTCTGTCTGCAGAGTTTAAGGAAAGGATTTTAACAACAAACAAGGTTGAAGACAGAATTAAATCATGGTGCAACAGCAAGTTGTTATATTGTATTATACTAAATAAAATTAAATTATATAATATTAAATAATATAAAATTGTATTATATTTAAAAACATTACATTATATTTTATTATATTATTTAAATTAAATTAAAATATATATTTTATATTATATCATATAATATTATAAAGTACAATATATTATATTTTATATTTTATTATATTATATCATATTATATTTTATTATGTTATATTATATAATATATTATATTATGTTATATTATATTATATATTATAATATTATAGTACATTATGTTATAATATATAATATAATATTATATTATATTATATTATATTATATTATATTATATTATATTATATTATATTATATTATATTATATTATATTATATTATATTTTATTATATCATGTTCCATTATATCTTATTATATTGTATTATATTACATTAATAAATCATATTATTTAATACTATATTTAATTAAATTAAATTATTTTATATATTTTATTAAATTGTTTTTAATTATATAAATATTGTTGTTGATTTGACAATATGTTATTGTTTCATTTTAGATTGTTTGCAAAATTGCAAAATTTCTTCATTTCAACTTTTTGTTTGAATATTTTTTTCTTTCTTTTTTCTTTCTTTTACGTTTTTCAAAAAAATCACTTTCAATTAACCAACCAATCATATCTGCATGGACATAGATGTTATTTGTTACCTAATAACACCTTATTCACTGTATAATACATAAATATAAATTTTAATATAATCATATAAGACTCTTTATACAGTAATGTATAATTGCTGTATTTTTTTAACACTTGAATTTGAGGAGATCACAGTACAGTCATGTTTTTACAAATGAAAAAATAAATAAAAATGGTCTGATATAAAAATCTAGTCATTTTGAAACGAGACGCTGTAGGTTTTCTCGCTGTAGATTTTCTCGCTGTAGATTTTCTCGCTGTTTCTGCCTTGAGGGAGTCTGACTCCTGATAATCAACAGCTCATTTATGCTTTTTCTCAGTTTCTCTCTTCACTTTCCATCTCTCCAAGCAATTTTCTGAGCTCTAATAAGATCTGAGGATCCACGAGCCCGTACAGCAGGAAACACGTCTTATTGGCTGCAGAGGGAAATCAGTTTGAGCTTATTGAAAACATTAGAGTGGAAATCAGGCAGAAACCAGCCTCATGGATACAGAGTTTCTATCTTTTAATGTTTGGTGAGCCCGTGTGCGGAAGTGTGAAGTTATTAGGACGGTCTAATCTACCAAAGGTTGACGACGTCTTTTAAAAAACGCCTGGAGAAACACCTCACATCACTGAAGGGGTAACACAATCCTCATGCGTCTCTAAATGTCACTGTCAACATCCACCAGTGAAAAGAGAAGAAACCTCCTTAAAATTTATTTAGCAGCAGTATATTTTTACTGCTCCTTTCAGGAGATACAGAGCAGCATGGCATTGTACCGCCGTGTCTCTGGCCGCGCTCCAGCCGCGCTCCAGCGCCGTAAACCGTCGTATTCAGTCAGGGTTTTATTGGATCCATGAAAAATGTATACTGCTCTGTGTCTGGAGAACGAAGCATCTCCATAACAAAAGGAAAAACATATCTGCAGAGCTAAGGAGCTGTCAGTGTGCTGCATGAATCATAAATATATGATGCTCCCACACCTATATGGACATATGCAGCTCTCATAAACACTGGGAGGATCACAGCCGCCTCCATTCACACCCTCTGCTGGCCGGCAAACCTTGATTTCTCACCCTTAAAGGTGCAATAAGTGAGATCTTTACAGCACTGCAGCACAAAATGAGCTCAGAGTGGGTCTGCAGGGTCTGCAGGGTCTGCAGGGGTCTGCAGGGTCTGCAGGGTCTGCATGGTCCATCTCCTACCACTCAGTGATCACTGCACCGAGCAGAGGCTTCACTCCTCCTTCTCACCTCCTCTGGATCACATCAGCAGACAGATGGAGCTGGACTCCTCACAGGAACCAGCTTCAGAGTCTGTACTGGTCTTTCATAAGGAGCCAAAAGCAGCGCGGCTGATTCAGCTCCACATCATGAAACAACCTTTTCACAAGAATTATTGTTTCACGTCTGTCCAAATTAACCCTCCTCTACGTGGGCGAAACTCAAGGTGACAGCGGAGAACAGAGGAGTCAGGGGATGGAGTGGAGATGAGATAAAATCTGTCAGAGGAGCTGCACCTCCCCCTCGCTCCTGATAGAGTTCACTGGAGTTCATACATTACCAAACGCTCCTCTAACCGAGGAGTGGAGGAGTGGAGGAGTCGGCCTGTGGGAAGGCACTTGTCATCTCCTGCCTCTGAGGCTGTAAATATGGGAGAAAGAGTTCATCCTGCCGTGCAGGAGCCCTTCATTCATCCTTTACCGGCCGGCGGCTCCCTAAATCCTCCCACAGAGCCGGGAACAGATGACTGGGCAGAGCCAGGAGGTCTGGAGGGGGCAGAGAGGAGGAGAGCTCCAGAGACAGAAGGCGAGAGGAGGAGTCCTCTGGCCAGAACGGGAGAGACGCCAAAACTGGAAGTAGAGCAGCGACACGTCGTCGGCTTTGTCGAGGGGATTTCATGGGACAAATAGGAACAGAGACTTTCCAAGTGTTTCCAAAGCTCGTTTATTTCACAGAGCTGCCAAAATAACACAGCTCACACCAGGTCGTATTGTTGTACTGATGATTAAAGACTCTGACACTAAATAAAATCCTGTGTTAACATTTAGTTGAACTAAATCTTCATCCCATCTGTCAATAAAGCCTGCCACCGCTCTACTTCACCTCCTACAACATCAACAGCCCACCAACTTTCCATGCACCTGTGGCTAACCTCAAGTTTTACAGCCCTGGGAAGATAACCACATCTACAAAAAGACTAATCAGGAAGAAAATACAGATTTTAATTCTGTGTGGATGGATTCACTTAACTGACAACGTGCTGGATTAATATACATGATTGATATGTGGCAAGACATTAACAAACAACAAAAAAAAAAAAATATGATGAGTTGGGCAATATTATCATTATATGTTATCAAATTTTTTGAAATTTTTGAATATAAATAACATTTGAAAGATTTTGTGCAAATTCTGGAAAATTAAAAATGTTGATATTTTTACAAACTTTCAAAACTTCAAAACAATTGCAAATGTTTTAAATGTCAAAACGTAGTGTAGTTTTTGCATACTTTTGCCATTTCAAAATTTTTTGCAATTTTGAAATTTTAGCAAATTGTTGAAATTTCTAAATTTATTAAAATGCAATTCAGAAAAACCTTTTTTTTTTTTTTCATTTTTGCAGTTTTTAATTTTTTTTTTTTTTTTTTTTTACATTTTTTTAAATTCGCATTTAAAAAAAATACATCATTTTCTAAATTTGTACAGTTTTTGAATCTTTTTAAATTTTTGTAATTTTTTAAATTTTAGTTTTTTGGCCTAACCCTTTTTGCTTATTTATTAATAAATTTATTAGTTTTTGTTTTTTTTTCATTTATGCAGTATTTTAAATGTTTGCCATTTTATAAATTTTCCATTTTTTTGGAATTTTTTGCATATTTATCAAAAATTACTTTTAGGGATTTTTTTTTTTTTTCAAAATTTTAAAACTTTTTTTGCATTTTCTTTTTATATTCAAAAGTTCTAGAATAATTGCCAAAAAACAAAACATTTTTTGTAATACTTGCAAATTTATTAAAAATAGAAAACTTTAACATCGCACATACAATTTTTTTGGAATTTAAAAATCTTTTTGTTTAGATAATTTTTTACTTAATTTAAACTATTTATTAAATTTCATACCCTTTGTCTTTATTGTGGAGATAAAGTTGATTTTGTGGCTCCTGAATAACTGAAATCCAGGTGAGCTGAGGAAAAATGTCTCCTCTGAAGGTAGAGGTTGCAGACCTCTGTCGTAGGTGATAAAGCGCAGGTAGCCAACAACACGGACTAACGACTGATGAGATAATTGTTTTTTAATGAGAGGTTTTTCCCGTGGTATGAAAATAATTATCTGACTCTGTTTGTTTCTGTCTCTTCTTCCAGGAGGAGGTGTGCCCCACCTCGGCGGGCGAGGGCGTTCAGAGGTGTGTGTGGTCATCAGCCGTCAACGTCAAGGACAAGTTTATTTATGTGACTCAGCCGACCCTGGACCGCGTGCTCATCGTGGACATCCAGTCTCAGAAGGCTGTCCAGGTACTGTTTGAGCTTAATGAGAAAAAAGCAGCTTCATTTCTTCATTTCCAAAAAGCCAGCAGCCTAACATCGCTGAGTGTTTGAGAGGAGAAGGAGGAGAAACCACCTCCTCGTGCTCCTTCCTCCTCAGGAGCCTCAATCTGCCGCCTGTCTCCAGGCTGAAAGAGGAGGAAGACATTTCCTCTGCTCTTTGTCTTTCCTCATCAAACTGTTGAGCCCAGAAAGCCAAAATGTTCCCACACTGATTGAACAGAAAAGTTTTCAGCGAAACCTTCGATAAATCATTTCTCCACATGGTATTTTCTGTCATCGATTCTGCTGAATGAAGGACACATTTTTTCATTAAACCGTCCCCTCAGACGCTGGATTCTGTTTCATACAACACATCGTCCTTCATCCAGAAACTCAATTATTTGAGAGCACTGAAGCTCCCTCTTCCACACAAACCGCTCGTGGACGTTCAGCAGATTTCTCTGGAAACAGCTGCTGCAAAACGGCTCCAAACGACCGCGGCGGGTTTGAGTTTTAGGGGGTTTTAACACGAGAGGGTGACGTGTTTGAGAGCTGGTTAACGCCGATCGATAGCAGGATCATAAACAACAGGATGGATCAGATTATTTTAAAACCAGCTGTCTGCACACACACTGACAGCTAACAGAGGCTAATATCAGACGCTAATTAAATCAGATTTATTTCACAGATCAGATCCTTAAAGGGGGTCATGACCCCTGGTTTCCTGGGCGATGATTGGACGTGTGTGAGTCTCGCGTCCAGACTGACACACATCTGTACGGCTCTGATTGGCGTCTCCTCCTGAACCTCGTCCAGCCGTGGCTCTGCTCCCGCTGGCTACCATCATATTTCATGAGGTTTGCCGTCCAGATTTTAAAAAATCAATCTGAAAACAATTTGGAGAATAGATTTGGGCTGGCCGCGCTCGTATTGCTTGACTGTTATGGAGCTTTTAAGTAATGAAGACATAATGGCTCTCATTCACTGAACGTCTGGCATTTATTTTGCAAATCAGTGTTTGGGAGGATTTATGTTTGTGCAGTCTTTAAAAATGACTCCAACGACTCGACGTGATGGCAGAAAATCAGACCATCCACGTCCAGCACGTCCCCACAGCAGGAGCGCAGCACAGGCTTGGTGTAAACTCCTGCTGCAGCTCGATCGACGCTTTCAAAGGAAGGATCTTTTTCAGGATCAAAGCGTGCGCTCCCTCTCCGACCAGCTTCATATCTCAAATATTTCCTGAGATTGCAACATCAGAAAAAATATCTCACTCTCTTCTTTTCATCCAAACAATTGAGGCTGCTCCCACGACCGGGATCATGTGACCTAAACGACCACAGACGACCTTTGACCTTGACACAGAGCTGTTTGGGAAGTGAAGCTGATTGAAAAACTATTTCCATATCCTCAACTTAAGTTTGTTGTTTTGACTTTGATACATCTGTTGGAGTGAAGCGTTACCTGTGTGAGGGGTATCACCTCTATAACAACAAGATGTGAGAAGTCAAACAAAGCTGTCGTTGCTATGGTAACGAATCACTGTAAGATGCAGTAATGCATCTAAAACTGCAGTGTGGGAACCAGTGAGTGAGGTAGACTGAATTTTGGAAACATGGGCACAGTTTCTGTGACATCATCCACCTGTTTCTGTCGGGGCGTTTTGAAGCCTATCGTTGGTGGAGGCCATATTGGAAATGATCACTAACAGCTATAGGACGCCCCACCTGTCAGTCAGCTGAGCTGAGCCTCTGATTGGACAAACTCAGGATCTTAATTTCTTAAAAACCACTGAGTTATAAAATGTTTTAGTCCAGACCAGAGACAGTTTATGATCCAGGCTGCTACATTTACTATTCGTCATTAAAACTGTCAAAGCTGGCTTTTTGTTTGGTGTGTTTGTGGTTTCTGAACTCAAGGCTTCAGTTTACTGCAGATTTGGGATTTTGCATAAACTTCACTCCAAAAATGTGACTGAGCTTAATTAAAATTTAAATTTTTATCAGTTTCCCATATGAAATAGTCTTGATATTTGCGTAAAATTGGCTTTATTATCAGTAAATCCAAAATATTTCAATCTGTGATTTTATTGTTTTCTGTTTAGTAATTTTGTTGGAATTTACTTCAATGAATCAGTCATTTTAAATCAAAGTTGAAATATCGAAATATGCTCAATTATATCAAGAGTCACTTTGTTGCCTTAATTAATTAATTAATTTTTTTAAGTAGATAACTGTGAAACTTTTCTGAGAGTACCTATTATATTTTTGCCTCATCAGGAAGCACTGAGTCAGGAGGTTTCCAAACAGCCTGTGTTACTGACTCTGCTAACGACCCCACACGACGACTCTGACCCCTAAATTGCACCACATGCGCTGCGCATTACAGCATCACACCGCGCCACACCGCGCCCTTGAAGCGTACTACGGAGCACTTAGCTTCCATTGTAATCTCGTAAATTCACTGTCGATAAGAAAGCACAAGACAGGAAGTCACGGTGTGAAGATTAAATTAAACATAACGCACAAACTCTTGAACGTAAATTTCCCCAATGTGTTATAAATACGTCACATCTGGAGGCAGGTGCATCAGGTAAACAGTCGGTCAGAGGATCCCAGACGCAGCATGACGCCATGGATGAAGAGAAGCTGATCCTGGAAGTGGATAAGTTCAACATTCTGTATGATCCCAAACATCCTTTTATAAGGATACAGGCAGAAAGGACAAGGTGTGGACTGACATATCAAAAGTTATGGGAGTGGATGGTGATCGTGTGAGATCGCTATTTACACGAGAGCCTGTGACTCTCCGAGGACCAGCTCGCCAGCCCTCCGGACTGAGCGGCGCAGCACGGTGCTTCCAGTAGGGTTTGACAATCGGAGCAGGACCGCGGCGGTCTTAGGGGTTAGAGGCTTTGGTTCTCAAGTTACCATGACCTCCAAGACTTAAGCCCAGTTTCCACTAAAGGGACAGCCAACTGTGCCCCCTTGTGGTGGGCGGCGTGTAAGCTGGATGCTGATAGCTGTAAAAGCTACGTAATAACAGTGTGACACAGCGTACCCCGCTTATAAATCCAACGAAGAAGAAAAATGTGACACAGTAAACAAAGAGCAGCAATAAAGACATCCAGCGATTCGTCTTCTCTGTGATCGTCATGTGTCTCTTTGTTACAAAGATCAATCAAGCTTTGTTTCAGAGAAGTCTGTGAGCCACCAGGAGAAATACAGCAGCTGCTGTCACACAGGAAGTGACCATTCTTTCAGCCAATCAACAGACTGCAGAGTTTCTAGCTCCACCTACTGGGGTCGGATCAGTTTAGTCTGACACTCCAACAGAAGGGAACCAGGAAGGTAGACGGTACGGGTCGGTGATTTGGGGATTAGTCAGTGGAAACGCCACAAAATGTGAGCTGTACTGAGACGAACTGAGCTGAACCGCTCGGAAACAGAGCTTTAAAAACCTTCAGAGACATGTTTCACCATCATGTGATTTTTTATCTTTGTACCTTTTTGAGATCAACCAAATCTCTCCACCTGGCTCCAGGTGACGTAGTGATTTGTTGTTATTTATTCCTGCTAACAAAGCCCTCCATGCTCCGTCTGTCTCACCTTTTCTCCAACCTGACAGAAAATGATCCTATCAGCTGTTCCTGACTTCCCTGAATGTTTTTCCTGCTGCTGTGAAACAGATTTAACGCTCTGCCTCTCAGGGAGCGTGTGAAGCCGCCCAGCAGCGCTCACAGAGAGCTGACACATGAGTTAAAGGAGAAGTGTCTCCTGATTGTGTCACAGTCACAGCAGAAGGAAAAATGATTAATTTAACGTCAATAATCTAAGTTTATCAGCTCCTGCTCCTCCAAATGAGGGCGTGAGTGTGTGGAGCACGCAGCCAGAGAAGAAGAAGACGTCAGAGCCTGAAGTGGACGGAGCGTCTCTCTGTTATCCAACGTGTCAGACGAGTTTAATCAACATTTCTTGACTGGTGATGCTCATCTCATTTTCAGTGCGAAGCGTCAGGATGTGAAAATTAATCAGGCTGTCGCTCAGAGCTGTTTCTGCGTGGCCACTGGAAGCTGTGTGCGCATCTCAATTAATCTGTACGGCCCTATTCATTTGCAAATGTTGAGGATTGAGTCTTAATCAGCGTGTGTCTGTCTGCTCCACGCCTCCTCCGCGGCGTTTCTCTCCGGCTCTTAGACGCTGCTCGCTCAGCTTTCAGATCAGCCTCCTCACCTCCAGCTCATCCTCTGACCTCTGACCCAGCTCGTTTCATACATACTGCAGCAGCTCAGACCTGCACTTAACCGCCACATTGATGTGTTGACCCGGTAACCCCGGAGCCCACCTCTTCACAGAAACCGTAACCTGGCAACCTTCACAGATAATGTAGCATCGCAACCAGCCCCTGCTGCTCCGTCTCAGAGAGTGAAGCTGGCGATCCCTCAAACACAGCTCCGTTTATTTTCTGAGGGGATCTTTATTTTCTGAGACGGGCTCAGAAAGCAGCACATTTCCTGTGTGACAGCATTCAGCGCGTTTCCAGCGAGCGGCGTGGAGTTAATAAGCATTGAACCCGTCAACTTTTTTCTCATCACATTTATTTCCAAAGCTCCAATCCAAACTAAATTTCTCCCAGACATTGGTATAAACTCAAATAATCCACACATTAAAAGAAATCACAACGTTCAGGTCCATAAATAATGATTATGGTGAATTCAGTACGATAACACAGGAAAAGAGTATTGAAGACGCTAACTGAGACTCATCTAATACTTAGTGGAGAAGCCTTTGTTAATTTAAAATTTTTGTAATTTTTTGAATTTTCAAAATTTGTTTGAAATTTTTTGCATATTTTTCACATTTTACTTTTATAGATTTTTTTTTAAGTTTATAATTTTTTGGAGAAATATATAAAATTTCCAAAAAAAAAATAAGAAATTTTGCAAATGACCAAAATTTCATTTTTTAATATTTTTACAAAAATTATAATTTTTTTTAATAATGATAATTTTTTAATTATCATTATTATCGGCAAATTTTAAAAGAATTCAATTTTTCAAAACAAAATTTGCAAATTTTAATTTTAACTTGCGAATTTACTTTTATTGATTTTTTTTAAGTTTATTTTTTTTTTTTTGCAAATTTTTAGCATTTAAAAAAAATGAAATTTTGCAAATGACTAAAATTTCATTTATATATTTGTACAAAAATTATAAAATTTTGAAATAATGATTTTTTTTATTATTATTATCGTTTTTTTTTGCAAATATAAAAAAAATCCATTTTTCAAAACAAAATTTGCAAATTTTTGCCACAAACAACTTAGAGAAATTTAATGAAGATTTGGCAACTTTTTGATTTTTTGGTAAATTTCTTAAACATTAAAAAAACAGATCACATGTATCATTTTATAAATCATACATGTGAGTCTTCATGTATAGAATTCTTTTTACTTTTTTGCCTTTATTGTTACAAGATAAAGTTGATCTTGTGGCTCCTGAATGACTTTAATCCAGGTGCGCCAACGCAAAATGGCTCCTATGAAAGTAAAGGTTGCAGACCCTTAAGAGATTGATTTTCTTTTTCTGAAACCATTTGAGAGTCAACTTTGCCGTGTGCTTTGGATGGTTGTCCTGCTGGAAGGTCCAGCCACGTCTCATCTTCATCATCCTGGTGGATGGCAGCAGATTCAGATCAAGAATTTCCCCATACATGGCTCCATTCATTGCTCCGCCAGTTATATGAAGTTTGCCAACACCATGAGATGAGAAACAACCCCATGCCATGATGCTTCACCTCCAAACTTCACTGTTGGTGTAGTGTTTTTTGGCTGATGTGCAGAGCCATTTCTCCTCCAAACATGGTCTGTAGTATGACAGCCCAAAAGTTCAGTTTTGGTCTCATCTGACCAGACAACATTCTCCCAGTATTCTACAGGCTTGTCAAGATGCTGTTTAGCAAACTTTAAACCAGCTTCAACATGCCTTTTCTTGAGGAATGGAGTCTTGCGGGCTGAGCGTCCATAGAGGCCATGGTGGTGGAGTGCATTGCCTATTGTTTTCTCTGTAACAATTGTACCTGCTGCCTCCAAGTCTTTCTGGAGCACTTTCAGGGTGGTCCTTGGCTGGTTGAGTCCTCTTCTGACTATCTTTCTGACTCCCTGGTCAGAAATCTTCAAGGAGCTCCTGTGCGTGGCCTGTTGATGATAAGGTGGTGCTTCTTCCACTTGTGAATAATGGCTCCAACGGTGCTGACTGGAATATTCAGGTGCTTTGATATAAGTCTGTAACCAGTTCCATTCTGATGCTGAGCAACAATCAGGTTGTGAATGTCTTCAGAGAGCTCTTTGCCTTTACCCATCATGAGGTGTGTGCTATTTAACTGCTTGGTGAAAAAAACACCTTTTTTATAGGACCATCAATTTGCTCTAGCCCAGCTGATGTTGGTTTGCACTAATTGGAAGTTCAAGTAATAATTACTGACAGATTTCAGGTGGTATGGTGCATTTCCTGTCCAAAGTATTCAGCCTTTCCATGGTGTGTTCAATACTTTTTTCCTGTGTTATCGTATTTAATTCACCATAATCATTATTTATGGACCTGAACGTTGTGATTTCTTTTCATGTGTGGATTATTTGAGTTAATATCAATGTCTGGGAGAAATTTGGTTTGAATTGCAGCTTTAGAAAGTTAACGTGTTCAGGACTTATTTCCCCCGCTGTGAATCCCGGTGTCAGTGGGTCTCTGGGCGTGTCGGTCTGATCCAGGATCCCTGCAGATGTTTCTGACTCAGCCGTGGCTGTTTACAGCTCGTCAGCCTCTCGGGGACCTGTCAGCGAGCAGGTTGGCGTCCCACAGACTGTCACAGGCTCATTATTCAGCGCCTGGAGCTTTGGCTTCACGCCGTTATATTAGCAGCTGTTAATGAAGCACCTGAACCTGTCCCTCTTCCTGAATAGTCAACGAGACGCCGGCCCTGGATTAGCTTCCTGCTCTCCACATCCTCATTGAATCATTAATATGATTGACGTGCGTGAGGTAATAATAAAACACGAGCTGCAGTCAAATTTGTAACCCAATTAAAGCCTGGCTGCAGTTTTAATGAGCAGATTGTATTTCGCTTGTTAAAACCAATTAATCTTAAAGTAAACAGCGATAAATGTTTGAAGCTGCTGTGAAGTTTCCGGGCTTGATACCCGACAGATCCTCCGTCAGCGCTGGAGTTATGTGCGCATATTGAATGAGGATCTTCATAATCTTCCTCAGCTTGAAGGAAGTTGTTCGTCAAGAGAAGAGGAACAACACGAACACCTGTTTTCTCCGATGACTACACGCTCGGAGATTAGTTCGGATTCAGCAGATACTCCCGTCTTATTTGCAGAAACTCTCTCAGGAGCTGTTTGTGCGCTCGGTGAAACAATATATATTCTGCCAAAGTAAACAACACTATTAGAGCTGCAGAGCACAGCCGGCGTGCTGCGAGGAGGCTGCAGCCAGAGAGGATTCTGGGAAGAGGCAGTCGCAATGATCCTGGAGGAAGATGATTGCTTTTTCCAGCTGATGCTGAAGGTGTCTCGCCATCCTGTCCTTGTCCCATCTGAGCCACCGTCCGTCTCTCCTCAGGTGGACGAGGAGCAGGAGGAGCAGGAGGAGCAGGAGGAGCAGGAGGAGCACTTTTCTGTCACATGCTTCTCGTTTATTGTTCAGGCTGGGGATAACGCCGCCGCGTGTCAAAGAATGGATGAAAACTGAAAGCAATTACCTCAGCGTGGGAAAGCAATCGTGTCTGTCAGCACTTGATTTGAAATGCAGCTCGACACCAAACACACCTCACACACACCTCACACACACCTCACACACCTCCAGCCGGCCTCGTTAAGGAAACACTTGCTGCTGTCAAACACGTTGGACGCATTAGTCTGCAGGAAAACTTTCCTCCACACTCAGAAAGGATCTGATTGCTCTGAGCTGTTCGTCCTCAGAAACTGACCTTGGTGTGTGTGTGTGTGTGTGTGTGTGTGTGTGTGTGTGTGTGTGTGTGTGTGTGTGTGTGTGTGTGTGTGTGTGTGTGTGTGTGTGTGTGTGTGTGTCTCCTCAGACGGTCAGCACCGACCCCTTCCCTGTGAAGCTTCACTACGATAAGTCCCACGACCAGGTGTGGCTGCTCAGCTGGGGGGACATGGAGAAAAACTTCCCCACCCTGCAGGTACGGACACACTTCACGGTTTGTTTCATCCTAACCTCGTTTTTTTTTTCCTCTGCAGTTTGATTCACAGAGAAATGAGATTAAATCAGACAAACGAGCGAGGAGATGAAGACTTTCTGAGGGCGTTGTGATCCTTGGTTTATCTGATTGTGATGAACATACCTGAGAGGAGTGAAAAGACGAGTGTTTGTGTAGCGTTAACTGTAGGAATAAAAAATACGTCTCCACAGATCTTTGAGCTGAACACAAATCAGCAGAATGACTGAAACTTTCTTTCCTCTGAAAGAGTCTTTGACATCGACAGAGAAAGTCTTTGTCGTTCCTCCTCAGCAGCCTTGAACAGACAAACCCTTTCTGCTTTTCTGTCTCCGGCTTTTCTCCTCTCTCCTTCAGACCTCGTCAGAGGAGGGGACGAGAACTGGTCGTCGTTTGGTCTCAGGCTGTAACTTCTTTGATAGATGCCACAGAAATGACTGCAGATCCTTGGAAGGAGTGAAACTGATGATGAATAAAGCCGGCGCAGAAAGTATTTTGTTACTCAAAGCTGCTACAAGGAGGATCTGTTTAATGCGACTGCAGCGCCCTCTTCTGGCCCAGAGTCTCACACACACTGTCATAAAGATGTGACTTTTAACCAGGCGTGTGTTTGTTTAGGGAGAAATTTTCTTTGTTTAAGTCAAATTTTACCAGATACAACAACATGAGGTAAAGCTATTGAAACGTGACAACAAGCTAACTTTGTCTGTTAATGGCGTGTGTCAGTAGCTGGCTATATGTAGCGCAATTGGCAGCCGGTGGCCTTTGAATAGTACTCTAACCTTTAGCTTGTGTTTTAGCCTTAAGCTCATGTTTTAGCCTTTAGATCGTGTTTTAGCCTTTAGCTTGTGTTTTAGCCTTGAGCTCATGATTTAGCCTTTAGCTTGTGTTTTAGCCTTTAGCTCATGATTTAGCCTTTAGCTTGTGTTTTAGCCTTTAGCTCATGTTTTAGCCTTTAGCTCATGTTAAAGCCTTTAGCTTGTGTTTGTCTTTAGCCTGTATTTTAGCCTTTAGCTTGTGTTTTAGCCTTTAGGTCGTGTTTTAGCCTTTAGCTCATGATTTAGCCTTTAGCTCATGTTTTAGCCTTTAGGTCGTGTTGTAGCCTTGAGTTTGTGTTATAGCCTTTAGCTCATGTGTTTGTCTTTAGCCTGTATTTTAGCCTTTAGCTTGTGTTTTAGCCTTTAGATCATGTTTTAGCCTTTAGCTCATGGTTTTGCCTTTAGCTTGTGTTTTAGCCTTTGGATCACGTTTTAGCCTTTAGCTTGTGTTATAGGCTTTAGTGTCGTGTTTTAGCCTTTAGCTCATGATTTAGCCTTTAGCTCATGTTTTAGCCTTTAGCTTGTGTTTTAGCCTTTGGATCATGTTTTAGCCTTTAGCTTGTGTTATAGGCTTTAGGTCATGTTTTAGCCTTTAGCTCATGATTTAGCCTTTAGCTCATGTTTTAGCCTTTAGCCTGTGTTTTAGCCTTTGGATCATGTTTTAGCCTTTAGCTCATGATTTAGCCTTTAGCTCATGTTTTAGCCTCTAGGTCGTGTTGTAGCCTTGAGTTTGTGTTATAGCCTTTAGCTCATGTGTTTGTCTTTAGCTTATGTTTATTCTTTAGCTTTTGTGTTAGCCTTTGGCTCATGTGTTAGCCTTAAGCTTGTGCTCTATCTCTCTCATGTTTCTCTTTCTTGCCATCACCACCATCACTACAAAATTAATCACAGAAATTGTTTTTGACTGAGAAAAACTCAGATCTCTCTGATAAACTTCGACCGACAGCGTGGTGTTGTCACGGAGACTTAGACGTGCTGAGAAGTTCAGCTATGTTGGAGCTGATAATCTCATTTTACAGAGTGGATCAGGATCAGACAGATATCTAGAAGGGGGAAAGGCCCTGTGAGGAGTTCAGAAGTGATCTTGAAAGTGTTTCTCTTTTTACATATTTTCCTGTTCATGACTCCATGAAGTAAAAGTTTGATCGGTGTCACATTTTGAACAACAGCGCTACATAACTAAAAATAAATGCATCACCTCATTGCTTTGCATTCTGGGTAAGGTTTTCTTGAATACAGAAAAGCAGTGTTAAAAAGACAATCTGTTCTCCAAAACAAATACACGTCTAGAGAAGTGTCACGTCTTACAGACAGTGAGGCTCATGGGAAACAGAGTCTTTCCTGCAAACAGCACCGACTCCAGCCAAAGGTGTCGCTGCGATCGCCGTCTAACCAACCGTCTGATTCTTCCACACATGATGTAAACTTTCTGGACACTTTTAGGAGTAACTCAGGTCTCTGGGACATTTAAACGCCTTCATGAACAGAAGAAGAGTCTATTTCTGCAGACGAGTCGACGTCAGAGAAGAAGTTTGGCTTAAAGGTTAGAGAGGAGGTTTGATGACAGGGTGTGAATGGAAAACTCAGGAAAGCTTCAGCGTGAGGACATCGATGTGTGAACAGGAAGGACAGTTAATGTTTCAGTTCATTTGCCAATTTATCTGTAGTATCAATGCATGCAGCATCATACGTCCAAAAAAAGTTAAAGAGTGATTATCTCGTGCTGTTTTTCATAGAAACGAGTTAAAAATGTTGTAATTACCCTTTATTCACTAACAGAAAAGTCATTTCCTCCAACATGTGTGGCATCACCGCAGCGATAATCACCGCAGCCTCTCTTGGGTTTGCAGTTGTTGATTGGTTAAACTCTCCTAATGATGTCATTAAAAGCCAGTTACTGCTGCGTCGTGTTTACTCTGACACTTTCTGTTTCTCTGGCTCAGAGATCAGCTGATTGGATCTGGAGTTAAACTTTGAATATGAAGGAAAACAATAATATTCATCATTATTCTGGTACGTTGTAATAAATATCCTTCTGATGTAAGGGAACATGGATGACAGGAGCATAACGAGGGTGTGGAAGTATTAAAGACAGATTCAGTCTCTTTTTGATGCAGGATGATGCAGAGTTAATAATCACCTGTTTACTAAACATACGCAGGATCAAACGTGTCACAAACTGGTTGTTGTTTCCAGAAGTATCTGCCGTCTCCTCCGAGCAGCGTCTACACTCAGCTCCAGGTGATTTTCCCGCTTGAAGAATCCTTCCTGTCATCGGTGGCGCTGAAACTCATAAAGCAGAGTTTGTTGTGAGGCAATTTGCTTTGTGCATTGTGGCACAATCAAAGGAAACGCTGCCTACACACAAACACACGTCTGCTCGCTGCCATGTTTGCACACGTCTTCTTTAGACGCCAGTGACAGCGGCGCTCATCACCTCCCACCGTGAAGCTTCAGCGTCTCCGCACCGAGGGAGGAGGAGGAGGAGGAGGAGGAGGAGGAGGAGGAGGAGGAGGAGGCTGCGTCTAAAATCTCTGCAGCCAGAGCAGAGTCAGAAATGATCGCTCTGTGTTTCAGAGGTTTAATTTCAGGGCCTCCTGCTGAAATCTAAACAAAGCTGCTCACTCATGAAGATTTCTCCTCTTTGGTTAAAGTTTGAGGATCAGTGAAGCTCTGAGTGAATTCATCAGCTCCTGTTTGACTCCGCCCCCTCTCTGTGCTCCAGGTGATCAACCAGGCCAGTGGGAGGGTCTCCCATCACACCGTGCACACGCAGCCCATCGGCCGACGCTTCGACAGAGTGGACGACTTCTTCATCCCCACCTCCAGCCTCATCATCAACCACGTCAGGTACGTCCAGCGTTGTCCAGGAACTCTCCTGATGAAAACTGATCTGAAGTGAAGTCCAACCTCCATCAGCGTTTCTCTCACTGTCCTTCCTGGACGCCTCACCGCGGCGATGATTACAGCGTCTCAACGCGCTGTAATCATCGCCGTGAACGCCGAGGACGCTGAGACAATCACATAAAACGATTGTAAAAATAAACATTTGTTTCATTTGCTGAGGAGCCAACTCTTCACTGAGTTAATACAAAAGACAATTAACAAACCCTGATAAGTTTTTTAATTACTGGAAGATTAGTCTGCGTATTTATCCAGAGGGGATGTGGAAACAAACAACGACTCAAATAGAAACACTTCCTCATTTCACACAGAGAGGAGCGTTTGTTTACTGAGCTGCACAGTTACAGAAAATACACATATCGTCTCAGCGGCTTCTCTGATTGGTCGGTGAGGGGGCGCCATGACGCCTGACGGTCCATCGATGCAGACACAGGTCAGGAGGTGGAGCAGTCAGTCTGTTTTCATGTGTATTACCTGCTGTCAGAGTGGGACTGAAGGGGTGTTCATGACTTTACATCCAGCCTCTAGTGGACAGTCGAGGAAGTGCAGCTACATAGAATAATGGAAAAGAATGACTTTATTGAAATTATGGTGTTACAACAGAAGTTATCAGAGCCAGTAGAGCAATAAAACAGATACATAAGAGCTCAAATTATGACGAATAGGATTGTAAGAGTTTCAGATCAATCTGCATTAACTTTTTATTTATTTGTTTGTTTTGGTTTATAATTTATTTATTAATTTCCACGTACATTTTTCAACACATATAAACACAACACAAAAACACAATATTACAAGAATCATCATTTGCACAATGTCTGAATTTAAAACATGTTTTATGGTAACACACCTCATACAGACATGGCAGGCAGGAAGTGTGCCAAGGGGGCGCTATTATGCAAACAAACATAGGAGAGAAGGAAAAGATAAGATAAGATAAGATAGTAGTGAGGTCTCCACAAAAACTGCTCCCCCTGGTGGCTGGCTGCAGTATAGGTTAAAAAATCCATCTCCCCAGTCATTCCAGATGGGCTGTGGTCAAACTTTAAAAAATTAATACACCTGGTAGAAATGTTTCTCACGTCTGATTGTTGTGGTGATTTGAAGATATCATTTGGCTGTCTTGTATCCAAGTCCTCTTCTTTCTGAAAAGTTTTGTTTTCATTGGTTTTATGGGGTTAAAAATGAGGCTTTACGTAATGTTTAACGATGATTGACAGCTGACGTTCTCATGTATTTTTTTCAGGGATTGTAAAATATGTCGGGAGCAGTGGTGATTGCTCTAAGACTGCAAGGGAAGCTCAGCTTCCCCTAAAATGTCCCTAAAAAGTGATGATATGTTCTGCTGTGTGAACATTTCATTGATAAAATCTGAGCTAGAATTCCTTCATCTTTAGTTCAGAATCAGCTCCTATCACAGGTAACTGGCTCCACCTCCTTCTCAATCATCCCCGCAGCGTCTCAGCGCTTTAACACAGTTGGACGCTGAGCGTCTTCTGACTTCAGCGGGGAAGCGTAGAGTGGGTTGTTCCACTGTGGAAACTGGACGGTCATTGGATAAATGCTGGGCTTTGTCCCGCCCATCGGACGCTCAGCGTCTCTGGGGGTCTATGAGGCAGTGGGCTGGCCTGGACGCTGGGCTTCTGCATGATGATTGGATGATCTGTCTGAGGCTGAATCCCTTTTTGATTGACAGTGAAATGAGCCAGTCAGAGATCTTGAAGTTTAACCCTCCACTGGAGCATCTTCTCAGTTTTACAGGCAGTTGTTCTGGACTGATCTGGAGGCTTTATCGATCCTCAGTGAGTTTACTTTTCTTAAAAACGACGAGTGTCGAGAGAACGCTGGTAAAATCCCTGGAAAAAACACCTGGTTGGTACGACAGGGTCACAGATCATTTTCTTGGAAAGGAACGGAGGGTAGAATTTACTGTAAAGTAACGTCCTGATCAGCCGCCACTGATCAGCCGCCACTGATCAGGACGTTACTTTACAGTAAAACCAGGCCCAGGCCTGATAAAACACTGCACTGCCCCTTTAAGAGATTTGCTCCGGTAATGAGGACGTTTCCTTTCCAGACTGAGTCCGAGCAGAGAGATGGTCCTGATGGAAACGCTGATGGTCATGGTTTGGATTCAGCGTTCACTCAGCTCTGCCTCTTTTTTATTTCCTGAGTCTGTTTAAATCATCACACAGTCGACGTGAACTTTCAGAAACTGAACCAGCTCTTATTTTCTGTCAGCTGACATTTTCTCTTCAATAATATCAGACAAACCTCAAAGAAAGGCAAAGATTTAATCTCAGAGTCTGCGTCCTCAGCACGCCCGGCTGGAAACAGGACGGGTTCTCCAGATCAACAGAAACCAGAACACACCGTGGATCAGATGATTTCTGCTTTAGTTCAGCTCAGGAGACAGAAAAATAAAGATCTGACCAGAGTCAGGCAGACTGTTGGCTCTTCACCTCCTCATTGTCTGACCTCATGGTGGTAGAAATCACACGATGCTCAGGCTGGACCGGGCCGAGCCGGTACCAAACCCTGACTAATGTCACCAAGAGGCCACAAACACACAGGAGGTCTGCAGGGTTTCAGGATGTTAATGTTTCCTGGAGTGTGTGTGTGTGTGTGTGTGTGTGTGTGTGTGTGTGTGTGTGTGTGTGTGTGTGTGTGTGTGTGTGTGTGTGTGTGTGTGTGTGTGTGTGTGTGTGTGTGTGTGTGTGTGTGTGTGTGTGTGAAGCTGGCTCAGCTGTAATTAGATCCTGGGGGACAGTCGGGGAAGATTGCAGCAAAGTGCAGACACTTTTTGCAGAGTTGTGTTTGGAAATTGTCGTCTTTACCAACGGGTTGCTCATCACTTTGATTCATTAAAAAAAAACACACACACACACACACACCTCTGTGTGTGTGTGTGTGTGTGTGTGTAGGTGTATGTGTGTGTCTATTACTGCTGCTGCCAGGAGCTCCTACTTTCATTCATATGT
The DNA here is from genome assembly GCF_033239565.1 of Halichoeres trimaculatus. NCBI lineage: Eukaryota > Metazoa > Chordata > Actinopteri > Labriformes > Labridae > Halichoeres > Halichoeres trimaculatus. Next base: position 38,806,327 of record NW_027437185.1, read on the forward strand.
ATCCAACAGTACATGCACGTTAGCTTTCACATTAGCATGCGTCGCTCTGTAAACATCAGGGTTGTGTGTGTTGTGTGTGTTGTGTGTGTTGTGTGTGTTGTGTGTGAGTGTATCTGTCTGTGTGTTTCCATGGAGAAAGCAGATTTTCAGTCAGTTTTCTCTGTCGTGTTAATTAAAGGCTGCAGCAGAGGATCATGTTGGTATTTATTAATTGATGTATTTCCTCCTTGATTAATCTAAAATGAAGTGAGTTAAATTTGTTTTAATTAGACCTAAAATGACATAAATTCTACTGAGAAACCAAAACATCTCAATATTTGTGAGTTTTATTTGAATGAAGCTGAGACCTTTGACCTCAGACAGGCTGGATTGATATTTTACAGACTGAAAACTGTTGGTGACCGGCTGCTGGAAATGTGTTTCTCCTGTTTCTCTACTCAAAGATATTCAGAGTGAGGGTCAGGACGTGGAGTCAGTGGTGAAGGATCGTCTGAAGAGGAAGGTTTAAGGTGATTATTGTTAAATGAGTGAAGAGAGTCAGAGCTGCAGGTGTTTGGAGACACAGAGCTCAGGATGTGTTGGCTGAAGCTCTGTCCCCTAAAGTCCAGGACCCGGCCTCTGAGGAGGGTGGCGTGTGATGGTCAAAGGGGGCCAGACAGGAAGTGGTGTTCATGCTTAATTATCGATGTATTTGCTCTATAAACTGATTTGTTTTGACTGGAATTGAGACTATATGATGGTCAGCTCTGTTAGCCCCAAAAACATGCTCCTCAGGTTAATTAGGGATTAGAAATTGCTGTAGTTGTGAGTGTTAATCCAGTGATTGACAAGAGACCAGTCCAAGGTGGACCCGCCTCTCACCTGAAGACAGCTGGGATAGGCTCCACCCACCCACGACCCTGCAGAGGGTAGATGGTAGTTAATGAATGAAAGATTGGAAAAGTTTCATTGTGAATGTCCAACACCCGACCACTGGTAACAGCTGATACTGACCTGATCACATCCCAAACCACCGCCAGCGTCAAACCAACAACCTCTGTGTGAGGAGGAGACTTTATCCACCAACTCTGAAAATAAAAACAGAAATTTGTCTGCAAAAGTTACATCAAATTAGTGGAGAAAAAAGGAGCATGTGAATTGTGTGGTTAATAATCTGACCTGTGGATCATCTGTTTCTCATAAAAACTCAATCTGCTGTTTGAGAGAGAAACTGAACAAGATCTGTTCACCACAAACAGTTTTATCACTGACACCAGAGAGCTTTAAAGGCAAGGCAAGGCAAGGCCAGTTTATTTCTATAGCAGAAGTTAGTGTATAAAGAAGAAGTTGGTGTTTGCTGGAGTTGCCTAAAGTTTCTGATAATAATATACAGAGAATCATCCAAGTATGTAGTACCATGTATCAATAGTATAAAGGCTTTTAAATGTACGTTTTTATCCGTTTGGAGCTTTGAAGGTAATTTGCTAACAGTAGCTAGCCTGAGCTAGAAGACTTGTTTTCATGTTTAAAGTTAAGAGCTTCATGTCAATCTGACTTTAAAGGCAGTTTGATCATGTGTATAAACCTCTCACTTCATGTTTTTATACTTGTATTAAAGCAGAAGGTAAAAACAGAGCTACAGAGACCTCCCTGAGAGCCACTGATACACAACTCTCTGATAAGATACATGCTAGCGGTTAGCATACATCGATAAAACTTTGTTTTTCCAGCAGAATATCAACTTTCATCACTTAACACACCAACAAATGTTCATAACTTCCTCAGAAGAGATTCATGGACTTGTTGAATCTCTGCTGCAGCTCACAGCAGGCGTTTGGAGACGGCTGAAGGAGCTGACAGTCTGTCTTTAAAAGGACGCCTATGTGCTATCATTCGGTAGCATGGCACTCCACGGTAACAGGAAGTTTATATGCCATCAGAGTTTTAACCGTCATGCTTGCTTGTGCGTAGGGAATATTTCATTTTTAATCATATTTGTGTTTGATAGATTAGCTTGAAGCTTGTTTTTTGGTGTGTTTTTTAGATAAATGGTGATTGTGGGATAAATGTTTCATATTTTGTCCGTATCGTCTTTTGTCAGTCAGCAGGTTTCTCTTTTATTTGACGGACTTGTCAGTTTAGCAGCGAGCAGATGGATGTTTCACACGGAGATGCTGCAGGGTCTCCTTTAGTTTCTGACTCCTCCTCCAGCCTGGTGGTGGCGATGGCGTGGAGACGTCCTCTGTACGTTTTCCAGGAAAACAGCAGTTTATGGTTTCTTTCTGACGCTGTCGTCTTCATCAGGAAACTTTCGCTCTAACCTCAGCCTCCGCTCTGATTGGTTCCCTCCTTCCTGTCTGCCGGCCGCGGTGCAGCATTGATTAGTCTGTTTAGCAACATGAGCCGCGTGTGGAGCAGCAGACGTTCAATCAGCGACTCGTGGGGATGTTGACGACGGGGATTCCCTCTGCAGCTCCTCCTCCTGGGCTCAGGTTCATTAAAGCATCGACGAGCCGTCAGGAAATCCACATGTCAGCAGAAATGAGCTGTTCCTCCTCCGCACGCTGTCAGCGCTGCCAGACTGCCTTTTGGCAAAACAAGCAGACATGATGCTGATTGGATGCTGCGGCGCTGGAGGATGGTGGAGAAGGATTCCTGTGATACGTCTTCCTGTGAGCTCGCAGTGATCCATTTCCTGTTCCTGAGCCTCTGAGCGCCGAGGCCTCTGCTCTGACGTGAAGCGAAGACGACGGGACGTGGAGGACGTCTCTATCTGAGCGCAGCCCGCTGTGCAGACGCAGCGAGGATCTTTAATGCATTAATCATCAGAACAAACGACAAACAGCAGCTGTCGAAGCAGCTGAGAGCGATCTGGGTCTGCCGGCCCAGAAACCCAGCTGTGTTCACGCCCGGGCCCAGCCAAACGGCGCCTGATTATTAATTCATCCAACATGAAAACAGCCTCCCTGCTCGTGAGGGTTTTATTTTGATCGCAGGATAAACGCCGCGCTGACCTTTGGCTGGCGGGCAGGTTACCGTACATCACAGCGGGGGAGCAGCGCTCATCGATCCGTCACATCAGCTGCCATACTGAACACAACGTAAAGGAAACAGTCTGAGCTGAGTCTGACGGGCGGCGGTGACGTCAGCCCGCGGCGGTGAGGAGACGTTACAGTTTCAGACTCTGAAGTCGAGTCTCAGACGTCATCCAGCTCGCTGACAGACGGCGAACAGGAAGCGCTCAGCTGGATGTCAGACGGCGTCCTTTGATTCAACCACACAGATCATCTCCAGTCACGTGGAGCACGTTCAGCAGCTCTGACGTGAAGCGAAAAGCTGAGCCCACCTCTCACGCTTTGGAGAAACCTGTGATCCTCCACGTCTCTGATTCATCCTGTGAGAGCGACTCAGCCGTTTGACTCCACTTTGCTTTACCTGGAAGACAAACGGCGGTATCTCTGAGCGCTGAATGACCCGTCAGTCTCTCTGACAGATTGATGAGTCTATTAAATGTGAATTCCTTGAAACAACACAACGGGCTTCAGCAAATTTACACCTTTAATTAGAGATGATGGGCTCAGAGAGAAACGCTGCTTTAGGGAAGTTTTATAAATTCATTTCAGCAGCTTTTCTCCCTGATCACCGCCGAGTTAAATACTTCTTTCTGATTGGTCAGTGCTTCTTGATAATGGTTATTAATTAGGGATGTGAAAGACGGTGTGAGGGACAATTCAATCACACTCGTCACATTTATTAAATTCATGATTTCACTTCCTCCTAATGACAAAAAGCAGTTTCTGACAGAGTTGTTAAACAGCCTGAAGGATGTTTGAGAGTTTCTGTAAAGTTTGCTCAGTGACAGACACTGATGGTTAAAGCTCACAGCAGAGAAACGAGATCAGGGAAAGCTAGCTGTGATGCTAGCTCCATGTGGACTCATACTGCTGGGCCGTACCAGCGCCACACGTTGACCCAATGAAGGAAAACCAACATTATTCAATCAGAAAGCCAGGTCCAGTATGAGCTGTGACTGAGCTGCTGTTATTTTCTACATCTGTTGAGAACACCACGCTGAAAAATACTGTTTAGACCAGGGGGCAACAACCAATGGGCTGATGGGAGCACTGTTACCCTGGAGGCGCTATCCAACCATTGAAGCCAAAGGGACTTTTTATGCTCTACAAAGGAAACATTTCATATCATGGACGTCTAAATTAAAACTTAGTATCAACTTACACTTAGCTCCATGTTGACTTCGTGCTCCCTCATCCTTCAGCTCAAACAGGCGGCGTGCTCAGGAGTTCCCATTCTTCATTTGTTGGGCTGTGAAACCTCAGACCTGTTGACTCCTGGCCTCATAGACTGGAAAAAAAAATAATAATACAAAAAAAAATGGACGTCATCTTGCTTGGCTTGAAGTGATTTTGCCACAAAAACTGCTCCCCCTGGTGGCTGGCTGCAGTATAGGTTTAAAAAATCCATCTCCCCAGTCATTCCAGATGGGCTGTGGTCAAACTTTAAAAAATTAATACACCTGGTAGAAATGTTTCTCACGTCTGATTGTTGTGGTGATTTGAAGATATCATTTGGCTGTCTTGTATCCAAGTCCTCTTTTTTCTGAAAAGTTTCATTTTCATTAGTTATACGAGGTTAAAAACGAGGCTTTATGTAACGTTTAATGATGATTGACAGCTGACGTTCTCGTGTATTTTTTCGGGGGATTGTAAAATATGTTGGGCGGTAGAGTCAGGAAGTGATTAGACTCTCTAAAAAAAGAAAAAAAATTATTATTTTTGTCACCCAGCTCCACTCAGATTCTCCCAGAATCCCTCACAGTCTCTACTGCACAGACTCTGGCTGCCAATGGCTACAATAGCTGCACCTGTGACGGAGGAATTTTGGCTTCAAAACCGTACAATGGTAATAGACACTGGGTGGTTTAGGTAGTTTCTGTGCACTACTTCCTGTCCCACTCGTGACACGCCACAGAAGCGCAGATGACCTAGTGGTTTAAAACCCGCTCCATGAGGTTCACCCTTTAGCAGGTGACCCTGGTTGTAGTCCAGCCTGTGGCCTCTTTCCTTCATGTCATCCCCACTCTCACCCTGTTTCCTGTTCTAGCCACCGTCCTCTACAATACAGTTAAAGGCATTAAAATCCCAAAAAAATAACTCAAAAAAGAAGAAAAAAAATGAAGCCTCATAAGCTCCAGCATCTGGAAAAAAAAATAAATTGGTTGCATATCTGCTGCGACCTGCCGGAGCGGGGACCCAGTGGATCCAGTGTGAGCTGACACACAGAGCTGAATGGAAACCTGTGACCCAGTGACGTGACCAGACTGGAGACATATTTTGGCTGTGGGCTCCTTCACTTTCTGTCTGTGTCTTTTCTCACACAGTCAGGATTCAATCCCATGATCCAACAGTTTATTACTCCTGACTCAAGCTCAGGGATACACTACTAATAACTAACTAACTAATAAACTAATAAATACTCAATGTTTTCTAAATGTTATCTTGAAGGTCAGTGGGGATGAGAATTGATAAGATTTTATCAACACCGATGCCCTTATCTATTCTGCTTATCGATCTGATTCTTTATCGATTCCCTTATCAAATCCTGTTGTGAATTTTCTTGGTACAAAAAGTATCTTTACAGGTTTTCTGTGTCAACAACATTTCATTGAGTTTATCCTGTAAGTGAATAAACTGTAACTGGTCCCTGAGTCTGGATATTTCTGGGCATAATTAAACAGAAACAGGTCAAAATTTCACACAATGTGACGTTGATGTACTGTGTTTTAATATATTAATAATTGAAGTAGGCCATCTAGTGTCTCAAAGTGGTTATAGCAATGGTTTAAGTTGTTTGGAACCTTTCCGTCAGCTGTTAGCCTTTCATTAGCCTGTTAGCTTTTGACATTTGAAACTCTCAGTATTTTTTACAAAGAGTTGATGTGATATGTTTCTGTGATGAACGTTGAAATTCTATTCTGAAGCCGAAGTTATACTGATGTATGCTAACTGCTAGCATATCAATGCAGTTTCCCATATAGGTTAGCATCAAGCTTGAGCTGTTTTATTATTTAGGTACATAAGGTGATTTATACCATGTTGAATGTACTGAATATGAATCTCCTGAGAGAGAGTGATGAACATTTCTTTATGAAGTCAGTTCTTCAGGAAAACTTCAAGCTGAAAATCCTGAATCAAAGTTTTCTTGGGAAACGTTAGCTAACTGCTAAGCTAAGATAGCTGTAGCAGACTAGTCGACTTAAGGCCCGGTGGCTCCAGCACAATGTAAAGAACTGATAAGGGAATCGTTAAACACAAAGACAATCAATGGCTATGATTTAAAAATGATGTCAGTAAACAAGTTTTCAGTGGTTATGTTGATCACGCGTGTGCTGTGTCGCCTGTTGTGGAAGAACAACACGGGAGCTGACAGAGCAACAGTTGACCACATGGTTTAAATAATGTCTCAAATGTGAATCAGTTTCCTCAGATCAGTGGAGAAAGCTCTGATTTTCCTCTTTAAACATTAATGAAGTGTTATCTTTGACGAGTCTTCTCACTCCTCACTCTCCACCTGAGCAGGTAGCTCCTAATCCGCTTCAACCTGACAACAGGTGGAGTCAAAAGATGTAAAAAGGAATCAGTGTTTGTTTTTCAGACATTATTCAGACAAAACAGCCCCACATGGAAAACCAACAGACCAGTCTGAGTCTGAGAGGTCATCGCCGAGCGGCGTTCAGCGTTAAAGACCTTTACATGTCACTCCCTTCCTTCCTGTCTGGACCCAGTGGACTCGACAGATCACCGGTTTCCTCCTCAGGGAGGATAACGTCCTCTATGGCTCTTAAACGGCCATTTTTCCGTCCACAGGTGCAGACAGCTGGGTGTTAAAACGGCGTAACAGATGATAAATGGCGGCTCGCTTTAAGTGGCTGTCAGCATCGATCAGCTGTTATTCACAATTAATTGAGGCCCGTTAGCTCTGAGCAGATTCGCCCTCTCCCCCGCTCAGCTGTAAAAATGTAATGACCCATTAACAGATTCTCTGGGTCTGGATAAAGCTTTTTCAGCACAATCCACGGCCACACGAGAAACGGCGTTAAGTCCACGAAGACGGAGCTGGTCTGACCCTCAGATACTCAGACTGTCAGGGAGCTGGTCTGACCCTCAGATACTCAGACTGTCAGGGAGCTGGTCTGACCCTCAGATACTCAGACTGTCAGGGAGCTGGTCTGACCCTCAGATACTCAGACTGTCAGGGACCTGGTCTGACCCTCAGATACTCAGACTGTCAGGGAGCTGGTCTGACCCTCAGATACTCAGACTGTCAGGGAGCTGGTCTGACCCTCAGACACTCAGACTGTCAGGGACCTGGTCTGACCCTCAGATACTCAGACTGTCAGGGAGCTGGTCTGACCCTCAGATACTCAGACTGTCAGGGAGCTAAAGTGTTAAAAGGAGCTTTTTCCTCCTTGAACACCTCTCTGACGTTACTCCAGCCTGACAGTTTGTATAATTACCTGAACAAACCTCTGTGTGTTTCTCCGTCAGGTCGGCTGTGTCTTGATGTGTTCGTTGTACAGCTCTGGCTTAATGTGCGACCACACGCTGCTGCAGAACAAACCAGGTTTAGAAACAAAAGAAATGAAAGGTCTGATGAAAAATGTCTGGTTTGACACACAGCTCAAAGAAATCACATTTTACAGACTGATCTCTCTGTGTGGCTTTGAGACGATGAAAATGGACCTGGGGCCTGACTTTGGACTCTCTGGTGTTGGGTCTAAACGAGAAAATGACTCGTTACTGATTGAGTTTGTGTTTGTTTTTCTCCGCTCAGGTTCGGCCTCATCCTCCACAGAAACGAACCCGTGCTCCATAAGATCGACCTGGAGACGACGTCCTACGTGAAGAACATCAGTCTGTGGGAGTACAACTGCATCCCCAAGTCCGTGGCCTACACACACCTGGGCGGTTACTACTTCGTGAACTGCCGAGCCGACTCCACGGGGGCCACGCAGCCTCAGCTCATCCTGGACAGCGTGACGGACAGCGTGATCGGCCTGAACCGCGACGTCACCGGCACGCCGTTCGTGTCTCCTGACGGTCACTACCTGATAACCGTGGACGACGGCGACGGCCTGATGAGGATCCAGAAGATCTCTGAGCGCGGGGAGATCCAGGAGCCCTTCGACATCCACACCAACCTGCACCTGTCCGACCTGGCCTTCCAGCGCTCCTTCACCGAGGTCCACCAGTACAACGTGTTCGGCAGCTCCGGCCGCCAAACCGACGCCCTGTTCGTGGAGCTGAGCACCGGCAAAGTCAAGATGATCAAGAGCCTGAAGGAGGCGACCAGGGCGGCGGAGTGGCCGTGGAGCGGCAGGAACAGGGCGATGACCAGCAGCGGGCTGTTCGGACAGTACCTCATGACCCCGTCCAGGGAGTCGCTCTTCATCCTGGACGGACGCCTCAACAAGCTCAACTGTGAGATCACAGACGTCCTGAAAGGCAACGTGGTGGTGTGGGTGGGCGACTCCTAGGCTGCGCGGCGCCGACCCACCCGGCTCGGTTTCCCTCCGAGGTACTGCTGAGTCCTGCTGCAGATTCTTTAATTTCGTGGGAGTGAATTGTGAATACTTTCAAATTTTTAAAGTCCATTGGATGAGGGACTGTCACCGAAGAAAAAACAAGAAAAACAAGCGAAGGTGTAATTGACTGAGTGTTAATTGATCGTCTCAAAGCCAAGTTTCCATGTTTCTCCACAGGTGGACTCACCTTCCAGTCAACGCTGCGTTGCCTGCTGGTTTCTCTTTCAGGACAAATTGGTGCAAATCCGTCAACATGTTGAATCCGAGCATCATTACTCAAACTGGTCGTCTCTGAGTGTGGGAATGCTGTAGATAATCTCTCAACGAGACCAATATTTAATCTGATTGGCTGAAACTCTTATATATACTGTACATGTCCAGACTTCAGTTTCCATCCCAAACCTTTTCCTGTGCCTTCAAGGAAAATCCCTCCATCAGAGGAGTTGGTGTAATTATCCCCGTGTGACTGCAGACGCTCCCCTCCATCCATGGTCCACCCCCTCCCCCCCCCTCCCCTCGTCTGTGTCGGTCTAATTAAACCAGCCCTGGTTGTGATCTCACCCTGTCTGAAGTGGGGACCTGGAGACTGAGCGCTTCATCACTGTTGTGCGATCTGTAACCTCTGATCAAACTCAACCAGCGTAGGAAGGTTTCACGTGTATAAATATTTAAATATTTTTTCCTCTTTAGTCCAGAGCAGAGAGTCCGTGGCGGCGTTAGATGAATTGTACCAGCTTTATGCACTACACTTTGTGAAACCTGAACGTTTTCCTCGTAGGGAGTGGATAGACTTAGCGTGGAGGCAGCGGCGGCGTGTTTAGCCCAGGACCAAACGAACAAAAAAAGATGAACAGAGTGAATGAGGAGGATCTGTCGGGGTCAGGCTGCTCCGTTTGGTTTGAGGTGAAAGGTTTAACTCAGAGGAACGGGGAGCGCGCTCGCTGAGGAGCCACGTTAGCCGCGTTAGCTGCGTTAGCTGCGTTAGCTGCGTTTGGTGTTTGTAAACAGCTCTTTCTGAACATGGGCTAACGAGGCGTCTAACGGTTCCTCAGCCGGACACATTTCTATGCATTTTCACCCTGGCACTCTACGACTCTGTGAACCACAGCGGGCGAGCGTAACGCTGACTCAGCACGGACTTTTGACGTGTACAGATTCTTTAAGCTCACTCTGTCTTTCCTGTGAGATCTGACCCCTACATGTTTGATCTTTCTTTACTTTGACCCTCTCACCTGTTGTTTTTCAACCTTTAAACCCGACTGTACTGATTATGATGATGATGATGATGATGATGATGATGATGACCTTTGACCTTTCTCTGGTTTCGTTCTGTACATAGCGGCTGACTGTGACCTCCTTACTCCTCCATCGTGTACAGGTTCACGCTGGTTTCTGTCTCTTTCTGTTTCCACCCTCACACACCTGTCATCACACACACACACACACACACACACACACACACACACACACACACACACACCCAGCATAGCCATGTCTTGTATGTTCTTCATGTGATTGTTATTTATATAGAGAAAACACGCTTGTCATTTTACCCAACAATAAAAACTAGATCATGAAAACACACGTGGCCTCTTCTCCTCATTAAACAAACGCTTTGTTCAGACAATCACACGTCGACGTGTTTCCTCTCAGAGTCTGACGCCAATTATGATTCAACCAGAGACGCTACAAGAACAAGGTCAGGACTCCGCCGTCCCTCTGGGTGTGTTTGTCCTGTGTTGAAGCGTGCGTGGTGAAGAATCATCATTAATTAGTAAAGAAAGCAGAGACGACCTGGTGAGCAGAGAGTGTTGGAGTCGGTTTCTGAGAAATTCATTAAATGGTTTCATTTCTCTCTGTGTGGAGAAATCTGTGACACGCTGTGGAAAATGTGATTGGCATGAACATGATTTAACTCACGAACGCCTGAAGGCTGACAGAGAAACGACTGCCACCGTTAAAAACACAAAGACTCACACACATCAACACTTTCAGGAGATTTGATGAAATTATCTGGAGTCAGTCAGGCTTTAAAGACTTTTTCCAAATCAAAGCATCTCTGGCTTTAGGGGCAGAGCACAATTCACTGCCTGCCTGTGACAATCTGATGACGATACACAAACACCAACAAAAATACTCTGAGACAGTGGCAAAAATACCAAATCTGAAACCTCTGGGAAATAATGATAATATATATATTTTAAATAAAATAAATAAATAATGAAGTCAACCTTTATTATGACACTAGAACAGGGGTCTGCAACCTTTACTTTCAAAGGAGACATTTTGCCTCAGCTCACCTGGATTAAAGTCATTCAGAGCCACAAAATCTACTTTATCTTCACAAAAAGACAATATAGAGTATGAAATTCTTTATATATAGTGAAAAATTATCTATTTGAGTTAGAACTTTTTTTTTTTTTTTTGGAAATTGTACGTTATGTCTTAGTTTTTTATATTCAATGAATTTGCAAATATGTTATATGTAATTTAAAATCTAAAAAAAGAGGAAAATTTCAAAAAATGTGAAAGAATAAAAAAAAAAACTGCAAAAAAAAAAAAAATCTGAACTCTAGAAAATTTGGAAAAACAGCAAAACAAAAATTAAATTCAGATTTTAAGGTATTTAAAATTCAATGCATATTTTAAACCTTGTCAAAAATTATCTAAACAAGATCTTATTTTCAATTTTTGAAAATTGTACATGTAATGTTTTTTATTTCTCCAACTTTTTAATTTTTTTTTCAAAACTTGCAAAGCTTTTTTGAAATCAAAATAAATGCCAAATTATTAATAAAAAAAGAGATTTAAAAAAAATGTGCAAAAATTTCAAAAATATCTGGAAACGTTAAAGGAATTTTTACCAGTTCGCCAAAATTAAGCAAAAAATATTTAAAAGTCTGCCTTTTTTAATTTTTTGTAATTCAAGAAATCTGCCTAAATTGTTAAACCCATTTGGAATTTCATAAATTTACAAAACCAAAAAAAAAAATTGAAGAATTTGCAAAATATGCAAAACAATTGTGAAAAATTTAAATTTTCTGGAAAAATATATTGAAATTTCTGGTACATCAAAATTTCTAACAATTTGTGAATGTAAAATTTTGCAAAAATTAAAAAAAAATTTCACTTAAAACATTTGAAAACATTCCTTACATTTTTGTAAGAATACTTGAATATGATTACATCTATTAATAATGTTGCTCAAGTCGTAACATCAGCAGTGTTTCATGCTTATTTGAAAGTTATTTGAAAAAAACCTAAAGAGCGTCATAAGTAAAATACTTAGATCCTAAACCCAGAAAAGCTCAGATATAAAAGTTATATCATCATGCTTCTTTTCAGCTGCTGTCTCTTTAAGGCTCTCCACAAACCCCCTCCACTCTGATTGGTCAGTAGAGCTGTGCACAAACCTGGTGCTATTTAAAAACATGTTCACAGACACATTCAGGGATTTCTACGACACACGAAGATGTAACAGTTTTAAAATGCGCTCACGTTGAGTCTGAACATCAAACCCATCTTTAAAATGCGGGCCAGCAGCAGCACACCCCCTCTTTAAGCTGACCCCCCCTCTTTAAAGATGGAGATGATGTGATTAATCTGCAGAGTTTCAGCAGCTGTTTGCAGAAAAGCTCTGATATGTGGAAAACTGCAGCTTGCACATACATGTGCTCAGAGCCGTGTCGAGGTGAACATGGTGGCTGTTAAAGCGCTTCTCCTGCTGATGGCGAGCGTCGGGTTGTTCACCAGAGAAACACGAAGCTGCAGCTTCATTTCAGCCCTGATCACAAACCCAGCCCTCCCCGGCGCTCCTGATAAACGCTCCCCTAAGCATTCCTCCCCCACGGCCCCAATTTATATTCATCCCTGAGTCACCCGGCCCGCTGCGTTTATTAATACTCCTCCTCGCTGAGCCCGCTTTAATAAAACCGCCGTGTGAGGAGGAGAGAGGTCCTGGCAGTTCCTTAATTATCTATTGTCAGTCCTTTATCTTCCCCCGGTCACATGGGAGGGCCCAGACTCCTCCCCACCGCACACTCCAGCCTCGCCTCCATCAGGACGATTTAGCGCCGCGCTCTGCCTCTCTATTATTCCACTCATAAGGCGAGCAGCGTAATCACGCCGCCGGCTCCTCCATCATGCTGCCAGCAGTGCAACCTGTGCGCTGCATCCAATCCAGGCTCCTGATGACTGATGGAGGCCTCGGGTGGAGCTGCAGAGTGTGCTGGCTGTAGGTCCTCATCCTGCATTCCCCTGCTCTCTGTACCTCTCCACCTCTCCACCTCTCCACCTCTCCACAGCTCCACCTCTCCACCTCTCCACAGCTCCACCTCTCCACAGCTCTACCTCTCCACCTCTCCACAGCTCCACCTCTCCACCTCTCCACCTCTCCACAGCTCTACCTCTCCACCTCTCCACAGCTCCACCTCTCCACAGCTCTACCTCTCCACCTCTCCACAGCTCCACCTCTCCACCTCTCCATCTCTCCACAGCTCCACCTCTCTGTACCCCTCCACCCCTCCACCTCTCCACAGCTCCACCTCTCCATCTCTCCACAGCTCCACCTCTCCACCTCTCCACAGCTCCACCTCTGCACCTCTCCACCTCTCCACCTCTCCACCCCTCCACAGCTCCACCTCTCCACAGCTCCACCTCTCCACCCCTCCACCTCTCCACCTCTCCACAGCTCCACCCCTCCACCTCTCCACCTCTCCACAGCTCCACCTCTCCGCCTCTCCACCTCTCCACAGCTCCACAGCTCCACCTCTCCACCTCTCCACCTCTCCACAGCTCCACCTCTCCACCTCTCCACCTCTCCACCTCTCCACCTCCACCTCTCTGTACCCCTCCACCCCTCCACAGCTCCACCTCTCCACCCCTCCACAGCTCCACCTCTCCACAGCTCCACCTCTCCACCCCTCCACCTCTCCACCTCTCCACAGCTCCACCCCTCCACCTCTCCACCTCTCCACAGCTCCACAGCTCCACCTCTCCACCTCTTCACCTCTCCACAGCTCCACCCCTCCACCCCTCCACCTCTCCACCTCTCCACAGCTCCACAGCTCCACCTCTCCACCTCTCCACAGCTCCACCTCTCCACCTCTCCACAGCTCCACCTCTCCACAGCTCCACCTCTCCACCTCTCCACAGCTCCACCTCTCCACAGCTCCACCTCTCTGTACCTCTCCACCTCTCCACAGCTCCACCTCTCCACCTCTCCACAGCTCCACCTCTCCACCTCTCCACAGCTCCACCTCTCCACCTCTCCACAGCTCCACCTCTCCACCTCTCCACCTCTCCACAGCTCCACCTCTCCACCTCTCCACCTCTCCACAGCTCCACCTCTCCACAGCTCCACCTCTCCACCTCTCCACAGCTCCACCTCTCCACCTCTCCACCTCTCCACAGCTCCTCCTCTCCACCTCTCCACCTCTCCACAGCTCCACCTCTCCACCTCTCCACCTCTCCACCTCTCCACCCCTCCACAGCTCCACCTCTCCACCCCTCCACCTCTCCACCTCTCCATCTCCACCTCTCCACCTCTCCACCTCTCCACCCCTCCACCTCTCCACAGCTCCACCTCTCCACCCCTCCACCTCTCCACCTCTCCACCTCTCCACCTCTCCACCTCCACCTCCACCTCTCTGGAGAATAATCGGGCTGCACGCGGCGGCAGTTAGTAAATGGATTTCCCCTCAGAGGAAGACGCCGTCCTCAGCGGCTAAATGGAGCTGTCAGAGAGACGCAGAGAGCTCAATGTAAATAAAGAGGAAATTAATTAGTCTAATAGAAAAAGCTCTTCAGATAAACTGAGTGAACCTGACCCTCTGTGGGGTGATTACCTCTGCTATGGATTAACACGTCAAACGTCCAGCTCTGTATTTGTTGTTGGTTCATTCACAGCTGTTTACGACGGGTCTGAAGGAGGAAGGTCGCCATGACCACGGTGACGCCTGCTCGTCACCTTCATCCTTTCTGCCTTTTGTGCACTGACAACAAAGCCTCTGGGAGCAGAAACTCCTCCCACAATTAACTGCTTTACCCAGCCCGTCTTATAACGATACACACCTGTAAACACCTGTAAACACCTGTAAACACCTGTAAACACCTGTAAACACACGTCTCTGTGTGAGGAAGACTAACAGCAAAAACGTGAACTCAGGAAACAAACCTGCTCAGTTTGGAGAGTCCCCTCATCAGGAAACAACAAAAATACTCTGAGACAGTGACACAAATACCAATACTGACACCTATAGAAAAAAATAAATAGATAAAATAAAACTAAATAGATAAATAAATGAATTAATTAATAAAAATAAATAAATAATAAAAAAAACTAAAAAGATAGATAAAATAATTAAATAAACAAAACAGAATAAATAAATGAAATAAAACTAAATGGATAAATTAATTAATTAAATAAATAAAACAAAACAAAATAAGTAAAATAAAACAAAATAAATTAATTAATAAATAAATTAAGTAATAAAACTGAATAAATAAATAAATTCATTAAACTTAATTGATTAATTAATTCATTAAATAAAACAAAACTAAATAAATAAAGAAAATAAAAGAAAATAAATAAATTAAAAAAATTATAAATAAATAAAATCAACCTTTATTTTCACACTAGAATGACTCCAGTAGACTTTATAGATGAGATGATTTTTTTTCAAGCAGAGACCCAAAAACTAGCCAATAGGGTTAAAAGTAGTTGACCTCTCTCATCTCAAAGCTTGACTTTTTACTCATTACAAACTTTCATTATGATGTTGTTTCCTCAAAGATTAATAAACTAAAACCAGATCCATCACAGCGTGTTTCTTTGAGTTCATGAAGTCCGTACAGCAGGGCCTCTGTACGATTACAGCGAAACTAAGACTCAGTCAGCTGAGATGAAGAGGTGTTTTTTATGTAATGAAATGAATCAATCAGAGATTGTGGCTGTTTCTAAAACCTTAAAAAAGTCCTAACAAAGTCCTTAAATCATCAATGTTTCATGGTGAAATAACAACAAGCAAGAAAATCCTGGAATAATTAATTTGAAAATAAATCTTACGAGCATCATGAGTAAAATACTTTGATCCTTAACCCAGAAAAGCTCAGATGTAACAGTTATATCATCACGCTTCTTTTGGGACAATCCCTGGAGCAGAAAGCGTCGGAGGACTTCTGGCCGAAGCTTCTTCCCCTTCGTTCACAGTCAGGCTGCAGATTTAAGGATGTCTGATCAAACATGTAACGTTTGCAGTGTTTGCACAGATTCCTCCTCACAGGCGTTTTGTAGCTACCTCCTCATTGGTTAGCAGCTGATGATGTCAGGATTTCCTCTCCCTGTGATCCCTGCAGGCTGTTTCCCTGCATGCAGCCTGTGCTAACGCTAACGCTAACACTCCAAAAGGAAAGCAGAGCATCAGGAAGTCAGAGATCTCTCCCTGCATCCACAGACTCTGCATTTTGATGCAGATCGTGTGAGTCAGGATGATCTACATCCCATTAAATGGAACAGAGCAGGAGTCTGCAGCCGTGCCAGCAGCTCCGCAGGGCTGGGATGATTTATTGATTCTGGCTAAGCGCTAACATCCCCACATTTCCAGACTCACACAAAACAACTCTTGTGCTGATACGTGTCGATCTCATCATGTTAACCATCATTGTTTAACATGTTAACACACAGTCAGATGATGACTAACAGAGTAAAGTTCAGAGCGATGAAAAGTCTCAGCTCCTGATCTGCTTCCTGTCTCATCCTTCGACATGACCTGGTCACCTTGTGCTGAGGTTTTTCACTCACTCCTCTCTGCTCTGGTAAATCTGGATCACTGAGGAGCAGGGTTTAGCTGCTGACTCCTCTCTTCCTTCAGTCTCAGTCCAGTTTCCCTCTCGTCATGCTGAGCCAGCTGCCATGACGCAGCAGCTGCAGGACGCTCAGCGGTGACAGACTCGCAGGCAGAGCCCTGTCATCCAGACACACAGCCAGACACAGCCGACTGATCCCTTCCTGATGGCGCCCAGGTCGGCCATGACAGGAGCCACCACCTCCACTTAGCATGCGCCCCATCGGTCCCCTCACTGCTCAGCGATCTGCAGAAAGACGGCAGGAGGAGGCGTCCTGAAGGTCGACCCGAGGAGGAGTCGGTCTGAAAGTTAGAGCTGAAGGTCTTCTTCAACCGCGTTTACACTTCTGCTGCCACCGTCTGTCAGATTAGGGAGGAAATATCACACACACACACACACACACACACACACACACACACACACACACACACACACACACACACACACACACACACACACACACACACACACACACACACACAGCTGGTTTGATCATAAACCTCATGATTTATACAGAGCACAGCTCCTCCTCTCTGTCACCCTCTGATCTGCTCCAGAAACAAATCCTCAAACTTCACTGACTTCATGTTTACACCGACTCAACACACGTAACAATAATAATACAGGAAAAAAGTACTTTGACCTGAGAAGTGGAATCATACATTCAGGTATCACAGATTAGGAATAGAAGTGATTTAAAAAATAAATAGATAATAAAAAGATAGATAGATAGATAGATAGATAGATAGATAGATAGATAGATAGATAGATAGATAGATAGATAGATAGATAGATAGATAGATAGATAGATAGATAGATAGATAGATAGATAGATAGATAAAAAGATAGAAAAAATAGATAGAAAAAATAAAAATAAAAAAATAAAAAATAAATAGAAATAAATACATAAAAAATTGATTGAAAGAATGTAATAAAAAATAAATAAATAAATAAAAAACAAAAACAAATGAATAAATAAATAAAATAAATGATTTTTTTTAAATGAATTAAATAAATGAATAAGAGATAATTAAAGAATAAAAAACAACAAATAAATAAAATAAGATAAATGAATTAAAAATATATATTTATAAATACACGAATAAAAATAAATAAATAAATAAATAAATAATAAAAATAGATAAAATAAATGAAAAAATAAATAGAATACATGAATTTTAAAAAATATTTTGAAAAATGAATTAAAAAATAAATAAATCAATAAGAAATAAAATAAATGGATTAAAAAGTTCATTTAAAAAATAAATGAATAAAAAATAGATAAATGAATTAATTAATAAATAGTAGTATCTTCTTTGTGCATACAGGGAGCCCATGGATCATTGAAAAGCACTGAGTGGCTGCTTTTAGAAACATGTCACTAGGAGGTTTCTTATATATTTAGAGGGACCAAACTGATTCATGTCGATACTGAAAGCTGTGATCCTGTACGCTGCAGGAAATGATGATTTTAGGAGTCAACAGACCAATGTTTGACCAGCTGAGATGGTTTACTCACCTCAGGCTGCTCAAACAGTCAGTAAATGTGTTAAAATGTACATTTTATTTTCAGAAAAGGCTGTTCCCAAATAAGCAGAAAGGTTACATCAGCTGGGTCATATTAAGTCTCAGGCAGCAGCCTGTTCACACACAAACCATGAAGACCGTTAAAGAGTCTAAAGTTGAGGAGTTTGATGGTCAGTATCTGCATGTATGGAGAAAGTTAGAGCCTGAATCAGTCGTTAATGGCTCCACCGTGGACGCTCAGACCTGATCATCCATCTGACCGACCGACTGTCGGCACATCTGGACCCAGCTGCTCCCACAGAGCGCTGTGACCTTGGACGACAGAAGTTTCAGACAATAAAGAGTGAAACAAGCTGCTCCATGTTCTGCTCCAGCTCTTCTCATTTCCATTCAGCCTGCGACTCCAAACTCTTTTCAAGGTTTCTGAAAACTTCTCCATCTTCAGATTTCTCTCTGCGGAGCAGGAGTCCAGCTCCACGCCCGGCTCCACGGCTGCAGCAGCCCGGGCGAACGGCCAGCCTGTGGTCATTAAGAGACTTCACTTCCTCTCACTGCCTCCGCGGCGCAGGACCAGATGTGAAGCCCACCTCCCAGGATGCCAAACACAGCGAGAAGCTCCCTGCACCGGGGGGAGCGTTCTGGAGAGCAGCTCCATCTCTGCCAGGAGGAGACGCAGCTCCGTCTCTGACAGGAGGAGACGCAGCCCTCTGCAGCTCGGCGC